>NC_134139.1:196605714-197233571 GCF_033958435.1 Carettochelys insculpta | reverse complement strand
TTGTAGGTCAGCATGTTTGAATTTGCAAGAAAACAAGACTTATGCCTTGCCTCCATATGAGAGAAAAAAAGAGGCCATCCTTAAACAAACATTCACAATCCTCCATTTTAGCTGGAATAGGAAAACCAGCTTGACGAGAATAAGCTATATAGCCAAGTGACTTTATGTGGGGGTTGACGGGATTTAAGAAAATCTCCTTATGCAAGCATGAAAACAAGCTATTTAGTGCTCATTAATGTCTCGGGTTAAACTGTTGAATAATTTGTCATGCTTAGGTACTTTTGGTTTCAATGGTGTTTTTTCAGTGACTAATGAAATGATGACTAAACATAGTCCTCAGCACACCACTGTTCACAATAGGGTTTAAAACGACGTATTTGTTATTGATGTCATTAAAGTGATGGATCTGAGCTTGGTTTCTGAGACAGCCGAAGGGGTGGTTAAAGCTAATTTTGAGCAATGGTTTTGGAGGTTAAAACTGAAGTGTGTATAAAAGGAAATATTTCTCCTTTTAAGCAAATAATTTGAACCCAGCTGAATGAAATTTAGGCAAGTGGGCATCAACTGAAAGTTAATTTTGACATAGCTGTCTGGAAATCATCACCGATTAAAATATTTTTAAGCACTCGCAGAGATAGTATTGTCTTTCGGTGCTTATGTAAGAACGGAACGAACTGCTTGTTTAACCCGAGACTTGAGACGACTGGCTAGAATGTATGACTGAAGTCATAACCATCTGGAACTTCATTAAGGATATGGTCCTTGGCAAATGTAACTTTTCAGAGGCGAGACAGCTTCTGTATCTGAACTGAAGGAGTTGGAAGCCAGCGTAAATCTCTTTTACCAAGCAGGATTTACAATTCATTTGAAAAAAAAAAACAACCTCTTCCCAAAATTTAAAAATCAGTGTTTTCCAACTGATATAGCAATGAAATGAAAAGATATGGGTTCAGCGAGGAAGCCTTGCTATTGCAGACTTAATCTTACACTTTTTACACATGCAAAACTTCCACTGAAGTCAGTGCAAGAAATTCTGCATCAAGTCCGAAGTCCTTTAGCTTTAGTACAGGTTGCACCCCTCTAATCCAGAACTCTCTTGTCCAGTAACGTATAATCTGGCGGGATTTTAGTTAGTCGGACCACCATTTATCATGGGTGTGGCCAAGTTTCCCGCAGTCCCATAAAGTCTTTTTATAGTCACCAGTCCTGATTCTCAGTGTTCTGTGCTGTTATTTAGCTGTAAGTTACTTCCAAAGGTCTTCTAAGAGTCCAGTAAGCAGAGGAAGTGTTGGACTGACCTCCTGTAGTCTGGCAATTTCTCTCATCTAGCACCGGTCAAGTCCCAAGGTTTGCGGGATTAGAGAGGTTCAACCTTTATATAATAAAAGTGTAGCCATAGGAGTTCCCTTAGCTGGCCTCCTTTTTGTGCGCTTGCGGAGCAGGTTGCTAGATAAATAGTTACCTAGTTTGTGCATGCACCATTTGCATATAAAAATAAAGGAAGGTCTTTAAGAATGATGCCCCAAGGCAATGATGCAAATACACTCTATTTTTTACTAGTACGACAGGTGGGCACATGACTTCTTACTGATTATGCTCCAGTCCAGGGCCCCCACATCTGCTCCCCATGATCCATCCAACCTTACCTGGGGGAGGGGGACCTTGGGAATGGCACAACAGCTGGCAGTTCTGCCGCTTTCTCTGCTAGGAGGGGCAGCCGGAAAGGAGCAGGATGCCAGCAGCTCCTCCAGCTGTTGTACCACTTCCAGCCCTGTTTTCCTGAAGGGTTGTTGCTGTGCAGACAAAATGGAGGAGAGGCAGCTTTGTGGAAGGACCAGGGTCAGTACAGAGTCTTTCTGGTATGTCCTAAAGCTAAATATCTTGCTGGTTTGGCATATAGAACCATATTGGCCTAATTCCACTGCTGCTCCAAGGACTGTAAAGAACAACAAAAGCAAACCTATGAAGAATTAAGGGGATGCCATCCAGGTGGAAGTGATTTTTACAGCTTTTGCAGTTTTGGGTTCTCCACACTTTGCAGTATTAAAGTAAAATTAACAATTAATATGTGAGTGATGTAGGGGATTTTTTCCCATTGTGATTTTGTTGTTTCCCATTAGCAGAGGGCTGATTTGTTATTTTTATGTCCCAAAGAATGTTGAAATGTTGACGATGTCAATAATAGTGATCTTAGCTACTAGCAAACACACCTTCATTTCTTCAACGGAAAGAGCTTAAAAAACCCCTAGCTTTTCTTTATCTGCCTTTGTTTAGTGTTTGCATTTTGTTCCCAACATACATCAGAACTCAGTCCATCCCGTGTCTGGTTTTATATTCATTCTCATGTTCCGATTCTTGTACGGCAGAATGATTCTTCTGCTAGGGCTCAAAGCACTGCAGGCAAATGTTTAAATCTTCAAACACAAAGCAATTTGCATTTTAACTTACAGAAGTCATTAAAACATTAGTGTGTATGTGTGGCATTCACTCCTGTGAAGCATGCCAGCATGAGAGAGGAAGGTGGACAGCCCCTACTGTAACACTGTACTCCTGGTCTGCAGAACCAGTGGAGAGATGGGGTCCTCAGTGGGTGGTAGTTGACTGGGTTTGGGGAAAAGCAGACCATGAGGAAGATGTTATATGTGCATTGTCCCCGCACAAGGCCAATGAGGAGTTAAGCGACAGTCAGTGCATCCTGACACTGCAGTAAGTTGTGTGCCACACCCGATGCTGTGAAATTCCCTTTAAAAGGAGTTCCAGGGGGAGTAGCTGGCTGACAGGATCTACTGTAATTCCAGTTGGAAAGGCAGGAGGGTCTCAGAAGGAGAAGGCCTCTGGCACAAGCGCCTTTGACCGCCTGCAGATCTCTGTGGAATTAGGCTGATCTGTGAGTTCTCAGCCCCATTCCCACCCACAGTAAACTCTCTCTCGAACGAATTAGCATTCGGAGGGTACGATTTATCTTGGAGAGGCACATTGTGACATTTTGCATGGTTTCTCGGCACACCGACCATCCTTCCAGAGCTCTTGGTGAAGCACTGTTACTGCAAAAGGAGCAGTGACCAGGCTTCAAAGTCTAATGTCAGGGTGAGTGGGGGAGGGGACGGGGTTATTGGAACAGTAAGAAAGCAGCAAAAAAATCTGTTCCCATTAATGACTGAGCGCCTGGGAAAGATTTTTTTTTTTAAAGAAGCTTTTAAAAATTTATAGCAGTGTAAATAGTCTGTTAAACAAAGAAGGTTTCAGCCTGAGTGAGCTTTTATAGCTGTGTTACAAAGCTCTGAAAATGAGACTGATAGTGGAAATGATGACAGAATGTTAGCCAGATCAGTGCAAGCAGCTCTCCTGCTAGAAGACCCGGTTGGTTGCTCCTCCCTCTTCCCACCCAAAATCAAAAACAAACTGAAAACCTGAAGAGTTTGATATTGAGAACAGGGGAAGAAAACCCAGAAAATCCCTTTTTTTTTTCCCCACCAAGAGGTCTGCAGCCTGATGTTAGTGATAGAGATGTTTTTGCCAATCTGTCTGCCTGGATTCCTTATATTTATTCACTGTAAATCAGTAGGAGTTGCTAGTGGGTCTTGAAGTGTTTGTGCTTTGACATGTTCATGAGTGTAGGATGCCAATCTAAATGTTAATACAGCATCTTGAAACAAGGTTCACGTTTATCTGACTAAGTGTCCATGTAGCTCCCATCACTGCAGGAAGTGAGCACCTCTCTGTCTTTGGTGTATGGGGTCTCCCAATACTTGTGTGAGGGTGGGAACTATCGCACAGAGGGTATGTTTATATAGCTTGTGACAGGGAGCCTCCCAGCCCCAGTCAACAGACTTGAGTTTGTGAGGCTCACGCTAGTGCACTACAGATAGTTGGGAGTTGGCTTTGGACTCTGAAGCCTAACGAGAGGAGTGGGCTGCAGAGTCTGAGCTCCAAACCAAACCTCAGCTTCTAAGAGCTGCCCAACCATCTGCTTTTAGAGTGCTAGTACATGTCCCACTCTGTCGACCCCAGCTGGGAGCCTGCTGCAGCAGGGTGTGTAGACCGACCTAGAGGGGCTGTGTGAGTTGCCCCTGGTAGCACTGGTCAAGGCTATGGCCAAGGAGGAGTTTGAAGTCAAGACTCTCAAGTCACAGGCTAGCAGCTATCCACTGGACTATCCTTCCTCACTACTCACTCCTACTCACCACAATTTACCTCAAAACTATCAGTTTTTTAGTCATCTGTAACGTTCCTTCTTCACATTGTCCCTCAGATATTTCTGAAAAGCCCCTGCTGTCTGCTCACGTATCTGCTGGGGCTTATGTCCAACACTGGTTCTTGAAGCTCAGGGCCTTCTGCACCAAATGGACTGCTTGATGAGCTTTTTTGCTTATGAATACCCAGAATGCCTTTCCAGATCATAATGGTGCATGCATCATAGTTGGGTAAGTGCAAGGTTGAGTGTGGTTTTGGAAGCAGTATATCCTTCTCTGGTGCTAAATTAATTGTAACCCAGGACATCTCAGCATAGAGCTATGACAGTCACACCTCAGTAGAAATAGTATGTGGATGGCCAGCATTTTAATGCTGAACAGCCACAGAGCAGAGAATAGGCGGAGCATGTGATTGAAAACAAGGGACTTCCTCTTGTGTTTATATTGTGATACTGGCTCAGTGACACCTCAGAAGATGCCATCCTCCCTTAATATACCCATCTGCAAAGAGGGGACAGTACTTATACACTTTAGAGATGTGTGAGGCAGTTTATAAGCACAACTCTATTCATAAAGTGTTACGTAAGTTTTGTTATAGGCAGGATCATTGCAAGTGAGTGAAGAGAGGGAGGAGCTAGGGCAATGAAGATGAGCATTCCGGGAATGTTGGGAGTCAGGAAGGGGAGCAAGAGGTGGGGTAGCAGAAAATGGTGTGAATAGGAAAATGGAAAGGTAACTTTTTTCAGAGACAGGGAAGAGATAAGAAGGAGAAATCTGGAACAATTGAGAGGGATAGGAGGAGTCAAACAGAAAAAGGGAGACAAAAGCAAAACAAAAAAAATTAGGTGTGTGATGTTACTTATTCGTGCTGCTTGATTTTATTTCTTTCCCTCATTGCTGTCATACTGTGAAAGCCCTGGTCAATATTTTTGAACAAGTGCATAAGCAGTACTGTCTACATCCAAGTCATTAATTGAGTACATAGAGGGAAAGAGAAGATATAGCCTGCAGTTGGTTAGAATGTGCACAGCACCCAGTGCAGGAGGGCAAGAGGCATGTCTAACAACCCAAGAACTATCGGCTTAGTGAAATAACACGTGTAAGACATTTTTTGGTGTTAGCAGCCACCTGTGGATCCCAGCAGAAAGCAGCTGGGCTCCACCTCTGGAGAAGTGGAGGTTGAAGGCACCTCGAAAGCCTTATTACATGAATGTTAAGTTTGATGTTTCACATTAATAATTTAGTTAATTGTCTGCTTCCCCAGAATGACGTTGAAAAGCGTGACCAATCACGCACATAGTGCAGAACATAAGTCAGAGTGGACCAGGTCTGGCAAAACTGTTTTATAGGCTTGTTCCAAAGTGCTAAGGCCCATCCTGCCGGGAATTCCCCTGAGTCAATATGCTGGACCAATGCCATAGAGGACAGCTACAGAGCTATGGCATTGCCAGAAGTGGATGATGTAAAACTGAGGCCCAGACTGCTTATGGCCAAAGAGACCCTATAATTTTTCACAGAAATAGTAATGCTGGCCCCAGAGTGCTGGCAGTTGCAACATTGGCACTTCCATCCTGTCCACCTCCATTTCCCCTGCAGTTTCAGCTAGTTACTGCATACTTCATAACTTCTTATCCAAAACTCCAGTGTGCTTCATCCTCGAAGCGCGTCATTCCCTTAGTGGGCAAAACAAGTCCTATTCCTGATTTGTAAAGCACATGGGGCACTTAGGCAGGAGAGGCAGTAGGCAGACAAATTCATTCAATGTGCTGCCCATCCTCCATGATTTATTTCTACCAGTAGAAATTACAGATTGCAGATGAAATGAGGATCATATTGTAGCCAATGGGATGCATTATGCAAATACGTGGCAGAGGAGGGAAGAGGCTGAAGAAATGAGTCATTCTTACTTCAGGGGTTAAAATGCCACGAACCCTAGAACACTCTGTTTATAGGGTAACAGCCTAGGAAGGAGAAAGCAAATGATAGAATTCCAACAATTCATGGATTTCTTTTGGCTACCAACAAGTTTTTAGTTTGCATGGCATTTCATGTCCTTCAAAATAAACGAGTATTAGCACTGCTTATAAATAGGTAGGCACTTAAAAATGCCACACATCTAGCATGACTTTAGTTTTACAGCTATACATCTTGCAAAGAAGAGCTACTTAAACAAGCTAGTGTTTAGAGAAATGCATAGGAAATCAGGCATATAAATGGTGTTAGTAGTAACAAGAGTTGAATGTGCAATCTGTTGCTTAAACACAGTCTGTTCTGGGGATACAGGGCTTGTCTAGACGCATGCTTGGCTACACACATGCCGGCACTTTGAAGTTTGATGCTTCAAAGTTGCTGTGGGGGAGAATTTACCTAATGAAGTGTTGTATATTCACCGCAGCACTTCATTAGTAATCTCCCATCACCCTGATTACCATGCCCCCTTCGGAGTTGAGAGCAAGTGTAGACCCAGCCACAGTATCTCAAAAATGGTGCGGAGAGGTTCCATATGTACTGTGTCACATGGATTTTCTCCTTTCACAATTAAAAATATGTATTTTTTTAATAATTAACAATTAGGAAAACTCAGCCTGGAATCTGAAAGCTGTTTCTTTTTGTCCTTCTTACAGTCACTTGTAATAAAGACTATTCAGACAAACTTCTGCCAACAGTAATACCCATAAAATTCAGTTATCCCCACTGAGTTGGCATACAATGGAGGACAAAATTTGGACTTGTATAGCACCAGCACTGCTTCTGCCATCTGAACAGAACTAAGAATTAGTGGAAGTTTTTTCTCACTGCAGTTAGCAGACAGGTCTTTGTAAGTACACAAGAAGGGAGCCGATCTATTGGGCAAGAAGCTGCCATTTTCACAATGTGTTGTCAGCATATAACTGCTGCGATTTTGCTTGCATTTCAGCCATTTAATAAAAAAGATGATATTGTTGCCACTTTGGCCTTTCAATTCAATAGTCATGTTTGTATGCAATTTCCTTGTCTTTTTTCCTCCTTTCGTAGTGAAAACTTCTATGGGTGATTTCCCTAAGATCCATTTTGGACATTTGTGGCATGCAGCGTCAAACGGAAGTTGCAAGCTGGCCAAAAAGCAGATAGTCTTACCCTTTGGAGCATTTTCTTCCCATTTCAGGGAATAAAGGGCTGGTCTACATTAGAAAATAAATTTGACCTAAGATATGCAGCTCTACCTATGAGAATTCATAGCTGGGGTCAGCCTAGCTTAGGTCAAATATCCAGCATGGCTCCACTGTGGGAAGTTGATGGGAGAAACTATTCCGTTAACTTCCCTTATAGTGAGGAGTACTGCAGACAGTGAGTGTGCCCTACGGCTTCCATTTAGCATATTACTTCTAAATTGAACCCTGGAACCACTGCAGCATTGATCTTCCCTTTAGTGTAGACATATCCAAAGTAAGACAAGCCACTGCCCTCTTTGCCACAGATAGGAATGCTAACTGGAAATAGAAAGACTGGCACTGCTTTTAATTCCACTGAAACAAAGGAGAGCTTCAAAGGTAACAGAAAGTAGTCCTGCATGAAATTTATATCATCCTTTTAACCTTTACCATCATCTCACCACACCTAGTTCTTAGGGAAATTACCTATAAGTATGAGAATGGGAGATCTTTCTCAGATAGGCAAAATACATACGTGTCCCTTACCATGGCTGCCAGCACTAGAAGAATTTTCAGATCAGATTAAGTGAGTCTATCCCACAAAAGCTCATCTTTTTTTTCAGTGTTTAAAGTGCTACAGGACTTTTTTTTTTAAAGATGGAGACTGACATGGCTACTTCTCTGTCACTATCCATCAGTAAAAGCATTTGTTTAACGTGTAGATTTTGTTAAAAGAAGAAAGAGATGGGAGACAGAAAGTTGTTAAGTCCCTATGAAGAATTATATTTTCAGATCATTTAAAGAATACCATAGAAAAAGGAAGCATCTGGAGGTTTATACATTCCTGCACAGCAGTGAAAGTCCATAACAACAATATTTTGGTAGTGTGTGAGAACCAGCAAGTAAAACTGGCAATATATGGCATTGATAGCCTGGTTGC
Source organism: Carettochelys insculpta (assembly GCF_033958435.1). Lineage (NCBI taxonomy): Eukaryota > Metazoa > Chordata > Testudines > Carettochelyidae > Carettochelys > Carettochelys insculpta. The sequence continues at coordinate 197,225,307 of NC_134139.1, read as the reverse complement.
ACTGGAAGGGCAATGTAAATAATAAGCACATCAGTGACAAAAAATAAATTAGTGAAGAGTAGAGTCCAAGTCATCTAACTCCCAGTCCAGCATCCTGGTCACTAGGCTAGCCTGCCTCAGAAACCTCTGCTATTATGAGCAGCAGAGCTAAGGAATTTAAGGGTTGGATTTTATTGTTTGCATTGCTGTTATTTGTCCATGGCATAGTTTTGAAATTGGCACAAGGAAATAGTAGAGAACTGTTCCTCTGGGTTTTTTTGTTCCTCAAGCCACACACAGGGCCACAGTTAACCATCGTGGCGGTACTCAGATGCCCAGCTGTGGAACGTAGTCATTCAGCAGCAGCAACAGTTGATGCCTTGGCAAGAGTCTCAGGCTGTCAAGAAGGCAGCACAGGGTCACCCTTCTGGTCTGTCATGTGGTTATGCTGTTGCTGCTAGTACATATGTGGTTTCTGATCTGACCTCAGGCTGCAGGACAGTGGTTTTATTCAATTCACCTTTTTTGATCTGGAGAAATTGATGTTTTAATTCTGCAAAGCTCTCTGAAAAGCCTCTGAGCCTTCAACAGCTCTGCTTCCCCACCACCCCCCGCTTCAAGAGGGTAACATTACAATAGCATAGGCAAATTGGCACAATAAATACACATGTATAGGCTTACTTATTTAATTAGATTTGCTGGTGAGAAATGTAGTGTGTTTATTAATTTCACAAACTAAACTAAATCAGACCCAGTGGTAGGGAGAAAAAAAAAACCTGCCAGACTGCATTTTATTCTGAAAGGATATTTTCACACTTAAAGGGTGGTCTTTCTCTAAAGTATTTTTAATCATTGTGTTTCTTGGGTTAAATTCCTGTTTTTATAGTATGCCTGTTGTTTAGAAAGAGAAATGGAGAGATGATTTATTTCAAGCTCAGAAACTGAATGTTGCTGGGTTTTTTCCTCTTTGTGGGTGGAATGATCCAAAGTTTCATAATCAGAATGCACATCTAGTTTAGAGAGAGCGGCAGCAGATCAAGGGCAAAATTCATAGCCGTGCAGTTCTGCAGAAAGTGGTACGCACTGCAACTGTGTCAGTGTTGTGCCCATTATGTGATGTATAGGGACCTCATTCAGCAATGAGCTTAAGCACAAGCTTAAAGTCAAAATTGTACTTAAGTCCCATTGCCTTCAGCACAAGCTTGTGTTTAAATGGCTTGCTTAATTGTGGCCTAAGGGGGGTAAGGCGATTGCATAAATCATCAGCAGTCAGATAAATTTCACCCTTTATAAATAGAAATCCGGTTAACCCCAACTGAAGTTTAGCTCTTTGCAGTTCTGAAGGCCTCAGTCTTGTATTATGCTGTCTGCTAGCTGAGGGAGTTCATGCAGCAATTGAAATCATGCCTTATGCAATGCGACAGGTGCTAATCTTACAGGAAATTCATTCTACATCTTACCCATTCTGTGAATTTTATATAAAAATGGCATAATGTCTCCTTAAAGGTGTCAGTGAGCATGCAAGGACCACACAGATTTGGTTCCACTGAAAGTAAGAGTGAAATTGTCTGCATAATTATTTTAGTTGGATTGAGAATCTGCAGTTCTCCCGTGCTTCAGGAAATAAACCTCTGTTAAAACCATATGGCACTATTCTCCGAAGAGATGCGATTACAGAGGCACTTCCCTTTCAGATTTCAAGGCAAAATTAGAGAAAGTGGTCAAGTTTGTGCCTAATAAATGCAACTGTTTCTCTTTGTGAGCAATATGAAAGTGTCATTTTGGCTTTTGTGTGTGAGTGGGTGTGTTTATAAATACTTGCTTAATTTATGCATTGCAATAAATGATACAGTAATTATCAAAAGTCTGAGACTCAGGAGGCATGTGTCATTATACATACATAGCAAAAATATATAGTAAAAGTCTACCAGGTTGAGTTATACCCCAAGCTTATATTCTGGAAAAGCATTTTAAAAACTCAAGATAGAGAGAAAGAATCCTCTCTCTCAAACCCTTCCCACCTCCCTTGTTAAAGTTCCTAGTAAAAGAGAAGAGTTTTTAAATATGAAGGGAGAAATAAAAATACTTCAAAACTTTATACATCATACAAGCTTCCCCAAGATTACTATAAGAGAATAAAAATTTGACAGCATTTTGTATACAATCAATTTCACTCTTTCTTGTAAGTAGTCAAGCCCCAGTTTTGCGCCTGGACCAAAGCAGGGAGATCTCTGATCCCACTCAGACACACTGACTGAACAAAGCTTCTTCTAGGATCAGAGTGTGAGGGATGAGTCCTACAAATCCTTTCCCATGGAAATGTGCAAATTTGAGTAGCCCTATTGATACCAATTGGATGTGTCCTGTGCATAAGTATTAGCAGGATCAGTCAGTTTCCCATGTTGTTAATGTGAGAAACATCCAAAATGAGATACGAAAGTGTAAAACTGCCCCTTGACTATGACTAGACTGCCTCTTTAAGTTCAGTGGGCCCAGTTCTCCACTCACATCAGTTATACATAAGTAGATTTCCATTGAATTCAAAGGAGATTTACACTATAATACATAAGAAGATAATAAACCTTGTGTGCACCAGAAAGTAAAAATGCCTGAGAACTAAAGCAAAAGTAACTAACGCTGTTTTCATTGTGAAAGCTGAGTGAAGTGCAGAAGTAAACAATTTGCATAAAGGGTGCAAAGCAGATGCCCAGTTAATATTTATTCAGTTCTAAGGTGCTGGCAGTGACAAAAGAAAAATACTACTTTTGTTATAATTCAGCTTTTAAATGAATCTCATTTTAGTTGTATCTACCTGGGTTTTAGACCAGTGAGATTTGTACATGTAGCTACAATTATTTTAAAAAGCACAGTGCTTTCTCTGTATCTACTGTAGGAATATGAGTACTTACAGCCACAATCTATACGTAGGAACTGATTCACTTGCATTTATTTGTTTGATGTTTTCCCTTGAGTTGGATGCTGATAGGGACTTCATTAATGAGCACATTGTAAAAATCTGCATAGACTCCCATGGCCATCCTGCAGTTCATACCAGTTTTAAATATATAGGAGCAAATTTTACACTCTCATACATAAGTACAATATCAGACAGGTAGTTGAGTTAGTCTGTATCTTCAAAAACATGAAATCTTATGCTCCAAAATATCTGTTAGTCTGTAAGGTGCCACAGGACTTCTTGTTCCTATTGCATAGGAATTCAGAATGCAGAGTTGGCCTGCTGTCTGATTGTTCATGAACTCTTCTTAGAAACTATATCTAGACTGTGGCGATTATACCACCCTGAAGTTCATACCTTTAAAATGTCATGGATGGCCATTGCTGCATCTCAGGGGTATTTCCTGTTACTGATCTATCCTGCAAGCACTTTCGGTCATGACTTGCTGCACACATGTAAATACATGGGTATGTGTACACTATGCCCGAAGATAGTCCCAAGCTCTACTCCAGTCTCTTATTTGAGCAGGGCCTGTAAGACTACGCAGGCCTTCAATGAAGGAGGAAACGTCTTGTCTGGCTTTCTAGCAACCCTTTCTGGTCATTGCAAGAAGCAGCAAAGACACGCCCAGCTGCGTTCGTTCAGAAAATCACCAGGCGATGGAATGAAAAGGGAAGGATGTGAAAGATGCTCAGATGAGCCTCTAATTGTGAAGAAGCTAGAGAAAGCAAACAATTCCTTTTCTTATCTTTGGTGTGGTGTGAATGCCAGCACCTCAGAGAAACAGGCTATCATGGGAGAGGGTACCCTGTCATTTTAAAATTTAACTCGTCTCTTCTTTTCAGCAGTTCTCTGAAGCTGGGAAGTAAGTTTGGTGGCCTGATTTTCTATTTGTGTTTATTTTATGAAACCCTTAAGTACAGCAGTGCTTTGAGATTATGTATCACTAAAACATCTCCACTATTCCAACACCATCAGTGGCATTGCCACAGCTCACTCGTTAATACTTTTCATCTTAGTTTCTGATACAAAAGAGGAACAGGATCCATGTTCCATTAACTCAAGGAGAAAAGCTAATCATATTCATGCCTTAGGAAAAGGAAGTGCTGTCTTTTGTGTTTATGTAGGTCCTATAAATTTGTGTTCATTATTTAAAATGCAGAGGATTTTCCCCATCACTATATTTTTTTAAAAGGAGATCAAATTTTGGCCCTACAGACCTTTAACTGTAATTGTAGATTGTAAGCAGGCATCATATTACTGGAATAAGTCACACGGCAGTCAGAGAAGCCAGTCACTAATAAAATACAGATTTTCGCAAGGATGGAAAGACTTTGGGACCACGGCTGCCTCAGTGAAGTAAGTGGCCAAACCCCTCTTCATTTCAATGGAGCTGAATCAGCCCCAATATAAATTCTCTTTTTCTTGTTCTGGGCTCACACCTTTTGTTTTGTAAATTAAAATAGGACTTGCTACCGAAACAAAACCCCAGGAGAGGAACTTGATTTAAGCAGAGTGAGCTGTTTAGAATGATTGTTAATAGTGCAGAAATGACTGATGTTGCCAGCACTGAAGTATATTAATGCTGCTCCTGCCAGCTTTGGGAGACAGATATAATGCCACTGCAGCACTGAGGAAATGTTTTCCACTGGTGCACTAGGCATCCAAACCTAGTGACTCATTAGAAAGAAAAAAAAGTTATATGCAGAACACTTGATAGTGATGATCCAATGCATGCTAAGGTCTTTGCAAATGTTACGTACAAGCGCACGCGCATACACACACACACAGAGCAGGTGTATTTGTGTACTTGTACATCTTTGAACACTATTAGTTTCACAGCTGCACTTTTGAAAAGCTCACAATTTTTATAATTGGATGTTTACAGATTCGATTATCTGATTTTCTTTTTTTCCCCCAAAATCGCTTGCACATTATATTGTTGGGAAGTGGTTTTCTTTTTAACAGTGGAATCATGGCACTCATCATAGCGTGGTCAAAGCAAAGTGTCTGAGGTAGAGTGAATAGAAAACAAAGAGAAGTATCTTCATGAAGGATTGCATGGTTTAGTATGTTGTTAATGAGACAGAGTTTGATTTCAAGTGTGCTGGATCCCTTGCAGCCTAGGCTGGGAGTGATCAAAAGTTAATACCATTATAACTTATGATAATTTTATGTAAATTGAGTTTGTTGTCTCAGTCGAGGTCTTAGACTGCAAATGTCTAGTTTCACAAGACTGTCACTGTAACAGGCACCTTTGTTAACAAGCTGAAATTGGAATAGGCATAGAGACAACTGTCATCTCCCACCTACAAGTCAAGGCTGGGCCATAATGGAGAGCCTTGTGCCCATGCTGCATCTGCAGAGAAACTGTGACTCTAGGACTGTGAGTTCACAAACACAAAATTCACCAGGATCATTATGAATGTTCTGGTAGTACTTGGCACGTACTAGGCATTTTCCATATAAAGACATAGTTCTTGCTTGAAGGACTTTGTAGACTAAGGCCCTGATCTTGTAAAAGATTAAGCACAGGCAAAGCCCATTGCAACACTGGAGTCTAACAATGTATAAAGAGTGAAGGAGAAGGATGACTCATGTTGGCAAAATAGATTCAACTTATACAATGCATATTTTAAAAAGTACTGTAACTGTATCCTCCATGGCTCTGGTCCATTGACATTATAAGTTGTCTGATTTCATGTAAGTATCATGGCAAAAAGCATTCTAATATCTATATTAGTTTCATCATCACATCTAAACTGGAAAACTCCTAACAGAACCATAGTGTCACTGTACAGGTTGACCCTTTCTAGTCCAACGCTCTCAGGTTTGGCACCATCTGTGGTCCAGCATGATTTTAGTTAACCAGATGTCTACTTATCGTGGGTGTGGCCAAGTGTCCCATGGTCTCATAAAGTTTCTTTACAGCCACCAGCCCTGTATCTCAGTGTTTCATGACTCATGCAGAATAAATCAGTGCAGTTATTTAGCTCTAATTTAGCCTTAAATGTCTTTTAAGACAGGGGTGTGCAAATTGGGAGGGGTGGGGCTGAAGGGGCATGATATTTTGCAAGGGGGGGCAGTGCAATTGGCTCTCCTCTCATGGCTTCCGCTGCCTCCCCAGCCATCTACTTCCTCCTCTGCGACTTCTGCTGCTGCTGTTGCCAAGGGAATGTTCCACCTCCATTGCTGGGCCAATCAGAATGTTCTGAAGCTTTGAGTCAAGCAGTGGGGCCAACCCAGTGAGTTACCAGCTTGGGAAAGCAGCTGCATTAGTCCCCACAGCCCATGCATGCTGGCCCCCGGGAGCCCGCCAACATGCCGATAAGTTTTTTTTTTAAATGGATGCTTTATTAACAGATAGAAAGCTACAACATGGTAACTGCTCAGAAACAGATCTTATGGCAGTATGTGCTTCGATCCTGCCCCAGTGGAGAAGGGAAGTCAGTCAGTCTCCATTAGCTCATTCAGTCATTGGCCTCTTGGCTTAGACTTGCAATGAGATGATCAGATCTCACAGTATTATGGATTTTGTTTTTTGTTACCTGCTTGTGTGTTTTAAGCCGAAGTCGTAGTTTTTCAAGCTATTGTAATTCTTTAGCTTTAATAGCCTAGCCAGGGGTCCTATTGATTCTTTCTCATGAGAAGTGCAATCTTCCTGCCCATCTCTGCATTATGGATCCGCCAGCACCTTTCACAGGTCTCCCACTGCCTCTTGCAACACAATTTCTCATAGTAGTGATTCCCCTCACATCCTCTCGCTTCCCCCAGTACCCATTTCCCAAGCATCCCATCCTCTGCCTGTGGTCCTCCCACAGGTTGGGGGCCCCTGGGTAATGGAGGGCTGAAAAGTGGGGCCTGACGTAAAAAGTTTGCTCACTGCTGTTCTAAGAGTCCCATAAGCAGTGGCAGTGCAATGCTGCTGGACAATATTGATCTCCTATTTTTTGGCAAATTCTCTGGTTCAGCACCAGCCAAGTCCCAAGGGTGCTACACTATAGAGGTTCAACCTGTACTACAAGGACCTTCTTCAGTGAAGAGGGTGAAAGGGAAATTCTGTGGAGAATCTCCCTCTGCTTTAGGTCAGATGCTATTCAAAAGTCTTCATGATGTGTTTATCATTTTGTTCAGCACCACTGTAAATGACATCACACATTGCTTGTGTTGGATTCTCTCCAGATCTTTTTTTCCACAGACTGATCCTCTTCCTACTCCCCTTCCCATTGCACACATGCTTTGGGATTTGCTACCGACTGGTAGCCAAGCATACGGAGACTTGAGGCCAGGGAGAAGATTTATTCTGCATGAATCTGCTTTCCTATTGTTTTTAAGTTCATAGGAGGCTCCTTGTTCCTAAACAAACTTAACAACTGAAGGTGAAGCGGGTCAGCCTACTACCAAAGCCTGTCTAAAGAAGATATTCCATTGTGGCCAAATGTAGCTCATTAATTGCCTTGTTATTCCTCTGTCCTCCGTCCTCAGCTCCTGCTTGATATTGACATTAGACCCAACCTGTCAGTCTAATGAGCAGGTTAAATATTATAGCATTGGCTTACACCCCGATTTAGCAAGGACCCACTCCATTATTCTGTCTTTCACAAAGCCCTTAAGCATGTGTTTAACTTTAGCTGTGCATTTATATCTCATTAACTCATATGCTTTAAATTCTTTGCTGAACTGGGTCTCTAATACAGCCCCATTATTAATACAGCTGACTTGTAGTAGGTGAGATCAGCCCTACAGTCTTGGGGCCAGATTCTGTCCCCCGCTGGATATGTGCAAAACTAGGTTCACTCTACCACAGTCAATAGATTTGCATTGTTGTAGCTCAGGACACAATCTGTTGCTCTCTGTTTTCCTTGTGAGACTACCAAGTAGTGAATTATCCCTTCAGACACTGTTCTGAGTGATGTGTTCACAGAAGCACCATCCCTTCTTTATCATAAACACAATAACAATACTGTCCTGTTGCACACTCACAGAACCTTAACTTTCCCTGCGTCAGTGATCTTTCCCTCCAATTCCCTGCAGACTGTGATTAGCCACCATAATAAATCTGTGTCCCGGTCTTGCATTTTTAAACATATTTCCATTCTGGGAGCATTAGAGCTTTACAATTTGCTGAATTATTTTCAAATACAACCTTGTGCCTTAATTCAGTGGCTATCAACGTTTCCAGATGACTGTACCCCTTTCAGAGTCTGATATGTCTTTTATACCCCCAAGTTTCAGCTCTCTTTCAAAATCAGACATAAACAAAGGAAAGTGCCAGAGCACACAGTTACTGAAAAAATGGCTTATTTTCTCATTTTACCATATAATTATAAAAGTAATCAATTGAAATATAAAAGTTGTACTTACTTTTCAGTGTACATTATATTAATCCATATAAACAAGTCATAGTTGGTGAAATTGGAGTTTGTACAGACTTTGCTAGTGCTTTTTATGTGGCTTTTTGTAAAGCTAGGCAACCATCTGGATGAGCTCTGCGTAGTGCCGTGGATACAGGAATCACCACCTTAACTAAGCTGGTGGTTTGTGTCAGCAGAAAATCCTTATTTCTCATTTTCCATGTTGAACTGGGTAAGGGGTGCACGAATGTAATAGCTGCTAAACACATAGAATGGTCTCTTGCTGAACAAATAATAAGATAGAATTTGCAGGGCAGCAGCCCCTGTATTTTCCTTTTGTCATCCAGCAAAGACACCTGCTTTCAAGCTTCCAGTTACCCAGCTATACACTTTTCCCTTCTGCACAGTTCCTGGTCTTCACTTTGTTATTCCTGACAGAGGCATGTTGCCCAAGCATACCGGCTTGCTTTCTTTTCAGACACTGATAACAATGATTGTCACCAGTTATAAGTGCCCTCACAGTTCTTTCTATGCAAACCTATTTTATTGCACACAGAAAAACTATTAAGATCAATAAAAGAACTTACATAGAACCTAATAATGTGAAGCCACATCTGTAGTATTATGTCCAGTTCTGGGCTCTCCAGTGTAGAAAAGATGTGGATACATGAAGAGGGTGCAGTGGAGGGCAGCCAAAATGATTAAGGGGCTGGAGCACATGACCTACAAGGAGAGGCTGAGGGATTTGTGCTTACACAGTTTGCAGAAGAGGAGAGTGAGGGGCAATTTGACTTCAGCCTTCAACTTCCTGAAGAGGGGCTTTGAAGAGGATGGAGAGAGGCTGTTCTCAGTATGACAGATGGCAGAACAAAGAGCAATGGTCTGAAGTTACAGTAGGGGAGGCCTAAGCTGGGTATTAGGTAGGTTGACTATATCTCCCTGTTCCAAATACAGGACAGGGAGATGTGGGAGGAGGGGCAGCTGCTCCAAGCCCCAAGGAGCAGGGAAGGAGGCAGCAGCCACCTGCCCTCCCTGAGCCCCAGGCTGCAGCAGCCCCCAGTGCTCCCAGGAACCCCAAGGAAGCAGTAAGGATGGGGCAGTTGTGGCGCTTCCCCCCAACTTCTCTGAGCCTCAGTGGCAGGGATTGGGCAGCCGGGGCACTTACCCTGCCTTCTTTGGGCTCCGAGAAAGCTGCAGGGATGAGGCAGCCACAGTGCTTACCCCTGCCTTTCCTTGAGCCCCGAGGAAGCTGCAGGGATGGGGCAGCCACAGTGCTTACCCCTGCCTCCCCCAAGCCCTGAGGAAGCTGCAGCGGTGGGACAGCCGCGACTGCTGGTGGAAAATATGGGACAATTGGTTCCTTTTATAAAATAAATAGGGACACCTTTTTGGCATCCCAAAGATGGGACCATCCCACCAAAAACAGGACAGATGGCCACCTTAATATTAGGAAAACCTTTTTGACCAGGAGAGTGGTGAAGCACTGGTATGTGTTACCTAGAGAGGTGATGGAATCACCATCCCTTGAGGTTTACAAGTCCTATCTTGACGATGTCCTGGCTGGGATGATTTAGTTACATTCTGCTTTGGGCAGGAAGCGGACTCGATGTCTTTCTGAGGTCTCTTTGAGCCCTAGGATTCTATGACTCTAATAAGCCTACCAAAAATCACTCTAACCCTGACATGGACTGTATCTGGAACAGTGCTTCCAAACCTTCTGTCTTGAAGTGCCTTCCATTATATATAAAGCTCACAGGTTGTTCAGTGCCTCTCAGCAACCCCCACAACATAAATTGTTCCAGCACTCTTGATTGGTGGGCCTGATTCACCACTGTATTATTCCATTCATTTTAGCAGATCCAAAGGGGTTTCTTGGGTGATCACAAGTTCATCACAGCCTTTCTCAGAACAAGCACATACTCTTATGCTAGAGGGGGATGGAAGGGAACTCCATAAGGCTAGTCCTTCCCTCTCTACCCTAGGGATTGGGGCCTGCTGGGGGACAGAGATTCTGCCCATTTGCTTTATCAGGAAGAGGGCCCCAAGCCAGTTCAAAACTAGGCTGTTTATCCAAAAACCCTTTCTTTGCTTTCTGGTCCGTGGAGAATCCAGTTTGAACTAATATACCTTTCCAGTCAAAACAAAAAAGCAGTCCCATAGCACTTTAAAGTGGGTCTGTCCCACGAAAGCTCATCACCTAATAAATTATTCGGTTAGTCTTTAAAGTGCTATGGGACTGCTTTTTTGTTTTGGTAGTTTATAGACTAGCATGGCTTTCTCTCTGTTACGATACCTTTCCAGTGTGTGACTTCCAATGGTTGATAATGGAGGAAGTAAGTAAGCATCCCCATCCTCCTAGCAAAAGCACACGCAGTGCCCACAAAACCACATATGCAGCTGCATTTTTAATACAGTGGGACCCCAAGGTATTAAACCTAATTCAATAAGGTTTAACTTAATTCAGTCAAGTTTATGGTAATTCCATAAGATTTGTCCAGGATATTGCCTGTCTGTCACAAAAATAATAAATGCAAAACAACCACAATTATTTAATATTAATAGTCCTTTGCATTTGTAAGAGTATGCTTCATCCAAGAATCTTGGCGCTTGTAAACAGTGCGTCTGACTTAATACTGTGCTAATCTAGTTTTACCTCTGAGTAACTCCACTGAAACCTACTGAAGTTTATTCAAGCTTGGATCTGCTAAAACCAGTGGAGTAATCCCGTGGTGAATCAGGCTCACTAACCAGAAATGCTGAAGTAATTTTTTTGCTGGTGGGGTGCTGAGAGCCAGTGAATAACCTGTAAAGTATATATAAAGCACATATAATGGTGACCCTAGCACCCTTGCGGTACCTCTGTACTTACAGGAAATTGATCCAGTCAGGGTCGATCTTCCAGGATTCAATTTTGTGTGCCTAGTGGCAAAGTGCAAAATCAAACTATCAGGGCTAAACAGTCAATCCTTGTACTCCTCATTACCACGAGGAGTAAGGGACGTTGACAGGAGAAACTCTCCCTCAGTGAGGACGTACAGATAAGCCAATCTTAGATAAGCCGATTCCAGCTAATGTGGAGTTGTGAATATCAAGAGTTGAGAAACCAGGTCAGTTCAGTCAGGGGGGATGTGGCCCATTATCAGTAGCTAAAGTGGGGGTGTGAACATCAAGAGAGGAGAAACTGCTTTTGTAACTGGCCAGCTACTCCCAGTCTCTGTTCAGTTCTTGGTTAGAACCGCCACTCATGCATCTGATGAAGGGGATCTTTGCCCACAAAAGCTTATGCTCCAAAATATCTGTTAGCCTATCAGGTGCCACAAGACTGCCACTAATGAGATTGCCAGAGGTGGGACAGAGCATAACAAAGTGAAGGAATCAAAATGGTGGCTAACTGCAATGAGGATTGGAGTGGGGGGAATCTTCAAGACACCATGTCAACTACCATGAGTTACGCATCACTTAAGGCTAGGCATCTGTACGACTTACGTGTTGCAGAGGCTTGTGCTGGCACTCCTCCCAGAGCTAAATTTCACCCAGAGAACAGAAAGGATTCTGTCACACGTCTGCTGCCCCATATATTACCAGCAGCACAAGACTTTCATCCTATCCTGGCCTTTTAACCATGCTTCAAAGTGCAAAAGTAAGTGCTAAAAAGAAGGGTGTGAAGCATAATTTTTACTGGGGAAGCCACCAATTCTTTCTACCTTTTGAAGGGAAGAAAGAGAGACATCCATCAAACTGTCATTGAAGATTAGGTGCCACAAACCTAAGCCCATGGAGCAGTCAGGAATCTGTAAGTCTTTTAAAGGCTACGCCTGGTTTTGACATTTTTATAGATTTTCATGGAAAACATTAATGGGCCAAGGGGATGTTTCATGTTTCTCTAAGGTCTGACAGACTACACACAAACTGGATAGAAGTCCTGTCTTACTGCTCAGGTTGAGTATTTTCTGTGTGAGGACTGAGAACAAATAATAGTGTCTGTTTTCGATCCATAGTCTATGCAGACTGAAGGATGCCTACTACTATTATGGCAAATTTGAAAAGCTGTGTTCAATTTTTTTGTTTTTTGAAAAAGGGACTGCAGCACCCTGGCTTTTGCCTATATTTAGCTTGATTTGAGGTGCCCTTTATATAACAAAAATTTGATACTACTCCCAGTACTTGGCACCCCAAGCCCGAGAGTGGAATGTAACGAGAACACTTTAGCGGCTCTGAGTGAGCAAACTCCAGTAGTGCTGGAATGAAAGGGTAGGGCATTCCGTGTGTGTCTCTCCCTCGCTTGGCATTCACAGACAATAAGAACTCGAGGATTAACATGCTAGACTCTGTTTATTACACATGGGTGGATAAAGCAATTATCTGTCTATCAAGGCTGTAGTAAATTGTGCAATCGTATTAACATGGGTGGCTAGGTGGATGAATGCTATTCTGCCACAGAGGGTGCTGATACACAAGATAATCTTTCAAGTCTAACTTGTAAAGACTGTTTTGTTTTGGAGTTTATATCATGTTTCCTTTGCTAGCATAGACTGAAACAGCATCTTTTTTGTTTTCAGTCTCATTTGCAGCTTCCTTTAGCCATCTGAACTTTATTAGTGAAGTTATTTTAGAAACATCCCTAGTTTAATTATGTTTAAACAATCTGCTTAAAACCTGTTGCACAGATATAAACACAATAGTCTTTTATTCCAGCAGAAGACTCTTTTGAAAGACATACACACGCACAATATCCCTCCATTATTGCTCGACTGTTGTCTCATCGATGCCTGAACTCCTATTCAAACCACAGCATTCAGCCTGTAATGTACCCTTGGTTTTGGACAAGAAATGCTGTCTAGAGAGCAGAGTATTGCAAAACAGCACACAACTGGAGAGGCCTTAGACTAGATTAAAATTAAGGACCTTAAATCTGTTTTAATGATTCCATTTACATCTCCCCCTTTTCATTCCTTTATTGTAATCAGGTTTCACAAGTTTTAAGAAAACCAACCACTCCTGCCTGCTGGAGAGAAGCCAGTTCAAGCAATAGATTTTTTTCCCTTGCCCCCCACACCTCCTTTTTCTATGATCTTTACTGCTCTTCAGAGTAACAATGCCAGGCCAAAGACCTACATTATAAAATAGTTTCTACTTTTTAAAAATTTTTTTTAAGTTGCTTCCTTTTCTTTATAGAGATTGTTTGATAGCAATGAGGATGATAAAGTTGGGATGATAAGTTCTTGCACTTTTGAAATGCTGCTCCTTGCTCCCTCAAAAAATATCTTCCTTTCCTCAAAAAGCAAAAATAAATAAATAGACAAAAACCAAATAAAAAATAAATAAAAGAAAAAAGGGCAGCAGATACTAGGTTGCAGAGGGAATGAAGCCAGGGACTGGGAATTGCGTGACAGTCTCTGTGAGTATGATTCGTCTTCAGAATTCTTAAACAGAAAGACCAACCATGGATTGCTGGCACATACACTGGTGTGTTACGTTCTTTAATGAGGTTTAAAGGTGAACAAGAAGAGCATCAAGATGCAGAGGTCACCAATACACTCTCTGTCTTCCCCTTGTGTTTGTAGAAGTATTTGTTTTTTAAAATAGCCATCTCTGATTTAAAAAACTTGGAGGAAACAGTGAATAAAATGGCTGAGCTGGGGAGGATCTCCCTATGGGAGACGGGGACTCCTTTAATGCAGAGTTCTGAGCTGCAGAACAGATGAGGATGGGTTTGGAGTGGGGCTGGAAGGGTAGATGCCAAAGCACTAAGCAGTGTTCTCGCTAATTTTTTTCCATCAATGGGTGAAATAAATTTTGTTATGTGCACCAAGGCATGTGTAGATGTGCATCACCAGTAGAAACGCATGTTGCCCACTGATTAGCTGGGCTTTGTAGAAGTCTCATCTCAGGCTACCTGGATGATGAGCTGCAATGAAGCTAGCTCTTGTTCCCTGGTGGCAAAATTTCCACTGAATTGGGAGATGCAGTGTGGGCTTGGTCTTGCACCACGTAGGTGCCATGGCTCAAATCTCATCCCTGGCTGATCCTAAAAGCCCACTGATCTAAATCCCACTGAAATCAATTAAAAGACGGACTTCTTTGGGGTCTGGATCAGCCCTTTGTTGGCAGCGCTGGATTGCTTTCAACCTGTTCAAGATCCTTGGATCACTGGGGTGAGGGAATTGGACAGAGGTTATCAGTTGGGATTCCATCAGTGGACTGACTTGGACCATAACAATAATAAAGCAAGCAAGCCAAGCCTGTTTGCTGTGTTATTTTTTATGTAATTTATTTAAATACTGGTCAGCTTCAGGTGTATTTTTTATCTCTTCCCTGTAAAACTGTCTCTGCTTTAGAAACAAAAGTCTGTGGGGTTCTTGCATGTGTAACCCTTGTTAATGCTAATGAGAGTCCTGTGTGCATTATTTGGGAGAGCAAGCCCTTCATGAAGTCTTTCATATAAACTGGTGCCTTTAGTTAGTTAAAAAGCAAACATCTTTTCCCCTCTGCCGAGTGAATTAAAATCAGTTACGATGCTGATGTAGCGCCTTGTTTTGTGAATTATAAGAATTTTTCCTATGTAGAACCTATGGCCTAATTATGTAATTATGTCTCTTGGGTAGCTATTTTTCTTCTCATAATTATGTTTTTACCCAAGAGACTGGAAGGGCTCCAAGCGTTCTGCTTTCATGAGTAGAAGTTGTCTGGCTCTCTTTTTCTTTCTTGTTGAATTTTGAATTGTATACAGCCTGTATGGCTCAGCGAGGGGGCCACTTAAGGAAATCAACAAGGAGCACAACAGTTTGTCACAAATATTTACAGGAATACAGGCTTAGTAAACAGGAGCTCTTTTGATTCATTTCAGGCACCCTGCTTCCGAAGAGCTCGTGATTCTTTTAGAAAGACGTTGATTTATAACCTTGCGTTAGCTCTAGAGCTCAGAGAGCCAGTTGCTTTGGAGCTGAACCTTGCTAACATAGTATATTCTTCGAACATTATGGCGTGTCTACACTAGCAAGTTCTTTTAAACAAATTTTCAAAAGAAGGGGGCTCTTTCGAAATATCCCATGGAGTGTCTACACACAAAAATGTACTTTCAAAAGTAAATCGAAAGAGCACAATGCTGCTTTCGAAATCACTCTTCCTTTCCCATTTCAGGAACAGCGCCTTCTTTCAAATGCTTCTTTCAAAAGAAAAGGTGCGTGGATGCTCCTTGGGGCCATTCTTTTGGATGAGCAGTCCTCATGGAGCCTGATTTTTTGATCGCTGTCCCACCTGTTGAAAGAGTGGGGGCTGGGTGGACGCTCTCTTTCAAAAAAACAGATCACTCTTTTGATCTGCTTTTTTGTTTGTGGACCCACTCTTTCAAAAGAAGTTCTTTTGGATGAGATCTTCTGGAAGGGCTTCTTTTGAAAGATCTATGTAATGTAGACATAGCCTATAAGAAAGATGAATTTTGCTGCTTCAATCAACGACATCATTTACTGCCAGCACAACAACCTATTCAGAAATCCTTGGGCCCAATTTTGAGTTATTTCACCAGTGTAAATTCAGACTAGCTTCTTTGACTCTAGATTTACACTAATGTAATTGTGATCAGAACCAGGCCCATAGAGACATATCGGGCTGTAAGTTCACTTGTGCAATTTGATATTAATGGGGTCCAGTGCAGTAAGATGTTCAGAGACAAAGAAACTCCTGAGACCTGTAATTCCTCCCCCTTACTAGTGTGAAATGTCATGCAAAATGCACCCAAAAGTATTTTACTAGTGTAATAATCTCAAAATGTGCTGGCTGATCATTACATTTGCCAATCTTTGCCAGCATTGGGATTTTCTCTCCCTATTATTTAAGCTGTCATTTCCTTTTCCAGGTTTCCTTCTGTTAGTGGCAAGAGGGAATAATCAGAAATTTCACCCATAGGCCCTAAACCTGCGCCCATTGAAGTTAATGGAAAAAAATGTCAGTAGTCCAAAATCTAATTCTTCTCCCACTGTTCTTTATGCTGTTCTCCCTCCTAGAGCCCCATGTGTGTGGCCCATGGCTGCCACCTCTATTTTGAATTATAGACTCATAGAATCCCAGGGCTGAAAGAGACCTCAGGAGGTCATAGAGTCCACGCCCCTGCCCAAAGCAGGACCAACCCTAATTAAATGATCCCAGACAGGACTTTGTCTTCTGTCCTTTAAACACACATCTTCACTTCTCTCTTTTAAAGATGCATCTTCTGCCAGTCACAGTCTGACTGAAGTGCCATAATTTGGAGCATACAGAAAGCCTTAACACACGTTTGGTCACATAGAGCAATCTGGATACATTGCTTTGTCTGCCCTTTCAGACCGTAAGTGGCATGGAACAAGGACCATGACTTCCTTTGTATTTGTATAGCACTAAGCCTACTGTTGACATATAATAAATAACAGCTGGGCCTAGATACGAAGGCAAAGATTGCCTGTCAGAACCTCCATTTTAATTGGGATCACTCACAATAACCTGTGCACCACAGGCGGGCGCACGGGATCTTCATTTCAGCTCCATTTCTGAATTTCCTAAACTTGATTTTCATACAAGATATTTTACTCCCCATCACTTGCACTTTTATTGTGACAAAAGCCTATGGAACAAAAGAGGTGCAAATGGGAGAAGACTGAAAATACCCAGCACGCTTATAAAAACATCTGTTGACAATCTGGCAACTTGAGCTTTCTGATCCCATAAAAAATAAGTGGGTGGTTTGCTTGGTGCTAAAAAGAGAGTTCTCCAGTGTCGTTGCATATGACTAGACCATGTGTGATGATTTCAGCCCCACACCCAAAAGTTACAGTATTTTTAAAAAACGAAGGTAAAAATATCTCGAGACATTAGATTTACATTAGGCTTCTCTGGGTTGACCTTTCCAATGTTGATTTGAAGTGGCTGCAGGATGTCATCTAAACTGACAGTAAGAGCTACCCATCATTTCTGTGGTTCAGGAAACCAGGAAGCAGTCAGATCCATCTGAGTCAAAGCCATTGCAGGGTTTCTGCCCCAGATGGAATGGGTAATATCTGTTAGCACCAACTGCCATTTTTAACATTTTCCTGAATGAAGCTTTCCTCCTTCGATTGGCACAGTTTGGGTAGCATGAATAGTTCTGACATTTGCATCACACCAGGGCTTTGGTTTGTTTTACTTCATGGGGGCTATGTCTAGATTACAGTAATTTGTTGACAGAGGATTTGCTGGAAGACATCTTTCTGTCAAAACTTCTGCCAACAGATTGCTGCCAAACTTCCAAGTGGATTGCAAGAGTGATCCACTCTGTTGACAGAGGGCAGCTGGGCTGCCCTGCCACTCTCTCGACAAAATGGCCGACCGGAAGCACAACAGACAGGGCTGCCTGGTGTCCAGGAAGCCCTGTCTGTTAACAGAGGGCCCCCAGGAATGTCCAGACTGGCTTTCTGTCAACAGAAATCTATCAACAGAGGCATTATGTCTCATGGGGAGCAGGATAAGATTGTCGACAAAAGTGCTGCATTCTGTCAATTTACTGCTGACAGAACACCTTCGGAATCTGGACACTCCCCAGGTTTTGTCGACAAAATATTTTGTCGACAAAACCCTCTAGTGTAGACATGGCCTGACTGACAGATCTATTTTTGCACTCTGAAATGGTGCTGCAACTACCACAGTGCAATCCGTTTCCAGAATCTTTGATATACAGGTTTGGTGAAAAGCATTGGGTAGGGTTGACAGACTAAGATATTCCTCATTGCAATGATGGGCTAGATAGAATCACAAAAGTAGGTGCGTAGGTCTGGATTTGGGCTCCTGTGTCCCAATTTACGTTCCACTGTGATTCACAAAACTGTGTTGGAATCCTGTGAGTGCCTGCTCTTGGTGCCTATGTTTTTGCAGTAAGAAAGCTGTTAGGACCCTGTGTTTTGACTTCTTCTGCTTCACTCTAAACATCTGTCTCCCAGCTGAAGCCTAGAGAAATACACAACCTGGGAAAAGATAAGCATTTGGTGTGCTCAGAGGCTGCCCACCAGATTTTGCACTGTGCATGACTTCACAAAGCAGCTGGAAGAGGGAAAAGAGGAGGAGTTCCCTCATCCATTTTAATCAATGGTTAGGGTATTTACTGGGCAAGTGGGATACACACACCCTGGTTCAAGTCCTCCTCCAGGTGATGAGAAGAGATTTGACTAGAAATCTTCTGCATTGTAGGTGAATGCCCAAACCAGGAGTCTCTAGGATATTTTGATTCGGGACTCCCCCATCTCTTCAGTTAACTGGTTAAACTGAGCATTAAACTAGTTAACTAATTAAATGGGATTTTACAACCCTAAGATAAATACTTGAGTCATTAGAGCAGGGGGCGTGGACCCTGGATCTCTCACATCCAGGGTGAGTGCTCTGTGCTCCAGGCTATTAAGTCCTTCCCAGGGTTGTGCTCTTGCTCTCTTGCTCTCTCTCGCATGTGCACTCTCTCTAGCCCAAACAACTATTTGTCTACAGTGGAACAGGTTCAACAGAAGAGGCTGAGGGACCCCTCCTCTCCCTAGCTGAAGATGCCATGGACCCATGGGCCTCTCCATGTTCAAATACTTTCTCTTCATAGGGCCAGGAGTGGGGTGGCGGGTGGGGTTGAAATTGAATGCAGAGTCTCCCATGTGAGTACTTTAACAAGAGGCTAAAAATTATGAGTGAGTTCCACCTGCCATCCCCAATTTTCTTTTTTTTGCAAAAAATATCTTTGCCTTCTAACTCCAAAGAGGGTTCAGAGCTAAGAATGGCTAGCAGAGATAGGTGTGTAAATCCAAGCTGCAATGAAGCACCTCTCTGTGAGAGGGTGGAGGAGTGGTGGACACACCCCTCTCCTTGGTATCTCCCATCCACTAGCTTAAGCAGCTTGCGGCCTGGCATGCTGGCATTTCTGAATGAAGCTTGAGTTCCTGCTTCTCCCCATTCATTACATAGGTGCATAACTCAGGTTTTCTGAATCACAGTGTGTGCCTGTGATTTTTATAGTACCTACATACCTTTATAAATGTAGCCTTAGATGGGTAGAAGAAGCTGTCAGGACTTGGGGATAAGAATTCCTGGATGCTACTCTTGGTTCTTACTATGTTCGTGGACTCTGAGAACAGATACACTGGAATAGTGTGTTTAACTTCCTATGTAACCCTTCTGCCACTTGGAGATGGCAGCAACTAGGGCCACAGTTCAGTACCTAGGGCTTCCTTTTCAATACTACAAGCAGAACTGACTCAATTCCCCACCTGCTGATCTGGGACTGTTACATACCCGTCTCCCCCTCAGTGCCTCTAAAAGGCAACACAGTCTTCACCTGCCTTACTAGCGTAATTTGTTCCTGAGAAACCCCTCTTAGGGTGAATTCTTGTAAGCTGAAAACGGAATCACCATTAATTTCAATGTGAAACAATTTTATGTGTTCCTAAGCCCCAAAATTTTTACCCATTTATGCTAAAACAACACCAAATCCCATTAAAATGAACACAGTTACTTCAATAGCTAACATTTAGTTATCATAACACAACCTAACAAGGCATTTTCCCTTCATTAATTACTCTATAATATGGCTGTTTACCTGCTTTCGGGGGGCTGTCCCAGGTGCAGAGACAGGGATGTGAGGGGAATGGAAATTGAAGAGCTCCTTGGAGGGGGGCTCCAGGAAACTGCTGCTGGGTGCTGCGGAGAGATGCGCTGGGCGGGATGAAGCTGCGGGCAGCCGTTGCCTGGAGCCATGGCCTTTCTCCCACTGCAGGGTGGCTGCATCCTGCTGAGGCATGCGAAATCCAAATCAGTCCTCGTAAATGTGAAGGAATGCCTCATAAGCCGAAGCAGGGGTATTAAATGAAACTCCTTGTAAAGTCGAGTTCTCATAATCTGAATGGGCGTATCTCGGGGTATGACTGCACACTTCCCATCTTGCAGAGTAGAGTCTGAGTTCAGGAAAAAGTACACTTTGAATAAAAGGAAGGAAATAACCTGGCATTGATTTGGGGAAACATCACTAGCAGGATTTATTAACAAAATCATGAGCAAAAGCACCTGCCCTGAGTACATTAGGTAGTGTCCCTTTCCCACAGGTTCTTAAGCCCAGCAGCCAAAAGGTCCTTTAAAATGCCCCTGCCTTTTCCCTACACACACTCACAGTTGTCCTTTGTCAGTGCAGACCCAGAATTCAGAGGTGCACCTGAAGGGTTTACTTCCCACCATGGCATGATGGAGAACAAGGAGCACAAACCCTTGGTCGCTTGCTTGCTTTGCTTTCCAGGTACTTGTTCATTGCTCCTTATCTCTGGCCACTCAGCGTGATACATTCAGGCCCCACCACACAACACAGCTCTCAGTGATTTCAGTGGTTAGTGAAGCCTCACTTCTAATGCACACTAGGCAGCTTCTTATATCAGAGACACCTATCCCAAAGTAGGTCTAATGCTTAAACCTGCTTACCAGTGATTTCAGCTCAGTAAGCTGCAACAAGACTCCCAGTTGTGTCTTAAGCAGCTCCGTGGCACCTTGTAGACTGACAGATATTTTGGAGCATAAGCTTTCATGGGCAAAGACCCAAATACAACAAAGCAGATCTTTTCCCACAAAAGCTTATGCTCCAAAATGTCTGTTAGTCTATAAGGTGCCACAGGACTTCTTGTTGTTTTTGAAGATACAGACTACCTCGGCTACCTCTCTGATACTTAAGCAGCTCTGCTGTCATGCAGTGAAGAACCAAAGGATTAAATAGTATCTTTCACGCTGATGAAAGGCTCACACCACCATTATCCCCACGCCGTCTCAATTCACTAGGCGTCAGTACCCGCATCCCCTGGTTAGAGAGTGCATCATAGTTGAGACTGAGTCCCTCAGTCAAGGTATGCCAAGCACAGTTCAGGTGCCCTTGATTCACAGAAAGATAATAACCCATTAAATATCCCTTCCACAGTAACAGTCTTGTGATGCAATGCCAGCCAAAAATGATCAGTTGGGCAAACTCAACTGCTGGATTCCTTCATCGAATGGATGTGCCCCAACAAACAAGGTCCGCTCCTGCAATCCTCTTCTCCAGCTCATCACTAGATGTCAGGGGAGAGCTCTTTCTGACTCTACCTACCCCTCTATTGTTTCCTCTCTTTTTGGCCTCAGTCTTTCCATTAATTTCAATGGACTTTAGGTCACACCCTGATTTAGTACCTAACTAAGCAGGCCCAGTTATCAATATCAGTTGATATCAAAGACTTACTATGTCTCTAACCATAGCCTCTAACCTCATAACCTACCTCTGAACCTACTCTCCTTCTGCTTTAACTTCTTTTAGAGATGTTGATAGTATTGTGGTAAGGTCATCTCTTTGTGCTGTATAATGCTATTAGAATATTTCCAATGTTATATTATCCCATTCTTTGTATAGCCTAACGTGGCTTTTTGTTTTTTAAATCATTGTTGCACATGAATCAGAGGTTTTCATTGAGCTGTCCACAGTGACGCCTGATTCTTTTTTCTGATATAAATTATGCCTCACACTTGAGACAGAGAAATACATCTTTGCCTGGTGTGCTCCCTGGGGATCAGGAATTTCTCTGTCAACGCATGTATATATCACTACTAAGATGAAAAGCTGCCTTTGTGCAGTGGACTTCACATGAATAGCATGTATTTCATTGTTCCTGCTCACATGCTGTTTGGAAAGTACTTTTTCTAGGGTGTTTCACTGTGTGGTGTAGCTCTTCCACAGTCACAAGGGATTTGCAGGCCAAGAGGCTTGGGAGGCCCATACATATGTGAGATATGGGCTTCACACAGGTGCCTAACTCCCTTTAAAATCAGTGAGAGTTAGGCAGTTACATCATTCTGTAAATCACACCCTAACTCCTGTGGGTTGTAAGCACCTTCTGGATTTATTGTTTTCAGGTTTAGTTCTCCAAGGACTGCCTGGTGGCCTTTGATTTAAAACACTGAGGCTACGTCTACACGTGCACCCAACTTCGAAATAGCTTATTTCGATGTTGCGACATCGAAATAGGCTATTTCGATGAATAACGTCTACACGTCCTCCAGGGCTGGCAACGTCGATGTTCAACTTCGACGTTGCTCAGCCCAACATCGAAATAGGCACAGCGAGGGAACGTCTACACGCCAAAGTAGCACACATCGAAATAAGGGAGCCAGGCACAGCTGCAGACAGGGTCACGGGGCGGACTCAACAGCAAGTCGCTCCCTTAAAGGGCCCCTCCCAGACACACTTTCATTAAACAGTGCAAGATACACAGAGCCAACAACTAGTTGCAGACCCTGTATATGCAGCACGGACCCCCAGCTGCAGCAGCAGCAGCCAGAAGCCCTGGGCTAAGGGCTGCTGCCCACGGTGACCACAGAGCCCCGCAAGGGCTGGAGAGAGAGTATCTCTCAACCCCCCAGCTGATGGCCGCCATGGAGGACCCCGCTATTTCGATGTTGCGGGACGCGGATCGTCTACACGTCCCTACTTCAATGTTGAACGTCGAAGTAGGGCGCTATTCCCATCCGCTCATGGGGTTAGCGACTTCGACGTCTCGCCGCCTAACGTCGATTTCAACTTCGAAATAGCGCCCAACACGTGTAGACGTGACGGGCGCTATTTCGAAGTTACTGCCGCTACTTCGAAGTAGCGTGCACGTGTAGACGCAGCCTGAAAGAGTCACAGCTCACAAGCACAAAGGTGTTATTACAATGGAGGCTTGGTTAGAATAGTTTTGTCACTGAAGATCAGTAAGGGACTTACTCAGCCATGGCTTTTATTATAATGCAACAATCACAAATTTGAGAAGAGGAAACTTAGTAAAACCTCTTGAGAGGACCTCACTATGTAAGCGGGTTCTATCTGGCATTCAGGGATCTTTTGTCCCAATATTCTTTTGTTTCTTGGCCCTGAAACTAAAATATCCACAAAGGGAGAGACAAGCCAAGAGCATCTCTGTCTCCTATTTGGCTCCTAGGTCCTCAGAGAGTATGTCTACACTGCAGTTTGATTCTAGTGGTTGACCTGTGCCAGTTGACAGGCTCACACTGTTTGGGCTAAAGGGGCATTTGCAATGTAGACATTTGGGTTTGGCCAAAGCCCAGGCTCTGGGACCTTTCTACCGTGCAGGTTCCCAGACCCCAGGGTGCTGCCTAGGCTGGAACGTTTACATTTGCAATTAAACACCCACTTCATCCCATGTCAGTTGGCAAGGGCCAGCCATGTATTTTTAATTGCAGTGTAGAAGTACATGTTGAACCCTTCTAATCTGGCATCCTTGGGACCAGACTGGTGCTGAATGAGAAAATTTGCCAGAGAAATATTATCTAGCAGCATTACCAACACTTCCACTGCTTACTAGGCTCTCTGAAGACATTTAGGGGTAAATTACAGCTAAGTAACAGCACACAACACTGAGAGACAGGACTCATGGCTGTAAATAAACTTTATGGGATCACAGGAAACTTGGCCACACCCATGCTAAGTTGTCATCTGCCTAACTAAAATCATGACAGATTACAGATGTTGCCAGGTGAGAGTTCCAGAGTAGAGAGGTTCAGCCTGTACCATTAGTTTCTCAGTGCTTTGAGTCTTCCAGACATGTGGACACTTCTTGGGCCTACAGACTCCTCCAGTTTCAAACAGATACAGAGTTCTTTCCTCTTCACTTCCTAGTCTAAACTGCTATGTGTGGTTATTTTCCACTAATAGACAGTTGTTGGATTTAGCCTCTTAGGTGGTTGCATTTCAGCGATGGATTCAGTTTGGAGTCAATAATGTGTGTAGTTTATAATGTGTGTAGTTAAACATAACCATTGTTTTTATAGAGCTATGCACTGAAGAATAAAGCATGATGAAAAGCAAGTTGAAGGGGGCATTCTTTTACATGCCTGGTCATCAGTGAGGACTTACAAATAAGCACTGATATAGTTAACACATTATACAGGCCAAGTCTGTGTACCAGTGTCTTAGGAATCTGCTTTGGAATCTTCCAGGAGGAAGGGCACTGCTTAAATGTACAACAGAATTTGCGTCTGGAAAATCCAAGCAAAAGCCCGTTTTTGGATATATTCATTTTCAGACAAACTCACCCTGGAGAGAGATTAGGGATAGGCTAGCTCTGTTTGTGTTACTTTGAACTCATTGAAAAGAGATATATATTCTGATTAGGAACAAATGCAAACAAAGGAAAAAGGGGAAAAATCCATTGGAAAAAAGGGGATGGAAAATGGCACAGGCAGAGGGAAAAACAAACAGAGATTCTGAAAAAAAGGAAAGAGGTTTAGAAGAACTTTCAAGGAAAAATACTTTGTGTGAAATTTACTTCTTTATATTTAACAACACCTAATTTGTACCACAGTATTTTTCATAGATTCAAGAGAAAATGATAAACACAGCCATCTAAGATATTAGCATATTGATTAACCTGTGATTACATTACCAGAAACCAGCCAAAAATCATTCTGTTGCTATGCGCATTAACATCACTCCTTTATCTGTAGGGCATCCGCTGATGCCAGCCTAATTTTGGGTAGATTGTTCTAATATGTAACACCTATTTCCCTTTTATGAGGGGGAAGAAACATGTTTGTAGGTTGGGGGAAGATGCTATAAAATGACAGGAAAATGGGTCAGTAAATCGGTTTTAAGAACCAACAATTGTTTGAGACTCTTCTCTAATCTCATTTCTTTGCATGTGCATATTCCAGCCGCTCAGTTTTCTGTAGTAAAATAGGATGTCTCCAAGTCTTGTACTAGTACCTGTACCAAAATTTCTTGCCTGCTTCCACCACCTGTCATCATGGTTCCTATTAGATAACGTGTGATATGTGCGAGGCACTCAAGTATTAGGATGTTGGATGCTTTAAAAATGCCTGTTTCTACAGATGGAGGGTTATGATACAAGACTGGGAGTCATAGGACCTGGGTTATGTCTTATGATTTCTCTATGATCTTAGCCTCTTTCACCTCCCTCTGAATCAGCTTCCCCATCTGTATAATGGGGAAAATTAACCCTCTCTACTCCCTATTTATGGATGTGCCCATTCATTAAACTTGGTGAGGTGCTCTGATACTCTGGTGATGAGCATCACAGAAATGCCTTAAAACGAATTAAGTCTTTGAATACAAATGATGATGGATGATGCATAAGTTCTATGATAGATTTGGCAGACCTTATGTAAAAATGCTTCTAGTAACAGTATACTGGAGTGAGGGTTCTTACTTTTGATTAATGCCATTTCCCCCTTTAACTTCTAACAACTGCACAACATTAAAGAGCATTCCTGGTTAATCCATGCGGCATTTGTGCAGCTGAGCTGCTAGCAAAAGCTGGAGAGGGAGCAATGATGAGGGGTAACCCAGGAAGAGAAGGAAGATATGGAGCCCAACAGGACTGGTTTCACCAGATGCAGCTTTGCCATTTTTTCCTTAGGATCTTTTTGGCTTTTGAAAGGCAGACGGCTATTTAGTTCTGATGTTTGAATAAGCTCCAAAGTTACAATTAGTCTTTATGGCTCATTTATTATTCTCTAACAGAGTAATAAAAAAAAGTCAGATTTTCTTAGCTGTCTGAAAATCTCCCCAGTACATGGAACCAATCCTGGAACATCTCTCTCTCACACCCTATATGGATAGGAGGGTTAGAAACATTAGAAACTTTTGCCACTTTAATTGTCCTATTTTAATTAATGCAGTAAAATATCCCTAGTGTGAACACAGTTTACCAGATTAAAAGTGCTCAAGCTAATATAGCTCTGTCTGGTTTAGAAAGTGGATGTGGTGTATGTAGGGCTTCTGATTTGTGGTTTTAAACCAACAAAACACCAGTAACAGCACCCCCAGATAAAAAAAATAATAATGAATTCAGTGTTTATCCATCAAACACTGGAAAAATGCTAGACATGGTTACTCAATTCATATCGACTTCACTCTTTTCCCATTGCAGAATTTTTATTTAGGTATGTCCCTGCTCCCTGCACTGCATGTAAGGGTTTGTCTGTGTGGAGCAGTAATGTGGACTACAAAAGTGTGATTTTCAAAGCTCACTTGTGTGTTGTGCATTAGTTGGTTTGTATTGATCCTATGCTCCACTCAGAGTACAAGGGTTTTAGTCAAGTAAATCAAGTAGATCCTTGCTGGGACAAATGAAAACTTCCCCCATGCTGTTTAACATGGTACTGTTTGAAACAACACTGTGTGTCTGTGTAAAGAGAAAACCCTAATTAAACACTATTTTGGACATCTATATAAAAATTAAAACATGACAAATATAGTTTTAACAAACCCACTGGTTTATACAAACAGTTCCTCTAGATGTTACTGGAGATCTGAAAACCTTAGGGGCATGGGCTGTTGGGGGGATGTGGAGGAAGGTAATTATAAAGAGCTTTTATTAATGCTAATTTGCAAAGAGATCTTGTTTGGTTTTGAGAGCACTTTCTTCCTGGACTGTCAATGAAAATGAAATAGATAAACCTTGGAAAACAGAAGCCCTAGGTATATGCTTATAGTGGTATAACTGCATCCATGCTAGGACTTTTACTGGTAATACTGATATCTAATCAATAAGCTTTACCAGCACAACATCTGAGTATAGACTGCACACTACTTTTTTCATTTGGTAGAACTCAAGGTGGGGCAGACCCTCAGATAGTCTGAGTTGTCACAGCTCTGTCACAGTCAGTGGAGCTATAACAGTTTAGATCAGCTGAGAATCTGTTGCATAGTGTTTAATACTCAGATTTGCAACTCTATAGAAGACTTTACGGAATATACTCTCAGTCCCTGTTACCATTCTTTCACCAGCATTGGTTTCTGTCTCTAGCCAAAAATGCCGAGAGAACCCCAAAACAGCTATTAGGTCTTTACAGATAAGTTTTTTTTTGTGTGGTAAATTGTTCAGTCGTGTTAATAACCCTTTTATTTTATGATTTGCTGTTTCCAGGACACAGACAGAAGCTTGATGACTCTAAACCTAGTTTGTTCTCTGAACGCCTCAGTGATTTAGGGCGCATTCCTCATCCCAGTATGAGAGTAGGGGTCCCTACTCAGAGCCCACGGCCCTCTCTGAACTCTGCACCAAGTCCTTTTAATCCACAAGGACAGAGTCAGATTACAGGTAAGAGACAGAATCATAGGTTTGATTTGCACAGGCAATGGTAGTAACTGGTTGTGGATATTTTTGTGTTGGCTGTAGAGAAGTGAGGCTTTTACAGAGTGAGAGATATGCACCAATCGAAGTTAGCTGAGGAGCAGATTATTCAGTAGCATTTAAAGCTGAAAATGTATTCTGAAATTATATTTTAAAAGACCAAGATGTCAAAATCCAGCATACAGGTGAGGAATCTGGTGAAAT
The DNA here is from genome assembly GCF_033958435.1 of Carettochelys insculpta. Lineage (NCBI taxonomy): Eukaryota > Metazoa > Chordata > Testudines > Carettochelyidae > Carettochelys > Carettochelys insculpta. The sequence continues at coordinate 197,197,678 of NC_134139.1, read as the reverse complement.
CCAAGCACCATGGTACTCTGAAATAACCCACCATTGTGTAGTGGTGCAATACGTAAAGCTGTTCTACCTGACTGTATTTACTCAGCTGTGCTCTTTACTTTGCCAGCAAGAAAAGTGGCCAGCATAGTGCTGGTGTTATCAGAATACCAATGCAGCCTTCTCACACTGTGGCTTCTCTCTTGTGCCAGTTAATATCACTGTCACAATCAATAAACTGGAGTACATGAAACTCTCTCAAGACTTCTAATAAGAATTGTATGCTGCAGTTCTGCGTGTACACTGAGGAATGGGATTTCGCTATGCTGAGAAAGTAATAATAATAAGTTACGGGTGTGACAGATGTAACAGTGAAATGGTATTTTTACTATAATTGTGCCAGAGAGACACAACATAATCCTAAAGCATACAAAATTCATGGGGGTCAGTATTTTGCTAAAAACATGAAAAGTTAGTAAGTTTTGCATACTTTTTCCAGACAACCTGTGCCTCATTGTGAGTCAACCTGGTAAGATTTATGGTTTCATGTTTCAAGTGGTTTTGACATGATACCAGCTGAAACTCAGTGGTTTAGATGAAATATTGTGGCTTTGTTTTTTAAAAGTTCAGCCAGTTAATTAATTTGCAGTAAAGAATAAGTGGGTTTTTGTTTGAACCCAAAACTCAACATGAAACCCCATGAGAATCGAAACTGAAAAATAATTCTTCTCATGAACCTGGGTTAATGGAAACTGCCAAGTTTCCCACAACTCTAGAGCTCTTGTTTTATCTCTTGTGAAATATGAATATGATATGTATAAATACGGAACATGCCATCCACTGGTATCTCGTCACAGGTTCATTTGCCAGGCTTCCCTTTCATTTGTTAGGCATCTGAAATATGGATTTTGCTGCATATAGTGCTATATTTAAGAAGAGCTAAACGAAAAGACCAACGATCTCTTTAGTCTAGCCTCCTGTCTCTAAGAGTAAATGAAGCCTCACCTCAACTTTGAGAAAAGACAGTCAGACAGGCTTCAGGCTTTCCATTTCAGAGTATCTAGATGAGGCCCTTAAAGGCATAACCAAAACCCTCCTTCTCTTTCTGCCTCTCTTTAGTTTACCTGTTGTGTAACCCTTAATGAAGAAGTGGGGGAGGTGGGAATTCTTCCTGACCCGCATCTGGTGATCAGCTTATGGCCTGAAGGAGAAGGACTGAGAGCCCCTTGTAACTTTAATCCTAGTTAAGTGTAACTTCATATGCTGTTCTCATTCACATGAAAGCCTCCCATAGAAATTGTGCTTCTGGGTTTGATTAATAATAAGCTTCTTTGCCTTGTTATGAATCATCAACAGAATTTACAAATCCTGGAGGTGAAAACTGCAGATATATAAGTAAGTCTTGGAGCAGACAAAGCCTTGGTCTTTACTGTTCACAGCACAGTGAGTGTCAACAGTTAAGATCCATGAAGATTGTGCTGACTGAGGCTATGTCTACTCTACAGCTCTTACAGCCACACAGCTGTACCGCTACAGTTGCACTGTTGTAAGGTCTCCCAGCTGCTCTGTGCTAGAGTGACCAGATGTCCCAATTGTATAGGGACAAGTACCAATATTTGGGCTTTGTCTCATATAGAAGCCTATTACCGCCCACCCCAGCCCCTCTCCTGTCCCATTTTTTCAGACTTGCTATCTGGTCACCCTACTCTGTGTTGATGCAAGAAAGCTCTCCCAGTGGTGTAATTAAAACACCCCCAATGAGCAGTAGTATCTGTAGTGCTAGGACAGCATCTCCTGCAGACATAGTGCTTCCCATGCTGGTGTGTTTGTTGGTGTAATAATATATTGGCCAGGGATGTGTTTTTTCAAACCCCAACCAACAGAGGCTTTACCATCAAGAGTGCCACTGCAGACATAGCCTCAGGCTGATGCTGCTGTGGCAGAGGGATGCAGCTTGAATTGGAAAGGGTTGACTTCTCTATCTAGCTGTGGAGTACATCCTTTCCTTGCCAACGAGGCTCACAGTTGTTGAGTACTGTTGAGTCCTTGACCACTGTCATTTCCCCAAGCAGCAGCAATGACTCCTACCACTTACAATTTGCAGCTACACACACCTTACTGATTCAGACCTACAGCCCCCGATTCTTTGTCTGCACCAGTTGTATGAAAGCCACTGAAGACCACTTGCTAGCATTACTGTAGGCCACCTGATTAATACAGTAGTCGGGGGAGCCTGATACATGTGTAATCCATTAATTGCTGTCTTCCCTGTCTGTTTCTGGGTGTAGTTCGAGGTGTTGGTTCCCATTTATATAACCTTATATAGTTTGGGATATGGCTACTTTAAGGAACTCTTCTCTCCCTATGTTCTACCATGATGGTGTTGGAGCTTTCTCTGACAGCCCCTCTGCAAATTTTTGGGGATTGCAAGCTCTGGAGTTAGTGAAGTCCCTTGCAGAGGAATGTAGGCCTGAGCCAGGCCAGGTTTACAGTCCAGAGAGCTGAGTGAGGCACACCTCACTGAGCAATCAATAACTTGACCATGGAAGGTTACTGAAATTGTGCTTATTTGGGGTAATACAGCCTGGGAAAGATACTTTTTGTGCTTTCCTCTGATGCTGCATTTTTGCCATTTACCGTGGGTGTACTCTCACAAAAATTAATTTAATAACGACTTTGTCTTTTCTATCTTGTTCTCTCTTGGTATGGTCATTTGAGTGAGTAGGATCTGGGTGTGCAATAAAAAGAGAAGTAACCTTTGTACAAGAAGAAAGGCTTTTTATTACACTTGATAAAATTACCCAGGTGTTGCTTTGTAAATGTCTTAGTTTGGTAATTTTTCACTCAGTAATTAAGATAAAAGAAAACCATTACGTCCTAGGATTTGCAGTAGCACACAATTATTTCTTTATTGTAAAAGCCAGTATGTCTTGAGCACAGTTAACCTTCTTTTGTTTAGATTTTGCATAATTATTTTGTGATCAAACACAAAAAAGGATTTAAAACCTGGCCATCTCCCATCTAAGTAGTAAAGAATTAAGAGTATGCCCTGAAACATCTGCTGGTTTACTGTTATTTTTTTTTTCTGGGTAGTGTTTGTTTACCTGTCATCTCTGAATACTGTATTTTTTTAAATACACCAGTTTCTTGAAGCTGCTGAAGGACCAGTTTATTGCAGTGCAAACATGGCTTAGCACGGACTTGTCCTTATTCAACATGGCATTTTAACTATTATTCTCCAAAAGCAACATTGAAAGGTCATTAAAAAACAAATCGGCCAATAACCAGATACCTTTGCTGAGGTAGAGCAGGTCCAATTTGATCCCTGCATATTGCACATAAATCAGGTTCCCTGTCCATTCACATTTGCATCCTGGTACATTCGTTCCTTTTTTTTTTTTTTTTTTTTAGTGGAACTGGAAGGACTTGTTTGAGTATCAAATTACCCTACCATCCACACAGTGAACTGTTGCATCAATTCTTAAACATGAACAAAGAAAAACTGTTGTTTTTTTCTAAAATGCAACCAGTGAGGATTAGCTTCTATCAGACGGGAAAAACCACAGGCGTAATGGCAAGAATGTGGTTAGCTTGAGTGGTGGAATCTCAGCTGCAAAGAAGAAACTGTAAAGTGGGAGTTAAGTGAGGTTTCATGCTCCATCACCACTATGGCACCATCTGATCTATAGGCAATCTGTGACTTTAGTAACTGAAATAACAGCACTCAAAGGCAGGTTGTGCGAAACATGCTTCTCCCCCGCCCCCCAACTTTTGCCCAGCCACATTTAACTTGATTTTTTTTAGACTGGGAAAGGATGGAACAATCTCTCTCATGATATGTGTGACATTTAGGGTGGCAGAAGGCAGAGTTAATGCAATTAGGGTTGGATCTTCCTGGCTTTGCTTATACTGAAATCACTGCAGGGCAGGGTGCGGGGGAAAACTCATCTGCTCTGTCAGGCCAACAAGGCTCTTGCTTCTGCCCCAGTGAATTTTTCCTTAGTCCCGATGTTGAGTCCATCAACACAGTGATGAATTACACCTAGGCCATGTCTACACTACAAAAATAACTTCAGAAGTTGCTTACTTCAAAGTACGACTTTGAAGTTGTAACAGACTTTGAAGCTGAGTGTCTTCACACACCCTATTTCGAAGTTAAACTTCGATGTAGGGCAATACTCCATTCCTGGGAATGGAGCAAGGACTTCGAAGTTGAGCTCCCTTAATCTGAAGTTAACTTTGAAGTACGGGAAAACGTGTGTATACTCTCTGCAGGCTACTTCGAAGTGGCACCTAAGTTCAAAGTTAGTTCCTGCTGTAGACGCACCCCTAGAGAAACAAAGAGGGCCTTCTTTTCAGGGCTGGATACTTTTCTAGGTTCAGCAGCATTGTTTCATAAGAAGTTGCTGTAGTTTGTCAGGAATTTGCTGGAATGAAGTGAGGTACATTTACTACAAATTCTATGTAAAGATTTACAGAAAAAAAAACCCAAGCAGCCCTGTAGCACCTTAAAGACTAACAATTTTATTTATTAGGTAATGAGCTTTCATGTGCAAGAGCCACTTCATCAGATTCATCAGATCTTACCCATGAAAACTCGTTACCTAATAAATAAAGCTGTTAGCCTTTAAGGTGCTACAGAAGTGCTTGCTTTTTTGGCGATGCTACAGACTAACATGACTACCCCTCTGAGACTATATAAAGATTTGTGGACTAGCTAGTTGAGAAGACAGCTTCCACTAACCCCATAGTACCCTTTATCATCAAAAGCCCCAGTGTGCCATTTAAAAGCATGTTAGAGCCTCCTTGTGGGGTTGAATTTTATCCATAAGGACCATTCTCCCAGAATTTAGTCCAGAGAAGCATGTTTTGGCTCCATTTTACTTTTATACAGAAATGTCCGTAGAAACTACAGGACCCAGCCTGTCTGGCTGTGTGTATCAACACAGAGTGATGGTAGGTGTCAGCTCTAAGCTCTGCACTGTTGACAGGGGTGATTTCAGTCTGTTGGATTTTAGGTTGCTTCTTTGCATCCTTCAAGCTCCGGGCAACTTATCATGGTGATCCTTCAAGGGATAAAGTCTGGGCACACTAAAGTCTCTTTTTTATTTTTTCCATTTTACGGTCATGTTCCTTGGCTAGAAAGAGCTGTGCTTCTTTTATTCTTCAGGTGGTGGTGGTGGTGGGGTAATGTTAGAGAGTGAAAAGCAAAAACTAGTCTCACTTATACCAATGTTAGTCCAGAAGTAACAGTTAGTCTTGACTTCAGTGGAATTACTTCTGATTGACCAGAGATAGGGATCTGGCCCAGAATTTTTAAAAGTCCAAGAGAAACTCGGAGAAGACATTGCATCTTGATGAAGCAAGTCTTTGCCCATGAAAGCTTATGCTCCATAATATCTGTTACTCTGTAAGGTACCACAGGACTTCTTGTTATTTTTGCAGATGCAGACTAACACAGTTATCCCTCTGATACTTGTCAGGGAAGAGACAGTTCTACAATAGTCCATTTACTTGTACAGAGAGTAGTCATTGCTTTGTTAAGACTATAAATGAGGAGATCTCACTTTAAATATTTACTAAAGGTGGCTCCAGCCTGCTTGTGTTTCAGCATGAGCAGTAACCATAATAGTCAGCCAAAAACAGATGTGGCATCAGAGGTGAATGGATGACAGAGACTCTCATGAGAATGATTGCATAAAATGTGCTTGCATGCAATGTTCTTTTAGATTTTAGACTCTACAGCAGTGGTCCCTAAGCTTTGCATGTCTTACATCCCCTTACCCAGAATGTAATCTGTTTGTGCCCAGATGCTGCCTGGAGGTCGGGGCCTAGACTTAGGACAGAGCCGTGGCCAGGAGTGGTGTCATGACTGCAACCAGGGCAAGAGCTGGCGGTTGGAGTGGGGCTGGGGTTGGAAGCTGGGAGCTGGGAGCCAGGCTGCAGTCAGAGTTGCGAGTGATGCTGGGGCTTCGGCTGGTGCTGGGGGCAGAACAGTGCGGGATGGCACTCTCTCCTGAATTTTGTGCAGGCTAGCTACAACCCCCAACTGTTCCTCTGCATTGCTTTATGGGGGCATGCCCCACGCCTTGGGGACCACAGCTCTGTAGGGAGACGCAGTCAGCCCGTGTTCAGTACCCTTTCAGTTTGGGGAGTGGAAAAGTGATTTCTCTCTACTCTAGATTTCTGTACATCTCATAACCTAGTACCAAAGCATTGCAAAGAACTCCTTAATGGAGAAAGCATGTGTAATTGACAGGAGAATTGGGATAATGATTTTTACGTATAATCCACCCAACATTTGTCTAATTTCTAAGCACCCCTGTTTTCCCAAGAATCCACTAAGAGGTATACCCTAGACCATGGAAGCAATGAACAAATAGTACGTAAATCTATCAACTGTAACTATGAAGGTGGCAGTGAAGCTTAGGAGTAAAATAATGTGCAGTGTTTGATATTTCCTGCTTCACAGATGCTTACCTGGCAGTGCAAACAGGAAGTAGCTGTGTGCTTGTTAGTTTAGACCTCACCCCTGTTGACTTGTTTCAGCCGATCTGTGCACGAAGTTTAGGAGTATTTGCATGATTTGCTCTGTTGTGAATGACTTACGAAGGCAGCGCTTTTTTCACACCCACACAGGCATAACAAAAATGTTTACAGAAGGAGGACTGCTATTAGTAATCAGTCCAAATTTTGAAGAACAGAAATAGGATAGCCCTGAATGACTTTGCTCACCTCACTGTGCTCTGTCTTTCTTAGTGTTTAAACAAGACAGGTGGGTGGGTTATTCTTCCTTCTGCCTCCACAGACCTGTTTCGTGTGCCTTTATTATTTTCTAGTATGCTGGGGATTTCTTTAGGCAGAATTATACTCCCTAGCAATGTCTACTCTAGAGGGCTTTGTTGGCAAAACCCATGGAGCATCCACGCTAAAAACACTGTTGTCAGAACATAAGACTTTTGTTGACAGCCTTCTGCCTCTCTCTCACGAGGCAGAATGCCTTTCTTGACAGAATCGGTCAACAAAAAAAGTGTGGATGTTCTGGGAGGCCCTCTGTCAGGCAGCCCTGCCTGCTGTGCTTCTGGTTGGCCATTCTGTCAAGAGAGTGATCGGGCAGTCTGGCCACTCTCTGTTGACAGAGCAGATCAACAGAGCAATCCACTTTTGTGTGTGGCCAAAATCTGTTGATAGACTTTATGTTGGAAGATCTCTTCTGACAGCAACTTCTGTTGACAGATCACTGTGGTGCAGAAGTATTGGAGGGGTAGCCGTGTTAGTCTAGATCTGTAACAGCAACGAAGGGTCCTGTGGCACCTTATAGACTAACAGAAAAGTTTTGAGCATGAGCTTTCGTGAGTACAGACTCACTTCATCAGATGTATCTGATGAAGTGAGTCTGTGCTCACGAAAGCTCATGCTCAAAACTTTTCTGTTAGTCTATAAGATGCCACAGGACCCTTCGTTGCTGTAGTGCAGAAGTAGCCCCTTTGGTTAACAGCTCTGGGAGTTCTTGTAGGTTCTAGGCGTTTAACAATTGAAAAGATGCTGCAGTTGTGATGTTGCAAAGCTACTAGCTCTTAGACACTCTGAAGCTGCTTGATCGCCTAGCAAATGTCAAAAGTCCCCTGGCAGAGCTAACAAAAGAACTTGCGTCTTGCACAGAAAGCAGAAAAAGTTTCCAACTAGTATGCTCACAGACCAAAGTATGTACTCCACCAGGGCATATTTACTACCCTCTGTATTCAGGCTAAGTGATCATTCAGCACACAAGCAATAAAAAAAAACTTTCAAAAACTTCCTTGTGATTCCCTCTTAAGTCCTTGTGCCCAGCTTTGCCAAAAGTCCCAGAAAACATAAGTCCGAGAGCAAACTCTGGGGTATGGACAGGCTCAGTGAGGCTCTTAGAAGTGGGTTTCCTCTCTGCAAAACGCTCTGTTTTCAAGACACTCTGTGGCATAAGTGGGAAAACAACCCAAACAAACCATGATTGGCCTAAGTTCCTGCTCCAGTGGCATTTGGGACAAGCTGTAAGGGCTTGTCTACATGGCAGGTTACATCAGTATAACTTAACGTTGCTCAAGGGTCTGAATACGCCACCCCCAAGCAATAGAAAAACCAACCTGAGCACCAGTGTGGAAAGCACTATGTCATCAGGAGAGCATGTCCCTCTCTTCTCAAAAGAGGTGGTTTTATTATGCCAACAGAGGAGCTCTCTCCACCTGACACGCACTAGCAGTGCAGCTGCATCATCACATAGTAGCACTTCTAATATAGACTTGCCCCTAGTGCCGTGGTATCCATGATACCAGTCCCTTGCCACCTGTGGTTATTCGTCTGGTTGAGTTAGCTAGTTGGGTAGAATAATAAATATATTTTCAAAATAATGTGGCTAGTTTGCTATAGTGGCTACCACTTCAGAACTTGTTGGACACCATGGCACATTGTGCAATCGAACATTGCATTGTGGGTCCCCAGCTGGCCAGCGCTCTGCAGGACTAACAGCTGTTTTCGAAGTTTGTGCACTGAATTTCCCATGTAGCCTGGTTGAGAAATGTGTTCAGCCCAGCTCGGTGAAATATGTGGCATTTACCATTTGGCTTTGCAAGTCAGCTTGGATGGACAGCACAGACACAGCCTGTCCCCCCCACCTAGCTCTCTGCACATGTCTGCACATACACCTGCTGTTCTTAATGAGGTAAAATTGCTTTGAAAGCTTCTGCTCACAGAAGCTAGAAACTTCACTTTCCTGGTTGTTAACCAGCCAAGTAGAGTGAAAAAAGCCAGCCTGCCACAGGGCAAGATTCCCCACCCTGCCCCGAAGGTGACCTCAGCACTGACTTAGGGTGAGGAAGTCTCATGACTCTCCATACTGGCAAGGCCTTGATTTCCTTTCGAGCAGTGACTCTCTGGGGCAGTAGTGCCTTTTCTATCAACTTTTGCCTGAGTTTTGTTTGGCTTCAGTTATTCCTTTTCAATTGCTTTCTTTTTCTAATCAGTGATGAACGAGGCCCTTATTTCTCTACAGAGCTCACAGGGAAGTTATTTTCCCTCTTCATTAGAGAAGTGGCCACTTTGGAATATGTCACCACTGAGTCCGAGGTGACATGGAGGAGGGGTAATGTGGAGTTTTATACCCCTCCTCCTCCCTAAAATTTGCTGTTTGGCTTGTACTGAGCATGCTCACATGGACTGAGCATGCTCAGTAACGTGCTGAAGCTGCTGCCCTCAATGTATACCCCCCACTGTTGGAAGGCATGGGTAATCTGTGCAGTGAGCTATCAGCGCTGAGAGATGTCAGCCAAGCTCTGGGGCCCATTGAGCTAACTGCATAAGAAAGAAACAGTCTGTAGTTCAAAGAAGTTTTTACCAAGCCGAGCAAAGAGCAGGAGAAAGAGAGTGTCCCAGGGAACTGGGGCACAGAATAGTTAAGTGACTTGCCCAATAAAACGAAAAAGCAGTCATGCAGTGCTTTAAAGACTAACAAAATAATTTATTAGGTGATGAGCTTTCGTGGGGCAGACCCACTTCTTCAGATCTGGAAACAGTGATGAAAGTGAACTGGCACAATGAATATATAACAGAGATATAGAAAACAAACAAAAAAATAAAATGAAAACTGACATCAGTGGGGCAGGGTGCAAAGGGTAGTGAGGAAATTACTTACTGCAAGGGTCCGTTAGTGACTTGCCTGAGATCACTACAAATATCAAAGATGGGGAAGCGGTCCTTATAATGTGTAAGGTAATTGCTATCTCTGTTAAGGCCAGAGAGCAAAGTATTGAATACAAGAATAAATTCCTGTTCGGATGTCTCCCTTTGTAATCCGGTGTTAAAGTCTTTCCCACAATCTGTGGAGGGAAGGTCAGGCACGATTTGTATAGTGAGGGTGCTGAGAACCATTGAACCAAACTACAAACTCTGTATATCATGGAAACCACTTCAAGCCATGGGGCACAGCAGCACCCCTCAGTCCAGCACCTGTGTCTTGGTAAAGCTGGGCTTGAACCCAGATCTCCTGAGTCCCAATAAAGTGCCTTACCCAAAAGAGAATCCCCCTTTTCTAATTCTGAAATAATTTTGGCTTTTAAATTTTATACTGTTACAATCAGAAATTGCTGAAACCAAGTTTCAAAAATGAGTATCTGCTTACGTGACCTCTAAAGCCTTTACTCTTGTTTTAAGATGAGGAGAGCCAAGAAGGTTGTATTTAGACGTAGGCCTAGGCTAGATTTCAGGGTTCCAGGTCAAGTGAGGACTAGGATATAAGTTCAAGATATGATGGTGCACAGACATGGACTTCTGTTCCCAGGCATTGTTCCCTCTCATCCATATGTGGAATAAATTTTGTGGTGTGCACTGAGGCATGTGCAGATGTGCACCACCAGTAGAAAATCATGCTGCTTGCTGAGGGCACTCTGGTAATTATTTGGACAGCATTTGAACCTCTCCTGGGTGGCTGCCCAAGTGCTCAGTTTACATGGAGACTTCTACCATTCTGAGTGGCAGAAGTCCCACAAGAGCAGCTGTATAGATGAGATTCTCTCTGTGTTGAACCCAAATCCTGTAGGAACATCCATTTGTGAGCTATTTCTTCCACATTTGAAATGGTAATTTAGCCCCTTCCAGTATGAAGGAGCCTAGAATCAAAACTATAAGGGAGGGCTGTTTGGATCCAAATGCTGGGATCAAAACCTCCTGGAATTTGAAGAAGGTTGGATTTCAGGCTGTGGTCCTGACCCATAATTAATTTTATATTGTTTTGCAACTGTGCATTAACTTTTTCTTCGCGGTTTAAGATAGCTTACCACTCATTGAACAGTGAATTTCATTACCAGTGTGAGTCAGAGAGGAGTGTCAATATCAGCTATCGTAACAGCCAGTCCTTTTTGACATTTTAACAATCTATGTTGCCCTAGCCTAGAAATTATTAAAACAAATAAGATCATTACATTTAAAAATCAAGTGTCCTTCAGATTCCTGAAGATCATTTATTTTAATGGTTTATATTATATATATTTAACCCTACTATAAACTGCAAACCTAAGCAAAATTCTCTTAAAATTAAATTGGTTGTCTCTGTAGTTATTTTGCTTGAAGGGAGTATCTGCTTTCCAGACACCTATTCAAACAAATCACCATGTCTGAACAGAAAAAATAAACAAGAAAAAGATGAAAGAGCAGAAAGAGGGTTCCCTTACCAAAAGATGAGTTTTTTGAAGATAAAAAAAAAGGGGGGGGGGAGAAGATTGCTTCTGAAATTCAAATTTTGTGTTTCTGTCAACAAAATGGAGACTTGAGAAACTGTTCAAATGTAGCAGTAACTTGAGGTAAACTGGAATTGAATTGCTGGTTAGGAAACGGCAAAGAAAGTTTGGATTTGTTGCAGTGTACATAAAGTAATCCACAGGCAGCAGTGCATAGAGCTCTCCTGCGTACCACCTACCTTACTAAACAAACTCTCTTAAATAGGAAATGCTGTTGGGTATTCACCAGTGTAAAAAGAAAAAATAAATGCTGATGAGTAATTTCTCCTGTCAGCAGTGAATCACTGGCTATTGATGAAAAGCAAAATTATTTACAAAACCTAGTGGTAAGAAAGTAAATCCACTCACCATTTCCTTTTGCCCAAAGCAGCCCACCAGAACCAGAACTTCAATGAAAAAGAGAATCTGCATGCCCTTAAATCATTCTATGCAAGGAAAGTTGTAAAACTTAGAAAAGGCATAATTAATGTCCAGTGGTTATCCCATACCCCACTCAGTTTTGACTATATTGATTGTGACTTTAGGTAATAGGGCTAGAATCCAAACATGACATTTTTTGGGCAGATGCTAATAGGATTAATGACATTTTCCTTCTTGGATCACTTTCTCAGTACTGAAAACACTCCTGTTTAATGTTGAAACTGGATAACAACTTGACATGTGTGGCCATCAACTTCTGAGTTCTCCTTCCTTCCCCAGAACGCCGGTTTTAAGTTCTGTGGCAGCATTAAAAAAGAAAAAAAAGAAAAGAAAAAGAAAAATGAGCCCCAAACAAAAAACCACATACACTGCGTAGTTTAACAGAATTCTGAGCTGTTAGAATGTTTTATGAAGACTGGACAAGAAAGAGTGAGAGAATTTATGGAACACTGGTCAAACATTTCAAACTCTGCTTACTACTAGAAATTGAGAGAAAATGCTTTGTTCTGCACTGTGCATTTCCTCCCATATTATTTTCCAAGGTTAAAATAATTTTCTCAAAGCTGTGAAGAAGGGAAGGGTTCTGGCAGTGTTCGTTTGTCAGGTGTGATGTGCTTAGAGTCTGTGATCTACCAACACTGATTAAGCTGCTGCTGTCCCTAAGTCTTTTCATTTCTTTTTTAATTTTCTGTGTCTTTTTTTATTTTAGACCCCAGACAGGCACAATCATCCCCTCCATGGTCATATGACCAGTCTTACCCATCTTACTTGAGCCAGATGACTTCACCATCCATTCATTCCACAACTCCCCTGTCCTCTTCACGAGGCACGGGCCTTCCTGCCATCACCGATGTGCCCAGACGCCTCTCAGGTAAAGACATTGCTTCAGCTAAATTACTAATGCAGACAGGAGAGAAAAGGTTGAGGTTGCTTATTGGGAAGCTTCTCTGAAATGCAGCTTATCAGCGAAAGTGAAGATCTGTCTGTGCTATCAGAGTTTCTGAACTGTAAAGGGGTCAAAATCTCTTTCTTTTAAAGTTTTGATTCACGAGTTAACATGCTGCTGTGTTATTCTGAGTGTGTATTGTGAGTGTCTGAAGGTCCATTTTAGGTCAGGCTATCTTTATCTGTATAATTCAGCTACTGAGTCACACTGTCTGCAATAGGGGGCCATATGTCTATCTGTTGTGTTGCAGCTATGATAATCTCTCCATATTTTGATTTTTTTAACCTTTATCTCATAAATTAGATTTGACTTATTGGCCCTGCTTACTGCTTCTTTAATATTTAGATCTAAGAATTGCTCTTGCTTATTTCCGTTCAGTAACTCAAGACAGCCAGTTCCTTATTTAATATATGATTAAGAGCTCTATCAGAAACTGGCTGAGTTACTTCAGGGTACAGAGCGCTTTTGGGAAAACTGGTCAAGTTGTGCTCTGGAATGACGGAGGAGACAGGAAATATTGTTTAGGTGCATGCACTAACCAACACTGAGACATTATCAAACAAATGCACATGCAGCTATCCAGTTCTAGTGGTCACAAAGATAAATTCAGCTGTGTAAACTGATTTCCTCATTATAAGATACAGTATGCAATGGCAAACGATCATCTGGTGTATTTTATCAGTCTTGAAAACCACAGGGGAAGGTGTCTGAGCTGAAGCATTAAAACTCTAGCCAGGTGTGGAAATGTTGGGAGGTATCTGCCGAAAGCATGTATAGTATAAAGAAAACCTTTACAATCATTAATAAAGCATGAAAAATTGGCCTTATTCTATTTTCCCGTATTTCTAAGACACAATTATAGTCTCAGATTCTAGCCCCATACACCTGTTTGAGTTAGAGCCAGGTGAATTTCTGTCTTGTTTTCCCCCTGCTACAAAGCTCACAGCACTGTAAACGTTACTCACTTCACTGAGCTGCACCATGGACAAACTGAACTCCAGCCAAGAGGCATGTAAGATTTGAATAGTTTAGACTCCTTTATTTCTTTCATCTTGGAGGAGGGACTCTGTTTCTCAAACAAATAGCTGCAGAGCTCTCTCACTGTAGCGCTCTCTGGGTTTTCAGAGAATGCAGCATCTCCATGTGGGTCAGCAGTTCTGGCAGAGCCTTTCTGGCCTTTCCTTGTGATGCTCCCGATTGGTTTAAAAACAAAAATCAGCTTGATGTTGAGGAAATAATGTGTTTGCTTTAGATTGATTTCTCTTTCATTTGAGTCCCCAGATGGTCTGCACAGCCCTGTGTGGCCAAAGCAGTTGTTTCTGCAGTGTTGCCCTCAGCAGTACCTGCAGGGAATGCCCAGAATGGGACGGCAACAGCTGTGCAAGATACTTGCCCTGCAGCTCTTGCTTGCTGGCATGCATTGAAACATGAGCGCCTAGCCTGTGGGGCAGAAGCATAATGGCTAAAAGACCTAACTAGGTACCTTAAATAGGGCCATTTTCAGTACTTTTCTGTTTTACTCCATAGCAAGCTATTCCCAGTTCTCCTGTCCTTTGGGTGAACAGCCTTTCCCACTGTGCGTGTCATTTCCAAACATAGGGAGGTGGCATTATCACTGAGTTCTGAAGCTACCAAAGAGGATTTTGATCCTGAGAGTGTATGTAATCCTGTGTGTTAACTCACTATCATTTAGATATCTTAAATATCATTTAAGAGTGACAGTTCTGAAACAAAACAAATTTTAAAAATCAAATGGAGAGAGAAATCTCTGAGCAAATTTGACTCCATTAACCATGGATTAAACAGAGACTGGGAGTGGCTCGCAGCTTACAAAGGCAACAGAGAGAAAGCCATGCTAGCCTATATACTAAGAAAACAAAAAAGCAGTAAAGTAGCACTTTAAAGACTCACAAAATAGTTAGTCAAGAGTCTGTTCTGGTATGGCTATGGTCTGAAGAAGTGGGCCTGTCCCACAAAGGCTCACCTAATAAATTATTTTGTTGGTCTTTAAAGTGCTACTTTACAGCTTTTTTGTTTCCTTACAAAGGCAGTTTCTCTGCATTGGGTGCTAACAGCTCCCCATTAGACTTTGACAAAAGCTCACATCCCCCTGTCTGATCTGACTTGTTTTTTCCTCTTTTGATAAGTACTGTTGATACTGGGTCATTTCCACCTTGCGGAATAGACCTTGTCAGCTCTGGCCCTCCCTCTTCCTGGGACCTCACTCTTTAAATACCCCTCTGAAACCACCCCCCGCTCATGAATCTAATGAAGCGTGTCTTTGCCCACGAAAGCTTACGCTCCAAAATATCTGTTAGTCTATCAGGTGCCACAAGACTTCTTGTTGTTCTCTATTATTTAGAATGACCATCAGTGGCTTTCTTAATTTGAGGACTAGGTCTGACTCTCAGTGACCAAGAAGACATACTACAGCACAATTTAAAAACTCTGGCACCCTGCTTGCATGCCCCTAAAGTGAAGTGAATTCAACTTTGCTGTGGCAAATGAGTGAGGGCTGGATGTGATTTATATTGTTTATGAAGTGTGGTATGGAATGTGAAAGGATGCTTCTGTGACTGCAAAAATGCCACCTTCTTACCCAAGAGATGTGTATTCTCTCAGACCTTTGGAACCAACACAGTTCTGGGAGTGGAGTTTGATTCTAATCCTCCCCACATATTGAATGCCTAAAAATAGTAGTGTGGTCACAGTGGTGTAGGAAGTGATACTAAGTGCCTGAATATTATCCTTCACATCACACAAGAACTTGTAGAATGAAGGCCTTTAGCAGCTGCAGGCTTTGGCCAATAAATGTTAAATGAGGAATAATATTTAATACACAACAACATAGCCATGAAACATTTACGGTACCTGATACAAAAGTAAGGAAGTCAGTCAACTAACAGTACAAACCACAGGCACACCCATCCGCCCTTTCACCCTCAAGCACACACTTTGCCCCTACCACAGCTACCATACGTCACAAGTTATCAGCTGAACTCTGTCAGCCAGGAGATACTAGTCTTCCGTCACTCCCTTGTACCAGAGTAGCCTCTATAACACACCAGACAAATGCTCTGCCTTCCCTTCTTCACCGCACCACACTACTCTTCTTGGCCTGGTGAATTGTAGCACTTCGAGGAGGCTAATGAGGTGCTCCGATGTTTTGGAAGCAATGGAACTTCAACGTTTGGTGCATACTTCGAAGCACTGTAGCTACATTGCCTGTCAGTCCTTCGATGTTAGCAGCTTCGACGTTACCATGGTGGCCGTTATGAGGCATCACAGCCCTCATTAGCCTCCTCCAGCCTGCCTGCTTAGCATGCCCCCTTCGAAGAAGAGGGTTAGTGTAGACACACCCTCAAAGTAGTACATATTAATCCACTCAGGAGTCTCCCAACAGCCACATTTTGCATAGGTTCACACTGTTTCCCTTAAAATAGCTAATAAAAATCAGGAAAAATTTTATCTAGTGTCCAGTTTCACACAGACCCTGTTTAAATGCATGAAAAAAAGTTGGACAAAAACTACTAAAAGGGCATAAAAGCTGACAATGAAATGTTGCATTGAAGGTCATCTGCCTGTAAAAACAATCAATCAGACAAACAAACAGTGCATGGCCCATTTTAATCCCATTTCAGAATTTAGACCTTAGTCCCTGCTGTGCCACTGGGAAGTTAAGCTCCTCCACTAGTAATAGTCACTTGCTAATTGTGGTACTGCTTCCCAGGTGATGCCAGCTCATTCAGTGTCCTCTGTCACTGCCTTCTGCCAGTTCTTGGCCACTTTGCTTTCTTTCCCCCCGCTTACATACATTGGGAGTTAGGTTGGGTTAACTATGTTGCAGTTACCTATATGGATTTTTCATGCCCTTATGTGACATAGCTGGGTTCACTTAGCAATTAGTTGTAAATCTGGCCTTACTTGTTTTTTAAAGGAAAGATGAAGTGCAAGAGCAACTGAGAGGCTTGTCTGTTCTCCCACTTCTCCTGGCTATTCATTTGCATGCCTCATTTTGGGAAGCATTGTGCTAAACAGACAAAAGGAACCTCCAAAAGCACAAGGGATTCTGTACGTAGAATCATAGATGGGTAGAATTATAGGGCTGGGATCTCAAGAAGTCATCAGTTCCACCCTCTGTTCTGTGGCAGGAACCAGTAAATCAAATGACCTCTACTTAACAACATCCAGTATAGTAGGGATTCCACAGCTGACCTTGGAAGGTTATACCAGAGCTCATCTATCCTTGCAGTTGGAAAGTTTTTTTTCTAATATCTAACCTAAATCTTCCTTGTGCAGATTAAGCCCAGTCCTTCTCCTGTCTTCAGTGTATATAGACAACACTATTTCTCTCTCCTTGACATACGTAAAAATTTCAGAAACAAGAAGCCATCCTTTGTCACCTTAGAGAGGATCAAATGTACTAGGTCATGAGCTTTTATGGGACAACCCACTTCATTTGAAGACCATTATTATTCCCCAAGAATCTTCTTTCCTCAAGACAGAGATGCCCGGATTTTTAAATATTTCTTTATTGGCTGGGTTGTCTAAACCTTTTGTCATTTTTGTTGCCCTCTCCTGGACTGGCTCATTTGTCAACATCTTTCGTAAAGTGTGGTGCTCAGAAATGGACACAGAACTGCAGCTGAGGCCTCACTAGTGATGAGTAGAGGGGGCAGCTACCTCCCACATCTTACATATTGCATTCCTGTTAATATACCCCAGAATGGCCCTTTTTTGAAGCTCCATCACATTATGATTCATATTGAGTATAATCCCGAGATCTTTTCCAGTAGCACTACCCGCTAGCTAATTTCTGATTTTGCAGGTGTACATTTGATTTTTTTTCCCTTCTTAAGTGTCTTTTGTCTTTATTGAATTTTATCTTTGTAAATTCAGTCCAATTCTCTAATTTGTCAGTCATTTTGAATTCTAATTCTATGCTTCAAAAAGCTTTCAGATCATCCTGACTTGGTGTCATCTGCAAATGTTATAAGCACACTCCATGCCATTGTATAATACATAAGTGAAACTATTGAATAGTACCAAACCCAGGTTTGATCCTTGCCGGATCCCACTAGATATGCGTCTCAGTTTGAAAGCAAACTATTGAAAGATAATACTCAACGAATGATTATCAGCTAGGCTTGCACCTACTTTGTAGACCACATTTCCTAGCTTGCTTATGAGAATGTGATGTGGGACTCAAAAGCTTTACTGAAAATCCAGATAAATTTGTGCTGTTCAGAATCAATTCTGTCATTTGTAGTTTGTCGCTAAGCCTGCGTAAATGACACTGTATTTTGCAAATTACAATTTGTCCATTTTTATTCCCCTGTCTATATAATTCCACCAAGGCAATATAGCTCCTTGGCACTGACATGTTGAACAAGTAGGAGCGACTCTCTACAATGGAATCTCTGATTGGAGCTATTGTCCAGAAACTGGGTTGCATTATCCCTGCCTCTAGCATATAGGCCAATTTTTTCAAATATGTGTGGCCTAAAATTAGGCAGCCACATCCATATAATGACAGATAGGAATCAGTAAAGCAAAAGCACAATTGCAACTGCATCTGGCAAGGGATATGAAGGGTAACAAGAAGGCTTTCTACAGGCATGTTAACAATAAAAGAGTTATAAGGGAAGGTGTGGGGCCATTATTGGATGAGAGAATTAACCTAGTGATAGATGATGTAAGAAAAACTGAAGTACTCAATGTTTTTTTTTGCCCGTCTTTACGGACAAGGACAGCTCCTATGCTACGGTGCTAGACAATGCAGTATGGGAAGGTGGAGGGCACCCATTGGTTGGGAAGGAACAAATTAAGAGCTGCCTAGAAAAACTAGATGTACACAAATCCATGGGGCTGGATTTAATGCATCCAAGGGTACTGAGGGATTTGGCAGATGTCATTGCTGAGCCTTTAGCCATTATCTTTGAAGACTCTTGGAGATTGGGAGAGATCCCAGTTGACTGGAAAAATGCAAATGTAGTGCCCATCTTTAAAAAGGAAAGATGGACAATACAGGGAACTATAGACCAGTCAGCCTGAGAAAATAATGGAGGTGGTCCTCAAGGGATCCATTTTGGAGCACGTGGAAGAGGGAAAAGTGATCAAGAGTAGTCAGCATGGATTCACCAAGGGCAAGTAATGCCTGACCAAACTGATTAGCTTCTATGATGAGATAACAGGCTCTGTGGACATGGGGAAGTCAGTGGATGTGATATACCTTGACTTCAGCAAAGCTTTTGGTACAATTTCCTGCAATGTTCTGGCCCATAAGTTCAGGAAATATGGATTGTATCCATGGACTATAAGATAGCTAGAAAGCTGGTTTGATGGTTGGGCCCAATGGGTGGTGGTCAATGGCTCAATATCTGGATGATGGTTGGCTTCAAGTGGAGTGCTCCAAGGCTTGGTTCTGGGGCCAGTGTTGTTCAACATCTTTATTAATGACGTTGGTGAGGGACTAGATTACACGCTCAGCAAGTTTGCAGACAACACTAAGCTAGAGGGAGAGGTAGATATGTTGGAGGGTAGAGATCGGATCCAGAATGATCTGGATAAATTAGAGGATTGGACCAAAAGAAATCTGATGCGGTTCAACAAGGAGAAGTATAGAGTCCTGCAGTTGGGATGGAAGAATCCCAAGCATTGTTATAAGCTGGGGACTGACTGACTAAGCAGCAGTACAACGGGAAGGGACCTAGGAATTATGGTGGATAAAAGGCTGGATCTGAGTAAACAGTGTGCCCTTGTAGCCAAGAAGGCTAACGGTATATTAGGGTGCATTAGGAGGAACATTGCGAGCAGATCTAGAGAAGTGGTTGTTCCCCTCTGTTTGGCACTGTTGAGGCCACATCTGGAATACTGTGTCCAGTTTTGGGCCCCCTGGTATAAAAAAGATGTGGATGTGCTGGAGCAGGTTCAGCAGAGGGCAACAAACATCATTAAGGGGCTGGAACACATGACCTATGAGGGAACGCTGAAGGATTTGGGTTTATTTAGTTTAAAGAAGATAAGACTGGGATGATTTAATAGCAGCCTTCAACTTCCTGAAGGGGAGCTCTGAAGAGGATGGAAAGAAAATGTTCTCAGTAGTGACAGATGGGAGAACACGGAGCAATGGTCTGAAGTCACAGAAGGGGAGGAGTAGGTTGGATATTGGGAAAAACTGCTTCACCAGGAGGCTGGTGAAGCACTGGAATGAGTTGCCTAGAGAAGTGGTGGATTCTCCATCCCTAGAGGTTTCTAAGTCTCGACTTGACAAGGTCCTGGCTGGGATGACTTATTTGGGGTTGATTTTCCTTGAAGCTGGAGGCTGAACTAGATGACCTCCTGAGGTCCCTTCCAGTCCTCTGTTTCTATGATTTGGTCGCAGAGAGGTCGCCGTGTTAATCTGTATCTTCACAAAACAAAATAGCAGTCCTGTAGCACTTTGAAGACTAACAAAAAATAAATGGTCTGGTTTTTAGAACTCAGTTGAATTGAAAGACCCAATTCTGGTCCTGACTGTAGCCGCATTTCATTTATTAAAATTACTGTTGAGAAATGAAGTAAGCAGCAGAAATTAGGGCAGAGAGAAAGAATTTTTATCCCAGAAGTATGTGATTGAAAACAACAGAAAAGAAAGAAGCAAGTGGAACTTCAAGTGGAATGAATTTGTTGCTGATACAGACAGGAAATAGCACACTTACATATATGAGTATGTATAGATATATGTTTATCTGAGTTTTCTTTGCAATGTGTTTTATATTTAGGAAATGTATCTAGATTTGCATCTGTTTCCAGAACTTGCTGCTTACGGTTAGTAATGATGCCAAAACATACTTTAGTTCCAGCGTGAGACCAAATGATATTCATTTTTTATTACTAATTTAGCATCTGATATTAATTAAGGATATTTTCCATAAGTGCCAGGCCCTTTCTGAAGAACTTAATTAAAATTACATGAACTTAAACCAGAATAAGGCCTCATAGTCTCAACTTTTCTGTAATGATATTCTTACCAGTCTTTACTGACTTTTTTAAATAGAATGTTAATTACTTGTACAGACCATGGTCCAGAAACTTAAATGGCCTTATGCTGCAAACCTTAGTTAAGAGAGTAGTACCACTAAATTCAGCAAACTACTCAGGTGGGCTACGGTAACACTAGTGAGTTTTGCCGACAAAATCAGTGTAATGTCCACATGCAAAACGCGTTTTGTCAACAGTATGTTGACAAAAGTTGGCACTTCCGCTGACAAGCTTCTGTCAACACAAAAACTGTGTGGATGCTCTGGGGGCCCTTCTCTCAACAGAAAGTGCATCCAGGACAATAGGCAGCCCTATCTGCTGTGCTTATGGGTGCCTGTTTTGTCATGAGAGCATCTGGGCATTTTGGCTACTCTGTCCACGGAGCGGAGCACTCTTCTGATTGGCTTTGGTGTGTGCCTGCGCTCTGGCAACAGAAGTTTTGTTAGGATATTTCTTCTGACACTGACTTATGTCAACAGTGCTGTAGTGTAACTGTAGCCATGACGGCTCTAGGTTTGAGCCATCTTATCTTTTGTATATAGGCAAACATCCATCTCTGTGTCCTCTATGACTTTTTGTTCAGGCAGCTGGTTCACTGTTTTGATTGGTTCATACACCTATATAGCCTGTAGTGATTTTTTTGCGAGCTACAACATGCAGCATGGTAAAGCGTACGGAAACTGACAAAGGGTGATTAAGTTCAGAGCTATGCCCCATTGTGTACATGTGAGTCCTACTAATGTCAACAATAATCCAACATGAATAGGAATGAAAAACATTTTCTACGGCACTTTTCACCTGCAAATTAATTGACCTACTTTGAGCCTGTGCACCAAGAGATTCTGGCAGCGATGCCGAGAAGGTGGAAGGGGGACCTGGTTCGCTTTCCCCGGAAGGGGTGGGGCCAGGGGCAGAAGGGGCGGGTCACAGATCAATTAGCTGTTCCCCCACCGTGTGTGCTCCTTCGGAGTCACGTGTGGGGCAGTGGCACAACACTCCACAGCATTTCAAAGGGGTCAGAAGCAACTGCCTCCTTTGGCCTCTGACCTTGTTGGCAGGCCTGGCTATTGGGTGAGGGTGCTCACATCTGTAATAAGGAAGAGTAATTCCTGCTAGTTCAAGGAACCACCGGGTGAAATCCTCTAGCCTGTGTTACACAGAAGATCAGACTAGACGAGCATCATGGTGTCTTCTTAGCCTTAAAAAGCTTTGGGCCCTGCACCTTGTTGAATCACTTGCCTCATTTTGCACTGGTAAAATGATTCTGCATGGTACGGGGCGGTGGAGAGTCAGTCCTCTGATGTATGAATATGCTTGGTGCTTTGCAGCGTATGCTGAAGGCAACTCTCCAAAAACTTTACACGCTAAAGGTCACAGCTCTGCAGCCCACACTCCCACACACTCATGCAAACTCAAAAGGCCAAATCCTTTGCTAGTGTAAACAGGTGCAGCTCCATTGACTGTTGGTGCAATTTTCACCCATTGCAACCAATGAAAAATGTTGTTGTTATGAAGGTTGCACAATTAGAGCCTAACAACCCATCCCATCACCATTCTGGCTAGGGGAGGCAACTGTTTATACCCTTATTTAACAGATGGGGCAAGTGAAGAACCATAAACACTAGACATGCACCTGGATGCAGAGTAGATTTTTTCAGCAGAAAAGCAAAACTCGCAAGATTTTGGCTGGTCACTGAGACAATAAAAACAAAAGTTGGATATTTGTGATAGAGGTGGAAGATAAGGACTGAGACAATGATTCACGCTTACTCTGTCAGTAAAAAGGACAAAACGCTGTCAGAGAGGAAGGTAGAAGGAGGCTGCAGGTGGAGGGGAATACCCAAAACTGCATTTTAAAAACAATAGTAATACGAGAGAAGCATTTTACACAGAAAATGGGAGACCCGTTTTGGAAAACTTGTCCCAAAGTGCCTAATAATACAGGTTTTAGGGCTGGCACAAAAGGAAGAGCCAGGAGGAAGGTAAAAGCCTTTTGTTGGTCACTAATGACTAGATCCATCCTACAGTGGGTGCAGAGTGTTTAAATTTGGCAGACAGGCCTAGAAGTACGAAATGCAGAGTTGCCAGCATATTTGATAAACCAAGGGTTTTAGTAGCAATGGCATCTAAGGAGAAAACAGCAGCTGAGATCAGGTTAATGTAGGCAACATTTAAGTTTATTATTGCAGAGAGTAATAAGAAAGAAGGGTTTTGCACAGACAAAGGGAGACCACTTTTGGAAAACTTATCCTGAAGTGCCTAATAATGTAGGTTTTAGGGCTGACAAAAAAGGATGCACAGGGAGGTATCCAAACTGATGCAGTGCATCAACAACGTCTTTGAGACTAGGAAGAGGACTGACAGCCTAATCCTTCACACCATGGTGGCTTGAGGTGTGGAGCTCCCATTTTAATGTCCTGATTGGACTGTGGCATGCATGAAGAACTCTTACTTTCTTACGGCCTCTCACCTCTCAGGAAGACTTACACTGAAGTCAGTAGAAATAAAACCTGTGTTTTATACAGTCCATAGTCATTAAGAGGGAGTTGGATGAATGGTCCCTCTCTTGCTTGTCTGGGCCAGTTGGTATCACATACTTGTTACTGGGGGAGGTGCCACATATCAGCACCTTCATCAACAATTTGTTTCTCAGTTGGCAAAGAATTAAGAAAGCGGTTACCAGGTGTGAAGTTGTTAGTGATACCACATGAACAATTGGGACTGTATCTCCTTGTGAGTTAGCTGGGATGTCCCTATCAAATTGCACTTGACTTTATGATGTCCCCTTCAGAACAAGAATTGTGTTTAATAAAACAAGTATCTCTTAACATCTGGGCCTGGGGCAACAGAATGGTATGAAGGGTGTGGGTGGAGGGATACCCACCTTGCATGAATTCATGTTGTGTGGCCTATTGTTGGTGGTGTTCTGAAAACAGAGCAACATCAGTTCCCACCATGTCCCCAGGAAAAAGTAGGTTCTGAAACCCAGGGGACTCATGAGAGATGATAGCTTGATGCACTGAGAAACACATGGCCTCAGCCCAGGGCTATTCTAATGTCAGGCCTGTCTACCTTGGCTCCTCCAGAGTCTCAGTCCCAGCTGAGAACTCAGCCTCCCATGCAGGGAGCCCAGGGCCATCCCTTGGCTCCTCTCGAGGCCCAGTACTGACTGGGACCCCAGCCCCTGAGGCAGGGAGCCCAGAGCTGTCCTCTGGCTCCTCTTGAGGCTCAGTGCAGACTGGGCCATCAGCCCAGGCTCTTATAGCCCTGACCTCACCTCCTGACTTGCGGTCAGGTGACTGGGAGGGGCCAGACTTCACACAAAATGGCTGCTGGAAGGGGTCCTCCCCTCCCTGGTAGTGGGGTGGCCATCCTGCCCCACTACAGGGGTACATTGGTTTTCCTTACTCTAGATATGGCACTTAGCGATCAAAGCAATGATTATGTTGGAGAGCAGCTGCTAAGCCTGCTTTAAAATGGTCATCCAGCCATTACAATATTTTGGTCACTTATTATTTGTATTGGGCTAGTACCTAGGAGTCACATCATAGGCCAGGACTCCACTGTGTGTGGTGTTATACAAAAATGATGGTGGGGAGAGGGAGTCCACAGGTGAAGGCCCTGCCCCAGAATGCTTTCTGTATAGATTCAAGACGAGGTGGAGACCAGGGGGGTGAGGTAATATTTTTATTGGGCCAGCTTCCGTTTGTGTGAGAGAGAAGCTTTTAGCTTACACAGAGCTCTGTTTCAGTTCTGGGAAAAGTATTCAGTCTCACCGTGCAATATAAGATGGAACAGATTCTTCAGCTATGACATTCTGAGGGCTTGTCTACATTGGCAAGTTACTAAGCTGAAACTTTCTCTAAGGGGTGTGAAAAAATCACAGAAGTAGTTTTCCCAAAACTCTGGGAGACCTCTCTCTTAGCGCTGGCTCAGAGACCAAACTATGACATTGAAGCCCTGCTGCTGCAGTGCTTTCATACTGCAAGGGTAGACAAAGCCTGGGTAAATTTCCCAGACCTGAAGAAGACTTCTGTGTAAGCTTGAAAACTTGTCTTTCTCACCAGCTCAAGCTGGTCCAGTAAAAGCCATTGCGTCATCTACCTTGCCTCGCTAATATTCTGGGATCAACAGGGCTACAACACTACCACACACACAAAGATGGACGCAGACGGACTGATGAGGGAACAGAAGGAAACTATGAGGCAGTGTCAGTCAGCAGGATAGGCAGAGAGCCAGCAGCCTAACCGCTGTCAAGTTTGTTCAGGTTGCATGACAAAGGAGGGGTTTGAGGAAGGATCTGAACGAGGACAATGACTTAGCTCTGGGGATGTTTACATCTTCGCATGAGTGCATGGGGGGACACGCAGAGTGCTTGTTTGAGAAAAGTAACCAGTAGCAGGCCTACTGATGGAAGGGGAGGGGAAAAGGGGGTAGTTGCCCCAGGACCCAGTGATTTAAAGGGGCCCGTGAAGCTGGCTGTAGCTACTGTGGCAGTGGCTGGAGACTCAGGCCCTTTTAAATGGCCATGGGAGTGATGCACTGCCCTGCATGCCCCATGAGGCTCTGAGGATGGCAGGAGCTGGCTCACTGCTGTCCTCATCACCCTGTCACTGCTCGAGGTATTGAGAGGGCCTCCCCCAACCTTGCTCAGGGGCCCACAGAAGCTGTCAGCCCCACTGATGAGTAGAAAACAGAAGCTGGTCACACAGGTGGACAACAGGCGACAATATGGATGCCAGGGATGGGCCACCAAGGGCCTGAAACAAAACATGTTTGAGACAGTGGAGAAATGGATCATTCAGTGTTGATAGTCTTCTGATCCTAATTCAAAGGAGCAGCAGCCTACCAGGCTGATTGGCCAGCACTTCTGTGTACTCTTGGTTCATGATGTTATGCGGGGTAGGTCAGGTGTACAATGGCAGCTTTCTCTGTGTATTCTGCTTCCTTATTGTTAAAATATGTTCGTCTGACAGTAGCACCTAGAGATTTTGACTGAGATCAGCTTCCTTTTTGCGAGGCTTTTCACAAACACGTAATCAGAGCCCTCAAGAGCCTACAGTCTAAATAAACACAGGAAGTAGCAAAATTATAAGCTGCCTGGTTCTACAGCTGCAGCCCTGAAACACAGAGAGACCAAATGACTTGCCCAAAGTCACATACAGAGAAACTGTGACAGAACAGGGTATCTTATGAGTCAAGGGCCAGAGCCTTTCCCTTCAGATCTTCCTCCCTCTCATATTTCAGATATGGTCTCTCCCAGTCCACTGCTACTCTCAGCTATTTTACATTGTTTTATGAACAACTGGTATATTCAATTGTTCCTTTGGGCATAAAGATTTTCAGCTGGGTGAATGGGAGTGTCTATTTTTGTACACATAGAAAACTCACTTTATTCTATGAAGTATCTTTGATTCCCTGTTGTGGAAAACACTATGGCTACGTCTACACGTGCAGCCAACATCGAAATAGCTTATTTCGATGTTGCGACATCGAAATAGTCTATTTCGATGAATAACGTCTACACGTCCTCCAGGGCCAGCAACGTCGATGTTCAACTTCGACGTTGCTCAGCCCAACATCGAAATAGGCGCAGCGAGGGAACGTCTACACATCAAAGTAGCACACATCGAAATAGGGATGCCAGGCACAGCTGCAGACAGGGTCACAGGGTGGACTCAACAGCAAGCCGCTCCCTTAAAGGGCCCCTCCCAGACACAGTTGCACTAAACAACACAAGATACACAGAGCTGACAACTGGTTGCAGACCCTGTGCCTGCAGCATAGATCCCCAGCTGCCGCAGAAGCAGCCAGAAGCCCTGGGCTAAGGGCTGCTGCCCACGGTGACCATAGAGCCCCGCAGGGGCTGGAGAGAGAGCATCTCTCAACCCCCCAGCTGATGGCCGCCATGGAGGACCCAGCAATTTCGACGTTGCGGGACGCGGATCGTCTACACGGTCCCTACTTCGACGTTGAACGTCGAAGTAGGGCGCTATTCCTATCTCCTCATGAGGTTAGCGACTTCGACGTCTCGCCGCCTAACGTCGAAGTTAACTTTGAAATAGCGCCCGACGCGTGTAGACGCGACGGGCGCTATTTCGAAGTTGCTGCCGCTACTTCGAAGTAGCGTGCACGTGTAGATGCAGCTTATATGTTGTATGGTGGCAAGGAGCAGAGGGTAGCCATATCAGTCTGTAAGCACATAAAAAATGAGAAGTCCTGTGGCACCTTATAGACTAACAGATTTATTAGAGCATAAGTTTTTGTGGGCAAAGACCCACTTTGTCAGATGCATAAAGTGCCTATACGCATCTGACGAAGTGGGTCTTTCCCCATGACAGCTTATGCTCCAATAAATCTGTCAGTTGCCACAGGACTTCTTGTTTGTTGTTTTTACTATTTTTTGCAGCTCAGGTATGAGTTTCTTAACATTGGGATACCACAGCATCACCAGAACTGAGGCCAACCTGAAGTCAACTGAAGACTCTGTGTAGTGTAGTTGGGAAGCCTTAATAGGAACTACCACATATGTTAGACCTTATGTGGTGATAATGGCACAGTCTAGAGGTGTGAGCAGAAGAATAGTAGCTAGGTCTCCCAGGTTGTGGTCCAGATCCATTGCTGTAATGCATTTGTTTAACAATAGATTTATACTTAGATTGCAACTTTCAGCTGAGTGCTGTACAAACATTAATTCTCCCTCAAGCCTGTCAGGTAGGTTTAGCTCATCTGCCATTGACAGCACTTGGGCTTGGAGAGTTTAAGGCCAAAATTTTCAAGTGTGGGCTCTTAGAGTTGGGTAAGTAAAATCCATATAAAGGCACCCAAACCTATGACCTGATTTGCAGAGGTTCTGACTCCCATTCATGGCACCCCAGTTTGAAAACATTGGCCCAAGTGATCTGCCCAGGGCCACACAGTGAATCAGCAGCAAGAGCTAGTACCAGAGCCCAATCTTCTGCCTCCCAGTTGCTGAGTGTACTTAACCTACTAGCATTAAACCACTTTTCTACCACCTGACTCTCATTCTCAGGCCCACTTCCCTGCTTTCCTGATGTGTGAAATTGGAATAAGAACCCTCACTTATGTCAGAAGGGCACACTGTGAATTTGTGTGTACATCTTTTTGAAAATGAAAAGAACTGTGGGCTAGTTTAATGAAGCTGTGTATCTGAATTCCCAACTAGCTAAGTAGAATTAATGTTTGGTGGAGCTTGATGGAGCAGAAAGGAGTACTCACCTCAAAAAAGATGTATTGGCATTAGAAAAGGTTCAGAAAAGGGTGACTAAGATGATTAGGGGCTTGGAACGGGTCCCATATGGGGAGAGGCTAGAGAGACTGGGACTTTTCAGTTTGGAAAAGAGGCGATTGAGGGGCGATATGATAGAGGTATATAAAATCATGAATGGTGTGGAGAAAGTGAATATAGAAAAATTATTTACCTTTTCCCATAATACAAGAACTAGGGGACACCAAATGAAATTGATGGGTAGTAGGTTCAAAACTAATAAAAGGAAATTTTTCTTCACACAGTGCACAGTCAACCTGTGGAACTCCTTGCCCGAGGAGGCTGTGAAGGCCAGGACTCTATTAGGGTTTAAAAAAGAGCTTGATAAATTTTTGCAGGTTAGGTCCATAAATGGCTATTAGCCAGGGATAAAGTATGGTGCCCTAGCCTTCAGAACAAGGGCAGGAGATGGATGGCAGGAGATAAATCACTTGATCATTGTCTTCTGTTCTCCTTCTCTGGGGCACCTGGCATTGGCCACCGTCGGCAGATGGGATGCTGGGCTGGATGGACCTTTGGTCTGACCCAGTATGGCCATTCTTATGTTCTTATGTTCTTACTGCATTAAACAGCAAACATCCTACCTTGTATTATAGCTCTTCAGCCTTCCTTGTATCCAGGGGCACCCTCAGCCCAGTGGGCAAAACCCAGACAGAGTGTAAGATAGGTAGCTGGAAAGGTTGAGTAGCACTAGTGATACCTTTGCTTTTGTCTAGCTGAAAGGTGGCAACTCTAAGCAGCCAGCATAGAGCTGCCAAGCCAGTAGGTACACTCTATCAAGAAGCCAATGACGTATACTTATTTAAAACAAAATGTTGCCTCAAACCAAAGACCGTTTCCAGATGAAAAACATTCAGATAACGTCAGAGTCAAAGGTATGAGTAATAGATGTAGGGTAAGGAGCAGCATTCCCTCTACTTTTTTCATCCAGGTGTGGAATAAATTTTGTCATGTGCACTGAGAAAACTGTGTCTGTGCATCACCAGTAGAAACACATGTGTCTGGTTATGGGTGCTGTGGATACTTTGATAATCATCTGGGCAGGATATGAATCTCTCCTGGGTTGCTGCCTATGCACTTACAAGGAACACTGGTTTAGAAAAACCCTACTGGAATGCTGTAGCTAAAACAAAAACAAAAACCTGGAACCCATGAATATCGAAGCTAAGATTCAGGGGGTTTTTTTGAGTTTGTTTTATTTTTTTAAAGAGTGCACTAAAAGCACCTGAGAAGCAATGAGTGTTTTAGGAATACAGCTAAAAGGTAGGAGCTGAAGCTGTTGACCACAAATTGGGAGCCAAAACAACTTTCATGATGCCCCAGGGTTTCCAAATGCTGAATAGCTGCAGGACGGACATCAGAGACAGGCTGTTAACATTGACAGAGGTGAAATATAGAACAGAGGACGGAAATCTCCATGAGACGGGGCATAGAAGCCTGCAGGACGCAGCTTGCACAAAATCAGAAACTGACCATGTGCTATGACTTGGAATCTAGCATGGGCAGTTAGGTAAATGGACTATTGACTCGGTAGGATAAGGTGTCAAATACCTGAGGACCATAAGGAGATCTGCTGACATAAAATCTGCAGTGGGATGATCTAAAAAAGTGAGATTTAAGGGCAATGGAAACATGAGTTTGTTGAAAGAATCATTTAGAGCAGCGTTTTCCGAAGTGTGGTCCATGGACCTGTACCATTTTGTGGAAAAAAATACCAGTCCCTGTTCCAGAGCCCTAGGAAGTGGCAGCTGCTGGCGCTCCTCCCTAGGAGCCCTGGCAAAGGGGTGGCCATGGGCACTTCCTGCCCAGAGCCCTGGGAAAGCAGCAGCCGCTGGCGAGTATTCAAATTATTGCGCAATCCTATTAATTTGGTACATTTCCTGTTTTTCCTCCTGCTGCACACGTTCTTTCGTGCAGCTGAGCATGTCATTGGTTTTCGTGTCACGTGTCACAGACGTCTTGGTTTGTTTCTGTGCGGTGTGACACTGTGTACATTTTTTTAGGTTAAATACTTAAGTTTTCTTTATTTATTTTCAATTAAATACCCTTTTGTTTTCATCTGCAATATGGATAAATGGTGAAGAATGTGACTGGAAAAACAAGTAGCAAATGTTTGAATGATGTGCAGCCCAGTACAAGTGAGAATAAGAAGATAAAATCTTCTTGGACCTGCAAATATCCTGACAAGTATTTGAAATTTGGTTTTATAAGCATTGGTAGTAAGAATCACTTGCCATTATGTATAATCTGTCACGCAGAACTATGCAATGAATGCATGAACCCAGCAAAACTGAAACGCCATTTGGAATTCAAACATCCAGAATACGCAAGTAAGCCCATAGATTTTTTCATAAACAAGATAAGTGAATTATCTTGTACTAAAAAAAGCATGAAAAGTGCACATTCTAGCTGTGTCTACACGTGCACGCTACTTCGAAGTAGCGGCACCAACTTCGAAATAGCGCCCGTCGCGGCTACACGCATCGGTCGCTATTTCGAAGTTAACTTTGACGTTAGGCGGCGAGACGTCGAAGTCGCTAACCTCATGAGGGGATCGGAATAGCGCCCTACTTCGACGTTCAACGTCGAAGTAGGGACCGTGTAGACGATCCGCGTCCCGCAACGTCGAAATTGCTGGGTCCTCCATGGCGGCCATCAGCTGGGGGGTTGAGAGATGCTCTCTCTCCAGCCCCTGCGGGGCTCTATGGTCACCGTGCTTCTGGCTGCTTCTGCGGCAGCTGGGAATCTATGCTGCAGGCACAGGGTCTGCAACCAGTTGTCAGCTCTGTGTATCTTGTGTTGTTTAGTGCAGCTGTGTCTGGGAGGGGCCCTTTAAGGGAGTGGCTTGCTGTTGAGTCCGCCCTGTGACCCTGTCTGCAGCTGTGCCTGGCACCCTTATTTCGATGTGTGCTACTTTGGCGTGTAGACATACCCTCGCAGCGCCTATTTCGATGTGGTGCCGTGCAACGTCGAAGTTGAACATCGACGTTGCCAGCCCTGGAGGACGTGTAGACGTTATTCATCGAAATAGCCTATTTCGATGTTGCTACATCGAAATAAGCTATTTCGATGTTGGCTTCACGTGTAGACGTAGCCTCTATGTGCTTTTCAAATAAAAATGTTGTGTTGACTTCATATGAAGTTTCAAAGCTAATAGACGAGACAGGTTATCCGCGTACTGTTGGTGAAAAGTTGATACTTCCTGCATTGCATGTTATTGCATCCTGTATTTATGGATGCAAAAAATAAATCAGTTGGGTTTGCTTTCTTTATCCAAGAATACAGTGAAATGTAGAATTGAAGATACAGCGAAAAATATTGAGGAACCTTTCTTACGTCGAATACAGAATAGTCAGTTTGTTGCATTGCAAGTGGATGAAAGCACTGATATAGCAGACACTGCCAATTTGATGTGTTTTGTTAGATATGATTATGGAAGCTCCATTCCAGAAGATCTCTTATTTTGTAAACTACTTCCAACAAGAATAACAGCTGATGAAATTTTAAGCTAATCAATGATTTTATTATTCAAAGCGATATTGACTGGAAAAAATGTGTTGGACTTAGCAGTGATGGGGCTTGGGCAATGGCAGGGTTTCACACTGGGCTTGTTCTGCGGATTCGAGCTGTAGCACCAGACTGTGCATGGGTACATTGTAGTATTCATAGAGAGGGTCTAGCTGTGAAAACTATGCCATCACCTTTGAGTACCACTCTTCAAGAATGTGTGAAGTTTATCAATTATATAAAATCTCATCCTTGAATTTCAGAATTTTTACTGCTTTGCGCAAAGAATTAGGAAGTGAAAATGAGCATCTCTTATTATACTGTGAGGTTCGATGGCTTATTGAAAGGAAACATTTTGAAACAACTCTTTGAAATGAAGGATGACGTTTTATTGTCCTTAGAACGACACCCTCCACCAGCAAAAGATGTTATATTTAAATTTAAAGACAGGTTTCATGAATTTGATTGGTTAACAATGGTGGCTTCCTTAGGTGACATATTTTGTCTTTTAAAAGAGTTAAGTCTGAAATTACAAGGCACTAAAATTAGTATTTTCAAAGTTCACAAAAAATCGAAGCAACAATTAAAAACTTCATTTATGGGCACAACAGATTCACAAGAGAAACTTTAAATCTTTTTGTACATTAACTGAATTACAAGAAAAATATGCTGAAACTAATATCTCAGATGCAATTTCTGCAGCAATCAAAGAACATCTCTTGGGGTTAACATCAAGCTTTAATGAATATTTGCCTCTAGTTGATGCCAGTAAAATGTGGATTAAGAACCCGTTTACTGTTGACACCGAAAATGAAGGAATATTACAATTGAATGCATCAGAAGTAGATTCATTAATTGAACTTTCTTGTGACTCCACCTTAAAAGAGAACTTTGATAAACACTCCTTCATTGATTTTTGGTTGAATTGTAGAAATGAATATTCACATTTATCTGAGAAAGCAGTCAAATTCTTAATGCCTTTTGTTGCGACACACAAGTGTGAAACTAGTTTCTTCTTTTTGGTTTTCTTCAAAAATAAATATAGTAATAGATTGAATGTCGAACCAGATTTGAGGATAAAACTCTTCTTTTGCTCCCGACATTAAGTTGCTATGTGATGCAAAACATCACCTTTCTCATTAGTTCTCTTTTTGAGTTATTTAAAAGCTATAAACTGCACACATAATAAATGACTTATATTCAACTAATTAATTTATCAATAAACTAACTTTGCCACTGTTCAAATTCTACTGGTTAAGTTGTAATTAAGGTAATAACAATAAGTTAGGCACCTTGGTATTTTATATCAAGATCTATGTTTGTATGTATTATCTGAATAAATAATAAACAATAAAAATGTATTAATTTTTCTTTCTTTTTTAATATGCTTTTGTATTTTTGGGCCATGAAGAAAGATACTGAAAAAGAACAGGTCTCAACTATATAAAGTTTGGGAAACCCTGATTTAGAGCACTAAAGGTCTAGGGGGTCAAAAGGAGCCACACAGGAATCCTGACAGGGAGAAAAAGGTAGCTCTGCTTCTTTTAAACATCTCTTTTCCAAGTCTTTTTGCCTTCATTTTCATTCATGCTAAATGGTAGCCTGCAGTTTTAGGGGTGAAAGGGTGGCCTCAGCAAACTCTAGGTGCCATCAAACGCTAATTAGAAGCCATCTTTATTGGGCTCCAAATGAGCAGGAAACGGGGTGTAAATATGGGCCCACCCCAACTAGTTCCTAGTGTAGCCCAGCCAGTGTAAGTGTGCCAAAATGGGTTGGAACAGTGTTTTAATAAAAGGCTTCCACTAACAGATAAGTCCATGACTGCTTGGTGAGTTACTGTGCAGCAAGCTAGGGTGTGAATCTACAGCACTCCAGTTCATCACATAGCAGGTAACATCCCATATGCTGCAGCACAGTAGCAGTCCTGCAGTGCAGTTTAGCATAATACTTCTTCAAAGCACAGTAGTCTAACCTGGACTACTTCTCGCGCTTCCCATGAGAAGATCTCAAAGCATGTCATAAACATTAATTACATGTGACGTGTGCCATGTGATAGATAGCAGAGAAAAAGTTATGTGATTTGCTGAATGGCACATAGCAAGTCAGTGTGAGAGCCAGAAAACAACTTCATTAAGAACTGTGTTCCATTCCCTCTTTGTAAGTAGCTGCAGCTATTGGATGGGACAAGGATGCCTTAACACTTTCCTGTCTCCCCACTTGTAGTCATCCTAAACTATATTTCCATGACACTCCTACCTCCAACTGGCCTGGGAAGGGGACATTCTGAGGTCTCTTGACATTGGGCCAATACAGCTAATGTTTTCTTAGAGAATATTGATTCAGCTCAGTAGTGACGAAGTAGTATGCAGTGCTGTTTTTGTCCTTGGGTTAAAAACGCAGTCCACTTCTTCCTCAGCACTGACCTAGCCTGAGAATGTAAAATCCAAATGCAAAGTCTCCATTATGGAGCAGGAAAAACTATTTTGAGAATTTGTCTGTATTGAAAGTTGAAACTGGTTTTAACTTTACATGAGTTTAAATACAGATTTAAATTAGTTCATGTATACTCTTCCCATTTAAAGTTGGTATATAGTGGTTTAGCTGAATTCAGCAAGGAAGAGAGTTTGGGTTTGTATCAAATGAAGAGTGTCCATTCATAGATTAGCATTGGTTTAACTAAGTTCATTGAACAATCACACTTCCCATTACATTGGGCAGCTTTGCACACAAACATGGGCTGCCATTTTCAAAAGTGACTTAGGCACTTTGAAGTCCGCAGCTTGGTCTACACACACTTTTGTATGTAGGTTAGGCATATGACTTTTTACCAATATGATTACAGGGGGATCATCCTGAGCATACATATCCTTATATGGACATAAAGGTGCTTTATACCACTATAAATTCTTTCCCTTCCTATACAGGAATAATCTCTATCATAATAACCCCATTTATACTAACATCATAGAATACTAGGGCTGGAAGAGGCCTCAGGGAGTCATCAAGTCCAGCCACCTGCCCAAAGCAGGACTAGCCTTACCATATAACTACAGTAAACCCCCAAAATGTGCGACTTTGAGTTGCACTTAACTTGCATTAACATGAGTTAAGCGTAACTCAAAGCTGCCCTGCGGCTGTCTGCCAGCCTGGCTCCCTCAGATGGGGGAGGCTGGGTGGGCAGCCATGGCAGTGTGGCTTCTGCTCAGCTTCCCCCCTCTGGGAGAAGCTGCGCCACGGCTGTCTGCCCGGCGCAGATTCTCCCAGCTGGGGGAAGCTGGGGAGAAAGACAGCTGCACAGCTGCACCTTCTCCCTGGCTTCTCCCAGCTTGTAGAAGCTGGGGAGAAGCTGCACCTGGCTCCCAGAATGGCAGGGAGCCAGGAAACTGACCAGCAATGTGCTGGTCAGTTTCTCTGCTCCTACCAGCGGAGGGAGCCTGGAGCCAGACCGGTGCCTGGTCCCCAACTCCCCTCCACTCCTTGGAGCCAGGAAACTGACCAGGGCTGTGCCCCCTTCAGTTTCCTGGCTCCCCCATATTGCGTGGGAAGATTGAGTTATGCGGGTCGGTAGTCTACTGTATCTACACATGAGGAGGTTGTATAGCTTTAACTGTATCAATATAAATCTGATGTAATTAAACTGATACAGCTTTTGTTTGTGGACAAGACATAAGTCTTATTGAATGACCGATCCTCAGAGAAAACTTAAGCACCCATTGGAAGTTAGGTACCTGTGAGGATCTGAGCTAAATGTGAAAGATCATTGTGAAAATAAGACCTAGGCTCCTAAGTCAGTTAAGCACTTTTGAAAATTTTACCCAAATCCTACTGCCACTAACAAGATGGTTTGGTTATCTCCTAGGAAAATCATTGTATATTCACTATCATCAAGAGAATAGGGAAGAATTCGTTCAGTTCCCTTTGCTTTGCTATCAGAGGTTTCTTTCCATTGTTTGAGCTACAGCTGTGTATTT
Organism: Carettochelys insculpta; assembly: GCF_033958435.1. Classification (NCBI taxonomy): domain Eukaryota; kingdom Metazoa; phylum Chordata; order Testudines; family Carettochelyidae; genus Carettochelys; species Carettochelys insculpta. The sequence goes on along the minus strand of NC_134139.1, from coordinate 197,162,284 downwards.
TGGTGTGCATGGGATGGCGTGACCTAAGACAGTCATATATTTTTCCATTAAATTCATAAGCCAGTGTACATGTTAAATTCTTCATTCAGCACAGGAGCTGCCACTCCTGCTTTTACGGCTTCAGCCTCGTTGTCTTCCACATAGTTCTTTTTCTGGAAACAAGGAGTTGCTTTCAGACACCTTTATACAGAATTAGGTGTGTCTGTTTACATTCAGGTGACAGAGGACTCCATACCAGGAGCAAAGTAAAAAAACAAGGGTGTTGGAAATGAAAATAGATGGAGGTTGAAAATGTATGTTTAAGAGAGAAAGATTATTTCAGTATGAGAACCATATATATTTATCAAAATGAAAAAGCAGTAAAGTAGCACTTTAAAGACTAACGAAATAATTTATTAGGTGGGCTTTCATGGGACAGACCCACTTCTTCAGACTATAGCCATACCAAAACATTTTTATGTGTTTACATTAAACATGAAGTCCTCTCATATATGTGTGCAACAATGAAGCACCTTTTCTGACCTTTTGTAGTGTTTAGGTAGTATAAGAAGGAGAAACTTGTACTGAGTTGAGAGTTTAAGTTTTTGTAAAAAGCTTAATAATTTGTAGGATTTCATTTAAACACTTTAAGAAAAAGGCCCTCAGTAACCAAAATATGTTTGTTTTTGTTTAAATCACTCAGCAGAGAAATCATCTCTTGTCCATTGTTAGAAGAGAAGTTTAAATCAAAGGAAAATTCGACATATTCAAAAATATACAGACAGCTCTTTGAAAGCAAAGCCAAACAAAACGTTTAGAGAGACCTTTTCCTTGATGCAGAAGTTTGGAGTTGTTTTACTGTGCTGAGTGCTAGTGGAAAGAACAGTCTGAAAAACAAATCTCAGCTCTAGTTTTGGAAGCGGAAGTTGAGAAAACCATTGTATTAATGGAGTCTGAGACGCTTTCAGAGTTTCCAGGCCAAGTCTTAGCAGCAGCAGCATCAGTAGGAACAAACTTTAAAATTCTTTGGGATTTTATTTTTCCAGTTTCACTTTAGGAAGCCTAAGTAAGCTCCAACCTGGCTCCCTGAGGGGTTGTTTCATTCACTTTTCTGTTGGGTAATCCTTTGTTTCACAAGGGGCTTGTCCACGCTACCTCCCTACTTGGAAGGGAGGATGGTAAGTAGGGTGTTGGGAGTTTATTAATGAAGTGCTGCGGTGCATATGCAGCACTTCATTAAGCAAATTCTGCTCCCACGGCAACTTCAAAGTTTTAAACTTTGAAGGACCGGCTCGCATCTAGCCGCGGCTCACGCACCAGTACTTCTAAGTGCTGGGGTACTTTGAAATGCACTTCCAAGTACCGGCGCGTGAGCCATGGCTAGACGTGAGCCAGTCCTTCGAAGTTTAAAACTTCAAAGTTGCCGCGGGAGCGGAATTTGCTTAATGAAGTGCTGCATATGCACCACAGCATTTCATTAATAAACTTCCAACACCTTACCTACCATCTTCCATTCGAAGTAGGGAGGTAGTGTAGACACAGCCAAGGAGTCTTACTGAAAGCACAGGGAGTAAATTACTGCTCAGGGAGAATAAAGGTAGCATAATCTGAGCCAAATTAAGGGCTACTGCCATATTCAGGGCATATTTGCTAGTGAAAAAAAAATGAAATAGCACTAATAAAAGATACCTTCAACATATCTTTTAGGCCTGTTTTAAATGTCTCTTTTTAGTGAGTGCATGAGTCCCTCACACGTAACCCACACACCTACTGATGTGGGTTACTGTCCCAGGTAGTGGTACCTAGACCACTTACACAGGGAAATGACGAATCTCCTCTACAACCTTAGGTGAATGGTAGCTGGCTTTTAGCTCAAACTGTAGAGGCTCATACGCTAAGCTCTACAGGTCCCAGGTTTGAGTCTGCCTGTGAGCAATCATACATACTCCCTACATGTTTGGCTATCCAGTTATTTGACTTCATATTCAGACTGGGATGTGGGTTGCTACTGTGTTCTTCCACCAGGGTTTCTGCCTCCTAGTCCTTACTATATTGTTGGTTAAACTATAGTGTAGTCTCCACGTCAGTGCTTGGAGTCATAATAAATGGTTCATTCCTAATCTAGATCTAGTACCATCCACCACCCCATGTAACCTTCAGCAAAGCAGGCTCAGGTCTGCTCTCAAACTTGAAGTCTCTTGACACTGGAGCATATTATGCTGGTACACTCCTCCAGCCTGACACTAGTGTGTGATACACAACATACCTGCCAGCTCATAAATCCTGCTTTGCATATGACCCAGCTGCACCCAATGAAGGACAAAGGAAAACATAAGGATGTCCCATTTCTGGGTTAAATTTCTGGAGAGATTCACTTAGCTATACTAATTTAACTACAATTATGAAAACTATATTAATTGACCACACTTGTTGTCAAATCAAAGGCTGCCTCCAGGTCCCATACACACATTTAGCCCACCTCTCACCTCCAGTGTTTCCTCTATTTTTTTTTTCCGCCCATGGGCAAAATAAATTTTGTGATGTGTACCAAGGTATATGGACATGTGCACCACCAGTAGAAACACGCTGCCCACTGTGGGTGGCTGCGGGTGCTCTGCTGATCAGCTGGGAGGCAATTGAATCTCTCTTTGGTGGCCACCTAAGCACTCAGCTTACAGGGAACACTGCTCACCTCCATGGTGTTTTTAGCAACGCTGCAGAAAGAGTTTATTAAACCACGGCAAACCAATGCTATGACAGAAACAGTTACTTCGGATTGATAAGAAAATCAGTAAAAAGGCTATATTGAAGAGGGGAAGGCTGCCCTGTTTTGAGGGGGATGGGCATGTGGCTTCATGTTTTGGTAGCCATAAGTCATTAGTGGTTTTTAATTTTTTCTGAAACTGAAATAAGGGCTGAAAGGGTGGATTTATCTTTTTTTTTTTTTTTTTTGGCTAATCTGAGGCATGCCGCCACATCTGAAGCCACTTGGCTCATTATGGATTTCATGGAAACTGATTCCCTGAAAGTGTTTCCATGTGTGTGTTCCCAATATATCCCATCCTCTTCTAAATGGGAGTACAAACTTGCGCACGAGCTGGAAATGGCTTCAGGATGTGACAGAGAAGTCATATGACTGCAGTGGCACTGTGTGTGGCCTTTTCTAAAAGACACGGTGTCTCGTGTGTTGGCTTCTGTCCTACAGTAGATCCAGTTTCAAAGAGTCTCTTCCTTCCCGGTTTCTTAAAAGTTCTTAATCAAGAACTAGCAAGGAATCTTCTGGCTTTCTTTCCACAAAAGGGAAGTGTATTATTTGAACAGGATACTAATAGAAATTTTGGCAAGGGAGAATAAAAGAGGGGTTTTAAAGGTTGCAGTTACAGTGAAATGCCAAGATTTATTTCCCCCCCTTGCACAGCACAGTTTCCTTGCCTGCGCTTAAGGATCAGATGGAATTTGAGAATTGCTAGTATGCAGTGGAAAAGTACAATTCATGACAACATGGGAAACAAATATTTATATTGGATTGTTCAGGCACATTTGTCTGCAATAATAATCATCATAATAAACTAGACTCCTAACCCCATTGTATATTATCTTCCCATTCATGGGAGTTGCACACACTTCTTGCGCAGCAGCTCTCTATTACTGTGCATTACAGATCTCAGCCCCTTGGCTTCATTCTCTTGGCTATACAGCTGTGTTTAGATTGCTGTCCAAGAAAAGCCCCAAATGTTCCCTGCAGTGCACTGTACCTGGGGCTGGTGAAAAACTGCAGCAACTAAAATTCAGCTTTTTTAAATGAAACAGGGTGTGTGTATTTTGTGTATGAGTGATCCCACTAAGTACTTGCGGTTTTTTGTTGTGTTTTGTTTCTTTTTTGGGGGTTTTTTGCACAGTGTTGTAGATTTGCCAGACTTCTTTTATATCTGTTCTGCTTCCAAAAGACTACACTAATTGCCTACCTTAATGGAAAGGTGCAAATAGAGATATGGCCTAGAATAAGGACTAACTTAGTTTCAAGAGGGTTTGCTGTTCTGCACTTCCTGCCTTCAACTGCTGTTAGTGTTGCTGTGCACAGTTAGCTGTTAAAGAGCTGGTGCATTTTGCAGCAGAAGCTGAAGTCCCATGTTACTAGAGTGGTGGAAGAAGTGCTTTATGTGACAGACTCCCATGTTGTAGCTATATATGATTGTGTCATCCTTGGGGAATAGCTATTTGCAGGGCTATATTTTTTCAAAAATGATGAATAAGTAGCTTTTCAGTGCATAAAATCGGCATGCTTTTAAATTCCAGTCTCAGTCCCCAGCTCTGTCCCAGCATTAAAAAAGGTTGACATTTCTCACAAGTTGACCAGCTGAGAACCAGTTCCTCTCATCTCCAAAATATAACCTGTTCCTCTTCTCCACCATGAGCACACAGGGCCGGCATGTGGATGGCAGTGACGATTACTAAGCTGGGATAATAAAAACTAGAGAAGACAGTGAGGAGCCTAATTAAACAAGCTGAAGAGGAAGCATTGGATGGCAGATGAAATTGCCTCTTAACTATTGCAAATATAAACTGCATTTACACAGAGAGCTTTCTGGTCCCCTCTAGGGGCTGGGCCACATATGGTCAGCGTTAGGAGTCTACAAGACCCTCAGCACTAAGGTAGTTTGGTTCTTTAGCTCAAGCAGTAGACACTCAGGCTACATCTACGCTACAGGGATCTACTGACAGAAGTTACTGTCAGAAGAAATCTTCCAACAAAATTTCTGTTGACCAATTGCAGCCCCACACGAAAGAGGATCAACAGAATGGCCAGCCGGAAGTACAGCAGACAGGGCTGTCCGGCATCCTGGAAGCCCTGTCTATCAACAGAGGGCCCCCGCAGAGCATCTGCACTGGCCTTCTGTCTACAGATTCTACCAGGAAAGGTGTTCTACCTCCTGGGGGAGAGGCACAATGCTGCAGATAGAAGTGCTGTATTCTGTCGATTTACTGTCAACAGAATGCATTTGTAATGTGGATGCTCCACAAGTTTTGTTGAGTTGGCCTCTCTAATGTAGACATAGCCTCAGACTTTTAGAACCAGAGCTCTCTGGTTCCATCCCTGCTGTCAGCAGTCCGTACAGGGTGGTTGTGTCGTATAAGGAATTATGTGTTGGAAGGAATTTTTACTCATTCATGTTACTGGTTTATATATTAACTAACTGCCTAGGAGGAATACTTTTCACATCATTGTGGATACCTCAGTGAAAACAGTGCACAGATACGCAGTCATGGCCAAAAAATAATAATATAAGAACATAAGAATGGCTACACTGGGTCAGACCAAAGGTCCATCCAGCCCAGTAGTCTGTCTGCTGACAGTGGCCAGTGCCAGGTGCCCCAGAGGGAAAGAGTTCCTCTTTCTTCTTTCTGTCCAGACACTGTAGCAGAAAACTCTTGTTAAGGGAGTGGGGTGGGGAAAGCTAGACTTTGAAAGGTGACACCACTTTACCTGCTAAGTAACCTGTGACATACGCCTGGGAATCACTCTCCTTTGTTGAATAGTAACAGAGAGGAAGCTGTGTTAGTCTATACACTATCAAAACAAAAAGCTGTCAAGCAGCACTTTAAAGACTAGCAAAATAGTGTATTAGGTGAGCTTTCATGGGACAAACCCACTTCTTCTTCTCCTTTGTTGTGTACTTTGATGTTTGAGATTAGATGAACCATAGTACTTGGGGGTGACACAAAAAATCCAAGAAACACTTCTATCTAATCTATCTAGCTAATAAATAGATGATGTGTTAATTTGTTACTTACCATGCCTAAGCACCAAAACACACAAGTCAGTGTTAAAAAAAGTGAAATATTATCTCAAGTCACAATCAAATGAATGAAATTCATGACCAGGAAGATGGTGTCATGGCTCAGGTGTGAAGGAGATAAAATGTTCAGATGAGTTCTGTTAGACCATTGTGCTCAATCATCTTGCAGTTTAAATAGTCTCACCTCTGGTTTGAAGTTTACACCTCATTGAGGCAAATGGGCGAGCAGTTCACACCTATTTTGCTACTATTTGTGTCGGGGTTTTGGTGTACAAAACTGATTTAAAGGCAACCTGGAAATATTTAACACAAATTAAATAGAACGGGTTTATTTTGTGAGTGCCTCAAACAATAAGGAGCAAAGAGGTTTGTTTAAATTAAGCTTTTCATTCACACAAGATAACCACAACAAAAAGCAGTCAAGTAGCACTTTAAAGACTCGCAAAATAGTTTATTAGGTGAGCTTTCGTGGGACAGACCCACTTCTTCAGACCATAGCCAGACCAGAACAGACTCAATATTTAAGACACAGAGAACCAAAAACAGTAAGCAAGGAGGACAAATCAGAAAAAGATAATCAAGGTGAGCAAATCAGAGAGTGGAGGGGTGGGGGGGAAGATCAAGAATTAGATTGACTTAACTCAGTCTAATTCTTGATCTTCCCCCCCACCCCTCCACTCTCTGATTTGCTCACCTTGATTATCTTTTTCTGATTTGTCCTCCTTGCTTACTGCTTTTGGTTCTCTGTGCCTTAAATATTGAGTCTGTTCTGGTATTGCTATGGTCTGAAGAAGTGGGTCTGTCCCACGAAAGCTCACCTAATAAACTATTTTGCTAGTCTTTAAAGTGCTACTTGGCTGCTTTTTGTTTTGATAGTGTATAGACTAGCACGGCTTACTCTCTGTTACTAAGATAACCACAGTGTAACCCGAGCGATGCTAGCCCTAACCTCAATCTTGTAATCCCATTTGTGTGGATGGGATTGTGTGAACTCTTTGCCAGTTCATCTCTAGGGATCTGATTTCAAGACCTGGACCTCATTTAAACAAGATACAAGTGAGCAAAAAATAGGGGGCTTGCTGAGAGAAGGACAAAACTAGCAATGATAAGAATGAAGAGTTACATATATTTGGTTTGTGCATAATTTGAGACGAATATGTAAGTTTGGTTTTGTTAAATGAGATATTTAATGAAGTCAGCATTCTAGAGCAGATGCTTTCTGAACCATTTTCAGCGAGCAGTTTATCACAAGCATCTTTTCAGAAGAGCGTCTTACATAGGGCAAGGTGGTAACCTGAGATTTTAGTGTAGAGAATACATTTTATACACAGGGAACAGCATGAAAGACAGAATGCTGGTAATCTCAATGGCTTGAACCCATTCGCATTGAATGTAATGGGTTTGGGCTCAAACCGTGAGTGAACTGCATGTGATCTGGAGCTTTGTAATTAAAGTTATGTAGAGTTCTAGTAAAAATAAGTGTATCTCAGTGTTATTAAAATATTTTCACCTCAGCCATAACAAGGGAGCTGTGCATCAGTGTACCCTATCTCCGCAGTGGAGATGGCTAACAATGTCCTTTCAAAAGTCTTTGATTACAGAAAAGATGGGTTCTCTCTTCGGGGGGAGGTTTCAAAAAAGTTTTATGGGGTCACAGCCTTCCCTTTCTTTATGACTAAAAGAAATATTTTATAGGAAAGGGGAGTCCCAGAATTCTGCTGTGTTGTAAGTTGGATATCGCAGTATAGAAGAGAGTGGAACACCCCCCCACACACACCAAAATTGTGGGGAACATCTATCCCCAATTCACATATTTAATAAAAAAGATGTTCCAGATTTTCTTTTGGCCTTCCTTGGAATGTGTAGCTTTGTGAGAGAATAACTTGCTGAGAGATCCTCAATTAAAGGTGTCTTTGTTTGGGGATAGAATCTAGTAGCTATATAACCTTTGAATTTGAGCAAAGAGGGCAGTTACCCTTTGGCCTGGTAAGTCAAAAGGCATGCTCCAGGCAGCACTGAGGGCTGGCAGGGGAAGGGGAGGGGACAGTGTTCCAGGTAACCCAGAAGGGTGTATGCCTCAGCCCAGCCCCCTCCACCTGAGGCACCTCCCTTCTGGGAACACAGAGCTGCTCCCACACCCCTTACCCAGCTGCTCTGTTAATTCTTTCAGCCTCATGGAATCAGGCACCCAGAAAACAGGGAACACACAAGTCGTTCCCTCCCCTGAGAAGTCTGGTTGAAAAGACTTTCCCCACGCCACACTGGAATGCTGTGGCAGGAAAAAAGATCAAATTCAGGCTGGCATTCAGCTGCCTTAACCACAAGACCATCCTTTCTCTTCCTGGAGTCCTCTGCTTTACTCACTACGCACCTTCCAAATTCTGCAGCAAAAGAGACTTGGGGCCTCCAGGCTACCTGCTTTCCTGAGAAGCAATGATTTCTCTGCAGAGCAGGTCTGTTTTGTGCAGTGAATGAGGCAGGACCCTGTGGGTGGGAAAAAGTATGTGATCACGAAATCAAGTACTGTATTATAATGCACAGGCAGAATTCTGGCTGGTCCTGATGTATGAGTACCTGACGTAATAATGTTCTTTTAGCATTGTTTTTGTATTTAAGTTCCTAGATTTTTGAAAAGTAAACTAAAAAAATAATAAAATAGAAACTCTATCGTGTGACATCCCATTGGCAACCACATGGGTCCTCAGCAAGGCTGGAACCTTTAGATATACCACACAGACCTCTGCCACTGATCCCAGTGGAGTAACTGATGGTGGTAGTATTTTATTGTCCTCTGCGTGGACCATCACTTTAGGATTATGTGACATTTTTCCAGTGGGTTGCACACATCTTTTCTGACGGCCGAGGGATGGTGAGATTCAGGACTCTTGAGGTCCACTCTAGGCTCTTGAGGGGGTTTGCAGACTTTAGTGGGCACAGACTGGTCTGTCAACAGTGGACAGGGTGGGAGGGGGCAGTTGCCCCTGTTGATGTAGCAGTGGCCAGAGTCCTGACCCCCTTAAATCACCACTGTAGCTCCAATCGGCAGCCCCAGCACTGTGCCTTCTGTCCAAGGCCCCACCCCTTCTGGGAGCTTGGAGCCGGGCCCCCTCCTACCTTGCCCCAGGGCCCAGCCAGTCTCTTGGCACTCCTGGGCACAGACTCTTGCCCCCATTTCCCCCAAACATGACATTTCCTCTGTTCCCTCCAGCCTGCTCTGGACCCAGCCCTATTCCCCACAGGAGTAAACAGTTATTTTCTACTAGCCGAGTTCTCAGAAACAACACAACTGTTTTGGCTGAAACTAATAATAATAATAATAATAATAATAATAATAGCCTGAGACAGACACTCTATATGGAAACTTTCAGCTCAAGTGGTTAAACATTTGGCAAATTCATAAACAACTGAAAATTGGATCTTATAATGGGACGATTCATGCAACATTTTTAACAGGTGTGCTAACTCCCTCATGTATACTAAGCTAAACTGTGCAAGTAAGTCATAGACATTAGGGATAAAAAAAGTCTGAACAGATCAATTAGTCCCACATCCCTGCCTATTTGGATAAAATAGCTAATGAACACAGAACTCAACATGCAAGAACGACTGCAATTTTTAAACAGTTCAAGGCATAACACAAGCTCTGGTGTACCGTTTAGGTAAAATATAATTTTGTAATTAAAACAGTCCTACTAATAATTATAAATATGTCAAACTGAGGTTCCTTGGGTCTGCCTGTTTAATTGTTTTTAATATGGCACAGACAAGACAAACATCATTGTATTTTTTTCATATTTTCTAATGATTATACACTGCACTCAATTGTTAAAAATCCCTTCCACAGCAGACATATGCAATAGGTTTAGGAAATGTTTTTTTCCATAATGTCCCAATAACAAAAAATGACTAAGCACATTCCAGCAAATTGCAATGTTTGTAACGTATAAAATTATCCCATAATGCGTTTAAAGTCCACATCAGCTTGCTGTACCCAGAAGGAGTTAGTCTACCCACAGCACATTACAGCCTATAATAATTGGAAGTGATTGGCCAAAGTGCTGAAACCAGGCGGAAATTTGTTGCATGATTCTCTATAAACGACAAGCAGAGCTCATTAATTGAAAAATGAATGTCAACTGGCATTAATTGGCATTGGTAAACTGAAATGGAAAAATGACCATGGCACATGCTATGCAGTAAACAATATATCAGGAAAACTGCAACAGGTAAAAAAAAAAAATCTCATTCAAAACCAATCCTAGACTATTACTGGCAAGCTTCCAAGTCTAGGGTTTTTTAATGAGGCTTCTGCATCAAAATAATTGAAACCACATGGAATTTTAATTGTTCTTATTTTAAATACAAAACACATAACAGCAGCATGGTCTGCAAAGAAGAAAGTACATACTGGCTGACTGCTTTAGTGTCGAGATTGATGTTTTAACGTTACTTCGTTTCTGTTCTAAATTTATATCTGACGGATGATTTGTATGCCACACTATGTTTGCACAAGATTTACCTTGTAAATGTTAAGTGCTGTTCACCTAAACTCACTGAGGCGTCAATGCTTTGGCTGATTTGATTGTTATTTTATGTTGCTAATTTAGCTCCATACAATGATCATAACATAAAAGACAAATTGCATTAGTGATGGCTATTTCCATTTCTGTCTTTGCAACAGCAGGGGAGAAGATACAGATTTTACTAACAAGTGTATCGTAGGCAAAGTTTTCAGCCCTGAAATAGGCTGCAGGTTGCCTATAGCCAGGCCTGATAACAGGACTTGCAGGCCGTGGGACAGCACAAACAATGGGCCTCCTGTCTCTCTCCCTCTGACAGAGCCACAAGCCACACACACACCTGAGAAACCCCAAGCGCCACCCCAAAATCAGAGGGCCCCCTGGTTGGTCGCAGCCCCATCCTCCACCTGTCCGGAGATGCCCTTCCCCACCTCCTTCCCCTATCTGTCACGTCTGTCACAGCTCTGCACGCCCCCAGCAGTCCTGTGCCCAGCTCAGCCTCTTCCCCTCTTTACCCCTCCCAGCCCACCTTTGCCCACCAAGCAGTGCTGTCCCCCCACACCAGCTTGGCTCCTTTGCCCCAGTTGTCCCTGCCTGCCTGTGCCCCACCCCTCCACTCTTTTCCATTCCCAGCCTGGTTCCTCTGCCACCATCAGCCCTCTCTCCCCACAGTGCTGTGCTCAGCTCGGCCCCATACCTCTGCTACCTCCTTCTCGTCTCAGACTGGCTCCCCCACTCCGTTCCTAGCCTGGCTCTCCCTTCCGTACTCACATGGTTACAACCTCTGCTCACCCAGCCCTATGGTCTTGTAGCTCTATGGATCCTGGCTCCAGGGCTCCCCTTAGTCCTACCATGCTGCCACAACAGCGCTGTTTAAAAGGGCCCAGGACTCGGGCCGGGCTACAGCAGTGGCAGTGGCAGCCCTGGGCCCCCTAAAGTCCACCAGACACTCTATGCTATTACCTCTTATGGCCCTCTCTGTTGGCAGCTTGCCTATGGCACTTGTGAAAATTGACATGCTGTGAGACAGGGAGGCTGCATATTCAAACTATTTACCTCACTGGTAAATCAGAAAAAATTAACGTAAATCTTTAATTGTAGAGTGAGACTGGGGGTGGGTGATAATATTTCAAGGCTTATTTTACTGTGCTTTCAAATGATTATCTGTCAGTCAGCAGCATTATTTTTGTGAATGGCACTTCATAGCACAAACACAAAGAGATTCCATGCCCAGTATATCATCTGAGATCCCAGTCCCCCACACAGGTATGCACTTGCTTAAATTTACACACATAATGTGATTGCAGGGTCAGGGCCTAAATTAAAACTGAACAGCAGAAGGAGAAAAGGAAGGGAGAAGTCTGAGGGCAACGTGAGTTCAATAAAGTAACATGGGCACATGGGAGGTTAGAGAATGAGTCTCCAGGGTTACAGTTTTTAAAAGATGTGACATCAATGGTTTGATGCAGTGAGAGTTCAGAATTTGCAAGTCAATTTGAAAAAATGGCTTTTGAAAAGAAATCAAGGCCTGGCAGACATTTGTTTTCCCATTAAAAACTCCTTGCAATCAAGCATTTTTCTGATCAACCCTGTAAATAATATACTCATGGCAGGGCAGTCTAGAAATGTTGGTAAGGAAGCACACTGCAATTTAATCCAAAAAGTGAAATATGTGTCTAACAGGAAATATGGTGAATTGGGCAAGAGACTGAATTGCAAGTAGAAACAGCACAGACATAACCCTCCTTGTGATAAGAAGTTATCTTTATTTAGGTGAACAGGACTATGTGCTTTATAAGCATCAGTAAAAACAAAATATACTTTAAAAACATCAAAAGCATGCTGGGCTTTTAAAAGAATTGTGCTAACTGCAAAGAGATAAAAATATAAAATAAAATACTTAAAACTGTACAACTTTTGAGTGTAGCTCTTACCAGTGCAAATTATGAGCAACTCCCTTAAGTCGGTAGAGTTACACTAATGTGAGAGCATTGCAAGCACTAACAGATTCAGACTCAGTCTCTCAAGCAGCTGGAGAAACTGTACAATAATCTTATATTTCCTGATATGTATCAGACCTTTTCACAGTATAAAAGGAGCAACATGATAGTGTTCCAAAATAACAGCTTTATTTCTGGGTGGTATGGCCTCAGGCTGCTCTTTGTAGTCAGAAACCAAAGAATTTGCATGTACTACACAGTGGTTGCAATAAGGTACCGTAGAAGCTCAGAGTTACAAACTCCCAGGAATGGAGGTTGTTTGTAACGCTGAAATGTAAGTTACTCTATGCAGAAAGTTAGGATTGTTTTCAAACATTCACAACTGAACATTGATTTAATGCATCTTTGAAACTTTACCATGCACTAGAAAAATGAGGCTTTTAACCATCTTAATTTAAATGAAACAAGCATAGGAATAGTTTTGTCACTTATCATTTTTTAAACTTTCTTTTTTTTAGTAGTTTATATTTAACACACTACCTGTATTTGCTTTTGCTGCTGCAGTTGTCCCTGCTGTTGCCTGATTGTGAACTTGTGAACTGAAATGTGGTGTATGGTGACCAGGGAGTTCATAACTCTGAGATTCTGCTGTACAATCTGTATTATGCTTAAAAGTGTTGAAGTTCAGCAGACAGATAATGGATGGGGAATCATTCACTTGAAGGTCACTGATTAAACTCCAAATCAAGTAGTAGTAATTTTAATGGTCATTCCTAGAAACAGCTCCACTCTAGATCTTTAAATCCATCTCACTTTGAATTTCTGAAGCGATTGGATTATAATCTCTCACTGTCTGAACACTGCTTTTGGGCATGTTTCTAATCACCACCTGACAGCATTTCGCTAGCTTATGTCAAGTGAGCTAGGGGTCTTGGTGCTGTTTCTAGTGGCCGAGTGTCAGAATCATAAAACCCACTCTGCCAGCTGATGGTACTCTCAAGAGTACCCTTGTGCTTTAGGCTGTTCATTCACCTCCATCATTGTTGTCTCAAGGCCAGGAATGGGAATGGACCAACCTGCCCCTTCATTAGATGGGAGTGTTGGCAGGTTAGGTTTGAGGGATGTTGCTTCTGTGGTGTGGGAAAGCACTGCTGCTATTTGTTGTGCTGTGGATAAGCAGACATCGAGCACCTGACCAGAGTCCTGAAGTCCCTCTTAAATACAACAGGTTGGGTGGTGTTGGGGGAGGAGATGGGTGAACCATGTGGATCACAAAGTTTTGCAAAGCTGCTAAACTCTCAAACAAAGGAGCACAGGGCGAAACCATGAACACTTTCCATGCTCCCTCTGTGTTTGCTTGTGCTTGTGTGCACACACAAAATTCATAGGAGAGGGACAAAGTGAGCACACATTCTAAAGAGCTCTGCACAAGGGAAAAATATCCTTTGTACTTCAAAATGTAAGCTGGCAGAAGGGCATGCCCCTACACCATGCTATATTTTTTCATAAGACTTTTTCTCTGTCCTTCCCTTCCCCCATTTTCATTCTGTCAGATCTCTAAGCCAGCTGCCACCATCCCTCTTTCTGCTGCTTTTCTTCCAGTTTTCCAAGCAGACCAACCAACTTATTAATATCTGAGTTCCAATGGTACTTTCAACCCCAGGATGTTTTAACGGGATTGGAAATTGAGCTGAGTTCAGCCATCACAGCTTCATGTCAGAAACAAACTTATGGTAGAGTGTTGCCACCAAGAGCACTGGAGTAACCATGTGCCATGGGGTCTAGAGGTAACCAGATGGAGGAGGCACTTCAAAAAGGCAGCTTCTGTGGATGATGAGTGGTAGGCTTGCAACTTGACATGCACTCAGACTTTCTGGGAGGTTGGTGGCTCACTTTGTTTTAAAGCTCTTGTGGTGCAGCCAATAACCTTTTCCAGAGATAAAAACCTTGTCTAGTGTATCATGACCTGAGTGATAAGGGAAGCAGGGTTAATATCCTGGGTTTAATTCGATTGTGGGCAATGGCACAGTTAAATCGGTGTGGACAGCCCTTGTGATTTTATTGCAAGTCCCAGGATAATTACTGTTTTTTTTCCTTAAAGCTTCAGCTTCTGAAGGCAAGTGTTCACATGAGACTCAGTTTTCTTTTAAACGAAAGGTTTCTAGCACACATGGCTTCAGAGGAAAGTCTGAAAAGATGACCCAAATGCACCCTCTATGCTCAGAAACGAGAAGGCAAATAAAATATAACTCAGCATTTATTATTTTTAAAGTCCCAGGGACAGGAGTCTGACAAATGTATTTTCAGTATTTACAGTTGGTAATAATACTAATTCCACTGTCGTCAGTGGAATTACACCAGGGATGCTTTTGGCCCAGCATTTTTGTAAGACAGGCCTCTGACTGTGTTCCTTGCAGTGTATTATTATTTGATGTTGTTTGCTATTGCCTTGGGGGCCAAAAGAAGTGGAGTTTCTTTTTAAAAAAAATCACTTAATTATAAAACAAAAAGGGATATTTACAGAATGTTTTCCCCATCTTTTGTTATCATTTCTAGGTACTTCAGAGCTGGGCCCATTTTCAGATCCCAGGCAGTTCACGAGCATTTCATCCCTTACTGAGAGCCGCTTCTCCAACCCACGAATGCACTATCCAGCTACCTTTACCTATACACCGCCAGTCACCTCAGGCATGTCACTGGGTATGTCAGCAACCACTCACTACCACACCTACTTACCACCGCCCTATCCAGGCTCTTCCCAAAACCAAAGTGGACCATTCCAGACCAGCAGCACTCCATATCTCTACTACGGCACTTCATCAGGATCATACCAGTTCCCCATGGTGCCAGGAGGAGACCGCTCCCCTTCCAGAATGCTTCCTCCCTGCACCACCACCTCAAACGGCAGCACGCTATTAAATCCTAACTTGGCTAACCAGAGTGATGGTGTAGAGGCTGATGGAAGCCACAGCAGCTCTCCAACTGTTTTGAATTCAAGTGGCAGAATGGATGAGTCCGTTTGGAGGCCATACTGAAGTTTCCTCTGCGTAGCACAATCTCTGTGAGCCAAAAAACAAATGGTTGACAAACTACAAAGTGCCTGTTTTTCTAAATAGATTTTGCTGATATGTGCAACTGCTTAGATGAGATGGTAATGGCCATAAATAACACAAGCATGACCAACCAAGCACAGTCCACGTTGCAGATTTTGTGGATCTAAGCAAATATTTTTATTGGAAACATTTTACACCTTGTTTTATATTTAAAAAGTGTACTTTTTACACACAAAAATAATCCTTTTTTTGTCTAGACTGTTGTCATAAATAGTGAGTTCGGTTGCCAATAAGGAGAAAATGAACTTCCCAGGTAACAGGAAAAACATGGTGAAGCAAGGCAAAGGTTGTGCTCCATTTTATTTTTTAAAACCTTGAACTTCAGGTACGGTTGCAGTCATCCAATGTTTGGGACCCTATTCACTTGCATAGTGCAATTCGACATGAAAGGGAAAGCACAGATCATGTTGCTTTCATTTTGACATAGTACGTTGAGATAATGGTAGCTGTTCATAATTTGTATCCAAGCCTTGTTGCACATAAAAGTTTGAACTTTTTGAATTTCATGGCTCTTTTTTTTTATTATTTAAAAAAGAATGAGTCTTCAAGGTACCAAACTGAATAGACAATCTTGCGGTTTCCTCGTTGTTTTTCCATAATTATTTTTGTCTTTCTCCCATTAACCAAAAACTCTCACCCAACCAAAATTAAAGTACAATCTTATTATGCAAAAAGTGAAAAGAGCAATATATGAAACGCAAGCCAAAATGGTATAGGTAGTACTTGTGTTTGGCTGTGTTTATTTTTTATTTTTATTTTTAAATTATGAATGTGTGAAATTTGAAATTATTTGCGTACATAAATCATCATATAACTTTAAAGAAATATTTATAATTATTTAATGACATTTGGACCCTTTAAATGTCTCTTAATGTAATGCTATGTTGACTTCGGTCCCTAAAAGTCATTTTTAAAAAAAAATATTAAATTTCTTCAGGGGTATGAACCTCGGACATGTACCTGAACTCTGAAAAACAGTTCTAATGTGAACTGGTTACAATGCAATTGACCCTCTTCCTATACCAAAATGCACCCATATAGCTTTTTGTTAAAAATAACCTATGAAGGAATTGTTGTGTTTAAAATGTTATGAGGTATCTGGTTGCCTTCAAAACTGTCTTGCCTTTTATTCAGTAATAACTGAGCTGGTTGAAAACAGGAAGGAAAAAGGAGTGTTTTCTGTTTTTCCTTTTTACCTGTCTTTTTCATCAACATTTGAAAAATTAAAAGTTCAAAATGCTAATTTTGGTGTTTCTAATTCTGAAACGTTGACAAAAAATTTGTCCATATCTCCAGAATTCATAGAAATTTCAGCTAGCACTTGCTTGAAAATGGGAAAAGGGGAGAAACTGTGATAATCCCACCAACATTTCTTTCCTTGAAATTTCAACCAGCTACATTTTATAAATGTTTGTGAAACAAAGCCAAAAGCATCTAGCCTCTCATTGTGATTTAATCACAATTCAATAGCATCAAATGCTAGAGTGATGAAGATTCTTTTTGGTGTACTCTTAAATAGACACAGCATTTGTCATATTGCAGAGACAAGCACAAGGAAATACCTGCTCTGCAGACCAATGCTCTGCCAGTCCCACATTCAGCAATACTCAGATCTTCAAACTTAAGATCAAACACCTTACAGCCCACTCTTGGCTATTGAGCATGGTACACTAATACAGGGATATGAAATTGCACCCTAGAACCTTAATCTACTTGTCTGCTACCAAACTGTACACAGAAGGTCTCAAGTTTTGCCAGACAAGGGTAGCAGTGGCAAGTTCTCATGAATTGGATCCTAATCCATAGCCCACTGAAGTTAGTGGGAAACTTTCCATTTATTTCAATGGGCTCTGGGATCAGTCTTCTACTATACGTATTAATCTCTGATTCAGCAACCCATCCATATTCAGCAGAACACTTAAGCACATGTTTAATTCTCATTGTCTTCAGTGGGACTTGAGAACATGCTGAAGTGGTTTGCTGACATGGGGCCATACAGCCCATCAGATTGCAGCCATCCTGGCTTTTAATATGAAGTGCAGCCTTCCTAGGCTACAAACTCCCAGCATGCAGTGCTCTCTGTTGACCCAACTAGCCTTAATTGCATCCAGTAGCCAGTATTCTCCATAGGCTACAACTCTGTTGAAAATGAGGATGCAATCCTCACACTAAATAAAAGGTGGTCATCCAGTATAATAATTTATTTGAACAATATAGACGTTGTCATTGTCAGTTAATGACTTAGCTAGTCCACTACAGAGATTTAACATCACCATTCCTGACAATTTGATGCGATTACTTGCTCTTAAAAAACAAAAAGTCTTTGCCTTCTAAAGGTTGTATACTAAGTATGCTTAAATAAGTAAGACACTTTTCTAATACTTAGTCTTTCCTTCAAAGATGGAAGCTGTAATTGATTCTATTTATTGTTTGTTTGTGGTAGCTTGAAGCATGCCACTGTCCATTTATTTGTACCTGTAAAATACATTTGCTAATTTCAGCAGCACTTAAAAAGCCAGTGTCTGGTTACACATTTCAGTTTTGTGTTGTGTTTAGTAAGCAAAAGAAAAAAATGTACTGCCAGTGCAAGCTGTTTCCTATTTAATAAAAGGTACTATATTTGTACATTATTTGTTATTGCTGAGAAGGGCTTTTTTAAGATTTACTGTATGCATATTAAGTAATTTTTTTGGGATGCTTTTCGTGTTGAAATATCATTAGAGCGGCTGCAGGCAGCAATCCAGACTTTTTTCCCCCTTAAAGATTTTGTTGTACAATTCGAGCACTTCATTTTATTTCTGGATAAATCCACCATAGACGTGATTTCTGTTTTGCTCAATATCTACATAACTTTGTTTGTGTCACCACATTGTTAAACTTGACCATTAGAGACAGACTTGCAAAGAGGTGAAGCATGCAATACAAAACTCATGCCAAATTTGTCCACTTGCTCTGTGGCAGGCTGTACAGATACAGCCTATGTTCCAGCCCAGGTCTACAAACTTGGAATTAGGGCACTCAGATACATGGATATTGCAGTTGGGTTCTAAAGCCAATCCCCCATTCTAGGCTTCTGAGCCTGAACTGCAGCTTAATTTACAACTTCAAAGCACTGTCTGCACAACTGTTTTAAGCACAAGGGTCATGAGCCCCCAGATCCAGAGTCTGCTGACAAGGGTTGATGGGGCTTGCTGCTGTGGTTTGTGTAGATATGCTTTCAGCTGCCAGGATCACACAGGCAAATGGCTAATTCTGCTCATGTGAGTAGACAAATACGAAGAAGAAGATTTCAGAAGCACCCAAGGATTTAGGTGCACAAACCCCATTGACTTTTAATGGTACTTGTGCTCCTAAATCCCATGGGCACTTTTCAAAAATCTGTTTCTATACTTGGATTGGGGGTAACTGTACAAATATGTCAGTGCACAATTGCATGTCTGAACTTCTGGAAAATGTTTCCAGGTGCACTTGGAAATGTTCTTGATTCAGATTCAAGATTTCAGGTAGACAGATGTGCTGGAGTTAAACTGAGAGTGTCCTTTACATTATGATTATAATGAGGACTATTTCGTCAGTGGGACAAGAGCTCTTTTCCTTCAGTACAGTTCATGGATTTAAAAATGAAGAATTGTCTTTGTTAATCTCTAAATCTCTCAGATTCTACCAAAGATCTACTCACATCACAACATGTGATGTAATTTATAGAAAAATAGAGCAGTAAATTCAGCTCTCCATACTCACGTAAGCAGACCTCCTGAAGTCAGTGGGACCATATGTATTAAGCAAGTTGGATTTGACCTGAAATATCATGAGAGTGGCACTTACAGATTCTTCTACCAGGCCAGCTGTTGTATACTTCTTAGTCTTGAACTTCCTGTCAGCAGTCACCCAAGCAAAGCCTTAGCAGTCTCAATGGATGCCATTTTGCACTGTCATACTTATTGGAATACGGCTCTGCCTTAATTATGGGAGCCTGCCATGGAATCCAGGGAGTAGGATGTGCCAAGATTCAGAGAGATAATAAGCCATGAACTAAAGCAATAATTGTAACCTCTTTCAGCCATGAGTACAAGATCAAAGAAGCCCAGTTCTCTGAACCCCTGACTTCCTTACTGGTTTTTAATATAAAGCATTTCATTTTAACATTTTCTGATATTTTTTTTAGATGTTTGTTTACTTCCACGTTTACACATAACTCTTTGCTTTTTTTAAAAAAAATGCCATACTTTTAAGTATATCAGCCAAACCCATACTTTTACAGTAACTTTGTTTTAGGTAATACAAGTGACATTCCTTTTGTTGTTGTTGTTGTTAGATATGTTTTACCAGTCTTGAATTTCTGCTGGAACAAAACATTTGTAGCATTTCTTGTAAATACAAGCTTTAATTTTTTTTATTTTTTCAAATGCCGTTGCCCAAGGTTTGCTTTTCATGCACATATTGTACAAACACATTCTGCTTTGTGCCACAGACAGCGATTGTGGATGAGTTTACTTTAAGTTCAAAGGGACTATTTGTATTGTATGTTGCAACTGTAAATTGAATTGTTTGGCATTTTCTCATGATTGTAATATTAATTTGAAGTTTGAATTTCATTTTCAATAAAATGGCTTTTTTGTTAATGTTCTTCACTGCTGTCTCTTTAATTATCCAAGTCATACACATGAACAGTCAAAGACTAGGTAGAGCTAATGTGTCATGGGCTACTATACCAAAAATTCCTTGGATGTTCCTTCATTTTCTGTAGAGTTTAAGCTTTCATGTAAACATCAAGATAAGTTTCCTGTCTGGATGGCTGCAAAGGCAACCTTACAGATCTGACCCCCCCCAAAAATACTTCTGTTTTCATGAGTCTCCAGCCAACATACTTTAAACAGAATTTCTCAGATGTGAACAGCCTGATTCATCTTAAAGGAGTGGCAACTCTGAAACCTACTGATGAATTTTACAGAAACAACCAGTTCATGAAGTATTGTAATCAGAACTTGGGATTTTGGGGAGACCTTGATTTCAGCACTCTCACCTACACCTGACCCCTGCACCTGGTCAGACTTATGGGGAGGAGATTTGGGAGAAGTTAATTCTTCTTCTCCCCATAGCAGCAGTAGCCGGAGAGCAACTTGGTGTGTGAGCTGCTGAGTTGCCACAGAACCATATGAAATTTGGAAGGAAGAGACCAAATAGCTATTTGCACTCCTTGGCTACGTCTACACGTGTATGCTACATTGAAATAGCTTATTTCGATGTAGCGACATCGAAATAAGCTATTTCGATGAATAACGTCTACACATCCTCCAGGGCTGGTGCCGTCGACGTTGGGCAGCACCACATCAAAGTAGGCGCTGCAGGGGAGTGTCTACACGCCAAAGTAGCACACATCGAAATAAGGGTGCCAGGAACAGCTGCAGACAGGGTCACAGGGCGGACTAGCACTTCCGGGGCAACACCTAGCCGCTCCCTTATACGGCCCCTCCCAGACACACTCAGCCTGCACAGCATGCAGTTTGCAGAGCCATAGGCACGCACACCTCGGCAACGCAGTTATGGACCCCCAGCAGCAGCAGCAGCAGCCAGCGGTCCACCCAGCCGCCCCGTAGGAGCAGTGCTCGCCCTGCTCAATGCCATGCAGGAGGCAGCTGATCACCTTCTAGTCACAGAAGAGGAGCTGCCCCCAGGGGAGGAGGAAGCAACCCCAGACCCTGCAGCCCCCCTCCCCCGCCGCACACGCCGCTGGCTGTGGAGCTACCCCACGAGCACCAACTGGTGGGAACGGCTGGTGCTCGGCAAGTGGGACGACGACCGCTGGCTCCAGAACTTTCACATGAGCTGGCAGACATTTCTGGAGCTCTGCCAGTGGCTCACCCCACACTGAGGCACCAGGACACCGCCATGCGGCATGCACTTAGCGTGGAGAAACGGGTCGGCATCGCTGTCTGGAAGCTGGCCACTCCAGACAGCTACCGATCCATGGGCCAGCAGTTTGGCATCTGCAAGGCCACTGTCGGGGCTGTCCTCATGGAGGTAAGAGGACCCACGCGGAGGGGGAGGCAGCCCTGGGAGGGGAGGGGAGGGGAGCGGAGCCGTGGGGGTGGAGGGGAGCCCTGGCAGGGAAGGGGAGGGGAGCCCTGGCAGGGGAGCCCTGGGGGGGGAGGGCCAGACACACCCTGCACACCCCTCCTCATTGGTGCTCTCCCATGTCCTTCCCCTGCAGGTCGTCCGTGCTATCAATGCCCTGCTCCTCCACAGGCTCATGTGGCTTGGGGACCCGGATGCTGCCATCGCGGGGTTTGCCACCCTGGGGTTCCCAAATTGCTTTGGGGCTCTGGATGGGACCCATATCCCCATCTGTGCCCCAGAGCACAGTGGAGGACGCTTCTTGAACAGGAAGGGCTACCATTCAGTGGTCCTCCAGGCCTTGGTGGACAGCCAGGGCCGCTTCCTGGACATATACGTTGGGTGGCCTGGCAGCACCCACGACGCCTGGGTATTCTGGAATTCGGGTCTGTGCCGCCAGCTGGAGGCAGGGAGCTACATCCCCCAGTGGGAGATCC
This sequence comes from Carettochelys insculpta, assembly GCF_033958435.1. Taxonomy (NCBI): domain Eukaryota; kingdom Metazoa; phylum Chordata; order Testudines; family Carettochelyidae; genus Carettochelys; species Carettochelys insculpta. The sequence goes on along the minus strand of NC_134139.1, from coordinate 197,140,383 downwards.
CTGTGGGGGACACCACGGTGCCCCTCTGTGTCGTCGCAGACGCGGCGTACCCCCTCCGGCCCTGGCTCATGAACCCTTACACGGGCCATCTGTCAGCCAGCCAGGAGCGCTTCATCATGTGCCTGAACCACACGCGCCAGGTGGTTGAGTGCACATTTGGCTGCCTCAAAGGGCTCTGGAGGTGTCTCCTCACCCGCCTTGATGCGGGCCCCACCAACATCCCCCAGATTGTGGGCGCGTGCAGCGCCCTCCACAACCTGGTGGAGAGCAAGGGGGAGGCATTCTTTCAGGGCTGGGCTGTGGAGGCTGGCAGGGCTGACATGCAGCCACCCGCTGCCCCCAGTTGCCAGGTGGACCCCAAGGGGATCCGGGTCTGGGAGGCCTTGCGGGCCCATTTCGATGAGGCCGCGGGGTGAACACTGGCAGGCCCCCCACTGCACCCCCCCCATCCTCCACAACACTCCCTGCCCCTACGTCCACACCACAGAGCACCGAAGATCACCCCCCCACACACTTTTCTTGCAAATAAAAATAGACCTGTTCGTGAAACCACCAAACGTTGAATTCTTATTATTATTATATTATTTACAACAAACATAAATATTATATATATATTATAATGATGATAAGCAAAAAAAAGGGGAAGACAAGGAAGGGGAGAACTATTTACATGGGGGGGGCAGGTATCATAACATCATAACAGGGGTCTAATACAAACTATGTACAAAACACAAGAAAAGGGGATATGGACAAAGGGGGAGGGGGCCACATCCTGGGCCCCACACCCCCTAATGTCCAGTGCTGGGGGTGGGTGGCCGCGACCCGCTCCTTGGCCTCAGCCCTAGTTGGGGCTGGCTGGGGGCCGGGCGGACCAGCAGATATGGCTGGAGGGTGTCAGCAGGCCCCAGGTCCCCCTCGGCGGATGGCCCCTCGGTGGTGGACGGCGGGTGGAGCACCGGGTGGAGCAGCGGGTGGAGCAGGCAGGGCGGGCAGAGCGACGGCCGGCGCAGCATGGGGGGCCAGGTAGTCTGCGATGCGCTCAAATGTGCGCTTAAAGGCCCCCCATGCATCCTGGCGCCAGGCCAGCGCCCGCTCCTGCAGATGGATCCGCCGCTCCTCCCCCCGCGGGTGCTGCTCTGAGACCTCCAGCTGCCGCCGGAGGATCGCCAGCAGCTGGGGGTCCGTCGCCGTCCTCGGATGGTGCTGGGTCCGCCGTCGTCCCCGCCCTGGGGCTGCTCGGTGTTCCGCCGAGGGGCTGGCCTGGAGTGATGGCCCCAGTGGGCGCTCCGGGACCACTGACACCTCACTGGCGCTCTCCGGTCCCTCCGATGGTGCAGCTGCGGAACACAGGGGGGGAAGAAGAGTGGAGACAGCCGTTAGTGTGGGCCCCGAGCCGTGGCCCTTGTCCCCCCACCCCTGTGCTGCTGGTTTCCCATCTCCGTCCCCGGGAGATGCTGCTGCTGCTGATGGGTGTCCCACCCCCTTCCCCCCGGGGACCCTAGGTTCCGCTCCCCCCATACCCAGGGATGGGGCATGGCACTGTCGTGCTGGGGGGGCAGGGGCTGATGCACTCTTCTGAGGGACATGCCACTGCTGTCCTTGGGCCATGGGCATCTGGGCATGTGGAGGGCCCTGGTCATGTCTGTTGCCCTCACCCCTCAACCCCGGGGGTGTGCACCGGGGGGCGTACATACCTGACGGTCCACTCCCACGGTCGGGGGACACCCGGTGGGCGGACGCCCTGCTGGAGCTCCATGACGGGATGTCGATCCAGAGCCGCCCATCGCTGGAGGAGGATCCCCCCTCCTCCTCCTCCTCTGGTGTCCCAGGGGTGGGCTCCTGGGGGAGGCCCTGGGGTGCGGGGCTTGTCTCCGGGGCGGACTCCACCTCTGGGGCCTGCTGGGGCTTGTCGGCCGATGTGTCAAGAGTGGCTGGAGGGGAGGAGGTGTGCCGGGGGGGCCCAGGATGGCCCTGAGCTCCCTGTAAAAGGGGCAAGTGATGGGGGCGGCCCCAGATTGGCCGGCCGCATCCCAGGCCCAGGTGTAACCCTGCCGTAGCTCCTTAACGTTACTTCTGAAGTGGTCAGGAGTGCGGGCAGGGTGACCCCGGGCGGCCAGGCCCTCGGCCAGCCGAGCGAACGCATCCGCGTTCCGCCTCTTGCTCCCCATTACCTGGAGCACCTCCTCCTCGCTCCAGAGCCCCAGCAGGTCCCGGAACTCGGCCTCCGTCCAGGAGGGGCCCCACTGCCTCTTCCCCAGCTGGCTGCCAGCCTGGGAGACCTGGCTCCCCTTGGGGGGGTGCCCTGGGGGCACTTGGGGGGCTGGCTGGCTGCCATCGCTGCGGGGGGGGTGTCTCTGGGCTGCTGTGAGACGTGCAGGCTGGCCGCGTGGCTGTGCTGCCGCCTGCATGCTCTCTCAGCTTCCTGCACAGGAAGGCAGGGGGCGGGGACATTTAAGGGGCCGCTGTACACGGCGACCATCGAGCTCAGGGGCTGGAGAAAGAGTCTCTCAACCTCTCAGCTGATGGCCGCCATGGTGGACCCCGCTATTTCGATGTTGTGGGACGCGCATCGGCTACACGTGCCCTACTTCGACGTTGAACGTCGAAGTAGGGCACTATTCCCATCTCCTCATGGGGATAGCAACTTCGACGTCTCGCCGCCTTACGTCGATGTCAACTTTGAAATAGCGCCTGTCACGTGTAGTCGTGGCGGGTGCTATTTCGAAGTTGGCGCGGCTACTTCGAAGTAGCCGGCACATGTAGACACGGCTCTTGTGTCTAAGAGCAAGTCTATGCTGCAGGGATGGGTTGATGTAAGCTACACAATTTGAGTTACATTACATAAACTTAAATCCATTCACTGCAGAGTCTACAGAAAAAAATAAATTACCTGTCAACTCTCCTTTCACTTCTCATTCAGTATTGGAATCGATGGGAGAGCAATCAGCAGTTGATTTATTGTGTCTATACGAGATAAATCAACCCCTGCAGTAATAATCACTGCCCCTTGATCCAGCCCATAGTGAAGCTATACCCTGAGAGCGTCCCTGGGTATAGCACTCCCACTGAATTCCTTAGCACCCTATATCGGCTTGCGTTAGTTTTTACACTTGTGAATAATAAAGCTACTTTGCATTTATAGCACCTCTTAGTTGTACGGCTGAGACAAGAATAATGTATCCACTGCCTGTAGCTGAAGGGATATGGGTAGGAGTGAATAGCTCTCTACTCATCCAATCAGTCCTACTGCATCTCTACTAACAAAGGGGAAAAAAAGTAAATTGTTTTATTGTATTTTATTCAAGATTGGGGATCCAGTAATAACACCAAATCATCACTTCTCTACATGCCCCCTCAGTTTCTGTTTATATAGTGAAAAAATTAAGTTTCTGTCCCTTGTCGTTATGGAGAGACATGAAGCAAAGCAGATGCTGTCCCTTTCAAGAAACCTTTAGGCTGAAGTTTAATGAAGAAAATGTGAAAATGAATAGTATTCACTATTTAATAGCTGCTCATTTAAATACAAACATCCAGCCCCTCAGATTGTGGGTGAAGGCTTGTGGATTTTGGATTACACCTGAATAGGGTACTGGTTAAACCTCTGACTTTATGAAAACTTGGCTTGCAAAGCAAGATCCACCAGCGTGCCAGGTAACTGACTTTATTCGCTAATGTTTCAGTGTAGGCCAAGTCTGATGTTAATGAGCTTGTCCAATGGTGCTTTTACAGTAAACTGTAAAAATTATTAGTGCAGAGATCTCTTGGTCAGAGAACAGGGATGGCTGAAGTCTCTGATTTATAACAGAGTAACCAGACCACATGCAATTCTTTAATTATTGAGGATTCATCGCCCACCTGCCTTCAGCAAACATGGTGCCTCGGTTTCTTGTTTTGTTTTGTGTTCAAAACAAGAAAAATGCAAACTGGTGTATTTAAATAAATTAATGGAGGGAATTTCAAAAGCACTCAGAAGTAGTTTAACTCTGCTCCCATTGAAGTGTAAGGGAGATTACTGTCTCCAAATATATAATACAGTTTGCTATGATCATTTTATAACAGTAACTGCATTGACAAACACTATGGCTTTAACCTCAGGCTCCAGCAAAAATTATACTTACTATTTCAATGAGGAAGCACTCTTGTATTTTATCTGCTTTACTCTGATCTCAGCCCAGTTCCAGTACATTGCCTTCAGCAAAATTTCTCCTGGCACGAGAACATAACCAGACCCACCAAACAAAAAGGGACACTTCTATTTTCTGGATGTGAAAATGTAAAAATGAAAGAAAAATAAAAAATAATACCTTATTTCAAGCTGATCTGCAGCACAGCCACAATTTCCTATGCATCAGAAATGGTTTCCTTCTAATACTGTGATGAGAATGAAGTGGATCTTCATAAATAGCCAGGATCTGAATGGAGAGTTCATATGTGTTAATGAAAGAAAATACAGGAATCACCGGACTGGATCAGACCAATAGTCCATTCAGACCAGTATGCTGTCTCTGACAAAGGCTGAAGGTGCAGGAACCCCACAACAGGAAGAGGTCAGATAATCTGCCCCCCACAGAAGTCTCACTCTAATTCCCAGTAGTTAAAGACCAGCTTAAAGCCTGAAGCACGAGGTATATATAACTTCCCAAGTTTTGTTTGCATTAATTGTTAGATCTCTGGATACCTTTATTATCCTTATTAAATTTAGCCTCAGCAACCTCCTGTGGCAGTAAGTTCCACAGGCTAATTGTGCACTGAAGGAAAACGTATTTCCTTTTATCAGTTTTGAGTATGCTGTCTTTTAATTTCGCTAACTATGCCATTGTTCTTTTGCTGTGAGAGGGAGAACAGAATCTCTAAATCTACTTTCTCAGTCCCTAAAAGAAGTTCTTTGGGACAGGGTCTGTCTCTGTGGTCAATGCTTAGATCTTTGTTAGCACCAAACAATACATTATAAAACATTTTTTACAAGAGAAGAGTCCTGTGTTCAAGCAGATTTTGTTTAATTTCTGCATGCTTCTGAATACTAGACTAGCCAATTACGGGGGAAATAATCAAAATATTTTTGTGTGGAGTTCTTTCCAGGAAGAGTGTTGGCACTGGTTAAACCAGGGGTGAGCAAACTTTTTATGTTGGGACCCACTTTTCTTACCTGTAATTAGCTGGGGCCCCTCTAACCTCTCTAATGTAATTCAATCCAAATGGAAATTTCAGTCATGTTCATAGATATAAAAAAAGTCCTTTCAGCATGTGTAAGGCAAAAGGTATACAGAATATAAAAATTTAATTAATTAATATATAAATCTGAATAGATAGACATAAAAACAGTAACATATTTCGACATTTTCAATGAGATGGATGAGCCTGAGCCCCAGCAGCCAATCATGCTGTGCCCCCCTTAACAAATTTCACACACCCCCAAGGGAGCTTCCCCCCATTTTGCTCACCCCTGGGTTAACCATAGGACTGAACTGGTACAATCGGGGAATAGAAACAGTGACATGTGACACCAGTAACCAATTGTATTGCTCATAGGGCAAGTACTGTAATTCATTCTCCTTAGGGAACAGTTTGAGAAGAGCCTAGAGGCTGCAATTTGTTCATTAAAAAGTATGTCAGCCAATTTCAAATAAACCATTTGTTAAAAACTTCTGAGCTGTTCAGACAATCTGTGAAAAGAGGCTAAGTCCAGGAGATAAAAGGTTTGCATGAATAGTTTCAGCAGCTCAGCTCAGCACCTTGAAGGAAACAGCTGTTGGCACATCATGAACTTAGAGAAAAATAGTATATCGAAGAAATATAGAATACAAGGTGCACATGATCCTTATAAATCTCTCTCCTCTGCTGGAGTATATGAACAGGACTTATCTCTAAAACACTCTGCGGTGATTATATGACCCCCATTTACTGTGTGATCTGAGACCCTTATAAGCTTTGGTGTTTGGGTTTGTTTGTTTTCTTAACGCATCATGGCAATCTCCGTGAACAGTGAGATGTTATCCACATTTAGCAGAGGTGCGTAGAGCTGCTTCTTGACCAGCATTCATCACTGAATTTGGTCTGCTGGTTGAATCATGAGCTGGATTGGGCTGAACACCAATAGGCAATGCAACATGAACACTGATCCATTCCTTCCATGCAGAGAACTTTACCACCTATTTTCTTTTTAGGTGCCCAAATGGAGGCATCTAAAAAGGGCCTGATTTTCAGAAGGTACGTGGCTTAGCTCTTAAAAAAAATACACAGTTCCCTTCATTTGGGCATTCCCCACTTGCAACCAAACCAGCTGCAATTTTAGGCTTAAATTACTTGCCTCCAAAGCATCTTTCCCTAGCTTAACGATCCCTCGTATAACTGAAAGAATTTAACACTGAGTTTCCTTCCCACCATTTGAACTGTTTAATTCTTGCTCTTCCCATAGGTTGGCCAATAAATCTTGACTGATTGGATTTGTTTGCTGTGTCCCACATACGATCACAAAGCTGTGCATTTAAGTATTCCTGCATGGGAATATTTAATTTTTCACAAAAAGCCCTTTATCCATTAAATTATATTGTTCAGAAATTGTAAGGCTGAATGTAATGAACACAGGGTTGGAGTTGGGAAGTTACAGCTTTGCTTCACTAGCCTTGGCCAAGCCACATCCAGCACCGGGCCTCAGTTTCCCCAAATGTAAAATTGACAGATTAATGCTTCTTTACTCTGCAGGGTTGTTTGAGGATTAGTTAATATATACTGAGTGCTTTGAACATGCTATTTGTTATTTTTTAATTTCCTTATTACAAGGTTGGTGTTTGGGCTTAAGCCACTTGTCAGAATCTCTTTAAACAGTGAGTTTCTAAACCACATGTTTACAGAAAGTTAACCAAGTTTTCAAGTTGCTGAGCTGGCCAATAACAATGCAGATGTAAGGCCAAATACTGCTCTGTCAACAGATTCATGCTGGATTTACAAAAGGTATAGCTAAAAACAGGATACAATTTTCTTAGCGCTTACAAAACATATTTCTCAGCCTCTCCTTCTCAAACAGAAAGAAGCATCAATTTATGAAATAAAAGCTGACAGAATGACTCAACATTTGGGAAAAAGTACAGCAAAACTGAACACTGGCGTTATGTAGCAAGTTGTCAACATTTCTATGGTTAACCAGGCTAGATTCCAATTGTCACTACACCTATGTGAGCAGGAACTCAGCTGACATGCCTCAATAGTTTAATGCTTTATCACTCCACTGTTTGTTAACTCAGAATTTTTCTTTTGATGTCAGTGGTGAGGCGGTTTCTTAAAAACGGATGGTACCATGTGGCCCTTAGGGGAGTAGACAGATTCTTACAGAAACAAAGATGTATAGTGCCCAAAGTCCATAAAAAGTTAACAGGAATTAGGTGCCACACTGATTTATAACAAGAAGTCCTGTGGCATATTATAGACTAACAGATATTTTGGAGCATAAGCTTTCGTGGGCAAAGACCCACTTCATCAGATGCATCTGATGAAGTGGGTCTTTGCCCACGAAAGCTTATGCTCCAAAATATCTGTTAGTCTATACGGTGCCACAGGACTTCTAGTTGTTTTTTGAAGATGCAGACTAACTCAGCTACCCCTCTGACACTGATTTATGGGTTTGAAACTGTTCACTTTCATTTTTATTCCTACAGATTCTGGCATGTGTGCATGTAAACACACACACTGGAGCCTAAGTTCTAATTCAGACCTCACCCTCCTTTTTGCAGCTGTAAAAAAAAAAAAAGAAAAAACAAGTCATTGGTAGCTTGATCTCATCCTATTGCATGATCAACTCCTCTGTGCTGCTTGGACCAAAACCAGAATGATCCTAAAGCCCAAATACTAGCACATCTGGCCCACAATGCCAAACAAAGGAAATGTCAGAGAACTTGAATGGCCAGGAATGGGTTTATTCATTGAGGGAGAAATGGAAAGAGAGAATAATATAGGCAGGTCTCAGGAATCTTGAACAATCGTTGTCCTTCTATTGCCAGTGTTTGCCTAACAGCAGGATGTTCCCATTTTTTACCACTAGCTAGACCAATGCTAAATTCTATCCTGCTGCATGCTGGCTAAGTGAGAAGGGGAACAGCTGATTTTTGTTATGATGAACACCAGGAAGATAAGCCAAGAGGTATGAGAAATCTCCGGAGCCTTTGCTCCACAAACCCATTTGGCAACAATATCACAGAATCAAGGCTGAAAAATCCACATTTGTGCTTCTGCTTCCATCCCTGTTCAATCCAGTGCCTGGGTACAGTAATCTCCATGACTTTCAGGGTGTTATGCACAGCACAGAGTCACTGGCTTGAATTTTCCCCCGTAGTACAAAGGTCTTAAAAACCCATGGCCCCTTTGGCTTTTACGGGACTGGAGAAAATACCAGTTAAAGAAGTAACTTGGCTCACTGCATGCCACAGAAAACATGTAAAACCTGAACTAGAGCCTACGATTTAAAATAGCATCTTTGATCCCTTTTATTTCTCCTATCACCCTTTCTTTTCCTAGTCTATTATATTTGTCACAGAATCACAAAATCACAGAATCCCAGGGCTGTTAGGGACCCCAGGAGGCCATTCAGTCCAGCCCCCAGCCCAAAACAGGATCAACCCTAACTAAATCGTCCCAGCCAGGACTTTGTCACTTAAAAACTTCTAGGCATGGAGAATCCACCACCTCTCTAGGTAACTCATTCCTGTGCTTCACCACCCTCCTGGTGAAATAGTTTTTCCTAATATCCAACCTGCACCTCTTGTCTGTAACTTCAGACCATTGCTCCTTGTTCTGCCGTCCGTCACTACTGAGAACAGCCTCTCTCCATCTGCTTTAGAAACCCTGCCCCCACTTCAGAAAGTTGAAGGCTGCTATAAAATTGCCCCTTACTCTTCTCTTCTGCAAATCAAATAACCCCAGATCCCTCAGTCTCTCTTCATAGGACCTGTTCTCTGGGCCCCTAATCATTTTCGTTGTCCTCCGCTCCAATGCATCCACATCCTTTCTATACTGGGGGTCCCAGAACTGGATGCAATATTCCAGATGTGGCCTCACCAGTGCCAAGTAGAGGGAAATAATAACTATTCTAGATCTGCTGGAATTGCTTCTCCTAATGCACCCCAATATGCTGTTATCCTTCTTGGCTACAAGGGCACACTGTTGACTCATATCCCGCCTCTCATCCATTGTAATCCCCAGGTCCTTTTCTGTTGCGCTGCTACTTACCTAGTCACTGTCCAGCCTGTAAAAATGCTTGGGATTCTTCCATCCCAAGTGCATGACTCAGCACTTGTCCTTGCACTTTTTCTTTTTCCAGCCATATACTTATACTCCTCCTTAGTCATCTGCCCAAGTTTCCACTTCTTATACATGTCTGCTAATTACATTGCAGTAGAGAGATTGTGATGGATGGAAGAAGGTTGGTCTTGGGGTTATGAGAAAGGACTGGATACCAGGTGACATGTTCAATTTCCATCTCTTTGACAGACTTGCAGACGACATGGTGTGTTTCATTTCCTTCATCTGCATTCAGCGGCGCCGTCAGCTGCCATGGACAAGGTGTCAAAGGAAGCTCCCTGCCCTGCACAGACCAGGGTGGAAAGGGCAGTCAGGCCTGGGTCCTCACCATGCTCCCTCAGAGCCATGCATAGAGCAGTGACACAGCACTCTGCAGAGTTTCAAAGGGGCCCAGAGCTCTGGCTACCACCGCTGCTACTTGGGCAGTAGCGGGGCAGGGCCCCTTTGAAATGCCATGCAGAGGGGGCATCTGCCTCTTTCCCCCACCCCACCCCCACCCCTGTCAGTGGGCCTGTCTGCAGCTCTGATTCCACAATACCTCCCTGATAGAGGTTGGGGCGGGGGGGGAATAACAGTAGAACCACGGATGTTTCTACTGTGCTTTCATGTGCTTGGATTGAAGGAGTTAGAGAAGCACAGAGTCTTGTTCTTGAGCAGGGTTACATTATATCTGGTACTGTGGTACCCTGGTTTGACACCCTGACCAGGAGAAAAACTGATCTTGGTTACTGTGCCTCACTATTACACATTTCACCTCAACTACTGAGTGACAGCCATAGACGACAGCTCTGGTAGATAAATGATTTTATGATGCCAAGGAAAGATTGATGCGATTTTGAGAAGTGCAACTTTTAACGGCACCTATGCGAACTTGCATGCAGAATTTGTGCACTCATTTAACATGACTGCATGCACACACAGTTTCACCTGTGCCATTCTGAAATAGCCCTTAGCTTACCTTTCTTTGTACTGGAGACTGCAGAGCCTCCCTCTTGCCTCAAGATCAGGGAACATGCAGGTGATGTAAAACCACCTTTGTCTCCCCTTAAGCCATTTTCACATTTGGCCATATCCCAGGATCAGGACCCACATGTCAAAAATGTGTATGTAGATACTCATGCAGCACCTATTACTGAATTCTCCAAGCACCACTCAGGTATTAAATAATAGAAATAATATCCTCTTTTACTCTTGTTTCCTTCCCAACTTTGTAAAGAAATAGTTTGATTAGTTTACACAGTATTTGGGAGTTTGAGGATCCTGATATTTCTTACTGAACATGAGCTTGTGTGATGTGGAGCCACATGAGAGTGTGAAAAACTTAGTGTGGGAGACTGATGTTGAAGAAATGAGTTTTGCATTTAGATCCAAATGCAGAGGCCATTCTTTTCTCTTGCAGAAGTAAGTTCCTTAGTCCAGGAACAGGCCTCCTAGCAATGCTACATGCTGATGCGTAGATTTTAAGGCTAAAATGGTCCATTAGATCATAGAATTTCACTCAGTTAACCCTGTATTGAGCCCACTAACATGCTAGGCTAAACAGAACCCCATGTGAAGGCATCCAGTTTTAGTCTGAAGCCTTCAAAAGATGGACACCCCTAAGCCTTCCCCTTGTTGCTCAGCTATTCCCATTGTGCCAGTGCAACACTTATGGGTAAGTCATGGCTGCAGGAAAGGAGGCAATTTCTTCCATAGCTGGGGCTGCTGCTATGGGTGGCTTTGACTATCAGGTGAGAGACCTTGAACTAGTCTTCACATTCAGTGAGCATCCCAGGAGTAGAGTGGAGCCCCAGCATGATGTAGTTACATCAGCTGGTGTTGCCTTTTTTTTCCCACGTGCTGCTTGAATTCTAGACAAAATGACTTGCAATAATCAAGCCTAAAGATCACAAATGCACAGATCACTGTGGTCAGGAGTTTGGGTGACTACGGGGGCTTAATTTGCTGTTGAGGTGGCACATTTTCTCAGTCTTGTCAGGGTTTAGATTTTGCCACTTCCCTGACTTTGCTGAAGGAGATAGGGCTGTGGGCATCTGACGTAAAGGCAATGTATTGCTGAGAGCCTTGTGTGTATTACTGGCACCTCATCTCCTGCTGTGTCAGCAGCTGCCCAAACAGGTTCACGTTGGTGCTGAATAGCAGGGGAAAGAAGATGGAGCCACATGAGTTTGGCCTCGTTATTTGCTTTTATTTATGCCGCACTTCCCCATCTGGGGCTGTGGGTCTGGACTCCTTCGTTTCATGTTGTTTTAGAATGGGTTCCTGTAGGTGTTGTTTTTGGCACTCATTCATACAGTACCACAGATACGACTAGTGCTGCACAAACCCAAAATGTAGGGAAAGTGAGTTGATGTCCTGTCTCAGAGGGGTAGCCATGTTAGTCAATAGATTCACAATTAACAAGCAGCCCTGTTGCACCTTAGAGACTAACAGAAAACGCGGTTCTGTTTGGTTTGAGTTTCAGTGTTTAATGGTTTAGGTTTTTGTTTTTAATTCACTGAACATTTCTGCTCCTCATTTGATATGTTGGGCCTACACTAAGGTGCCAAAGACCCAGTGAGCTTCACACTGGGCATCTCCATCCTCTGCCTCTGGTGAAAGTTTCAGCTTGACCAGTGTGCAACACTGCCACCTGTCAGTCCTCACTGAGTTGTGGGCCTGGGGAAAAGGGGCAGGTTAGGTTTTGCTGCATCTCGACAGCAACCTCACCGCAGCATCCACTGGCTTGCACATTATCAGTCATCCAGAAGTCTAATTATTGCCAAACGACTAGCAATCAGGCCCGCTGATGGGGAGCGCAAAGGGGTCAGTTGCTCCAGGCCCCAGCAATATAAAATCACTGCTGGAACACCATGAGGTGCACTCTGAGAGACTCATAGGGCTGCCTGGGGAAGCAGGAGCACTATGGGGTGTTCTTCAGGCAGCACTGAGGGCTGGGGAAGTGCGGAGGGTGCCATGGTCTGGGCCATGTTGATGGTTGGCTGCCCCAAGCCCCACCCTTCCACCTCAGGCCCCACCCATTTCGGGGGTATGGAGCAGAGCCCCCAAATCTTGCCCAGGGACCTGGTGAGGCTGTTGGTCCCGCTGCTAGCAGTAATAAAAGCTTTCCTCTCTTTAGCTTCCAAAAGTTGACTTAGCTACAAAGCCTCAATGTGTGCATGTTATTTCTGTTAAAAATGAGTTTAGAAGCATGCGGTAATTCTACCCTTCTCTGGGAAGCTTAGTCTGTGGCAAGCTAACTTTCCAAATCCTCTGGAACGCCGAGTACTTGGGCCCCTCTAAAGATACCATCACCTTCAGGATGACTTCTGCCAAGTTTTTAATTTAGCCCTAGGACTCTCACAACTGGAAATAAGCTTGAATCAAAATCTGAGACTCACCCAAGGTCATACAAGTCTCTTTTAGAGCTTGGAAGATAAATTACAATTCTCCTAACTCCCAGTACCCTGGCCTGACCCATCAAATAAATCCCCTTCCACAGGGAACTATGCTGTTTGAGAGATCTGGATTCTGTTGAGCACATTCGTCAGAGTTGCTGTTGGCTTAGTCCCGGTTTTAAGTTGTCAGTCTTGTTTTTTATCAATAAACTCAGAATGTGATGGGTAAACACTGAATAGATGGGTTTTGCCAAATGAACAGAAAAAATGTGAGCCCCATCAAATACCCAAGAAACGATGAGGATTAAAAATTTAGCTTCACAGTTCAGACAGTGACAGGGCAAGGCAGTAAGACACTCCAATGTTAAGTATGTGAGTAACAAAGGTATTTCACAAACAACAAGCAGTCCTGTAGCAACTTAAGGCCTAACAAATTTATTTATCAGGTAATGAGTTTTCATGATTAAGACTGACTTCCTCCCCACCTAATATATAAATAGATAAATTTGTTAGGCTTTAGGGTGCTATAGGACTGCTTGTTATTTCTGAAGACACAGACCAACAGAGCCACCCCTCTGACCCTTAAGACATTTCAGCGGCTTACAGGAACTCAGCGTGATGCCTTTCCAGAGAAAATGCCATGCTCTCATCCCACCCACAGTAAACAGCTAAATGATAATCCAGATTTTGCTGCACCCCAATGTTAGAGATGGAAGATGAAACTCCCATCTAGGATTAATAAATCTATCCCATGAGGCAAGGCCACCACACACATGTACATCTAGTCCTGAACAGGAATGCCACCAAAATTCAAATATATTTGTGAGGGAGTAAAGGAAGGAGGGTCTGGCGAACCAGAGCATAAAGAAAACCTCTGGGCCCAGCCAGCCCCACCCTCATTTAACTGCAAAAAATGCCAGGTCTGGAGGGAGGGGAAAAGAAAGAACATAAGAACATAAGAATGGCCATACTGGGTCAGACCAAAGGTCCATCCAGCCCAGTATCCCATCTGCCGACAGTGGCCAATGCCTGGTGCCCCAGAGAAGGAGAACAGAAGACAATGATCAAGTGATTTATCTCCTGCCATCCATCTCCTGCCCTTGTACTGAAGGCTAGGGCACCATACTTTACCCCTGGCTAATAGCCATTTATGGACCTAACCTGCAAAAATTTATCGAGCTCTTTTTTAAACCCTAATAGAGTCCTGGCCTTCACAGCCTCCTCCGGCAAGGAGTTCCACAGGTTGACTGTGCGCTGTGTGAAGAAAAATTTCCTTTTATTAGTTTTGAACCTACTACCCATCAATTTCATTTGGTGTCCCCTAGTTCTTGTATTATGGGAAAAGGTAAATAATTTTTCTATGTTCACTTTCTCCACACCATTCATGATTTTATATACCTCTATCATACACCCCTCAATTGCCTCTTTTCCAAACTGAAAAGTCACAGTCTCTCTAGCCTCTCCCCATATGGGACCCGTTGCAAACCCCTAATCATCTTACTCGCCCTTTTCTGTACCTTTTCTAATGCCAATATATCTTTTTTGAGGTGAGGAGACCACATCTGCACTCAGTACTCAAGATGTGGGCGTACCATAGTTTTACATAGAGGAAGTATGATATCTTTTGTCTTATTATCTATCCCTTTTTTAATAATTCGTAACATCCTATTTGCTTTACTAACTGCCGCTGCACACTGCGTGGATGTCTTCAGAGAACTATCCACTATAACTCTAAGATCCCTTTCCTGAATTGTCGTAGCTAAATTTGACCCCATCCTGTTGTACGTGTAATTTGGGTTATTTTTTCCAATGTGTATTACCTTACACTTACCCACATTAAATTTCATTTGCCATTTTGCTGCCCAATCACTCAGTTTGCTGAGATCTTTTTGTAGTTCTTCACAATCCGTTTTGGTTTTGACTGTCCTGAACAACTTGGTGTCATCTGCAAACTTTGCCACCTCACTGCTTACCTCATTTTCTAGATCATTGATGAACAAGTTGAACAGGATCGGTCCCAGGACTGAGCCCTGGGGAACACCACAAGTTACCCCCCTCCATTGTGAAAATTTACCATTTATTCCAACCCTTTGGTAAATTTTCACAATGGAGGTGGGTAAGTAGTGGTGTTCCCCGGTGGTCAGTCCTGGGACCGATCCTGGCTCTGTTTAGGGCTGGGAGACACGAGCCCAGTTCAGCAGTCTCAGGACAAGAACCACAGCCCATCTGCTCAGCAGCTACAGGAGCAAGTAAGCCCCCACCTAGATCCAGCTGGAAAAAGGGAACCTAGTGAGAGATCCCAACTAAGGGAAATCTGGACTCCTGGGGCCACGCCCCAGATTTAAGGACTATCTAGGGAGTTCAGAGTTCCTGGGCCAGGAGCATAGAGGACAGGGGGCCAGTGCCACCTCCCCTCTGTTTCTGCCCACCTTCTCTCTAATCTAGCCACTAGGATACCTAGCCACCAGAGACCTGGACACAATATTATTATTATAATATTATATAATATGCACCTGGGTGACTATGAGGTGAAAAAAGTGGAGCACATGCTCACAAAGACGTCTTAGACCTGAGAAAGGAACAAATATTGTGTTCAGCTATTGGTGGCGGCTTTTGATTTGTACAAATGTAAATTTAATGCTAGCAAAAAGTGCCAGCTGGAACTGAAAACTCCTCTTCAGCCCACACAACAGGTACAGCCGAGACATCTGCCTAGTAGAAGCTTTCTTGTTTCAACCGTTCTCCAACCAACATATCTAAACGCTAATCTGTGGAAGTCAACCCTTGGTGTTAGGGAGTTGTTGGTTCTCCCCGGCCCATTCCATTTTTGTCCTATCTGTTGAGAGTACCACTAAAAAATGTTACTATCTTTTTGTAATGGGAATGCTTATACCCACTAGAAAATGGATCAAGATAGCGAATCTCATTTAAATGAAAGTACCATACAGCCATTGGATGGTAATGACTTTGCTCCAACTCTCAGGATGGAGAGTTAACAAATTACCATGCCTTGAAGCATTAGAATTCTGCATTGGGTGGTAGAGTTTCCCTTTCACTGGTAAATAAAAGGTTCTTTTGAGGAGTCAAATGAGAAGGAAGGGGAGGGATAGTTTCTTGTGCACTGGGGGCAGATGACAACCCTCCCCCATATTATGGTACACAAATAAACACTGTGATCATGTTCATTGAAATGAAGTCAATTTATTGTTCAGATTGTGGCTAAGTAGTAGAGACAGGTGAACCTCAAAGAGCTCTGAGGTTCAGGTTAAACCAGCCCCCATTATCTTAGAGGTTACCCAAAATGTAGATGAATATCTGTGGTAATTCTCATAAAGGCAGCAGACTGAGCTCTCATTCAGGCCCCCTGAGAACAGTAGTTGTATTTTGTCACTTCCATTGTCTAACCTGATCAGAAACAAGCAGAAGAGTCAAAATAGCAGGGGGAAAATCCCTTCTATTTTAACTTCAGAGATTTATGGATTCTAAGGACAGGCGGGGCCATTGTGATAACCTAGTCAGACCTCCTCTGTAACACAGGCCAGAGACCTTCCCCAAAATCTCTTAAAAGGAAGGACTTGATTGTGTTTAGTTTTGGTGTTGGCCAAAGCTTCAATAAGGCCAATTTTCCCAGAGGAAATGGAAATTGAAAAAAATGGGGGGATTAACAACTGACATACTCGAGGAATGGAAAATGCTCAACCCAAAATGTTAAATCAGAATAAAGCAAAATTGAACAAGGAGAGAAGGCCCAGAAAGATAAAAGGTCATAAAAAGAGGGGAGGCAAGAAGGCCAAACAAAGTAACAGGAGATGCGTGAAAACAGAGGTCGCAATGTGACAGCTCACAAGTGAAGTTAAGCATAAGAAGATCAAAGCTGAGGAAAACATAGAAGGGAGCAAACTGAATGTGAACCAGGAGACATCGAGCATGAAATGACAGAAGAGCTGAAATCGAAAAGGAGTATTAAGTTATGAACCAATTAATAATGTAATACATCACAAATACTGGTAGCAATGATGGATCAGGGAAACAGGGAGCATCTAAAGCAAAGTCCAGTTTCCATGCTACATATTTCTGAGAGTAGGAGAAACCAACCAGTCAACCAACCAACCAAGGAGTCATATCAAATTTGGAGTAAATGGCAAAGTACAGGCTCGGCTCTTAACTGAAAGTGTACCATGTAGCAGGTTGTTGGTTCCCTTGTGAGCACTTTGCATTAGTTGGCCAGGTTGTATGCCCTGACTCCCACAATCCAAGACAGAGAATGCACGTTCCAGGGAGAGATTTCCACAGGCAGTACTCAATAATCGGAGGCAGTGCTGGCTGAGAGCTGGAGTGGAGGTGGCAGCCCTAAAACAAAGTCAGGAAAAGAGAGGCCAGTCTCATAGATTTGAGAGAACAAGACAAACCACCAGAGCTAGCTGCTGGAGAAGGAGCAGGTACACAAATTGCCTTGCTTTCTGGTTTGTCACCAGCATGGGGTAGAAGTTGGGTCAAGGGTTGTTTGGTGTTGATTGTCCTCTTTTACCGCCTGTGCAGTGCCGAGCACAATAGCACCCTGATTCCAGAGTCAGGCTGCTGAGCGCTGCTGCTTTACAAATAATGTAAGTTCTGTAGTCACGTGCTAAGATTTGATGTGGAGCCTATCTCCCTTACACTGCTCCTAATGGCAGAAAAGTCAACTCAGACTGTCCTAACCAGATCACAGTTCCAGCAGCCACGGAAGCCAACAGTCTCTGTGGGATCCTGGGCAAGGGGAGGGTGTGGAAAACACCACACTCTGGGCAGAGGCAGGGCTGAGGGCAGGAGGAGAAAGCCAAGGGCAGCCAGCCCTTAGTGCTACCAAGAGTACACCATACTGACCCGCCCAACCCATAGCATTGCAAGCAGTGCACTGCTCCAGCAGTGATTAAACCACCTGGGGCTCCAGCTGCTGCCTCTGCTACTGTGGCAGCAGCTGGGGTCCAGGGCCCCTTTGAATTGCTGAGCCCTGAGGCAAATTCCTCTTTTGTCTGCCTTCCCCTGCCATTGGTGGGCTTGGCAGCAGCCAATACAGCCTTGTGTCTAAGGCCAGTTCTGGGGAAACAGGTGGGACGCTGAACTGCTGGTGGAAATAACATTCTGCACTGAACCTACAGCTCAGTTAGTCCAGAACTAACCCCCACACCACCACCCACACAACTCAGTGCTGAGGTTCCAGTAATAACTGAGCCTCACAATTGCAGGTGAAAATTCATCAGCACTCACCAGCCTCAAGCAGGAGTACTACAACCTCTGCAAAGGTACACACAGTGTAGTATGGAGGTTTTCATACAGTTTATTTTTTCAGATTCCATCACGGTATGAAAATGCATTACAATATTTGCCATTGATACCATGCAAGTCTTTCCATGGGAAACTTTACACCCACGGCATGCTTTTTGCATATGATATGTGGATGACTAAAATACATGACAAGTATGTAAAGGGAACCCTCACAAATGATGCCTAATAAAAAGGCCTGATAACAATACTGAGGGGTTTATAGAATTTAGTTCTTTTGCTTATAAAAATAATAACCAAGGGAAAAATCAGCAGGAACTGAAAACGGGAAGATATAAATAAGGGGAAAGCAAAGAATGAGTAACTGAGAAGGCTGAAAAGCAGTGGATGAATTTGCATCAGGAATGGATTCCTGGCCTCTAGCTCAGGGGTGAGCAAACTTTTTACATCAGGCCTCACTTTTCACCCCTGAAATTAGCAGCCCCCACCCCACTCTCAACTTGTCTAATGTAGTCCAAACTGACAAAATCTCCATTATAACAGAGCCTAGCCTAACTCCCTGACTTCAACCCCACAGAACTGCGAAAGGCAAGGAATATTAGCAGCTACAGGCTAATTAAGCTAGTGCAGTATTACTATATAAATTTACAACTATAAAACTTTATCAGTGCTTTAGGCTTCATTCTGCAAAGCGTTGAGTACAACGTCCCCGCTTCCAATGACACTTAACACTAAGCATGTGCTCAAGTGCTGTGCTGTATTGGGGTGCAGTCAAGCAGTCTCCTGGCAGTGCTGCACCATGCTCCCTCAGTGACTGCAGCAGTGAAGGCCTTGGGGAGCTAGCGGAGGCTGCTGGGGGAAGAGGCAGAGGAGGTCAACCGCACTGCAGCCCCCTTATGAAATTTCATGCCCCCCACCTCCATTTTGTGCTCCTCAGCTCATTGAAAGAATCTAGCCCAAGCCAGTAGTGGCCAAGCGATTGGTTGTTTCCATCTGGTCCCTGCACTACACAGAAATTAGAATCCCTGGCTGAACATTCCAAGAAGACCCCAGTGGCTGGTTGGGGCGTGAAAATTAAGCTCTTCTCACATTTTCCCAAGGACATGGTGGAGGACACTGGAGGCTGGTTGTGTGGGGAGCCTGTATTGCCTTACCTGTTCTAGGGCTTTATCAGAGGGCCTGAGTGAAAGTAAATTGAAATAAATGGAATGACTCCCATTAACATCAATAGGACTTTGGATCAGGCTTTCAGCCTAGAGAGCCAAGACTGCATACTTCCACCCACAGTGAATTTGCTATATAAGAAAATATTCCCCCATTTGCATCAAGACAAATGTGAGTTGTGTTTTGATTTCAGCAGGTTAAACCTCAACCAAAACCAGGCTAATGACATCATTCACCAAACCCATTGAGCACACATCTTCAGATTGGTAATAGAGGAGTGTGAATCATCACCCTGGGGCTCCCGAGAAGCAAGTCAAATTACTCTGGAATACGGAAACATTTAGTGGGAGAAATTGTGACTTCACAGAAAATACAAACAAAGCAGCCTATTTGTTTGTGTAACATTCTCCTCTCTGGAGAACATCTAGGGAACCTGGAGAGACTTTGGAGAGTCTTCTACAGTTCGTGTTTGTAGCTATGATCCAAAGAGTAGAGAACAAAGACTCTCCTATTTGTAGCTGAGGGACAAAGGGCAAAAAGGCACTCAGAGATGAGAAGACACACTCTACCACTGTCTTTAGTTATTTTGCTCTTTTGATAGTACGTCCAGTATGGAAAATTAGTGATACCTTCCAATTCAGCCTGCCACATCCACTAAACACACCCCAGAATGTTTGCACTTCACCATGGCAGGGACTATTATTATAGTGAGTGTGCTCACATACAGGTCCCACTGAAGAAGAAAAGAGCATCAAAAACTGCCCCATGCTCTTCCAACAGCTACTAGCACGCGCCTCTTCTGTGATAAGACCTGTGTCTCCAGAATCAGGCTCATTAGCCATCAACAGACTCACAAAATAGAAGGGAGACATGAAGAGGTCCTACTCATTATTGTGTGCCAACCAAGAGAATAAAGATACATGCAATGTATTGCACAAGAAGGCCTGGATCACTGATTGGGGCTTCTATATTCTATGTGAAGGTACACACACTGGGAAAGATAGCTATTATTCTGTAGGCTGTTAGGAACACCTTCAGAATCAATGGGCCAGTGCCCTTCACAGCAGCCCTGGATCTGGCCGTAAGGTCCTAGGACAGCACTCCCAACAGTGCTCAGTTTTGGTTGAGCTTCCACACTCCATTAAGTCAATGAGAATTGTATCATTCACATCAGTCAGAGAAGAATTAGGACCATGATAATCACATCTGAAAATACCATCCCAGCTCTGATGTGGGTTAAACCTCGGAGGACACATTTGGATGTGGACAGTTAGGGGTTAGATTGCATGTGAAGATCTTTTGTGTGTGTGCACTGTTTACAAAGAATGTTTTCTTTTCCCAGACCAATAACTTATATGACAGAAAGCCTCCACCTTAGCAAAGACTAACCCATGAGTGACTTACACATTGTGCTTCCTGCAAAACGTGCCTGGACATGCCAACAGGACAAGCAGGGAGGCGTGCAGATTCTTCTGTGGCAACTACTGCTCTGTTAAATAAAAGGAATGGGAAAAAGTATAAGGGCCATATATTTTAGTGAGAATACAAAAAGATGTTTTACACCCACGCTGCACACACACACACTCATGTACTCCACCATGCTTCTAAATCTCCATGTTACACAGCATGGTGAAAGGTTACATATCATTTTAAACACCAAATGTAATTTACATAGTGTGACAACTACTTAGAGTGTTTACATTGTTACTGTTTCTCAGCTGTACTTATATGCCCTACCCTTACTAGGCTATCCAAGTACCTTATATTTTTAATGCATTTATGCTTTCAATATGCCTGCAAGGTAAGACAGTGTTGTTAGATACCCATTTTACTGATGAGGACATGAGACACAGCAAGATTAAGAAACAGATCTGTAATGATATCTAGGCATTTAACTCCCCTTGAACTCAATGGGAGTTAAGTGTCTAGATACTTCTAAAGCAGTGTTTCTCTGCCTTTTTTATAAAGTACCCCATTTCCCCCCAAAACAATGATTGTAAGTACACAATTTTCACACAGATCGCTAACTAGCTAATACATAATTTAGAAATTTATTTTTATACATATATAATCTTGAGAGGGAGAGAAAGAAAATTAATATATAAGATGTGGCTTAATGACCTCCCACTCCCCCAGAGCCAGGCACCCCCAGCCTCCTCCCTCCTGCTCTAACCCAGTGCTGGCAGCACACCAGAACTGCCACCACAGCAGCCACACACTTATCCCTCCAAACGCTGAGGTGGGGCACATGTGCGGAGTGGCAGACTGCACTCCCAGGGCATGGTTCCAAGCAGGAGCCACATTTTATTACTCAAAGATCCCCATGGGGCTCAAGAGCCATGGACCCCGCCCCCCCAGACTTCTCTCGCATACCCCTGAGTGTATGCTTGCCATGAGCTAAGAAACACTGTTCTAAAGATTTGGCCCTAAGTGACTTGCCTTAGTCACACAGGAAGTTCATGGTGGTGCTGGGTAATGAGCAGTGATTTTCAATATTCAAGGCAAGCACCCTGACCAACTTCTGAAGTTAGTGTGATTATTAACTGTTAACACCATCATTTCAGTGATATTAAAATTATAGCAAGAGATTGGCCCTATCTCTATCCTACAGCAGTGTCAATCAAAAGCAACTCCTGTCAAGTTTCCCCCCATTTACAAAACCCTGTGACAATTCCAAAGGTACAGAGTTTATTTTTTTTTTTGTCATTTCCCTCCACCCATCCAAGGCCTGATGATTCTCCTACTGAAATGGAAGTCAGCCCCTTTCTGGATTGCAAAGGTGGTGCATGCTGCCTCAGTATACCTGGAAGTTGTCATGTTTAGCAGCACCCATCCATTCCTGCCTGCCCTCACATTCTCCAAGGTTAAAAAAAAAAATCCAGCAATTAAATGCCTTTTCCTCCAGCAAAACTAGCCTCCTGGCTTCGCTGCTTGTGAACAGCTTGCTGAGTTAGCTATAATTTGGAAAATTAATTGCCTCGGAGCCTGCTGCTAAAGCAGCCGCAAATACAGAACACCCAAGACGCAGCAGCAGCAAGGTCAGAGGAGGTGGGAAAGTTTGCAACCAATGTAGCGAGGGAGCAGCAGAGTGGAATGGAGCAGGAGTGAGGAAACATAAAAAGGAAAGCATTCAGATCAGATGCAGCCCAGGGAGGCGAGTCAGAGACCTCAGGAAAATGTTGTGTTCCTTGGGAGGAGAGGCAGGCTGGTTATGTCTTTTAACTCGGAATGCCTCTGGCTCACTCAAGGACACATGCATCTAGAGATGTCCATTTTCTCTCTCCAGGCATGCAAAGAGCACACCAAAGATTATCTTTGTGAATCCAGTGAGCAAATCCACAGCATTCTCACCCCGTAAAGAAATCTTAAATTATGTAGCTCATTCACAGGCATGCCATCTGTTTGGGAATAAGCCCCTTGGCAATCACTCTGGCCATAAAAAGGAACAACAGTTAGGTATCTGTCATCACCATTTTTCTCCTGTGGCTTACGTAATATTATTTACCTCCAATCAGTCTCTCCAAATAAAATCAGCTCCCGTAGTCTTGGTTCTTATTTGCTATGGACAGAACACCCTGAGTGTATAAGTCCTGTCCCTAAGTTTTTAGAACTTGAGCGTGTGCAGCATCTGGCAAGCCATTCAGCTTCCCCATGCCTATGAAATGTGGCTGAAGAATCTACTCTGACATAGCTGCTCAGTGTGTGTGATGATTAGTTAAGGTTTGCAAAGTATCCTAGAGGTGTTGATTATTATCCCAAGTACCGTGGGCAGCAGGAAGAGCAGTAGCAGGAAGAGCAGTAGCAGGCAAGGGAAGAGGGAACAGCAATATCCTATTATGTTAGTTTAATTTGAATGGCTGTCGTTTTTTGTTTCCTGCTCTTGTTAAAGCAGATACCCCAATGGCTATAAAACCTGCATGGTATGTATGGATGCAAATGGTCATCATAGGCTGTGTCTATACTTGCTTTCCTCTTTCGAAAGAGGCATGCAAATGAGAGACATTGAAAATGCAAAGGAGGTGCAGATTTACATACCTGGCACTTCACTTACATATTCTCCTTCTGGCACTTCACTTACATATTCTCCTTCTGGAAGAGCTTCTTTCACAAGAAAAAAAACAGTGTTGCCGGGGCTCTTTCGAAAATAAACCTCATTTTTGAAAGAACTCTTCTTCCTACTTTGTTTCAGAAAGAAGTGTTCTTTCAAAGATGGGGTTTATTCTCCAAAGAGCCCTGTCTACACTGCTTTTCTTCTTTCAGAAGAAGCTCATTCAAAAAGAGAATACGCGAAAGAAGTGCCAGATATGTAACTCTGCACCTCATTTGCATTTTTGATTTCCCTCATTTTCATGCCTCTTTCAAAAGAGGAATGCAAGTGCAGACACAGCCATACAGACTGGGAAAGGGCTGTTTGTCCGAATAAAAAAAACCTGATTCCAATATACAGGTATTTGCAACATTTTGTCTACGTCTACACTCGGACACAACGTCGAAGTAGCCTATTTTGAAGTAAGAACATTGAAATAGGCTACTTCGACGATTATCATCATCTGGAAGCCCTACAAGCTGCCTGCCGGGGAGCAGGCACCCTTCTAGATGCTGCCTGGGCAGCCGCCCAGCAGATTCTGGAATGGGAGCCCTCCCCAGGAGCACCAGGAGATGCCCCCGACCATTGGGCCCTCCTCACCCTCCCCCGCCGGGTGCCCCGCTGACTCTGGAGCTACCCCTCCAGCACCGAGTGATGGGAGCACCTGGTTATGGGGGGAATGGAATGATGAACAGTGGCTGTGGAACTTCCTCATGAGCTGGCAGACCTTCCTGGAGCTCTGCTAGTGGCTCACCCCCGCACCACGACACCCGGATGCAGCGTGCCCTCCCCATCAAGAAGAGGGTCACAATAGCTGTCTGGAAGCTGGCCACTCTAGACAGCTACTGCTCCGTGGGACAGCAGTTTGGAGTGGGAAAGGCCACAGTTGGGGCTGTCCTCATGGAGGTAAGAAGGCCTAGGGCTGAACCCCCTGCTGGGGAGGGAGGCCTGGGTGAGGGGAGCCTGGGGAGAGGGGCCTGGGTGAGGGGGGATGAGGAGGGGGTCCTGGGTGAGGGGGGCTGAGGAGGGGGTCCTGGGTGAGGGGGGTCACACTCTGCAAACCCTCACAGGCACCCATGTTCCCTCCCCACAGATGGTGCATGCACTCAATGCCTTGCTGCTGAACAGGGTCATTGAGTTGGGGACCTGGACGTGGCCATCGAGGGATTCGCCGCCATGGGATTCCCCAACTGCTTTGGAGCCCTTGATGGGACCCACATCTCCATCCATGCCCCAGACCACAGTGGTGGCCACTATGTCAACAGGAAGGGTTACCACTCTGTGGTCCTGCAGGCCATGGTCGACAGCCGTGGCCGCTTCCAGGACATCTACGTGGGCTGGCCTGGCTCTACCCCCAACGCCCACATTTTCCGGAATTCAGAACTATGCCGCCGACTGCAGGCGGGGACCTACATCCCCCAGAGGGAGAGCCCTCTGGGGGATACCACCACCGTACCCCTCTGCCTTGTGGGGGATGTGGCATACCCACTCCAGCCCTGGCTTATGCGGCCCTATACAGGCCACCTCTCTGACAGCCAGGAGCACTACAAAGCCCGATGCAACCATGCCCGACAAGTGGTCGAGCGAGCCTTCAGGCGCCTGAAAGGCCGCTGGCATTGCTTCCTGGAACGCCTAGATCTGGGCCTCCCAAACATCCTCCAGGTTGTGGGGGCCTGCTGCACACTCCACAACCTGGTGGAAAGCAAGGGGGAGGCCTTCGTGCAGGGCTGGGCACAGGAGGCTGCAACAACCTACCCCCCAGCCAGCCACCGCCCCGAGCCGCCAGGCCCACCAGGACGGGCTCCGGGTCCAGGAGGCCCTAAGGGAGTACTTTGACCAGAGGGCCCAATGAGTGACCCCCCCAGCCATCCCTGCACCTCGCCCCAGCACCCACACCTCATCCTCATCAAAAGCACACGGGACACAGGTTTTTGGAAAAATAAAATTATCATTATTTACAAGAACAAAAATGTTGTCTCTTTTTGGCAAATAATATTAGCAAATATAAAACAGATTCAATGAAAATAATAACTATATACAATTGGGAGCATCTCTAATAAACTATTACGGGGGGGTCAACTATAAATAACTATATACAGTGATAGTGATGCTGAAATGATGAGGGAGATTAGAGAGGCTATCAAAATAAAAAACACAGTAATAATAGGAGATTTCAATTATCCCCATATTGATTGGGTGCATGTCACCTCAGGACGGGATTCGTAGATTAAATTTCTTGATGCCTTAAATGACTGCTTCTTGGAGCAGCTAGTACAGGAACCCACAAGGGGAGAGTCGATTCTCGATCTAGTCTTGACTGGAACGCAGGATCTGGTCCAAGAGGTAACTGTTACTGGACCGCTTGGAAATAGTGACCACAATATAATAACTTTTAATATTCCTGTGTTGGGAAGAACACCGCAGCGGTCAAACACTCTGGCATTTAATTTCAAAAAGGGGAATTACACTAAAATGAGGAAGCTAGTTAAACAGAAACTAAAAGGTAGAGTAATTAAACTAAAATCCCTGGAAGCTGCATGGAAACTGTTTAGAGACACCATACTAGAGGCCCAACTTAAATGTATACCCCAAATAAAAAAACACAGTAAGAGACCTAACAAAGAACCACCATGGCTAAACAGCCATGTTAAAAAGGCAGTGAGAGAGAAAAGGGCAGCTTTTAAAAAGTGGAAGTCAAATCCTAGTGAGGAAAATAGAAAGGAACATAAACACTCCCAAATTAACTGTCATAATGTAGTAAGAAAAGCCAAAAAAGAGTTTGAGGAACAGCTAGCCAAAAATTCAAAAACCAATAGTAAAATGTTTTTTAAATACATTAGAAGCAGGAAGCCTGCTAAAAAAGCAGTGGGGCCCTTGGATGATAAAGATATAAAAGGAGCGATCAAGGAAGACAGTGCCATTGCGGACCGATTAAATGATTTCTTTGCTTCAGTCTTCACGGCTGAAGATGTTACAGAGGTTCCTAAATCTGAGCCAGCCTTTTTAGGCAACAAATCTGAGGAACTCACTCAGATTGAAGTGACATTAGAGGAGGTTTTGGAATTAATTGATAAGCTGAATAGTAACAAGTCGCCAGGACCAGACGGCATTCACCCAAGGGTTCTGAAAGAACTCAAATGTGAAATTGCGGAGTTATTAACAGTGGTTTGTAACCTATCCTTTAAATCCACTTTGGTACCAAATGACTGGAAGACGGCCAATATAACACCAATATTTAAAAAAGGCTCTAGAGGAGATCCTGGCAATTATAGACCGATAAGTTTAACATCAGTACCAGGCAAATTAGTAGAAACACTAGTAAAGAGTAAAATTGCAAGGCATATAGAAGAGCACGAATTGTTGGGCAAAAGTCAGCATGGTTTCTGCAGAGGGAAGTCGTGTCTGTCTAATCTATTAGAATTCTTTGAAGGGGTTAATAAACATGCAGACAAGGGGCACCCAGTGGACATAATATACCTAGATTTCCAGAAAGCCTTTGACACGGTCCCACACCAAAGGCTTTTATGTAAATTAGGTGGTCATGGGATAGGAGGAAAGGTCCTTTCATGGATCGGGAATTGGTTAAAAGACAGAAAACAAAGGGTGGGAATAAATGGTAAATTTTCACAATGGAGGCGGGTAACTAGTGGTGTTCCCCAGGGCTCAGTCCTGGGACCGATCCTGTTCAACTTGTTCATCAATGATCTAGAAAATGAGGTAAGCAGTGAGGTGGCAAAGTTTGCAGATGACACCAAGTTGTTCAGGACAGTCAAAACCAAAACGGATTGTGAAGAACTACAAAAAGATCTCAGCAAACTGAGTGATTGGGCAGCAAAATGGCAAATGAAATTTAATGTGGGTAAGTGTAAGGTAATGCATGTTGGAAAAAATAACCCAAATTACAAGTACTACATGATGGGGTCAAATTTAGCTACGACAGATCAGGCAAGGGATCTTGGAGTTATAGTGGATAGTTCTCTGAAGACATCCACGCAGTGTGCAGCGGCAGTTAGTAAGGCAAATAGGATGTTAGGAATTATTAAAAAAGGGATCGATAATAAGACAAAAGAGATCATACTTCCCCTATATAAAACTATGGTACGCCCACATCTCGAGTACTGCGTGCAGATGTGGTCTCCTCACCTCAAAAAAGATATATTGGCATTAGAAAAGGTTCAGAAAAGGGCGACTAAGATGATTAGGGGCTTGGAACGGGTCCCATATGGGGAGAGGCTAGAGAGACTGGGACTTTTCAGTTTGGAAAAAAGGCGATTGAGGGGCGATATGATAGAGGTATATAAAATCATAAATGGTGTGGAGAAAGTGAATATAGAAAAATTATTTACCTTTTCCCATAATACAAGAACTAGGGGACACCAAATGAAATTGATGGGTAGTAGGTTCAAAACTAATAAAAGGAAATTTTTCTTCACACAGCGCACAGTCAACCTGTGGAACTCCTTGCCCGAGGAGGCTGTGAAGGCCAGGACTCTATTAGGGTTTAAAAAAGAGCTTGATAAATTTTTGCAGGTTAGGTCCATAAATGGCTATTAGCCAGGGATAAAGTATGGTGCCCCAGCCTTCATAACAAGGGCAGGAGATGGATGGCAGGAGATAAATCACTTGATCATTGTCTTCTGTTCTCCTACTCTGGGGCACCTGGCATTGGCCACCGTCGGCAGATGGGATGCTGGGCTGGATGGACCTTTGGTCTGACCCAGTATGGCCATTCTTATGTTCTTATGTTCTTATGTTATGTTCTTATGTTCTTATACAGGCTGGGGACAACTATGTAGAGGGGGGAGACGTGGGCAGGCCACATATCGGCCCATCATTCTGGGGTGGGGGAAGAAGGGCGCGAGCCCCACCACATTCGGCTGGCTGGTCCCCCTCTCAGCCGGGGTCCCCGGCGAGGCTGGCTGGGGGCCGGGAGCACAGGGAGGTATGGACGACGTGGGTCCTTAGCCCCGGGTGGCTCCTGCTCTGAGGAGCTGGTGGGTGGGGCAGCAGGCGGGACAGCAGGTGGGTTGGCAGGCAGGACATCAGCAGGTGGGGCAGCAGGCAGGACAGCAGGCGGGACAGCAGGCGGGACATCAGCAGGTGGGGCAGCAGGCGGAGCAGCATGCAGGACATCAGCAGGTGGGGTGGTGGGGAGGGCAGCAGGCATGACATCAGAGGGAGGCAGATGGGCCACCAGCTCCTCAAAGGTGTTGGCCACCCGGTTGAAGGTGGCCATAAATTCCCACCAGGCCTCCCTGCACCAGGCGGCCTCCCGCTCCTCGAACTGGAGCCTCCGCTCCATGAGGTCTGCCTGGCACCGGAGGGCCGCAGCCACCTCAGGGTCGCTTGTGGTGTGGCAGTGTCCTCAGCAGGGGTGGGCCTGTCCTGGAGCAGGCGGTGACCCCGGGAGTTGGTGCTCCGGTGGTCTCAGAGGGCTGTCTGGGACCATGGATGGTGCGGCTGCAGAAATAGGGGGAAAGGAGGAAGGGAGGCCGTGAGTACCCAGCCTTGACCCGTGGCCCACCTCCCAAGGGCCTGTGTCCCCCCGCATCCATCCCCCGTTGGTGTGTGCAGTGATCCTGTGGGTGGCCCCTCCAGTGGTCTGCCCCGCTCCTCTCTCCGGGGGTGGGGCACGGCACTGTCCATGGGTGGAGGTGCTGGTGGGCACCGGTGGCTGTGGCACCATCCCTGTGCTGTTGATTGCCCAGGCCATGTCAGGCTGGGGTGTTGTGGGGATGTGGGGGGCCCCTGGTCAAGTGTTGCCCCCGCCCCATGCTCAGGGGGTCTGTGCCCTGTGGGGTACGTACCTGACGGTGCACTGCCAGGCTCCGGAGATGCCCATGCAGCGGACACCCTGCTGGAGCTGCGGGACGGGATGTCCAACACGAGCTCCCCCTCCTCGCTGGACCACTCGGTGGCTGGGGTGGAGGGTCCTGGCTCTAGCCCCGGGGGGGCAGGGCTGGCCTCCGGACCTGACCCTGTCTCCGAGGCCGGCTGGGGCTCATCGGCCGTGGTGTCAAGGGTGGCTGGGGGGGAGGAGGTGTCCCAGGGGCCCAGGATAGCCCTGAGCTCCCGGTAATAGGGGCAAGTGGCGGGGGCAGCCCCAGACCGGCTGGCCGACTCCCGGGCCCAGGCATAACCCTGCCGCAACTCCTTGACCTCGCTCCTGACATGGTCAGGAGTGCGGGCAGGGTGACCCCGGGCAGCCAGGCCCTCGGCCAGCTGGGTGAACGCCTCCGCATTCCGCCACTTGCTCCTCCTCCCCCCTGAGCCCCAGCAGGTCTCGGAGTTCAGGGTCAGTCCAGGAGGGGCCCCGCTTCCTACCCCACTGGCTGGAGGCCTGGAAGCCCTGGGATGGCCCGGAGGGGGAGCTCTGGGGGCGCTCGTGAGGCTGGCTGGCTGCCATGGTGTCCCTCTGGCTGTGCAGGGACACCACATGGCAGGGCTGCTGCACGCACGCTGCCAGCTTCCTGATACAGGGTCTCTGGGTCTCTGCAGCTTTAAGGACTGCTGGGTGCAGAGATCACAGAGCCCTGCAGGGGCTGGACAGAGCATCTCAACCCCTCAGCTTATTGCCGCGATGGAGGACCCCGCTATTTCAAAGTAGCAGGACGCAGATCGTCTACACACACCTTACTTCGACATTCAACATCGAAGTAGGGCGTTGTTCCCATCTTCTGAGGGGAATAGCGATTTCGACGTCTCGCCGCTTCACGTCGATTTGAACGTCGAAATCGCACACGGCGCGTGTAGACGTGACACATGCTATTTCGACGTTGTGCCGGCTACTTCGAAGTAGCCGGCTAGTGTAGATGTAGCCTTTATGTATTTGGTGGCTTTTCTATGGCCACCATGTCCATCCTTTTAGCTTCACTAGTCTGAGGCATGGTAGATTTCATTATCCCTGTTTCACAGATGGGAAAATAAAGAACATAAGAACATAAGAATGGCCATACTGGGTCAGACCAAAGGTCCATCCAGCCCAGCATCCCATCTGCCGACGGTGGCCAATGCCAGGTGCCCCAGAGAAGGAGAACAGAAGACAATGATCAAGTGATTTATCTCCTGCCATCCATCTCCTGCCCTTGTTCTGAAGGCTAGGGCACCATACTTTATCCCTGGCTAATAGCCATTTATGGACCTAACCTGCAAAAATTTATCAAGCTCTTTTTTAAACCCTAATAGAGTCCTGGCCTTCACAGCCTCCTCGGGCAAGGAGTTCCACAGGTTGACTGTGCTCTGTGTGAAGAAAAATTTCCTTTTATTAGTTTTGAACCTACTACCCATCAATTTCATTTGGTGTCCCCTAGTTCTTGTATTATGGGAAAAGGTAAATAATTTTTCTATATTCACTTTCTCCACACCATTCATGATTTTATATACCTCTATCATATCGCCCCTCAATCGCCTCTTTTCCAAACTGAAAAGTCCCAGTCTCTCTAGCCTCTCCCCATATGGGACCCGTTCCAAGCCCCTAATCATCTTAGTCGCCCTTTTCTGTACCTTTTCTAATGCCAATATATCTTTTTTGAGGTGAGGTGACCACATCTGCACTCAGTACTCAAGATGTGGGCGTACCATAGTTTTATATAGGGGAAGTATGATATCTTTTGTCTTATTATCGATCCCTTTTTTAATAATTCCTAACATCCTATTTGCCTTACTAACTGCCGCTGCACACTGCGTGGATGTCTTCAGAGAACTATCCACTATAACTCCAAGATTCCTTTCCTGATCTGTCGTAGCTAAATTTGACCCCATCATGTAGTATGTGTAATTTGGGTTATTTTTTCCAACATGCATTACCTTACACTTACCCACATTAAATTTAATTTGCCATTTTGCTGCCCAGTCACTCAGTTTGCTGAGATCTTTTTGTAGTTCTTCACAATCTGTTTTGGTTTTGACTGTCCTGAACAACTTGGTGTCATCTGCAAACTTTGCCACCTCACTGCTTACCTCATTTTCTAGATCATTGATGAACAAGTTGAACAGGATCGGTCCCAGGACTGACCCCTGGGGAACACCACTAGTTACCCTCCTCCATTGTGAAAATTTACCATTTATTCCCACCCTTTGTTTTCTGTCTTTTAACCAATTCCCGATGCATGAAAGGATC
The DNA here is from genome assembly GCF_033958435.1 of Carettochelys insculpta. Lineage (NCBI taxonomy): Eukaryota > Metazoa > Chordata > Testudines > Carettochelyidae > Carettochelys > Carettochelys insculpta. Next base: position 197,109,083 of record NC_134139.1, on the reverse strand, counting down.
TTTCCTCCTATCCCATGACCACCTAATTTACATAGCACAGAGTGGAGAAGTGCATCGCCCAAGGTCTCATCCTGGGAGTTCGTGGCAGGGCTAGGCTCTAAGCCCAGTCCCCTGTTTTAACCACTAAACCATCCTTGAAGATATTATTAAGAAAAATTATCAATTACATTGCACACTCCTGTCTAGCTCTCAAAGCACATCACAAAGCAGAGTAGCCATCAACCTCCCCATTTTACAGATGAGGAAACTGATGCCTGGGGAAATTAAGAGACTTGCCCTGAGAATAATGGTCCATGAAGCAAGCAGGTCTTGTACAGGGATGTGGAAGCTGTTTGAAAGCAGCTAGAGCCTGCTCCTCTACCCCAGCCAGGGGACAGCCAGGGCAGCCCGATCTCCCTTCCAGCCCAGAGAAAGCTGCATCCCATTCCATGGGCCACTGATTCAACCATAGCCTCCCTCACCTTGCCTAGGACAAAGAGCAGTCAAGGGCAACCCTTCAAAGTCTCCAATTTCCTGGATGCCAATTCAGGGAGCAGAGCGCTTCCTGTTTTCCTGATGTTCACCCCATGCTTGAGAGAGTCTCACCAGGCTTCATTTCAGAGAATCCAGACATTTGGCATAATTTAAATTGCATAAATAAATTAAAGGAATCAAACATGCAAATTAGGCATTTGCATAAAACCACCAGATTCCTAAATCTTAACAGACCATGGCCACACAGCAAGGCAATGGCAGAGAACTACAACCCACATTTCCAGCCTACCAGTCTAGCATCTATTCACTAAGCCATGCTGCTATTTGTTTGCAGTAATGAATAGCAGAGGTAGGGAGGGTTCTGCTTGTTTGATGCAAGAAGCTATTATATAAAAAGCCTCTAGCCTCCTGTCTACTCCTCTTGTCTTCACAGCAGCCACCCTGAAAACAAGTTTCCTGGCTCATTGCATCTTGCAGGTTTGCTTCAGTGTATTTCGATATTGTTTTGCACCCTGTGTCCTATTGTGCATCTAAATTTTAAAGGCATTACTGTCTAGAAAATAAATCTGTCTACTCAGTTTTTTTCCCTCACTGTCACCTGAACAGTAATTAGGGCAAGCAATATGCTAATGAATGGGCCCATAGGCCTGAACAATTAGCCACTCATACTTCCAGAAAGATCTTCCTCTTGCGCTTCTCCTCATTTTCCTCTAAGCAGTCTGTGCCCAAAGCCTTTATGCAATTCAAGCCCAGTTTCACATTTCATTGAAAAACCTTTAAGAAAAGCCATTTTTCCTACTTAAGACTTCTCCAACCCTCCTCTAACCAACTACATTCTGCATTGTATCTTTTGGAGCTGGCCATTGTCCAAGGACAATCCTTAAAATCCCTTTACAGTTTTAAAGGAAAATACAAGCCCTCATTTACCACTGGATTCAGCCTGAAAATAAAAGCTTAATGCCTTGACAGGCCTGGATATTTTTTTGCATTCTAAGTCTGATTTATGGTAGTAGCCAGCAAACCAGGCTGGTGAAATATTTGCTGCTGCTCACAGGGATCTGGAAAAATGAAGTGTGAAGTTCTGAAGAGAGCAGGCAACAGTTCTCCAGTCACTAAACACTTCCAACAAGTTGGCAGTGGAACAGAGCTGTGGTCTGAAAGATGAACCTCAAAGGAATAGGGGGTAGAGGGGTGGGGGGAGACCAGTACTGTGCACAGTGTCAAAATAGGGCTGCAGCTTAAAGCTTTCCATACATTCATTGCATTGGGAGGAGAAAGAGAAACATTTTCTTCATTATTTATTTATTCTCTCTCTCTTTTTTCCTCTCTGTGCATTCCCTTCTGCAGGGGTTTCACCCAAAGTAGGAAAAAAAATTAAAAGCAACAACAGGAACATAGGAAGTCGCTTAAGCCTACCATAAAAATGCTCAGATTGAAAAATACGATCCGGATAGGGGAAAGTGTTGCATTTGCTACAAGGCTGATTAGTCTCTGTAGCCTTTCGAAGGCCTTGCAGTCTGTGGGTGTGGGAGTGGTGATTTTCATTCCCATGAAAAGGGAATTTCCTAGAGGTAAAAGGGAGGTGGGGACTTTTCAGAGTGTTCTTGGAATGAGTCACCCTGAATATATTTGCCAGGTAAAACATGTGGCTGTTTCAATTTTCTTTGAAGTAAATTAATATTCAAGTATATTATATAGAGCATAAAGTGGCTCAACTTTGTGTGAAAGTCCATAATCTCACCGAGGTCTGGCCTTCCTCCAGCTACTCAATGAATTTAAAAACAGCTTGCACTCTCTTTGGCTGTGTCACCAGGATGGACAAAAATGCACATCCTGCTGTCAAACTCTGAGGTCAAAGGGGTGAGCATCTTGATCCAACCTGTGGTGTCCTCCATCATTGGTCTGCCCCAGACATTTGTAGGTTTGCAGGGTTGAGAAAGATCTGAGAACTTCACCCAAATTATGCATGATATGATACTATCAACTGTGGTTACCCTGGTTGGCAAAATGATTCTCAGTAGACTATGTGTGTTTGTCTGTTAGAGAAGGGGAAGGGAGCACAGAGAGAGAGAGAGAGAGAGAGAGATGGGTTGAAAAATTGACTTACTTGACTTAAAAACTTCTATTCTGGATGAAGCATAGGCCATCTACAAGTTTCCTCCACTTCCCTCCATCTCGGGACAAAACTTCTAGCTGACCCCAGGAGTACCCCAGTTGGTGTGTTTCAGTCTCAGTAGATCTTCCCCATGTTTTTCCTCTTTTGCATTTTCCTTGTGGACTATGCTAGATGACGGTTTTGTGAGAGTGTGGCCTAGTCATCCCCACTTTCTTCTCTTGATTTGAATGTCAAGTACTCAGGTATATTTCAAAATTCAGAATGGAGGGACCATATGCTTCTTCTATGCACAAAGCCGCACCATAGTACACGGCCTCAGTAATGTAGCTGGACACTGGTGTGGTCAGCTAGAGGGAATGAAGGGAAGTAAGGAAGAATATTTTGAATGAGGCAGACAGTACAATATGGAGCTGCCTTACAGCATTAGAGGCCTCCAAGATGTACCACTATCCCTGTGCAGATGAAAACACAGAGAAGTTAAACAGCTAGCCCAGAAGTTGGTGACAGAACTGGGAATTTAACCCAGATGTGCTGCCCCCTCCCCCTTCTCTAATTATCATCCCATTTCTGTGCTTTAACTATGTCGTAATAAACATAAGATAAGAATGGCCTTACTGGGTCAGGCCAAAGGCCCATCTAACCCATCTGTCTTTTGACAATGGCCAGGGCCAGGTGCCTCTGGGTGGAATGAACAAAACCAGTAATAAACAATGATCCATTCCCTGTCACCCATTTCCAGCTTCTGGCACACAGAGGGTAGGAACATCACCCCTGCCCATCTTGGCTAATAGCCATTGATGGGCTTTCTGTCCATGAACTTACCCAGTCCTTTTTTGAACCCTGTTGCAGTCTTGTCCTTCACATCATCCTGTGGCAAGAAGTTCCACTGGTTGGCAAAGCATGTGAAAAAATACTTCCTTTTGTTTGTTGTATACCTCCTGCCTATTAATTTCATGTGGTGACCCCTAGTTCTTGCATTATGAGGAGTAAATAACAATGCCTTATTTGCATTTCTCATACTGTTCATGATTGCATAGACCTCTATCACATCCCCGCACTAGTCATCTCTTTTCCAAGCTGATAAGTCCCAGTCTTTTTAAGCTCGTCTCATACCAAAGCCCTTCCATACCCATAAGGATTTCTGATGCCTGTTTCTGAACCATTTCCAATTCCAATAAATCTTTTTTGAGATGGGCGACCACATCTGCATGCAGTATTCAAGATGTGAGCATGCCACAGATTTCTATAGAGGCAACATAATATTTTCTATATTATTATCTATCCCTTACTTAACATTCCTCCAACATTCCGTTCGCTTTTTTGACTGCTGCTGCACAATCAGTAGATAGTCACTGAGAACTGTCCACAATGACTCCAAGATCTCACTCTTGAGTGGTCATAGCTAAATTAGTCCCCATCATTTTGTACGTATAGTTGGGATTACTTTTTTTCAATGTGTGTTACTTTACATTTATCAACATTAAATTTCACCTGCCATTTTGTTCCCAGTTACCAAGTTTTGTGTACTCCTTTAGTCGCTGGTAGGGACATAACAATCTTGAATAGTTTCGTCTCATCTGCAGATTTTGGCACTTCACTGCTTACCCTTTTCCCAGAATATGAATGTGTTCAATAGGACTGGTCCCCATACAGACATCTGGGGGACACCTCTACTTACCTCTCTATTGTGAAAACTTAGGAGTACAAGAATCTGAGATAAAAACAAGCAATTTTGTAGCATTGTTCATACACAGGGTCCATGCTCGTCTGTCTTCCAACCTTGCATCAGACTGCTGCTGCAGGCCCTAAAGAGCTGTAATCTGTCCTGTGCAGAGGCAGCCTCTGAAATCTTTCCCCCTTGCACAGAACAGCAGAGGGTTTGTTGGCACAGGGCCTGCAGAAGACAGAACAGAATTCACCGTGGAATTGCACCAGTTTAAATTCAAGTAAGATCACTACAGTGGTTGCATAAGGTTGTCAATTATAAGTGAAAGAAGAATTTGTCCCAGCAAATATACAAACAACTTTTCTTCACTCAAAAAATGCACTGAAATTTTGGTTTTGATTGAGCTTAAAGCTGTCAAAGGTCAGAAGCTGCAACAAAGATTTGGTTTTGGAAGATTCAGCAAAAGTTTGGTTTTGTTTTAAACCCAAATGATTGGTTTTGGAGGAGGAACTGCTTGTTCCAATTGTATTTAAAGTTTTGAAGTATTCCATTCCTTCAGGAAAACAGTACAGACTGAGCTGGGGGCGCAGTCTGAACAACAGCATGGAGACTTGTAACTGGAACAAATGAATCTGTTACGAACAGTTTAAAAATCCTCTTTAACCGTAGAAGCATTTACGGGACATGCTCTTGCACAAACTCACACATCTCACAATCACACTGCCTCAAACCACATTGTCTGTCACACATGCATATACGATGCCACCCACTCTCACAAACAAGATACATGCAAATACCTCTCACCATGCTCACACAAACTGAAACCCACATTCTATACTATACACCCACACAAACAAGCAGACGCACCCTTAGTCTCACACACACACCCCTCCTTTAGTTACAGTTCTACCAGGCTCCCTGCATCTTATGCATGAAAGATAAGGGGAACCACTTTCAGAGCCAAAGGTCTAGTCTCACCTAATGACTGCTGGAGAGATAATGGACCAAATAAGAGCAGCTCCTGTTTACACCAGGCCAATGATGGGTCCATTGTCTCTATTTCCAAGAAACCAGCAAAGCATTAGATAGACCCTCTCGTCACTTGTATTGTATGTATTATCTGCCTTATAACTGGGAGTGGGACATGGAGCCTTTTTTAACTCTTACATCACCAGCTCAAATGTGACTCAGGTTTGTGGTTAGCAGCAGCCGTTGCTATCTGATTATTACTGTTCAGTGGTTTCTGTGAAATGAGATGGGTTTTCAGTTGGTAGCAAACAGGTGCGTGCATCACAATGGCCATCCCTGTGAGGAGTCTCCAGTAACAGACAAGGAGTGAGAGAAGTGGGTGGGCAAAGCCACCCTATCAAACAAAGAAATGACTCTGTGGGACAGGATGGTGCAATGGTGATGTGTGGGTGGGTGTGCATGGGGGACACAAGCAACCCCCCCCCCAGCTGCAGCCCTCCCCACACTCATTGTCAGTGCCACTCAACTTCTGATGAGAGTGGGGCCTTCCCTGTAGTGGTGCAGCCTGAGAACAGTACTCTGAGGGCTGCCTTGGTCCAGGGGACTGCCCTGTATGCACTGGAAATGGTATGCGTGGGGGGCACATTGACAGAGCAGGGCTAGGCAAGAAAGGGTGGGGCATGGGCAGAGCTGGGGCTAGACGTGGGACAGGGCACATGGCTGGTGCCCCCCCACAAATCCCCACATGGGTTACCTCTGGGATGGAGGCACCTGCGCAGGGCAGTGGAGTGAGTCTACTGTAGAGCTACAGAATCATAAGGACTCCAGGAGTCAATTAGCCAGTCCCCTGAACTCATGGAAAGATTAAGGTACAGTAAACTCTTTCATATCCAGCAATGTATCATCCAGAACTCTCAAATAACCAGCATTTTAACCATAAGTAAATTTAAGTGCAGCATAGTGAAAGTAAATATACATAAGGACGGTAAATACCGTGTAAGTGCACAGTGTACGATACCGCTGTTGTTGGCAAATAAAGTACGCTGCATGTATTTTTGTTTGTTTCTTAATATCAAATCTTGCTTTTCTTTAGTGTTATGCATTGTTGATATATCTCTCTGTCGTCCAGAATATTTGAATATCTGGCAACCCCCCAGCACCTGGGCTGCCAGATATGAAAGCATTTACTACACTACCTAGACCAGTGGTTGGCCAACATTTTTTTTCACATGACTCAGTTGAAGAAAATGGTTGATGCCCACAACCCAGCATAATGATATCTAGAATAGAGTGTGGGGTCTGGGATGGGACTGGGGATGAGGAACTTGGGGTCTGGGAGAGTGCAGTGGGGATGAAGGCTTGGCCTGGGGGCTGGAGTGAGGGTTAAAGGAAGAGGCTCTTGGTTTGGGAAGCTCAGGAGCAGGGCAGGGAGCCAGTGCTTGGGGTTTGGGCATGGGTATATATGCCCCCATGTAGAAGCTGGACCTGCTGATGGCCGCTTAAAAGGTATAGCACAGTCTGCAAGCAGGAGACCTGTCTTAGCACCCCCACTGGTCACCTGGTCACTTTACAGCAAGGAGACCCAGTGCCTGACATTCTGGCCATGTCTACACTTACAAAAAACTTTGAAATGGCCATGCTAATGGCCAGATCAAAGAATGCAAATTAGGTGCTCAAATGCATATTCAGCACCTCATTAGCATGCTGCTGGCCGTGGCACTTCGAAAGTGCTGCGGTTCACTCGCCTGTAGCTTGCCTGTAGGGGGCCCTTTTCGAAAGGACCCCACCAACATTGAAATCTCCTTATTCCTATGGGATTTCAATGTCGGCAGTGTCCTTTCAAAAAGGGCCCTGTGTAGATGAGCTGCAGGACAGTGGACCATGGCACTTTCGAAGTGGCGCGGCTGGCGGCATGTTAATGAGGTGCTGAATATGCATGTCAGTGCCTCTGTAGTATGCTTCAATTTGGCCATTAAAATGGCCATTTCAAAGTTTTTGGTAAGTGTAAACATAGCCTCTGTGACCCAGTTCTGGACACTATCTGTCTTTTGAAAATCACTGATCTAGACCATCCCTGAGAGTATTCGTACAACATGCTCTTAAAAATCTCCAGTGACTGGAGATTCCACAACATCCCTCGGCAATTTGTTCTAATGTTGTCTATCCTGACAGGAAGATTTTTGTAATTGCCAACTTAACAAGTACCCTTGCTGAAGTTTAAATCTATTGCTTCTTGTCGTATCCTCAGAGGTAATGGAGAACAATTTCTTTTCCTCCTTCTTGTAACTACCTTTCATGTACATTGAAACTGTTATGTCTCCCTCAGTCTTCTTTCTTTAGAATAAATAAACCCATTTTTTCCCAATTTTTCCCTCATAGGACATGTTTTCTAGACCTCTGGAAACTTAGCTGCTTGGTTTCCTCTGAGGGTCAGGTTTATCCACATCGTTCCTGAAATGTGGCACACAGAATTGGACATAATACTCCATTTGAGGCCTAATAGGCATGGAATAAGGTGGAAGAATTATTTTTTGTGTCTTGCTAACAACACAGCTGGTAATGCATCACAGAAAGAGGTTTGCTTATTTTGCAACAGTGTTACACTGTTGGTTCATAATTATCTTGTGGTCCACTATGACCCCAGGATTCTTTTCTGCAGTTCTCCATTTTATGGAGTCTCTTCCCATTTTGTATGTGTACAAGTGATTCTTCCTAAATGGAGTAATTTGCTTTTGCCATTATTGAATTTCATCCTGTTTTCTTAAAACCTTTTCTGCAGTTTGTCCAGATCATTTTAAATTTTAGTCCTATCTTCCAAAGGAATTGCTACTCCCTGCTGGCTTTGGGTAAGCTGCAAACTTTATAAGTAGGGCACTACCAAATTCAAAGTCCATTAGGGTTGATTTCCTGGTCATAGGATTTTAAAAATCATAAATGTCATTATTTCAGATATTTAAAATTCGAAATGTTGGATGTTGGAATTGTAGAAGTCTGGATCCAAAAGGTAAATAGTGGGAAAGTTCACAAGGTTACTGTAGCAATGTTGTAGTATTGTACTTACATCCTTGCTGCTGCTCTATTAGGAGTGGCAGCACTGCCTTTTGAACCGGGCAGCTGGAGAGTTGCAGCTGCTAGCCAGGAGTCCAGCTCTGAAGGCAGCATTGCAGAATTGAGGGAGGTTTGGTATGGCACTGCCATCTTTATTTCTCCACTGGTGCTGGCAGCGCTTCCAGTGTCCACCACTCTCTGGCCACCCAGCTCTGAAGGTAATACAGAAGTAAGGGCATGTCTACACTTCTAAACAGAAGTGCATATATCAGCAGATAGGAATAAAGGGATTTTGAAGTTGGCGGGGTCCTTTCAAAAAAGACCCCTGTCTGTACGAGCCATGAGGCAGTGAAAAGCAGCAATTTTGATGTGCCACAGCTGGCGGCATGCTAATGAGGTACTGAATATGCATTTCAGCGTCTCATTAGTATTCTTCAAAATGGTCACTAGCATGCCTATTTCTAAGATTTCTCTTAGTGTAGACATGACCTAAGTGTGCCAATCCCACAACCTCCCACAATCACTTTTCAGCTTTCCCACCACCCCCTCCCATGTCCGGGACCCCAGTTTCAGAAATGCTGGTCCCCCCCATGAAATCTGTACAGTGTAGGGTAAAAGCACACAAAAAATCAGCTTTCATAGAGAAGCCCAGATTTCACAGTCCATAACACATTTTTCATTGCCATGAGATTGGTACTGCCCTATTTATAAGTGTGCTCTCCACATCATGTTGAACAGAATCAGACCCTGGATCGATCCTTGGATGACCTCAGTCATTATGAAATTCCAGCTTTGCTATATAACTCTGATAACTACTTTCTGGGAATGGTTATCCAACCAGTTATGCACTCACCTTGAAGCTGCTCCATCTAGGTTCCATTTCACTAGCTTGTTTACAAGAAGGTCATGAAAGACAGTATCAAAAGCCTCACCAAAGTCAGGACATAATACATATGCTGCTTACACCATGGACAAGGCTTATTAGCCTTATTAAAAAACCAAAACCATGTGATTTGACTTGATTTGTTCCTGACAAATTGATGCTAACACTTATCACCTTATTATCTTCTAATATCTGCAAAATGATTGCAAATGAATTCCTTAATTATTTGCTGCATTATGTTTATTGCACAGTTAAGCTGACTGGTTTGTAATTTCCTGGGTTTTCCTTATTTCACCTTTATAGATGGGCACTATATTTGCCCCTTTCCAGTCTTTTGGAAACGCTCCTGTAGTCCATGTCTTTTCAATAATAACTAATGGGTTCAATATTTCCTCAGGCAGGTCCCTGAATATTCTAGGATGCATTTCATTGGTGCCACAGTAAGTGAAGACATCTAACTTGCCTAAGTACCTTGTTTTTCTCCATTTTAGCCTCTCATCCTACCTCATTTTTACTTGGATTTCACCCATGCTGAGCCTAATCTGCACAAAAAGGATTTTATCTTCTATGCTGTCAATGTAATTTTTCACGTTCTAAACTTAAAAGCAAACTACAGTGTTGTTTCCTATATATGACAGGTCAAATGTTCTCCAGGCAGTGACTGTCAGTAATAGCCCAGCTGGCAATACCCCTAATGTAGGTGAGTCCCCTGGACATAGAAAGCCAGTAGAGGCAGCTCCTACAGCTTCTGCCTCTCAACCCAAGTATGAGGCATGTTAGAGCTAGGAGAGTCATTGAAATGGGATGGCTGGAGAGCCACGCACTCTGGCTATCCCTACTTAGTAGACAATCCACTGGAGTTTGCTGCCAGCTGTTGCATGGTACAGCAACCCCAAGGCTGTTCTTTCCCCATGTGAATCAAAATTGTCCTTTATTTTTTTTTCAAAGCTCTTTATGGACTTGTGCTATCCTTTGTCTTTGACTTTTTGTTTACCTACCTGTATGCCACCCCACTCATCCACTTTGCTGTTTCAGTCTGGGTTCTCTCTCTTCTATCCAGTTAGGCTGCCCAGTTTAACTAGAATCATCCTTTCAACTCATTCTTTTCTTTTTCCCCTTCTTCTTCAACTTGCCTGATCTTGTTTGTGTTAATTTCTGACTCAACACACACTTTCATTCTTCCATTATTCTCACAACCTCCTGTCTTACCTCTTTGTATCTAGATTGTGATGATTTTTTCCCCTCCACTTTACTGCCCTTAAGTTGCAGGGTCGTTTCTATCAGTGTATGATAGCAGCTGGTGGAGGATCATCCCAGTGGTTAGCAGGCTAGACTGGGCAGTGGGAGAAAGGGGGTTTGTTCCTGTTTTGTCACAGATGTCCTGTGTGATCTTAGGCAAGGCACCTGAAGACACATTTTAAAGGTATTTAAACACCTGAGGTGCACAGGATTTCAGAGGGAGTTAGGCAGCTTAGTGCTTTTGAAATCCTCACTGCTTCTTTAAGCACTTAAACATCTTTTAAAAATCTAGCCTTAATTTCAGTGCATTCCCCATCTGTAAAATGGAAATAATAACACTGCTTAAACTCACAGAGTTGTTGGGAGACTATACATAAAGGCTGTGTCTACACGTGCCCCAAACTTTGAAATGGCCATGCAAATGGCCATTTCGAAGTTTACTAATGAAGCGCTGAAATGCATATTCAGCGCTTCATTAGCATGCGGGCGGCAGCGGCGCTTCGAAATTGATGCGCCTTGCTGCCGCGCGGCGCGTCCAGACGGGGCTCCTTTTCGAAAGCACGCCACCTACTTCGAAGTCCCCTTATTCCCGTGAGCTCATGGGAATAAGGGGACTTCGAAGAAGGTGGCGTCCTTTCGAAAAGGAGCCCCGTCTGGATGCGCCGCGCGGCAGCAAGGCTCGTCAATTTCGAAGCGCCGCTGCCGCCCGCATGCTAATGAAGCGCTGAATATGCATTTCAGCGCTTCATTAGTAAACTTCGAAATGGCCATTTGCATGGCCATTTCGAAGTTTGGGGCATGTGTAGACGTAGCCAAAGACTGATGTGTCAGACAGTACAGTGTGAGGGACCAAATAAATATCACACCATGAAAATCCAACTCTGAAGCACTCTCTTTCTATATTACCACTTTCTCTAAAGTATTTTTGTGATGCTATATGTTATATAAAACCACTAGAATTATAACCTCTTTGTGTTGATCTAGAATTTTGAAAGGTAGTATGGAACGTACCTCTATGCAAGCAAAATTCTGAATAGCCTCTTTCATCCAATAAGACCCCAAAGTCCCTTTTAAATTTTACCAATTCTGAAGGAATAAGTTCACCAAATACTGAAATATAGCTACTTCTGGAGTGGAATACTGCAGAAGTTTAAGGGTACATAAGGACACTGCACAACATCTCCAGAGAAGTGAAGAATACCTTGCACAATTGAAACTAAATGGATAATTTAGATAGGAAGCTCACTCAGTGATTTGGTTGTTTTTTTGTTTAATTTATTGGGTTAGTGTGTGTGTGTGTGTGGGGGGGTCTATTTTAATGAGAAGTCCCGTGGCACCTTATAGACTAACAGATTTTTTGGCCTGATGCTGGTATCTACTTTTATTTGTTTTGCTGTGGTTACTTTGTAATTAGACTTTGTTGCAGAGGTATTATGTTAACTAAAGGGTTGCATAAATACTTTTGTTCAGTACTGTTGCACCTTTGCTTTGAAGGGGTTTTATTTTTTTTAATTGAAATTATTTATATAAATAGTAGTAGGGCAGGGATCATCTTTTTGTTTTGTGTTTGTACAACCACTTAGCACCTGGAGATCCATGATTGGGAGCTATGAGATCTACCAAAATACTAAAACAATACAGTCAATGTAGACAAACAAAATTTCTAAAATATGTCACAAATGCCCTCCCTCCCCGATGACACCCTGATTGATAGCAAAAAGAGACAGCAGGTATTTTAGGATTACAAATTATCAGGATTAGAGCAGGCAGACGTCCCTTTGCCTACAAAAGTATTGAAGAAAACAAAGATTTTTCATTTTGGTTGAATTTTTCTAGCTCTAATCACTATATTGGGAGAAAAGGAATGTCAAAGTGGGGTGCTTATTTTGAAGCTGCCCACACCTACACTGCCAGTCTGTGTTTCAAAGTCTGCATTTCAAAATTTGTGCAGCCACCATTATGCTAATAAGGCACTGCATATGCCTGTCAATGCCTCGTTAGCCTGCTTCAAACTGCCTCATTACCACGCCCCCTACAACAGGATGGGGTGAGTGTAGAAGCAGCCTTAGGTTGTAAACTCTGAGCAGTTTACAAGTGGGTGTACAGTGACTACTTTCACTGGGTCTAGCTCCCTGATTAGGCTTTTAAATTCTGCTACTATATAAATAAACAATAATTCTATCCATCCTGCATTTTTAATATCAGCCAGTCCCTAACCCCAGATAAAGTCTACCAAAGTATGAAATAATATATTAAAGGGATCAGCATTAGGCCCATAGTGAAGATATGGAATTATTTGATCAGGCATTGAAAAATACCCTCATACCGTATAAGCCAGCAGTTTCAAGCACTCTGCTTGTTTAAATGAGATTAAAGCTATTAATAAAGATATCCCCTCTAACAAGTGTTTATTAATACAGCCGAATACCATTTACTCACTTAAAATGGCTGTGTATGTTCTCATCGCTAGGGAACTCTATCTTTTGAGCCACTCTAATGCACAATTTTAAGAAGCAGACTGAAGACTATTCACTATTCCTTCTAAAATACGATTATTGCCAAAGGCTTGTTCTCAGTAGTTCAAATCTATGCAGGATTTTGTGTTTATGCATTGGAGGCTGTCCTTGCACAGAACAAAATGCTGAATATTTACTGGTGAGCCAAGCCACAAGCATAAATATTTATACCAAGACACAGTAAAAAACGTAACATAAAACTGATACACTTTAAAGAATATATATGCTGAAATGACTGTAATTGTAACAGAAGATGTGCTATTTCATGATTATATTAGGTGCAGAGACTGCCATATTTAGGTGTTTCATATACTGCTATCTGGCCTTTGCAGCTCTTCTCATTAATCTGTCAGATGAATGAGTCCTAGTTATACTTCTTGTAACATGGCAAACGGTGGAGAATCATGTTTATTAAAAGAATAGATCTTGAAGATTTACTATGCCATTGCTAACGATCCCACAGGGCTAGAAAATGGGAAAAAAATATTCACACAAGCAGAAAATGTTTATAAGGGGAATCTGTCTTCCTAATTATACTGCTGAATGTTTTCTATTGTACCGAGATAAAGATGATTAAGTTGTGGTTTATGTAAAACTATATTGAGGACAACTTTGAATTGGTAATTTGATTTACAATGTACATATCGCTAAACACATCTAGAACCATGGTAAAATAAAATGTTATCCTTTCTTTAGATAAGTACATCAGTATAAAAATAATAATGTTCTTTACTTTCATATAATACCGATACAGCTGTGTATTTATATTGCACTGAATGTCAATGGATAAGACATTTTGTTTGCAGAAGTTAAAGTAGGCACAGAGCTGAAGTGACTTGGCCAAAGTTACAGTGAACTAACATTCAGAATTCAGGATTATGATCCAAGAGTCCTGATTCCTCACCCATGATCAATCCACTAGTTCACAACTATCCTTGGACTGAACTCTTCAGATGGAAAGTACAACAAAGGCTTTTACAACACAAGAACATAACCTAAAAATATAAGAACATCCACACTAGGTCAGACCAAAGTCCACCTAGCCCAATATTCTGTCTTCTGACATTGGCCAATGCCAAGTGTCCCAGACAGAATGAACAGAACAGGCAGACGGAATGAACAGAACAGGCAATCACCAGATGATCCATTCCCGGTTGTCCATTCCAAACTTCTGACAAATGAAGCAAGGGACACCAGCCTTGTCCATTTTGTCTAATAGCCATTGATGGACCTATCAGCCATGAATTTATCTCGCTCTTGTATAAACCCTGTTAATAATCTTGGCCTTCACAACATCCTTTGACTAGGAGTTCCACGGATTGACCATGTGTTGTATGAAAAAGCACTTCATTTTTTTTGTTCGTTTTAAACTCACTACCTATTAATTTTATTCAGTGACCAGTTCTTATGTTATAGGGAGTAAACAGCCTTCCTTAATCACTTTCTCCACACCAGTCAATACGTATGTTGACTCTGATTCAACAAGGTACTTGCACATATCCTCAGTCACATTAAAATCTATGGAACTACTTATGTACTTAATGCTAGGTGTGTGTTTACACATGTTACTGAATTGGGATCATTAATTGGATAATCCTCACAAAACATACATGTGATAGAATTATTCCTGTTTCTTGCATTCATACATTGAGGCACAAAAAGGATAAGTGATTTGACCAAGGTTACTCTCACCTAGAAATGATTAATATCATTCCTGTTCATCAGCCACAATACAATACTTCCCCTGTTCTTTTTTTAATATATTGATTAGAGCTGGGGAAGTAATGGATTTTGGTTCACTGGCAATCCTAGAAAAAAAATCAAAATAATATCTTGTATCAAACCGAAAATTATATTTTTTAAAACTTATCTAAGATAAAAGTAGAAAAAATGGTTTCAGATCAGACAAAACATTTGGTTTAATCAATTGAATCTTTTTGTTTAAGTGTTTTTATCATCTTTAATTTTTAAAAATTAATTAAATGACACTTTAAAGCAAAAATCTATTTCACACAAAAAATGAAATTTTTTGCAAGTTTTTCAAAACAAAATATTTGCATATTGTCAGTTTTTGTTGTGATTGTGCTTTTTTTCTTTATTTATAAAGAAACGTGGTGAAATGTTTTGGTGTTACAATCCTCATTTTTCACTATAAAGCCATTTCAGCTATAATATTTCACCCAGATCTACTACCGTTTGCTGCTCCAGACACATTGAAACAGTCTTTGGGATTACAATTTTACAGACCGCAAAGTACAGTAGATAGATAGCTACCCTGGTGATACTCTGATAACAGAAAGATAAATAGTGGAATTACTTCACACATCAATGAAATGGAGACAACTTTGAAGTGGAATATGTTAGATTTTTAGCAGGGCTCTGCACCATGGTGAAGGATGCTGTATCGAAATGAAAGGGCAGGTTCACTATAGACAGAATGTAGCCGTTACCCAAAAGTAACTTTAGCCAGGACATTAGGATTAATAACCCAGACCTTGAGAAAATTGCCATCATCCCTAAAACTACAGCAAGGGGTCAGAACCTTGGTTTTACATTTCATTCTGAAGACAGCACTACAAGCCACAGAGTAGTCTCTCCTACTGAGAGTGGGGACCTAGCTTTGACAGGTCAGCAACAACTGCCAACAACATTGATCATTATTCCTGCGACTGGCAAGCCTATTATTTATGCTGTATTGTACACTTATTTAGTGAGAACAAATATGCTTGTGACATTGTGTGCTGTATTTTTATAGAAATATGGTTTTGAATATGACTACTTTGAATATGCCTTATGCAAAATGTGGCACATAGCTTATCATAGGACAGCTTGTAATGCCTTCACTGCGTATATTTTATTTGCATGCAGCTATTGTTCCTTCATTTGAAGTTAGAAATATGAGGTATAAACCTGTTTATAGATCTAGATATGCTAAAGAAGGCCAATAGTAGCATTCAAGGGCCACTACACATGGCAATGAGCCATGAATAGTCTTGCTTTTCCTGTAGCCTGGACTCTGGTTGGTCCTTCCAAGACATTGGGGCCAGTCACCAGACACTGGAACCCATTTTGGATGTGCGACTTTTCCATGGGGGTAGGAGAAGGCTGAAGGTGAACATATTGGATTCCTGTTATTTATAGACAGGAAACCAAACAATAGGGCAGCTGCAAGACACCAAGATACCCCTGGCTTAGTACCCAGATGATCAGGGCAACATGTGGGGGGCTCACAAGGGGTCACATGCACACACCCCCCCGCCAGCTCCTGCCCTGCCCCTTGTACTCACCATTAGCACTGCACTACTCCTGGTGAGTTTGGGATGGTCCTTCCCTTCTCATGAAGTGGTGTGCCCTGAGAGAGGTGTAAGATGGACAGCTCAGGCTGTTCTAGGACTGTATGGCTACGTCTACACGTGCAGCCAACATCGAAATAGTCTATTTCGATGAATAACGTCTACACGTCCTCCAGGGCCGGCAACGTCGATGTTCAACTTCGACGTTGCTCAGCCCAACATCGAAATAGGCGCAGCGAGGGAACGTCTACACGTCAAAGTAGCACACATCGAAATAGGGATGCCAGGCACAGCTGCAGACAGGGTCACAGGGCGGACTCAACAGCAAGCCGCTCCCTTAAAGGGCCCCTCCCAGACACAGTTGCACTAAACAACACAAGATACACAGAGCTGACAACTGGTTGCAGACCCTGTGCCTGCAGCATAGATCCCCAGCTGCCGCAGAAGCAGCCAGAAGCCCTGGGCTAAGGGCTGCTGCCCACGGTGACCATAGAGCCCCGCAGGGGCTGGAGAGAGAGCATCTCTCAACCCCCCAGCTGATGGCCGCCATGGAGGACCCGGCAATTTCGACGTTGTGGGACGCGGATCGTCTACACGGTCCCTACTTCGACATTGAACGTCGAAGTAGGGCGCTATTCCTATCTCCTCATGAGGTTAGCGACTTCGACGTCTCGCCGCCTAACGTCGAAGTTAACTTCGAAATAGCGCCCGACGCGTGTAGACGCGACAGGCGCTATTTCGAAGTTGGTGCCGCTACTTCGAAGTAGCGTGCACGTGTAGACGCAGCTTATCACTCCAGAGGAGGCACAGGACTTCTCTCAGACCAGTCCCCTCCACGGGAAGGAAGGGATTGCCCCTGCACGCACCATAATTGGTGCTTCCAGAAGAAGAAGCAGGGAGGGGTGAGGTGGGAGCAGAGAGGAGGAAGGGGAGGGACAAGGGCTGAACAAGAGTGAAGAGGGGAAGGGTATGTGGTGGAAGGGGTTGGGGCTGCATGTAGCCAGGGCCCCTTCTCCAAAACCCCTTCACCAGTCATCACCACAGATGACTGCTAGAAACATCTCATACTAAACAGCAGGGAAGGATCACGACCAAGCTAGGAGGATGCCTAGTTTGTGAGAAAAAGATGATTAGAACAACTGTTAGAATGAGAAATTGCATGTAACAAGTTTCTTAGTGTATTAGGCTTATCTAGTGTGTTTGTTTTATTTAGCTCAGTAATAGCTTAGTAACTTACTTTTAGCTGTTATCACTTGCAACCACTTAACCTACTTTTCACATTTAATAAAATCACTGTTCATTATTAAACCCCAAGTAAATAATCATTATCTGGGGACAAGAGCTGTTCATCTCTCTCTTTCATTGATACGGGAACAAACAGCAGGGCAAACAACTTAGGAGCTTCCTCTCTATAAAACTTTTATCTAGAGTAAGACAGATGTAACCAGGGTTCTGGTCCTATTGAGGCCGTGCAATTGGGGGCTGTGTCAAATCTCCGTGACTGAGCCTTCTCAGAGCTGAGCTGTTCTCAGTGTCTGTGTTGCTCTGCTTCTGTTGGCAGTTATGCCAATTCTGTGCTATCGCTGGGGGAGACCAGAGGTTCTGGCTCAGCAGGACAGCATGATCATCATCATCATCAATAATTGTGGGCTTAGCGCCCATTGATGTCTGATGCCTCTCTCACTATTTTCTTCCATCTTTCCCTATCCAGTGCAGAGTGGCTTAGTTTCTGCAGACTAGCTCTGCACCAAGCTACTCCATCATCTATCCATTCTCTGTGGGGTCTGCGTCTCCTATTCAAACCGTCCACTATGCCAGATACCAGGGTCTTGATTTTTCATTTGTCGTTCATTCTGCAAATATGTCCAAATAGTTGTAGCTTCTGTTTTAAAACCTTCTACAGCAGGTTCTCTTTCGGCTGTATCTTCCTATATAATTCCTCAATGGTGACCTTCTGCATCCATCCTATTCTCAAAATCTTTCTGTAACAACTCCTTTCAAACGCCAGTATTCTTCTTTTCGAATCTTTCGTTATCCCCCTTGTCTCACATCCATACAACATGCTGCTGAATACACACGTTTTCAAGATGCCCAGCTTTGTTCTTAAGCTAATTGCTTTGCTTTTCTAGATCTTATCCATCGCCTTCAAACTCGTTCTTGCTTTCGCTATTCTAGTCACTATTTCCTTCTTACAGTCTAGATCATACGTTATGTTGCTCCCCAGATATGTGAACTTCTCCACATTTTCTAGTTCAATACCATCCACCCTGATCTTCCTTACTATTTCCTTATCTCCAAATACCTTTGTTTTTGTTTTATTGATGTTCATAATCAGTCCGTACCACTTCCCTTCTTTGTTTAACACCCGCACCATTTTCTCTATCTTCTCCTTATTTTCCTCAATGATAACTCTATCATCTACAAACCTCAAGTTGTTAAATTCTTTTCCTGTGCACAGATATCCCTTCTACCTCTTCCTTGATCTTGTCCATTGCTCTCTCCAGATGTGCGATGAAGATACTTGGCGATATTGGATCTCTTTGTCTTGTATCTCTTACTTGTTTTAAACCAACTTCCCAACTCCCCGCATGTTCTCACCACTGCCTCCGCATTATCATTGATATCTTTCAACAACCATATCAGTCTGCTATCAACTCCGTATGACTCCAATACTGCCTAAGTCACTTTCTGATCTATACTGTCAAATGCCTTTTGAAAATCAACGAAGCAAGTGTATATGTTTTTGTTCTTTCGTCAAGCTTTCTCCGCTATCAGTCTTAGTGCCAATATCTGCTGTATGGTACTTCTATCTTTTTGAACCCTGCTTGCTCGTCTGCTATATGTTCTTCGATCTGTGATCTTAGCAGCATGATGGGGAACTCCAGAAGGCAGGTATGTGGGCTGAGTGGAATAAGCGTGTGATCAAACTTGTCACAATGCCGATTGCAGAAAAGTGCAAAGTTCTAAGCCCCCAAGTCTTACTATCTAAATACTTTACCCTAGTGTAAATTGGGGAGTTGACATTTTCATTGACCAGCACTAGTATCCAGCCAAGTCGCAGTCTCTCAAAAGCCAGATACTCAGCCAGATACTTGGCTGATGTAACTCAAAGTAGCTCCATCAGGCTGCTCCAGTTCATGTCAGGGGAGGATCTGATGGCATAGTTCTATCTTTTCAAAGAATATAGTTCATTTCACTTTGACTCATCATTTGATTAATAACACTGGGCTAGCACAAAAAATAGACTTCAAAATTACAAAATGAGATTTGTTTGATCTGTCAGTTGTATTTTGTCTAAGCAAACTGCATAGCTGTTGATTTACAATGGTTTCCTGTGTCAGAGGGGTAGCCAAGTTAGTCTGTATCTGCAGAAACAATGAGATGTCCTGTGGCTCCTTAGAGACTAACAGATGCCTTTCCCCAGAAAAGCTTATGCTCCAAAATATCTGTTAGTCTATAAGGTGATACAGGACTTCTAGATGTTTTCATGACTCCCTGCTATTTCCAGAAAGACAAATGAATAAATAACACGTCTAATCTCCATCGTATAGGAAGAATGTTATCACCCTCTCCAGAATCAATTCACCTGGGAGGATTTTAAAGTGTAGTATCATAAGTTAAATTCCTCTGAATATTTTAAATGAACTTGACATGAAAAGCCATTAACATGAAAACGAATGTGGAAACCAGGTCTGCTGAGGGAAGTGGGTGTTTGTGAAAGGGAGCAGTTGTCCCTGGGGCCTGGGTATTTCAAAGGGGCCCAGAGTGCTGGCTGGCACCACTGCTGTTACTTTGGCAGCAGTGGTGTACAGAGTGCTGAGCCCTTTTGAAATGCCGCCGTATTGCTGCTCCAGCTGCATGCAGCTGTGAGGGAGTGCGAGATGGGGGCTGAATGCTGAGGTCCAGGCAGTACTGAGGTCTGAATGTCCTAGGTCCTGCCCGTTCTGCTCCTTGCTCCACCCCTTCTGAGTTGCAGAACCAGCCCCTACTACCACCTTGCCCTGGGGCCTGCAGGGCTGTCAGCAGGGCTGGTAGAAACATATATTTATATTTACACAAGAGGAATCTCTGGGGATCCATTAGATCATGTTAGCTTTCACGGGGGTTTAAAGATAGGAGTATTTCTCCAAGGTCAAATGCTGATAACCTATGTTACTGTCAGTCTGAAATAACTCCAGAGACTTCAGAACAATTACTCCAAATTTACACCTGCCTAGACAAGAATAGGCTTTGACACTGGGCTTCATTTCTGACTCATTGCTTTTGTACCCAAGGCAAGTGAATTTGCTAGATATAGATGGAATTCCCCATTAACCTGAAACTGAAATGACAATTTGTCACTTCTGTTAAAATTAAAAGCTTGCATGGGGCTGTCTCAATGTCTATCATGGGGACAAATCAATAGATAAATTCAGGGAGGATCAGTCCATCAGTGGCTATTAGCCAGGATAGGTAGGAATGGTGTCCCTAGCCTGTTTGTCAGAAGCTAGATATGGGTGACACAGGAAAGATCACTTCATGATTACTCTGTCCGTTCATTCCCTCTGGGGCACCTGGCCTTGGCCACCCGCAGAAGACAGAATACTGGGCTAGAGGGACCTTTGGTTTCACCCATTATGGCTGTTTTTATGTTCTTAGGACAACGCCTAAGCATTCATGTGGACAGAGCTATGTTGGTGGGAGAGCTTCTCCTGTCTACACAGCTTCTCCCACTTGTAGTGGGGGGTAGGTGGGACAGTTTCCTATTCTGACAGAACTCTTTCCTGTTAGCACTGAATGCTTTCCCCACAGAAGCTGCAGTGGCACAGCTGTATGGGTACAACTGCATAAAAGCTGTGTGAAGAAAAGCATGATATCCATGCCTCAGTTTCCCACCTGTCAAATAAGGATAATCACATTTTCCTACTGCACTGGAGTGGTGCGAAGATAAATGGATTAAAGAACAAGAGCTGCAGTGTAATGATAATGTGGACCATAGAAATACAGTCAATGGGAAATTACTCAAGATCTGAATTTTGTTCGCTTTTAGTTGTGCATCAGAAAAAAGCCTGTTTTGCCTCAGATTTCCCCAGTTTTGTTTTTGTATGAAGATGGGCCACTTTTCCATTGAACAGGAACCAGTTTCTATGTGGAGACCATCCTCTACCAAGCCAAACATAACTTTGGAGCTCTGAATTCAAAGATCCAGTTTCACATGCTTGAATGTTATTCATGCAGAGATGGACATTTTGTTGAGTTTCATAGGAAAAAAGTTAAATTTGTGAGATGTCAAATATCCCCAAATGGCAAAAATGCATGTAAAATTTTTCCACTAGTTTCACTCTGCTCTAGATGCAAGTTCTCAGCTCAGTTTGCTCTGTAGCCTCAGGTGAATAATCTCTTAGTCTCTATTTCTTCAGCTGTAAAGCAGAGATATTTTTACCTCCTCTGTAGGCATGCTACCAGGATTAATTAAAACCCTAAAATCTCCAAATCTATGTATTAGCCAATGTCCATAGATTGCTTTGGAGATGAAAAGTGCTTTTTATAGGTAAGTATTATTATTATCCTGAAGGCCCTTTCCATCCAAAGCTCCTATTTCCCTCCAATGGTATTCCTCACACTAAACTATTCCAAAGCAAACTCAGAAATAAACCAGGCACTTGGAAGCACAATTGCTATATTTTTATTGCGTTTAACTCCTGCCTGTTCTGCTCATACAATTTATTTCCCCTTTGCACTGCACCTTAATTTATGGCTGAAATTATTGAACAATCACTGATTCATGAGACTGAAATAAATCTTCCTCTGTTATGGCTCAACTTAGCTAGTTTCATTTACTTAATGTGATCGCCTATTTTAAAAATCTGCAAATAGTCCAGGGAGCAATACTAGGTCATGTCTAAACGGGCACTTAGCACAGAGCTGCTGCTGGCAGCACTATGCTAACAAGAAAGCAGTCAAGTAGCACAACATCATATATGCCATCATGTGCCAACAATGCTCAGATGCTTTGTATATTGGACAGACTTCAAACTCTCTCAGACAAAGAGTTAATGGGCACAAAACAGACATAAAAACACTCCTGACCCACAAACCGGTGAGTCAGCATTTTAATGGAGTGGGCCATTCTGTTAATGACTTAAGAGTTTGCATCTTACTGAAGAGGAATTTCACAACACTCTTGAAAGAGAGGCTGCTGAACTCTCTTTATATTCAAATTTGACACATTAACATGTGGTTTGACCTGGGATGGGAATTTTCTGGGTCATTATAGGGGCTCATTAGCATAGTTGGCTTAATCATATTCTTGAATCCCCCCCACCCTTCTGCCCCTGTACTCTCTGATTTTCTCACCTTGATAATATTTTTTTTCTGATTTGTCCACCCTGATTACTATTTTTGGCTCTCTGTGCCTTAAATATTGAGTCTGTTCTGGTCTGGCTACGGTCTGAAGAAGTGGGTCTGTCCCACAAAAGCTCACCTAATAAACTATTTTGCTAGTCTTTAAAGTGCTACTTGACTGCTTTTTTGTTTTGATAGTGTATAGACTAGCACGGCTTCCTCTCTGTGACTATGCTAACGAGGTTTTTGTATATTGCAAATGGTTGGCCATTTACAAACTCTTGCATCTAGTTAGCATAGCTGTGTGCGAAAAAATTCAAGGATAAGGGACTGGCAGCAGAAGTGGGTTTAGCTAGCAGAGGCACATCCACACAGCCTCTATACTGGTGGCACCCCTGTCTGCTGACAGGTGAAATCTCAAGTGGCTGTGCTAATTAGCTGCGAGAGTTTGCAAATGGGCAACCATTTGCAATTTCTAGAAATCTCATTAGAATAGTGCTGCCATCAGCAGCGTTGTGCTAAGCACCCATTTAGATGTGGCCCCTTAGTGTCTAGTCAAGAAATACCTAGAAATGCTTAATACTAGTGATAAGTGCTCTACTTCACCACCCTGAGAAAGAGTTTTGGTCGATGTAACTGTATTGTTTAAATTGCTTGCTGAAAATGAATATTTTGTGCGCTCATTTGCTGTACGTGCACTGTAAGTTGATACTTAGTAAGTATCTCAACATGTATAGACTATGTGATTGTGTGGGTGTTACAATGATCTCATTGTCACTTATGGGACAACTGCATGAGCAACTTAGTTATCCCAGACTGAAAACAGAAACATCACAGAATCCCACCCAAATGCATGTTTGGCTGATACCACTACTTTTGTTTGTTTCATTAATCACCTTTTGAAGTACCAAGGGCTATCTGGTCCTGCTGCCCTAACTCACTAGAGTAGTTCTCCTCACTCACATGCTTCTGTTCGAGTCTGTGGGGCAACTTCAGAGCAGGGATTGCTGAAGGACTGCAGGCTCATATGCTTCATTGCTGTGGAATTAATATCATTGTGTGCACTAAGTGACTTTCAAAAGTGCAAATTAAAGTCAATATATTTTACCGTTGGAAGTTTATATGGATGGCTCAGAAATACAGGAAATTTTGTGATGGCTTCTTGGCCACGACATGGGACAAATGAATAATCTGATCCTGCAGGCTGAACACACTGGTTGGGTCCTTACTCATATGAGAAGTCACAGTGAAGATGATGGGTCTCTGAAGAGAAGTTGGAGTTTGAAGCTTCATGCACACAATGGAGGCAGCCAACTGCAGCTGAATATTGCCCTCACTTGCACAGGGTTTTAGGACATCTCACTGCATTGTGCTTTTATTTCTGGGCAGAGCCTGTTGGACTCAAGAGAAGAAAGGGAAATCCAGAGCATTAGGATGTTGGCTTAGAACAAGTAGAGCATGATTATGGGAATCATCAGTTTGTCAAAGCAGTGGCTAATCTTTCAGGTGGCCAAACTAGATGATCTCTTTTGGCTTTGAAAATCCATAAGTTAAAGGGACTGTGTGGTGGGGTCTCCTGCTCCACCTTGCTCCTGAGGGTCCCAGAATCACCCCCAGGGCTCCACAGCCCAATCACGCCTCTGCGGCCTAGTCCCAATTCACAGGCCTCAGCTGGCTAGTCAAGCCTCAGTGGCCTAGTCCCAGTTCGCAGGCCTCAGCAGCTGAGACAGGCCTCAACAGCCTAAGTTTCCCCGCCTCAGGCTCACAGAGGGTGGGGGAAGGGGAACGTGGCCCCTCCTGCTCCACTAAGCTCCAGCCCAGGGCCCTGTTGGTGGTGGGTATGTGACCCAAGCCATCAGCTCAGCGGGGATCCTCACTGCAACACACTGAGCCCACCGGAAGCCTTCCCAGTTTCCCACCCTGGGCTACTTCCTACCCCGTTCCTGGTGTAGTCCGTCACCTCTGCTCAGGTCGCACCTCCTCCAGCCACCTCCAGACACTCCTGCTGTGAACTGCTACTCTGGTGGGGGCTGCCACCGCTGTCGCTGCTGCACCTCAGGTGGCTGTGGCAGCAGTTGTGGTTGCCACTGCTGTAGCTGCTGCTCAGTCAGGTGTTATGGCTGCTCCTTGGGTGACCGTGACTCCTGGGCTTCTGCGGGAGCTCCTTCCCCACTGCGGGTCAGCCCCAACTGCCAGGCTTCTCCAGCCTTTACACCTGGCCTACATTTGGAGCATGCCTAGCAGGGTCTTGCGGGTGTGGCCTTTTCCATCCAATACGCCTGGTTCTCAACCCGCTGCTCAGTGCGGAGTTGGTACGCCCTGTCACACCTCTGCTCAGTGCAGGGTTGGTACACCTCGGCACAGACTGGCTGATAGGGAAGGTTTGTGTGATACCCCTAATCCATAGCATGGGATTCCAAAAATTGTATGGTATAGTGTCCCATCTCTTGAGTCGTCAGGTACTTCCACCATTTCTGTTTCTAGCAGATACCGTCTGTCACTGAGCTCTTCACCTGCTTTACATGCAGCCCTTTATTACATAGTCTGCTGCATTTGGAAAATCTTCCTAACAAATACTGCCTGCATTGCTTTCACACAAAGGTTCTCATTTTCTTAATACTAAATGGGAGCCATGTCCTAGAGGATAGGTCTCCAAAGCTTTCTCCTTCCTTCTCCACCAGGAGGCTCCAGTGTAGGGATCTCTCCAGCATCTTCAGCCTTGGTAGTTGAGGTTTTTTAAGTAAAGCGCTCAGGACAGATTCAGTGCCACTGGAAATCCTGACATAGGTAGAACAGGATATAATTGGCTTGGCATAGAAACCTGTGCAATTTTTGATGAAGGAGGGTGTGCCTGGTTCCTCCACTGTCAACAAAGACAAAATTGTCAGTCTAGTGTTCCATGTTTATCTTATCAGGAAGTTTCTGAATTGGCCTTGCTGAGGATGGAGAATATTTACAAACATTGTCCGAAGATTGAAAGGTGTGAGCTGTAATATGCCGTACTGGAAATTGTTCCATTTGAAATGAAATGTCTGTTATTATAGTGCATTCTATAGTGTTCATGCTTCTGTCCCTTCCTCTTCATTAAGTCTGATACCTATATCACAGAATTGAATTAAAAAAGAACGCATTTCACCGATTGCCTGGGAACCATAATAAAATTATGATTAAGGTGGAAACTACATCAAATTATAAAGAATGAATATAAACAAATAATTAGGGGCAAGATTAGAAAGTCCAAAGCACAAAATGAGATTCAACTTGCTAGAGACAAAGGGTAACACGCAAATATTGTACAAATACAGTAGAAACAAGAGAAATGTCAAGCATAGGGTAGGCCTGTAACAGAAAATGTGGAAGAACCAGTCATATTAAGTGTCTCTTTTCTTTCAATTTTCACCAAAATAAAGAATTTTTTTTTGGCTGGGCAACAAGTTTTGTAGATAGCAGGGAAATGGTAGATGTGGCATGTCTTGACTTTAGCAAGGCTTTTAATATTATCTTGTATGACCATCTCATAAACCAAGGAGATGCAACGTTGTCAGAGCTGCTACAAGATGGGTGCATAACTGGTTGGAAAAACGTCCCTAGAGAGTAATTATCAGTGGTTCACAGTCAAAGTGGAAGGACATACTAAGTGGGATCTCTCAGGGGTCAGTTCTGTTCAATACCTTCATCAATGATTTAGGTCAGTGGAATGTCCTGCCAAGGGCTAAATAACTCCCGAGAGAGCCAATCATCCTTACTTCCGAATGAAGCTGGGAGCTGCCTGTAAGCTGCATTTTGGCTGCCCAGTTTTAACACAGTTATTGAAACTGATGGTAGAGTTGCAGTTTGTCAAGTAACTGAAAATGCTCCGTATTCGGTAGGATGGGTGGTGGAATGTCAGGCATTGGCTTACCTTGCTGCTGGGTGATCAGGTGACCAGCAGGGAGAGGCAGGCTAAGGGAGGCTTCCTGCCTGTCCAGACACCACAGACTGTGCTACACCTTGGAAGAGGCAAGCAGCAGGACTAGCTTCTAAACGGGGTGCGAGGTATTGCAGTCCCATTGGCCTGGAACCAGCCAATGAAACATAGGGGATATTGCTTGTGGGCAAGTGCAATGCCCTGAGCCACTTGTATGTCCCTAGTGAGGGAATGGACCTGCTGCTGGCCACTTCCACGTCCCCTGCTACATTGATGATCAGAAGCCACCAGAAGTAAGTCCATGATCAAACCCCAAACACTTACTCCCTGCCGCACCCCTCAAATCCGCCCCCCCAAATCTGGAGCCCCCTCAGTACCCTACCGGACCCCAAACTCTTCATCCGCAGCTCCACCTCAGATCCCACACTCCAGTCAAACTGTATAGTTATGGTGGGTCACAGGCATTAATAATTTTCTTCAACTGTGTCATGTGAAAAGAAGTTTGCAAACCACTGATTTAGATAATGGTTAGAGAGTATACACATACAATGTTTGCAGTCAATACCAAGCTGGGAGGTTTTGCAAGTGCTTTGGAGGAGAGAAATAAAATTCAGAGTGATCTGAACAAAGGGAGGGAACAGTCTGAAGTAAACAGGGTAAAATTCAATAAGAACAAATGCAAAGTACTCTATGTAGGAAGGACCAATCAATTGCTTACATACAAAAGGAGAAAAGATTATCTAGGAAGGAGTACTGCAGAAAAAGATCTGGGGGTCATAGTGGATTAAAAGGTACATGCAATTCAACAATGTAAGACAGCTGGAAAAAAAAGGGCCACCATCATTCTGGGATATATGTAATAGGAGTATTGTAAGTAGGACACAGGGGCTACGTCTACACGTGAAGCCTACATCGAAGTAGCCTATTTTGATGTGGCGACATCGAAATAGGCTATTTCGATGAATAACGTCTACACGTCCTCCAGGGCTGGCAACGTCGATGTTCAACATCGACGTTGCGCAGCACCACATCGAAATAGGCTCTGCGAGGGAACGTCTACACACCACAGTAGCACACATCGAAATAAGGGTGCCAGGCACAGCTGCAGACAGGGTCACAGGGCGGACTCAACAGCCAGCCGCTCCCTTAAAGGGCCCCTCCCAGACACACTTGCACTAAACAGCACAAGATCCACAGAGCCGACAACGAGTTGCAGACCCTGTGCATGCAGCATGAATCCCCCGCTGCAGCAGCAGCAGCCAGAAGCCCTGGGCTAAAGGCTGCTGCCCACGGTGACCATAGAGCCCCGCACGGGCTGGAGAGACAGTGTCTGTCAACCCCCCAGCTGATGGCTGCCATGGAGGACCCCACAATTTCGACGTTGCGGGACACGGATTGTCTACACGGTCCCTACTTCGACATTGAACGTCGAAGTAGGGCGCTATTCTGATCCCCTCATGAGGTTAGCGACTTCGACGTCTCGCTGCCTAACGTCGAAGTTAACTTCGAAATAGCGCCCGATGCGTGTAGCCGCGATGGGTGCTATTTCGAAGTTAGTGCCGCTACTTCGAAGTAGCGTGCACGTGTAGACACAGCCAGGAAGTAATTCTTTTGCTCTGATCTGTGCTGATTAGGCCTCAGCTGTAGTATTGTGTCCAGTTTTGAGCACCACATTTCAGGAAAGATGTGGAAAAATTGGAGGAAGTCCAGTAAAGAGCAACAAAATGACTAAAGGTCTAGAGAACATGACCTCTGAGGGAAGACTGGAAAAAAATGTGTTTATGTAGTGGGGAGAAGAAAAGACGAAGATGGGACATGATAACTGTGCAAGTACATAAAAAGTAGTTACAAGGAAGAGGGAGAAAATTTGTTCTCTTTAACCTCTGAGGATAGAACAAAAAGCAAAGGGCTTAATTTGTATCAAGGGCTATTTTGGTTGGATTTTGCGGAAAAGAAATCCTGTCAGGGTAGTTAAACACTGAAATAAACTGTCTGGGGTTGGGGATTGTGCAATCACTGTTATAGGAGATTTTTTAAGAGCAGGTTAGACAAACTCTATCAGGGATGGTCTAGATAATACTCCAGCCATGACTGCAGGAGTCTGGATTAGATGACTGCTTGAGGTCTCTTCCAGACCTACAGTTGTATATTATCATAATTTCAGCTAATGTTGCTCCTTTCAAAAGAGCATCCCAAAGCACTTTACAAATGTTCATTAATCAAATCTCACAAGCCCCCTGGGAGACTGATATCAGCAAACACTTCCTTTTTGTTGGTGGCAGGGCTGATGTTTGTTCCACCTCAACTCAGGCCTGATCATAATGAGATAAACAACTTGACACATGGGAAATGCTTAGTCATCTTACCTTAGCCACCCCACCACAGTAAATTATCCTTTTGATGCTATTTAATACTAATCGTATCAACACCATCAGTTTAAACTCTTGCACCCTTTTTTATCTTGTTTTGGGTCTCTCCACACATTGTTTAGACCTCAACTGATTGGAAGGTGTGAGAACCACAGGCCAGTTCCCACACAATATAGTCCTTCCAATTTAAAAGCATATAGTAAAAAGATCCTAGAGAAAATGGAGCATTTTCAGTTACTCTGCAGAATGCTACTCTACAAATGTCAATGGGTTCAATAATTGCGTTAAAATCAAGTGGGCAAAATTCAGCTTGCAGACAAAGGTCTTGATTCTGTTGAGTTCTGAACAACTCCCAGCTTCATTTGGAGGTAAGGGTAAGCAGCACTTCCTGAAGTTATTTAGCTCCTGGCAGGTCTGACTTGCCAACTGGCATCTGATGCCTCCATGGGATGCACCTCTGTTTATGGTCTTACGTGGCCTTCAAAAGTATAATATGATGGTGATTCCATAGTGAAGCTGACAGTGGCTGTAAAGCTTTAGGTCTTTCCTGTGTTAAGTCTTTCATAGAATGCTCATACTTTGCTACTCTCTGCAAACATTTTGCTTGCAGAAGTGAAGTGCAGAGTTGAGGATATTTATCTACCTGAGGTACTGGCAGGTACAATGCTATCATTCTGCCAAAACATTTCACATTGAAAAGATCATCTATACCAGGCGTCAGCAACCTTTCCAAGGCAGAGTGCTGAAAATTTGACCTCTTGACCTCCATCTACGGTCCGAGGGCCAGTGATACTTTTCAAAGTCACTAATAGTCCTACTTACAACAGCTTCATTAATAAGCAAATTAAGATGCAGAACTTTACCACTTAGGTGGTGGTTGGTAGAATTAGCTGGTCTTTTGTTATCCACAGTTGGCATGGCTTACAGCAAGCTCCTGGCTACATGCGGGAGGAGGGGCAGCGCCGAACTCCCCACTCATGTGCTGATGAAAATTGGCTTGTGTGCCGCCCTTGGCACCCGTACTGAGAGTTGCTGACCCCTGATTTGTACAGTATCATATATTTCAGCAATAGCCACAGAAATCTTAACAGCTAGTTAGGATCGGGGAGTGCCCAAGGTTGGGGGTAGGGGGAGAAGGTGCACAGTGCCCCCCTCCCCTGTAATTGGCAGGGGCACAGAACTCCTCTGACCCCAGGGCTGCAGTGGGGAGTGTGAGTGACTCCTCTGGCTATGAGGCTGTGCTGGGGGCACAGAACATGCCCCTCCAAAAGTAGTCACATCTAGAGCTGACTAGAGGCTTTCCATCTCCCAACTCTTACTAGTTTAAAGTTGAAGCTGTGTGGTTAAATCCCCTTATCAACTTTGAAAATGTAACCAGTTGTTCACCAATCGTGCATGCAGGGAAATAGATTCTGATATTGCAGCAATGAGTCAATGGAAGTCATCTGTCACCAGCAATATCATATTGTGGCATTACTCACCATGAGCTCAGATAATGAATTGATCCAAGATTATCTTTCTTAAAATCCAAACATTTATGGAAAAGCAACTTTCCATTCACAAATATGCAAGAAAGACTCAAGAAATTCTCTCACACTGGTTTTATTCCACTGGCTACAATGAATATACTTCTAATTTATACTAGCTTTAGTGAGGAAAATAAAGCCCACATATTATATATGCAGCTCAGCACCATGTTTATGGGGCAGGGAGGTGGTGGAAATCAGTATTCATAAGAATGTTAGTAATACACAGCACAGACTGCACACCAATCTGCAGTTTAGAAGTGAATCACGTGATGGCAAATGTGGCTACTACCTCTATGGATAATGTAATAATATTAACTGATGTTTATAAAGCATCTTTCATCCAGAAGTGCTGTACAAACCATGGGCTCAGTTCACTCCTGCTGGGCCAAGCAGATGCAACCACTCTCTCCACTGCCTTAGCAGGTATACCTACACCCAGGAGGCATGTTCACCCTCAGAGAAGGGCAGGTAGGGCAGCTGCCCAAGAGATGGACCGAACCATCACATGTTACTGACATGTCAAACATACTTTTTCCCAATCAGCAGAATCCATGTTACGGCCTGGATGTATGTAGTGTCATGGGTACCTGCAGGTGCATGTTCCACTGCTAAGGGTCCTGTGTACTGTGATATGACAGCAAGCAGAATCAAGTCATATCTCTACAGCTTCAGAGCTCCCAACCTACAATTCAGTCTAGTTGCATGGCATTGGCATCTCTTTTCTAGCTGTTGCAATGCACTACCAGACAAATACAATCACATTAAATGTGTTCCTAATGAGTTCTTGTCACAGAACTAATTGCTATCATTGCCCCTTTCCCATTATGGGGCAGGAGGTGGGTCCTTGGGATAAGTACTGCCTGAAAATGTGGCCTGCATGGTGGGAAAGTTGGAGATCCCCTTGAATAGCTGGATCACTTCACCATCTTTCATGGCACAGAAAGATCTTATATTCTCCCTCTCTGGGTCCAATGCTGGAAGGGGTTCAGACCTGTCATTTCCCATCAAAGCCCTATTTGTTGATCACTGAAACTATAGTTGGAAGGGTTTCCAGTTCAACATTTAGAGGTTGAGAGCAGAAATATGTTGACAAACAGAAGATCACTCAGATAAGATCAGTCAAGATGAATAAGATGAATTGAGGCTCTGAGTTACAGACCAAGATG
The DNA here is from genome assembly GCF_033958435.1 of Carettochelys insculpta. Lineage (NCBI taxonomy): Eukaryota > Metazoa > Chordata > Testudines > Carettochelyidae > Carettochelys > Carettochelys insculpta. Next base: position 197,077,584 of record NC_134139.1, on the reverse strand, counting down.
CAAAGAATGTAAAGGATCAAATCTTAGTCTCGATAAAGTCAGTAGGAGTTTGGCCATTGATTTTATTGAGACCAAGTTTAGACTTAATAGGCTGAATTCTCATTTCATATATAGCAGTGGATGACATTACTTAAAGGGATATCAGAAGCTGGCCATATATGCTTACAGAGAGAGAGTAAGGTTGATCAAAAAGAATGACTAGGAGGGAAATGTTAGTGCACATTTGTATTTAAAGAATTTCAGTGTCAAGAAAGGAGAAAACTTGCCTAAGATATTCCATGAAAATATTGTTGTAAGCAAAGGAAAATGCGTAGTGATCTCTACTAGTCTGTGAATGGGAAAATAGTGATCTCTACTGGTCTATGAATGGTATCCCAAGAGATGATAGATGTCTTAATGCTTTAGGTCCCAATCTGAGTCATGTGGTTAACTTCAAATACCTGAAGTAATACCACTAATGTGTTATATTTCTGTTGCAGCAATTAATTGCTACTTGGAAGTTATTCATCTGCTTGCTCACCCAAGACCTACCTTGTTTGGCTTGTGAGAGCTCATGAAATTACATCCCAATGTGGTATGGCTGCAGAGAAAAGCATTAACCACAAAGGGAAGTATATTCTTTACCCTGGTGCAACTGACAGTTGCCCGCACTGATGCTTCATAGTTGGAGGGACTGTCCAACAAATGTGGATCCAATCACTCAAAAAGGCAACAATCCTCATGACATCAATTTTAAGACAGACATCTGTTGTGAAGTTATTTACTGGACACAGGAAGATGTGTTGGGTCCTCTGCTTTGATCTGCTCTACTGTTTATCAAGAACATGTTAACCTCTGCAGTAACTATTGCCTTTAATTATCTTATTGTTAAAGTGCCCAGAGGCTGCAAGACATCATCACCAATAAAACAAACCTGAACTATTATTTTTCAAGAGTGGGGAGGGTCATCTACTTAAAAGAAAGGTGTGAGCATCAGGATTCCTGGTCCTAGCCTTGCCTGTACAACATTGAGCAGATTATCCATCTATAAAATGGGGATAATACGAGAAAGCACAGGAATTTTACGTCTTTTAAAATATACAGTTACAATTTCAGAGGTTGATAACATATTAGAAGTTACAAAGTCCTACTTTATGGAGACTGCAAGGCCAAATTCAGCGTTGACTTCACAGAGGGAGGTTGGCAGGAGAAACTCACCCGTCGATCTCCCTTACTCCTCACAATATTGAGGTTAAATTTTGTGACCCACTATCACTCCCAGACCCATTTCAGCAGTACTACCGCCTATTTGGTTATCCCCAGTTTTGTAGCTGTGGCCTTGGTTTTGTCTTCCTAAGTGGAGAACTTTGCACTTGCCTCTGTTGAATTCAGACCAATTCTCCAATTTATCAAAGTCATATTTAAATTCTAATCTTGTCCTCCAAAGAACTTGCAAGCCCTCCCAAATGGGTGTCATATGCAAATATCATAAGCATACTCTCCATGCCACTATCCAAGTCACTAATAAAAATATTGATTATTGCAGGATAAGGACTGACCCTAGGGCATACCAAGGGAGGGAGGGTCACGACCAAGGCATGCTACACTCCAGATGTTTTCAGCTCCTGCAAATGCCACCTCAGAGACTTTTGGAATCAAAGGGAGTAACAGTTCTGAGGCTGCTCTGATTTACATCGATGGCCAAGCATTTTGCAAGATAACCGTGGAAGAAAAGTCACACTGTTCTCTTAAAAACCAACTTCCTCCAAACCTCCCACAGTTGTTTAACAGAATACAAAGGTGTTTGGCCAATAAAAGTGGATAGAAAAGCCAGACTTTAGTAAAAAATAATCACTTTATATTTTTACATCGTGTTCCTCCATTGAATCTGAAAGCCCTTTACAGGCTGTGGACCAGTTGCATCAATGAAACCCAGAATAACTCATCTGAAGTGGAATTACTCCAGAATGACACTGCTACAAAAGGAGACCATAATATAGCCCAAAATATAGAGCAATCACTCACTCAGCCGTACAGTGGAAATGCAACCATCTCTAGGGTGGAACGCTGCAGCCATTCTGCACCAGAAAACTTACATAGTATGGTCTCAAGGTAGGAGCTTTCCATAACATTGATTCAGCAGCCAACTATTTAGAAAAGATCACTTAAGCCATATGGAGCTGCAGGAATAATCAAAGGCAATTGCCTGTACAGGAAAGCCTTTGTTAGAACATTTTCCTTCAGTCAAACCTCCTTTTCCTAAATTTAACCATTTCAATATCATTTGTAATTAAGTAAGAATTTCTGATGAAAAGGCTCTCTTTTTTTCTCTACCTGAATAAGCAAAAAGACTAAGAGACCGGATTTATAATATTAACATTTAATCACTTTTATTGACCCATTTCTGTCTGCTGAAAACAAGAAGGGTGAGAAGCAAACAAATTTAGTGGTCCAGTATTTTAACTTAACAGTTAAAATAAATGCCCACCCTGGTTTCAGTGTATGTTCTTTTAAAATGGAAAAAAAGCCTGTACAAGAAAATGAAATGTAGAAGGAAAGTGAACAGGATCTCATAATATTCTGCTGGCATCCGAACAGGGGATGAAGTGATTGGCAGGGGTATGTTTATATCTGTAACATGGGAACCACTAATCCCTGTTAAATCTCCTGAGAAGCAGCCAATCATCACAACATCACACAAGTCAATGGCGTCGGTCTGGAAATATAGTAACCAGGAAGCTGCAGCATAAGAAAATCTTGAACCATATCCTATTAACTAATAAAATACTATTTTCACTATTCCTTTGCCCCAGAAGTCCTTTTCACTACTGAAAAGGAATCCATATAAAATACAGCTACCTAGACAGACTGAGGGTCCATTCCTGCCAACACTTACACATATGAGTAACTTTATGTACATTCAGGTCACTTTTCCATGCTGCTGAGCACTCTCTCTTCCCATAAAGCCAGTGGGCGGGTAGTCAGCAGCTTTCAGGAGTTCTTAGCACCTTGCAGGATGAAGCCTGTGAGTGAGTGTTTGCACAATCAGGGCCTAATTTAGTAGCTACTGCACATATTTCAGGATTATTAGTAATAATTTATATTAAAGTATCATCTAGAAGCCTTGTTGTGCTAGGCATTGGATGGACATGTATTAAGAGACAGTCCCTTCCCTGAATATTTTGCCTTTTAAATAGCAAAGACAGACAAAGAATAGGGATGGAGAGAGGCACAGAGGAGTGAGTAATATGTCCAAAGTCAGTGCAGAATCAGAAACAACACTTAGGTCCCATGTCCTAGCAGAGCGCCCTACCGATTGGACCACATTCCCTCTGACCAAATCAATTCAGACCTGTCAATTAAACAATCTGCTTTGCTGGCATGTGCTGGAATCCTTTTGCAGTAAAAACCAAGCAGATGCTATAGCACATATCAGGTTACTAGGACCTGTTGCTATGGCTTTACAAAACGTAGCTTTCTCGATTTTGCATGTTCCTGGAGAATTGTGCCTGCATGGCCCCATAGAACAGAGGCAGACTGGGATGTGATAGTGGAAGCATTCCAACAAACTGCATGCCTGATGCGACTAGCTTCGGGGTAGTTTGAGATTTCCAGCAAGGCTGCATTTTTTGTGATATGGACATCTGTCTGCAAAGAACTGGATGAGAATGGTAACTCAGTTCAGATAGGTTCTCTGATATAGGCACCACTGCAGACCATAACAACTCTCATTGTCACCCACTACTGACCCAGGCTGGATTCAAACAGGAGACACTGAGGTCACAGCCTTCACATGCCAATCCTTCCACCCTCAATGTACCAAAAGCACAATAATAATAATGGGCCAAATTCTGAGCTCCTTGATGAGCCCATACAGAGGGAACAGTCTGAATGAAGCAGTCGGAACAGGGACTGAGCAGAAGGACTTCAAGATTTGGGGTTCTGTATTGGCACTTGCTGCTTATGGGGGTCCAGATTTTCAGAAAAGCTCAGCATGCTGACGTTCAGCTTTCACAAGTAGGTCTAGATTGCCAAAAGAGCTCAGTTTCCTTTTAAGTCCCTAATAAAAGGCAAGAGTTTTCAGAAGCTTTCAGCATCCAGGTGCTCCTACTGGCATACTTATGATCAGATTTTCAAAGGTGGCACCATCCAGTAGATTCAGGTCTTTTTAATATGGACCCTGTCATTTTAATCCCTAGATGAGTACTGAGTACTTTTGAAAAAACTGGCCCTGAGTCTGAGCGCAACATGCTTTTGAAAATTCTGATCATAGCACTTTATAGCTTTAAAATTATGTACAAGCACAGAGCAAGCTGTTTTGATATTCCTATAAGGAGCATGTAAGTCAGTCATATTATCACCGGAAAGAGATGCAGAAAGCTTGATTCCAGTTTGTAATCTACGCTGGTGTGAATTCAGAATAAAAGCCACTTAAGTCAAGGAGATCAACCATTAAATTAATTGATATATTAAATATATCTACATGTAGCCCAGGCTGTTGTGCAGGGCATAGTACCCTTATTTGTAGAACTTCTAGAATTTCCAAGGCTTTGTCTTCCCAATCTTTCTGTGCCTGTAACCCCTTGAATGCTCTAAATCCAATGGAAGTCTGTGTTACTCTGTGTGTTCTACACATAGATGCTGGAATCTGGGGTGATTCTGCTCCCCATCTACCACCCTGGTTTGACCTGGTTTCCATTATACACAGGGCTTACAGTTGGATTCAAAGGCTGTCAGCACCCCTACTATACAAGCTGTTCCAGCACTCCTGGTCCTACAACACAAATGCAGAAGCTATCACCCTGTAGAAAATAATGAGCTTGTATTAAAAAGCCTGGCTGCAGTTGGCTCCCAAGAAAGGCAACAAAAAAAAATGGGACCAAATTCCATAGACCTTAATTCAACAAGTCTCAGAGAGGTAGCTATGTTAATCTGTAACTTTAAAAACAAGCAGTCTGGTGGCACATTTGAGACTAACACGTTTATTAGCTCATGACCTTTCGTGGGTAAAACCACATCATCAAATGAGTTGGAGAGGAAATCAGAGAATTCAGACTAGTGTCAGACTGGTGCAGGACAGCAGAATGTGGTACATAGCCAGGACTGTGGGTTTCTGTAAACCCAGGAAGGAATGAAGTGGATTCTGCTTGTTACAGGGATTAGTATTATCATTAGAGCCCAGTCAGACTCTATCCTAGAGTCTTCGCAAGACTGTCTGGTCCAAGAAGCATCAAGATATATGTCTAGTCCATATATGATTCCCACCCAAGTCAGGTAGATTGGAGAACCCCAGGTCTGATTGTCTGTTGTCCTTAATGGGGCAGGCACTACGAGCGCCTGTACTAATATATACTTGCTTCAAAGTATATGCCACTGGGAAAACATGGATAGGCTTCACATAGAATATCTCTGCTTTCATTCACTGCATTGCTCATTTTAATAGGAATTAAATAATAAGATACACTTATACTGTATTGAACAGATGGAAAATAAAGCTCAATATACATAAACATTCAGGTTCACTTTTTTATTATTTCATTGCTATAGTCAATACAAGAACATAGGGAGTCATCTCATATATCCTTCTGATGACTATATAGGGAATGAACTTTATAGCTGGCCATCAAAGACATAGGTAGACATCTGGGGAACATTCACAGACTCATCTGTATGTGCTATTCTTTAACAAATGTAGCGTTCCATAAAACTTCCATATGGAGCCTGGATCACCACAGAACTTCTATCTCCTCTTAAGCCAGATATTTTAGTGAGACCTTTTCATTTTGTTTTGTTAGGGTGACCATATTTCCCTATGTGAAATACAGGACACCAAGCAAAATTGCTTGGAGTTAAGCAAGTTCAATGGCAATCCATTAGAACTACGCAGTACAAACATTCAGTGTAACATTAAGTTGACCGAGCACCTATTTAAATGATATACTGCGTTATTGTAACCAAACTAGGTAAAAATTAAAAAATATAAACCTACAGTTAAGTGGTTATTGCTCTACGGAAGTGCCTGCCTTGCCCTCATCTTGCTGTCCTCCAGAGTGTGGGCTTATAATGTGCGGCTGGTAGTGAGAGAGAGAGGTGCAGGAGCCAGAGCATGGGGCTTGGGAATGTGGGTGAGGGTTAGGGTATGTGGTGAGCTGCTGGAAATCAGGGCTGGGATGTCTGTGGAGGAGGGCTGGAGTCAGGGATAGGGGAAAGGCATCTGGACAGGAGGCTGGGCGCAGAGAGGAGCCCTGGGGCTGGGTTCTGGAACAAAGTAAACTATTTGATATTTTTGCAGCAGTGTAAAAAGAGAATGAAACCTACCAGGCCACTTTAACACCCCCCACCCCCCACCCATTTAAATTTCACTGGAATCAGTGGATTTAAAACAAAGAAATTTTAGTGCCTGTTTGTTTCCTAGCACTGACTTGGGCCACCCTTTCCCACCTGCCTCTGCAGTCCTGGCCTAGCTAGCTCTCCCATTCCCCAGGATAGGGCCACATTAAGATAAGTGCTGCAGCTGAATGGTTCAAATACCCCTTCCCAAACAAATGCTAAAACTTGATGGAAATCACTTATCTGGAAATACAACTCAAACTGAAAGATCAAACAAATAAACAAGATCTATGATAAAGCTCTTCTAGTTTTAATTTACTGTACCTCAATTAGTAAAGTAACACAGGATATATTTTCAAAAATTGATCAATTTTCAGATAGTTACAAACTCCAAAAGAATTATGTTGTAAAAATTAATAGAATCGTATGCAATAATGTGTATATTTTCTAAGGACTGGTATTTTTTTCCGAGGACTGGTACTGGGCTGCAGACCAGATTTTGGGAAACACTTGTCTAGAGGCTAGCTCATGAATATCTCTAAGAAGGTTACATACTCAAAAATAAGAAAGGGAAAACTCCCTGGGAGTTAAGAACACTTACCAGAAAGACCTATTGCAACTTGCAAGGAGAACCTAGTTACGTAGTATGGGGGTAGCTGTTAGTCTCTGCCTGATTTAAAAGGCTAGCCCCTTTGCCCCAGCTGAGAAAAATTTCCTTCTCTAGGGCAAATCTACAGTGTAAAGTGTCAGTAACAAACAGTCATAACAGTAGGTATTTGGAGGCTGCACTTGTATGGTATAGGTCACCACGGTACTGCAGTTCCTTACTGGGGTCTGTCTGCTACTGAAGCTGGAAGTTCTCCTTGAATAAGGCATCTGCCAAATTTCTGCATTTGAAGTGTTCTCCTGTCTAAACAACCAGTGGGCTTGCTAAAGCTGATGCACTCTGGTGTAGCTTAGCGTCTAAAACTTTGTATTGTAGAGCTTGTTTCAATAGCAAAACTTCCAGCGATTAGCCTGATCCTGCAAGCTCATGCTCACATGAGTAGCTATTTAAGTGAACAAACCTTGGCTGATTCTTTGCAAAAACAGATGATGTAACAACTACCTTTTCCTCTGACTTGCATTTTTATTTATTTATTGCTTTCGTGGCTTATCCCTCCCACCTCATCCCACTTTCTTTCTGCAGCAGAGGGACCAGCAGGAACTTCTTGTGAACTCTGCCTTCCTAGGTCAAACTTTCACCTTTGTAAGAAAGCCAAGTACAGGCAGTATTTAGTGTACAAAGCTGAATAGTACAGTTAATTGTTGTAAAAACAAGAAATTAAGAAGGAAAAGTTGGAGAAGGATCCAAATGATCTCCAGATCCAAAATTTGCTGCAAAATCCAGTGGGTTTAATTGACCTTTTACCTTCAGATCAATAAATTTGGGGGGGGGTTTACAATCCATTCCTGATTTTGATGCTTATTTATACTACATTGCAAGAGATCTCAGAGGACTGACCTGAAAGTGGAGTCTGGTTGTGGTCACCCACTCAGGCTCTGGCTACACTAGCCCAAAATAGCAACTCTGCAGCTAAACACCACATTCAAAATAGCAGCTTGTAAGAGTGTGAGAGGGAGGCCAGGCAAGGCAGGGGTTAAACCAGGCCTGTTGGTCTAATCAGCCCCACCCTGGTTCACCTGCAGCCAGTGTCAGGCCTGGAGGGGTATAAAAGGAAGGAAGCCAGCCCAGTGTGGGGCTGACCAGCCAGGAGGGAGGAGCTGGCTCTGAGGCAGCATGCCTGGAAGCCAGAGCTGCTACAGGGCACAGCCCAGGACCCTCCCCTAGGTACTGAGAGGAGTGGGGAGTACCTCTAAGGAACCCTTCTCCTGCCAAAGAGGGAACTAGATTCTTTGGGCCATGCCCCAAACTTAACCCATAGGCTACATCTACACTAGCATGCTATGTCGAAGTAGGCTATTTCAACGTAAGAATATCGAAATAGGCTTCTTCGACACGTATCATCTACATGTCCCCCAGGGCTGGTGCCGTCAATGTTCAATGTCAAAGTAGCAACGGAGAACGTCGAAAGGAGCCATCCTGGAAGGAAATGCGGAGTGTCCACACACACAAGTGCTCCCCATCGAAATAAGGGGCCAGCAAAGCCTCAAGGTGCTCCCTTAAAGGGCCCCTCTCAGACACACTCGGCCTGCACAGCACAAGATCCAAAGAGCTGACAACCGGTTGCAGACCCTGTGCATGCAGGAAGGACCCCCAGCAGCAGCAGCAGCAACCAGAAGCCCTGGGATAAGGGCTGCTGCACGCGGTGACCATAGAGCCCCATAGGGGCTGGACAGAGCATCTCTCAGCCCCTCAGCTGATGACCACCATGGAGGACCCCACTATTTCGACGTAGCAGGCTGCGGATCATCTACACATGCCCTACTTCGATGTTCAGCATCAAAGTAGGGCACTATTCCCATCTTCGAATGGGAATAGAGATTTCGACGTCTAGCCACCTAACGTCGATTTCAACGTTGAAATAGCACACGGCACGTGTAGACGCGATGTGTGCTATTTCGACATTGTGCTGGCAACTTCAAAGTAGCCAGCTTGTGTAGATGCACCCATAGACTCTTGGGTGGTGCTGAAGAGCCCCCCAGCATGTCCTGGCCAGGGGGCCTAGCCACCAGGCCACCCAGTCCCAGGTGTGAACTGCTCACACAGCACTATTTCAAGAGCAGTATTCCAGTTCTGGTAATTCTTCGTTTTATGACAGGTAGCGGAAACTTCAAAATAGCCACTTATTTTGAAATAAATTAAGCAATATGTGCTGTGGAAATTGTACAAATTATTTTGAGTTACAGCTGCTGTGTAACCATAGCCTAAGAGTTTGTCCTTACCCAGAGAGCTTACATTTTGAATAGACAAGACAGATAAAGGATGAGGAAAAGGGAGTGTATTTCTCTTCATGTCAGAAATGGGGAACTGAGACACAAAAGCTGTGTCTACACGTGCACGCTACTTCGAAGTAGCGGCACTAACTTCGAAATAGCGCCCGTCGCGGCTACAGGCGTCGGGCGCTATTTCGAAGTTAACTTCGACATTAGGCGGCGAGACGTCGAAGTCGCTAACCTCATGAGGGGATCGGAATAGCGCCCTACTTCGACGTTCAACGTCGAAGTAGGGACCGTGTAGACGATCCGCGTCCCGCAACGTCGAAATTGCCGGGTCCTCCATGGTGGCCATCAGCTGAGGGGTTGAGAGATGCTCTCTCTCCAGCCCCTGCGGGGCTCTATGGTCACCGTGGGCAGCAGCCCTTAACCCAGGGCTTCTGGCTGCTGCTGCAGCAGCTGGGGATCTATGCTGCAGGCACAGGGTCTGCAACCAGTTGTCGGCTCTGTGTATCTTGTGTTGTTTAGTGCAACTGTGTCTGGGAGGGGCCTTTTAAGGGAGCGGCTTGCTGTTGAGTCCGCCCTGTGACCCTGTCTGCAGCTGTGCCTGGCACCCTTATTTCGATGTGTGCTACTTTGGCGTGTAGACGTACCCTCGCAGTGCCTATTTCGATGTGGTGCCGTGCAACGTTGAAGTTGAACATCGACATTGCCAGCACTGGAGGACGTGTAGACGTTATTCATCGAAATAGCCTATTTCGATGTTGCTACATCGAAATAAGCTATTTCGATGTTGGCTTCACGTGTAGACGTAGCCAAAGAGAGTCACTGGCCTGAGGTCACACAGGGAGTCCATGGTAGTCCCAGGAAGTTGATGGCTTTTTGTTTGTTTTCAGGCAACACTTTCCACAAAAATTTGTTTAGTCAAAAGCCCAGATTTCCACTAACAAAAGAATTGGACAGAATTTTTTTAGTCAAGACTACTTTTAAGATGAGACAGAACTTTTAAGATGAGACAGTTGCTCCATGTTCTGAATCTGCCTGCTGAGTTAGTGCAAGCTGGGAGTGCATGCTAGAAAGGCCTTCCAGCAATTGCCTCAGGGCCTGGTAATTCAAAGGGGTATGGGGCTCCCAGCCACTGCTACTGCAGCAGCAGTGGCAGCTGGAGCCCTGAGCCCTTTAAACCACTCCTGAGAGCCAGGCCGCCTGCTCCACGTGTCTCTGAGGGCTGGGTGGTGCTGAGGGCTTGATAAGCCAGCCCCGCCACCTTGCCAGGGGGCCTATGGAAGCTGCCAGCCACTGATGCTAGATATTTGAAAGAGTGTACTAGGGATCTAACTGCTAATGCCCAGGCATTGGCCTGCTACTCAGGTTTTTTTGAGGGCTTCTCCAGACTCTCAGGAGATTTTGCTATGGATGCACCAGCACTTCAAGAACCACAAAGAGGAAAATGATATGGGGGGTAGCGAGATGGGGCCACCAAAAGGAGGACTCCAGAGGTCCTGCTTTGGGCAGGAGAGCTGGACTTGATGACCTCCTAAGGTCTCTTCCAGCTCTATGATTCTATCATTCTAGGTCCTGCCTTCATGGTAGGTATCCTGCCCCAGTCGAAGTACAAAGAACTACTCCCCAGAAGCTCCCAGCCTACATTTTGCAAATTTACAAGGGGTTGTGTAGTCAATAAAGGCTCTTAGTCGCTTATAAACCAAACCCTCATGCCGGCACCCAGTTTGAGTAGCTGGGCTAGGCTGTGGGAAGATAAACAGTGGTAGGAGAATGGAGAACTATTTGTAATCCCTCACACCATATTGGGTTTTTTTAAGCAGGACCACACTGAAATCAAATTCCTGCTTTGTTTGAGGTTTATAACAATCTGAAGTAAAGAGTGAGTATAATGAATACAACTGGCACAAATCATTATTTAAATATCACAATAATAAAAATTACAGTTTGCTGATGGAGGAGAGGGAAAATTTCTCCTCTATAATTTTACTACTTTGGATGCATTTTAGTGATTTTTGTATATCTTCTTTATATGTGCACACAGCTATGCCCTGGTTATATGCTATAGAAATGAGATCTTGGAAAAGCTTTCAACATAGGCATATGACTGCCTTTACCAGGAAAATGGCAATGAAATGCTGGTTGCTCTATAATTTAAATTCACCGCACTCTTCAGGCACTGCGCGTTTCCTTATAACTATCTTTAAGACCACGGAAAATCTGACATGTGGTATTCTGTGGGGAGAAAAAGCTGTAATATGGAAATTACTAAGATGCATTTGCTTTAAGGGCCATTCATTAATTCAACTAACTTCATATCAAATAATGCAGTGTCTTGTTGAGAAATGAAAGAAAACAAGTTCGTTAGTTACAGAGACACATTGATTGGCTCCATATTGGATGTGATTCGAGGAAGATGTTGAGATTTTCTTGAACTCACTGTGAATTTCCAAGTCAATCAAATAAATGTAATAACAAGGTTAATCTGGGCTTCACTCATTCAAGAGAGAAAGGCAGAGATGTGGATCTAATTAGAGCAATGTTGTAAAGTGAGTCGGCATTTCTCTCCAAGTCTATCTCCCATGTACAGCTGTGGTTTAGAATACATAAGGCCGTCCTTTCTTGGCCTGAATGATTTATATCAGGATCTAAAACCATTCGAGATTTGTTTAAACAAGAAAATCTTGTTTTCTTTGGAGCAATGTTGAAGTAGGCATAATTACAGAGTGGAAAATACAAAGCTCTGCTTAAGGAGCTGTCAGCATTTCTATAATAAACATTTATTTTCAGGGGTTAACAGCATTTCCAACATAAGGGGGACAAAAACACCCTTATGGACTGAAAGTTGGCATTTAGGCTGCATCTACACTAGCACACTATGTCAAAGAAGCCTATTTTGAAGTAAGAACATCGAAGTAGGCTACTTTGACACGTGTCATCTACACATCCTCCGGGGCTGGTGCCGTCGACATTCAATGTCAAAGTAGCGACAGGGAACGTCGAAAGGAGCCGCCCCAGAAGGAAATGTGGAGCGTCCACACACACAAGTGTTCCCTGTCGAAATAAGGGGCCAGCAAAGCCTGTGGACGGGGTCACAGGCTGGACTAGCCCTTCTGGGGCAACAGCAAGCTGCTCCCTTAAAGGGCCCCTCCCAGGCACAGCATGAAGTCTGCAGAGCCGACAACCAGTTGCAGACGCCGTGCACACAGCATGGACCCCCAGCTGCAGCAGCCGCAGCCAGAAGCCCTGGGCTAAGGGCTGCTGCACACAGTGATCACAGAGCCCCACAGGGACTGGGCAGAGCATCTCTCAACCCCTCAGCTGATGTCCCCCATGGAGGACCCCGCTATTTCGATGTAGCAGGACGCAGATTGTCTACACATGCCCTACTTCGACTTTGAATGTCGAAGTAGGGCGTTATTCCCATCTTTGGCTAGGAATAGCAATTTCAACGTCTCACCACCTAGCGTTAATTTCAACGTCGAAATAGCGCAAGGCATGTGTAGACATGATGTGTGCTATTTCGATGTTATGCTGGCTACTTTGAAGTAGCCGGCTAGTGTAGATGCACACTTAGAGTTTTACTGTGGAAGGCAGTTTTCCTAATGAAATTGTTCAAAATTAATTTGCAAATGCAACTTTGCAAAACTGATTCCATTACTTTTTGAACAATAAGAAAAAGAAACAGCATCTGTTAATTCTGATGGCTTCCTCCATACACTCCTCTTTAAAATGGGTCTGATTCTGGTACAATAACCCTAATATACTAGGCCTTGGAGGAGGCAGCATAGATTGAACCAGTGAGATGGAGCCAGGGACTCCTGAGATTCCAGCTAGTGATTCACTGCATGGCCTTGTGCAAACTATTCAACTCTCCTGTCTGCATTTATGGTATGGACTCGGTTTGCCATTGTGTTGCACGATGGGGAAACCACTGTGCCTGTACACAGTGGGTATGTGACACACAGTGTGTGTGTATTACATATGCCCTCTTGGCCAACCCACAAGGGATATGAGTGTTATAACCCCAGATAGCTCTAGAGAACCCCAGTGTAATGGCCAAAATGGTAGCTGTCATAGATACATGCATGCTACACTTCCAAGGTGGTCTTCCCTCTCCCCACAAATGGGTGTTGCTTAGCCAAGAAGGAGCATGCAGTGAAAAATTCTACAGCATTCTGATTCTCAGGCTGGGTGTCTGGAAAAAAAGTTGGCACACAGGACTATTATAAGGAGGTGAGACTAGATCCCTTCAAGAAGCTGCTGTCATCTAATGTCCACAGAAGCTGTGCAGAATACAACATATGCAATGTATACATAAAACAATAACAGAAAGTGTGGAAATGGCAGGGGTGCTTAATGATTTATTTGTTTAGGTTTTTGCCAAAAAAGTTGCTGGTGATTGGATGCCTAATGTTGTAAAGGCCAATGAAAATGGGATAAATTCAGAAACTAAAGTAGGAAAAGAACAAGCTAAAAATTACTTAGACAATTTCAATGTCTTCAAGCCACCAGGGCCTGATGAAATGCATCCTAGAATACTCAAGGAGTGACTGAGGAGATACTATCATCTTTAGTTATTAGTTACTATCTTTGAAAAGTCATGGACTACCAGAGACTTTCCAGAAGATTGGAAAAGGGCAACTGTAGTGTCCATCTATAAAAAAGGAAATAAGGACAACCCAGGGAATTATAGATCAGTTATTTAAACTTCTTTACTAGGAAAGATAATTGAGCAAATAATTCAGGAATCCATTTGCAAGATAAAAAGGTGATAAGTAACTGTCAGTGTGGATTTATGAAGAACAAGTTATGTCAGCCCAAGCTGCTAGCCTTCATTGATAGGATACCAAGCCTTGTGGATAAGGGGTAAGCAGTAGATGTGGTGTATAAAGATTAAAGTAAGTCATTTGATGCAGCCTTGTATGACCTACTCATTAATAAACCAGAGAAATACAATCTAGATGGAGCTACTGTAACATGGATTTATAACTGGCTGGATAACCATTCCCAGAATGTACTTATCATTAGTTTACAGTTATACTAGAGTTACATAATGAGTGAGGTTCAACAGGGATCAGTTTGGGGACTGCTTCTGTTCAATATCTCCCTCAATGATTTAGATAATGGCATAGGAAGTACACCTGTAAAGTTTGCAGATGACACCAGCTGGAAGGGGTTACAAGTGCTTTGGAGGATAAGATTATAATTCAAAATAATCTGGGCAAACTGGAGAAACGGTCTGAGGTAAATACGATGAAATTCAATAAGGATAAATGTGCAGTACTCTCGCACTTCCAAAGGAACAATCAGTTGCCCACCTACAAATGAGAAATGACTACCTATGATGCAGTACTGTGGAAAGGGACCTAAGGGTCATAGTGGACGAACGCTAAATATGTGACAGTGCTGAAAAAGGCAAATATCATTCTGGGATGTAGTAACAGGAGTATTGTGAGCAAGACATGAAAAATAATTCTTCCACTCTACTCTGTGATGATAAGACCTCAGCTGCAGTATAGGATCCAGTTCTGGGCACCATATTTCAGGAAAGATGTGGACAAAATGGAGAAGGTCCAGAGAAGAGCAACAAAATTATTAAAAGTCTAGAAAACATGACTGATGAGGGAAGATTGAAAGAACTGGGATTCGTTAGTCTGGAAAAGAGAAGACTGAGAGAGGACATGATGACAGCTTTCAAGTACCTAAAAGAAAGAGGGAGAAAAATTATTCTCCTTATCCTCTGAAGATAACGACAAGAAACAACGCACTGAAATTGCAGCGAGGGAGGTTTACGTTGGACATTAGGAAAATCTTCCTTTCAGGGTGAGTAGACATTAAGTAGATATTGAAACAATTTTCCTAGGGAAGTTGTGGACGTTACATCATTGGAGATTTTTAAGAGCAGGTTAGAGAAACACCTGTCAAGGGTGGTCTAGACAGTGCTCTGGTCCGGCCATTAGTGCAGGGGACTGGACTTGATGACCTTTCTAGGTTCCTTCCACTTTTATAATTCTGTGAAAATCTAACACTGCCAATCTCTGTGTCTCCACCTTGGCTAACGTCCCCTTATGAACCCGTGTCCTTTTATGTGCTTCCTTCTCTGTGCTGCCTTTTTGTACACTATTTTTTGCTTGCTGTGTTGCCTCTTTGGAGGATCAGCATTCTGGTCCACAGTTACCTGGGCACACCGAGTGAAAGGCAGCTAGTTCAGATAGGATGT
Organism: Carettochelys insculpta; assembly: GCF_033958435.1. Lineage (NCBI taxonomy): Eukaryota > Metazoa > Chordata > Testudines > Carettochelyidae > Carettochelys > Carettochelys insculpta. Next base: position 197,062,172 of record NC_134139.1, on the reverse strand, counting down.
GTTAGAAAGAGGGAAAATGTGGTACAACATCTGGAAAGAATAGCAGCTGGTAGGGCAGGCCCATCATCATCCCTGCTTGGGCTTACTGAAAGTGGGGGAAGACCTTTTTACAGACTCTTCTATAAAGACTGCACTAATGTAGACCAGGGGATGAGGGAAGGGAATTTACAGTATTTGTGTCATGACAATGAACACTTTATCTAGAGAGGATTTTTTTTTTTTTTGTCTTTAGAGATGTAGTCACGATTTAGCTTAGAAAGAGCTCCCTGGGAATCCCCAAGTCACGAAATCAAAACTTTAAAAAGAATGAAAAGTACCAAAAAAATCTGACTTTGAAACCTCAAAATATTTTGACATTCCTGAATCAAAATGTTCATTTGACAGCTGGTTCAACATTTAACTGCAGACGTATGAGCTTCCCCAGCTTGTGGGAATTATACATTGGATGCATGCTGCCCCAACTTCTTCCCAGTCATCAGGCTCCCTGGCCAGCTAATGTCTCCCATGATGCACAGCAATTATAGAATTTCTCTGATGCATTGTGATACCCTACACTGGTGTAGGTTAATGTTGAGCCTCACAAGAAATGAGACATTTTCAGATGGGGAAGACTCACCCTGAACTGTTTTCACTTTGGATTGACCCAAAACTAAATGCTTTGTTTTGCTTTTCCCAATTGAGGTGGTTCAGCAAAACAGACATTTTCTGATGGACAACACTAGTTTTGCCGAAATTGCATTTTATATCAAAGATATCTTTTGACGGAAAGTTTCTGACAAGTGCTAATTGCTACCCCTCTTGCTATGTCATGTGATAACATAACAGTGGTACCACATCACCAAGCAAAGGTTTTTCTTCTGCCAACAAGTTTAAACTACCCAACATGCCAATTAGTTTAATCAGTTGTAAGACAAGCCTGGTAAAATTAGGAGCGTCTTACAACAGCCAGGATGGAAGTCAACCTTAATGAGCAATACACACAAGAGCAGGGCCCACCCACACAGCTCAGTGGCTAATGGAAACAAAAGTCAGGCTTCCTTCTGCTGGAAAACCTGTAAAATCGACACCATTTACCAGATGTTCCAGTAGTTTTATGGGCTCTACAAGGCCTACTGTAAGTAGCACTATAAATGAATAACCTGAATGTTTTGCAATGGAAAAGGCTTTCATGAACTCTGGCACACCTGTCCTCAATGTAGCCTAGTACTTTGCAAGGGAAGCAATTGTTGCTGCTTTGACTGGGGCTCTGCAGAAAGTAAAGCCAGTTCTGATTCACCAAAGGCAATGGCATGGAGAATACAGGCTTTACTAGGCTTATAAAGAAAAATGCCTTGTGTGGAGAGAGAAAGTTCAATGTTCATATTCTCATGGCTGTAATCCTAGGAAGAGCTGAAAGACTGTGAAGCTAAAATATGGGGACTCTAAATTAATGGGGCTGACAGCTAATGTGGGTCCTGGGGCAAGGTGGGAAAGGGGCTCAGCTCTGTGCTCCCAGAAGGGGTATGCCTAAAGGCAGAAGGGGTGGGGTCCAGGAAAGTCAGCCCCAAACACTGCTCAGACCACAGTGCTGGGTCCCTCTTCTTGGAGCTGCGTAGAGCAATGAGGCAACACTGACACGGCATTTCAAAGAGGCTCGGAGCTCTGTCTGCTGCCTCTGCTGAAGCTTTGGGTCCTGGGACAGCTACCCTCATCTCCTCATTGGCAGGCCTGCTCTAAATCATCAATGCAGGGACTCCCATTGGGGTTGAGGGACTTTGGATCAGGTCCCAAAAGAATACTCCAACTGGTGTACTGATAGTTTGTTTATATAACAGCAGATTTCTGTGTTAATTTCCATTCACATGGGGGCCTCCATCAATCTTGCCTAACTGTGACAAAGGCATTTCCAGAGTGGACTCCTGATTCTTTCCTTCAAGCAGAGAGATTGCCATGCTTATCCCAACTTAAACTCTACACTTCCTCTCCCCTGGATTCACGTAAACACCATGCAAATGTTCCAGTGTCTATGTTCTGATGCTAACCTTTCTTTGGGTACCAGCTGGCGGGAGGTGCTGGTGCTGGAAGCATTCCTCTTCCACTACCGCAGCATCAGCTTTTTGCCTCTGCAACATGTCTGAACTCCACCAGTCTGGTGGTGATGAGAACCAAAGGAGCTGTCGGACCGGAGCCTCTCTCGCGGCTGCCGCCAAGCCACCGGGCTGCTATGAAAAAAAACGACTTTCTCTTTAATAACAGTTGGAGGCAGTGAGACATGAAAATTAGGACATATTTTCATTTGATATTGGAATATGATGAGCATCAGTTATTTTGGGAAAGAGGCCAAGGAATACTTGGAGAGAGTCTAAAACTGCAGATGAATCCACAGGTTTATTTTATTGGGTGATTTCAGTTCTGCCAAATATTTGTAGTGTAAAGAAATCATAAAAATTGCTGGTGGTCCTAGCCTGGCGGGTACTTTGCACATATTTGAGGCAGTTGTACGAACTGTTACAAGAATGTTTGATCTATTAGCTTAAAAACAAATTAGAGTCTTCAAGAGAAATAAATGAACTATAGAGGATAGAAATATATTTCTCTTATCTTAGGGAGACCAGGAAATTTTACCCCAGGGTTTATTTGCATTTAATTATCGCAGTTTGGATTTCCTCTACTGTACGCATGGAGCATTAGTCTGTCTTGCTCTGCTCTCTGTGCTGAAATAACATTAGTACCTGTTAATGATTATCATTGTTAATTATGCATTCTGGGTACATGCATGTTATAAGTATCAGTTTGTGTTAATAAATCTTCAAATGGCAGGCCTATGCCTGTGCTTTGTCTCCATTTTGCTTTGAATTTTTTATGGTTATGATATGAAAAAAAAATCACATGCTTCTTGCACTCAAGAATGGACTCCCAAGCACTTGAGTATTCTTATACAGTAGTAGATAGCAGAAGAGTTCTGACTTAACTCTCTTAATGAGTCAACAGGGTCACGTAGCTGGGCTGCTCAGAAATAAGTGAGCAGACAGGAAGAAATTTTATAGAGGCTTAGCTTATATAAGAACATATCCATAATGTTCATTTCTGAGTGTGGTCAAGTATCATACATCTAAAAAAATAGTAGCTTATGTATAGCAACCCTGATTATGTGGTTTATTGTAAAATACAGTACAAGTTCCAGATTTTTTAATGCATTGTAATGTACAAATTACATTTCTGTATGGGTTTTTTTTGTGTGTAAACTTTATTAAGGCAGCACTACCATAAAATATTAACATCTTATATTACTTATTTATGATTAAGTTAAATTTAAAAAACCTGGCTAAAAATCTAGGTTGCTTGGTGAGGAGCCCTCTTCTTCATAGTGTGCTAAAAAGTGTAAACAAGTTTCCAAACACCTATCTTCTTTTTGGTGCTTCTTTTGTGTAAGTACTTGTTGTGAACATTTTCCTCTACAACAACATATAGGCATATTGTACTGTACCACAATTCCATAGGAGGAGTCACATTTCCTCAACAATGTTCAGTACAGAGTCTAGCTACTAATTAAAAAAATAAAAATCCTTAATTTGTCTCTCTTTTTAAAATGTGGATCCTATTACCCTTCTGTTTCAATGATTTTTTATCTCTAGGAAAATGATAAGGACCTGATCTTATAAAGCTCTGAGTACCCGCTACTCCCATGGACTTGTAGAGAACAAGGACAGATCCCTGTAAAAAGGTTGTACTTTTAAAAGGAAATTTTGTTCTCAAGTGCTGCACAAAATTTACATTTGTACCTTTTGCTTATGCAAAATCTCAGAATTATTTTCATTCACTGGGACTGCACTGAATTGCCAGCTCAGAAAGGAATGTTTTAACCAAGCATTGGTTATGTGGTTTTCAATTAATAAACAGGAATACTCCTTTCTAAACCTGGGGGAAATTATTTTTCTGTTTGCTGCTACAGTCTGTAACCTAAATGAATGGGAGCATTTATGTAGTACCTTTCATCCTGGGATATCAAAGCCTTTTACAAACACTGATCTGTTGCACTGATGTGCAACCACTGACTGGCGGCCACCTCTGAGGTGGTATGTGGTTGGCTGATAGAGTACTTGAGAGTGTCAAAATTAGATTTTTCACGTGAGATGGTTATGGAGGTATGGCAAGACTATCGGAATTTATTTCACATGCACATACCCCAGCCGTGAAGTGCAGTTATATCCCCTACTTAATATTCTTCCATTTTCCATCCATGGGTTAGCCTGACAACAAAATGAAAGCGTGTTCTCCCACTACATCACCAGTTTGAATCCAGCCCCAACTCAGTCACAGCCACAAGACATTGCTTTATGAAGGCTTTTGAGTGGCCTGAAGGAAATGGGTTTGGTGATCTCAGCTTGGCTTCATGTGGACAGGTGTCTACACCACAAAACCACCATCATAACTGGCACTGGTGAGGTCTCAGATGAGAGATCAAGGACTGAATGGGTTACCAAGAGTGAAGTAGTTCTCCAATTTCTACAGCTGTTCTCCCTGGGTTAGAGTTAAGAGTGATGTGGTCATACTGGAGCTGCCCATGTTTCATGTGTGTAGTGGAATAAAAAAGGACTTCAGTTTGCAGAGTTGTCAGGTCACAGATTCCTTGTGTTCCCAATGCCAGCAGGCTATAATTTAGGCAACTACTAGAATGGTTTACTTATGGAGGTAATGCCTTTTGACCTTGTGGGGCAATTCCAGTCCTTGTATGATTCTGCCCACACCCCATTAAAATGGATATCACAAATACTTGCAATGGGAAGTTTCTTTTGCGGTTATTAAGTCTGGATCCTGCCCAGCCAACCTTTAACTTTTCTGGAACAAAGTGGAATACACTCTGGTACAGTGATAAAATTCAAAAAGCTTTCTATGTAATAAGGGCAGCAATCATGTTTTGCAGGTCTAGAATACTTTCAATGCAAACATTTCAGGGTGACTTACAGACAGTGAATTAAGCCCCACACTCCCCAGGTACCATTTTACAGAAGGGAAAACTGGGTGATACGAAGTTTATCCACCTAGTCCTAACTTAGACAAAACTCTGAATGCATTCAAGAGCTCAGCCCTTAACAACATGCTCGGTTCCTAGCACAAGTTAGTAAAACACCTGAGACTAGAGCACCCAGATATGTTAATTAAGCTATGTTTCAGTTACAAGATCCTGGAACTCTTCTGAATGTTTTGGATTATAAGCTTATGCACCAAAATAGCTGTTAGTCTATAAGGTGCCACAGGACTTTTGTTGTTATTGAAGATACAGACTAACTCGGCTACCCCTCTGATACTTAGAATGTAAGCTGTTTAGAACCGGGCTGTCCTTTAGTTCAGTGTTTTTTGGGGATTGCAGTCAGGGCATAGGCTTTATTGTATTACACATTGTACAGCACATCTCCTTTGGCAGCCCTTCTTTTCCAATAGGCCACACATTCCTACCATAGTTCTCTGAAGCAGTATCCAAGCAAATATGTATTGGGTTTTAATGCCATACCACTAGCTTTGTTATTAATATCAATAGACGTTGGAACACTACCAAATGCTGCTGACAGACCCATGGACCCTTGGTCAAGTATTGCTGTCAGTTATATGCAAAACCATACGTGAGTCAACAAGTGTGATAGGTCAGATCTAGTTAAAACACAATAGAGCTACATAGGTGCAACTGAGAAGAAAGTTTGACTCCATAGTTTGAAAGCAAAAAGTTTCATTAACACAGCGAGTCCAATGAGCCTCTGGGAATCCTTTCTTCGGAATGAATCTAGTGTTTTCCTTTCTTACACCATAGAAATATACCTACTCCTGGTAAGGCAGAGATGCATGTGCAAAGCTCAAAGTTCTCAGAGAGTGTGGAATTCTGGTTCATATATATTTCACAGAGATTACTCTGACTCAGATATGTTATAGGGCTTGCCAGGAGCTGCAGAGTGAATCTGACTCCAGTTTTTCCCAACATAAAGGCTGCATCTACCCTAGCAAGTTCTTTTGAAAGGTTTTTAGAAAGGAGAAGTTTCTTTTGAAAGATCCCGCACAGCTTCGACACACAAAAAGCATTCTTTGGAAAGTAAATCAAAAGAATGTGGGGTTCCTTTCAAAAGTGCTCTTCCACTCCCATTGCAGTAAGAGCACCTCCTGTTGAAAGCTTCTTTTGAAAGAAAGTGTGTGTAAATGCTCCACAGGACCTTTCTTTTGAAAGAGGAGTCCTCATTGCTGAATTTTTCAGTCCCTGGACCATTCTTTTGAAAGATCAGTGCCTGAGTTGATTCTCTGTTGAAAGAGTGGATTGATCTTTCAATCTGCCTTTTTGTGTGTAGATGCACTCTTTCAAATGGAGTTTTTGTCGGAAGATATTTTCCAGAACTTCTTTTAAAGGGTCTCTGTAGTGAAGGTGTAGCCAAAGGATCTGGTGTTCTGGCTCAGGAAAAATCATCTAAATTTACTTGCTGTGTTTTCCACAGTGAGAAAATTCATTTTCCATAAACTTACTTTTGCTAGACTTGATAAAGTACTAGAGCACCAATGTCATGCATTTAATTGACTATACAGCAAAATACCTAAGAGGAGTCACAATTACTGGGCCCCTGTGCTGCATGGACAGCTGTGGACAATATTCTGTGTATAGATTGTGCCTCTGTATTTCTGTTAAATGAACGTTAGCATAAAGATGGAGCCATTTTTGATCAAATTGGCTACTGGGCACTATTTCTCACTACAAGCCAAAATAGTCTATAGACTATATTCTTTGCTCTGGAGATGGTTTTAAGGATTGTGGTTTAAGGTAAGGATTTTCACCTTGTTGTAGCAAGTAGACTTGTGTGTTCCAATGAACCCAGGAACAATGCTGTATGGAGTCTTATCCTCCCAGCAAGGTCACCCTGGCTTTGTACAGATGATTGAGACTGAAATTCTCATTGTAGTTTCCTTTGTCAGTCAGAGGGGATCCAGTTTCTCACTATTTCTGACCCTCAGCATCTGGCATTCTAACCTGGCTTCATGGTATGGCTATCCTCTTTGACCAGGTAAATAAACATTTTGGCTGTTCCAATGCAGCTTTCTGTTTCCCCAGTATCTTTCCTGCTCACACTGCTAACTTACAGGACATGGAACAGCCAGTCAGCTCAAGCCAGGAGATTCCGAGTAAATGTTTCTAGTCTCTACTGAATTCTGTGCTTACACCAGTACTGCAGAGTTCTAAGAAACTTATTAACTATTCTGTAAGGTATGTGCAGCAGTTCAGAGGCTTAATATTTGCCTGAATCCCAAAAGTGCTAGGACTATTCAGACAGTTTACCAAGTGGGGATATGATGGAGGTCTGTAAAATCATAAAAGATATAGAGAAAGGAAACAGGAAAGTACAGGTTGAACCTCTCAAATCTGGTAGTCTCTCATCCATCAATATCTGTAATTTGGCATGGTTTTAGTTAGTTGGATGATCACTTATCCTGGGTATGGTCAAGTTTCACATGGTGCCATAAAGTTTGTCTACAGCCACCAGTCCTGGCTCTCAGTGTTCTCTGCTGTTATTTAGCTGTAATTTACCCCTAATGTCTTCTCAGAGCCCAGTGAGCAGTGGAGATGTTGGTAATGTAGCTAGACAATATTGACCTCCTGTGATCTGGCAAATTCTATCATTTAGCACCAGTCAGGTCCCAAGGGTGCTGGACTAGAGATGTTCAGCATGTAGTATTTACCCCTTCACACAACACAAGAAACAGGGATCACACAAAAACTAATAGGCAGCAGGTTTAAAACAAAAGGAAGTGCTTTTTCACATAGTCAACTTGTGAGACTCATTGCCAGGGGATCATGTGAAGATCATAATATAGTTAGGTTCAGAAAAGAATTAGGTAAATTCTTGGAAGACAGGTTCAGCAATGGCTGCTAACCAAGATGGTCAGAGATGTTACCCAATTCTTTCAGTGTTCCTAAACCTCTGACTGCCTCTGATCCTGGGACTGTACAGCAAAGGATGGACCACTTGATAATTGCCCAGATCTGCATATACCCTCTGAAGCTCCTCATATTGGCCAGTGGCCACTGCAGGAAAACAGGATGCCAGACTAGATGGACCATTGGTCTGATCTAGTATGGCTATTTTTATGGATTTCCTGGGTAAAGTCACAGCTGGATCTTTCAAACATTTTCTTGTTTGCTTGGTTCAAGATTTTTATGTAATCACAACAGATTCCCTTCTCCTTCCCTCCTCAGAGCTGTTATAATTAGAGATGGATCTGAGACATTCAAATTTTCCCAACTTCAGGTTGAGGTTATTTGGATCTGGGATTTTTGCTGAACTTCTTATAGGCCCTGCTTCTTCAGTCCATCCCTATTCAGTACGCCTCATGAGCCCACACTTCCCTGGACTTTGATAGGACTTAAGCATGTGTTTAAATACCTTATTGAACTGGGAGCCATAAGAAACTGGGACCAATACTGAAGATGGAGTTGGCTCTTACTCCGAAGTACAAACATTTCAAAGAATGAGGTGTTTCAATTAAATGTGAGGGCTAATAACAATCTTCCTGTCTAGATCTGACCTGAGTCACAGGGCTTGTCCACATTTAGATTTGTCATTAAGGACCATCTCTAATTATAAAATCAAAGAATTTGCCCACCAATTGTTTGCATTTCCCATTATACAATGTGTTGGACTAAGCATTTATTACAAACCTCTTCTGTCCACCTGTATTGGCAATATTAGATATGGGGAATGCTGTATATGCACGCTCTGGAATTTTTTAGTCTCTTGCTAACATGTATCTTCTTCCACAATGCCCATTGACAGCATAAATAGTAATGTTCTCTTGAAATATGTCCTCTAACTTGTCTTGGCATTGATGTAATGTATGTAAGCAGCACAGATGTACAGACAGATGGGCGAGGGGTTCTTTTTTGTCTTGGAAGACTTAATGCTCTCTCTTCTCACATTGGATCTGGACTTAGTTTGCCTGTTGACTCATTTATGGACCCCAACAGCTCCACCTCAGTTCTTCCATGCAGCCACATCATCAGACTGTCTCTCTCCTCGCATTCCTGGTGGCGTCCTGGCTTTTTCTGACCTTGGTGTTCCAGTAGCTTGGGTTAGCATAGACCACCCAGCTGGCTGAGTTCCTGACTCCCAGGCCTTGTTAAAGACAAATGCTGTCTTTTTGCAGCTCAGTTTCTCTCCATAAAGTTAATCATGTAGCCTTCTTTTTACAAGGAGCTGACCCTTAGCCTTTCTTCCTCTTGGCATACTGAAGAGTCCTCTTGCTGCCAGAATACACCCCGCTCTTCTTAAGGAAGTCTAGTAAGTAAAATAAGGAGCTCCCAAAGGCAAGAGAAAGGATGCTTGGCTTCTGCCGGAGTCAACCTCGGTAGGATGTGTGCATTGTATCCTTATATCCTCATTCCATTAAAAGGCTTTGTTGGATATTTGCATATATTTCAGGTGTCAGAGATGGGTCCAAACCAAGACTATGTATGTACATATAGACAAACTTTGGGGCAGTTCAGAGTCCAGACCAGGAGCTCGATACACCATTTTTGGCTAGAACTCACTGCTTATTTGCACAGTTCAACACACAAATAGCACTGCACTACAGTCAGAAAAGCTGCTGACATGAGTAAGAATCCAAATGGTAAAGTCTCCTAATATAAAACCCACAAGCCTAAGGACAAACTGGAACCTGGACCAATGAGTAATCATGGTCTCAGCCCATGGAACACAGAGCACACTTTTTCTGTTCAATAATCATTATATTTTATTAAAGAAAACATCAATTTCAAATGAGACTGAAAGTAAACTGTCCTAAAATACTGTTTATTTAAAAAAAATATTCCCTACCTTCTGACTTCATCTCAGTGCCTCTTTCCACTGTCTCACGCTATAGACTGGGGCCTTTTGTTTCATTCATCAACAGAAATCATCCCTTAAATGTTTCCATGCAGTCATTCTCTTTTCTCAGGTTTAGTCATGGTTCTCTGTAAGGTTTAAATTTTCCCATGCTATTCAGACCAAGATTTTCAGGCTCCCACTGAGCCAATACCTGTCTGTACAATCTCACCCAACATGCTATGGCTGAATTTGAGAGCACAGTTCATAAATTGCTTCATTTTGCTAGTCCTTTTCTCTCTGCAGCTTCATTACCCTACTTTTTGCTGTTTTATCCTTTCTTTCTGAACACAATGATAATTTCCCAAATGCCACAGAATTTTCTAAATTCCAGCATTCCATGAGCCTCTTTTAAAGAGACTGACCCATCTAAAAGGGTTTTTTCCCTTTAAAAAAGATTTACTGAGGTTTTATAGCCTGCGTCCCCAAAGACTGTTGGCCACTTTTTGATTCCCCTCATACCATTATTACAGTATTGTCGATTCATTGACCTTAGTGGTCTTACTCCTGTACCCCAGCAGTGTAAGTGAGAATTTGATCTTGTCACTGAACCACAGCAAGATGGAACACTTTCTGTCTCGTTACAAAACCATGGCAACAGTAGGTCCAGATTTGAACCTTCTGTCATTCAAATCAAAGGATCCAAAAGTGCTGTACAATCTTAAAATAAATATAAAACTATGTTCAGGATTCACTTAATTCACCAGTGAAAAGCAGCCAATTCACAGGTGAAACATCGCAAATAGTTCACAAGGCTCATGCTGCACAGGTGAAGAATACAGTGTTCAACTGAAATTATTATTATTTGTATTCTGGCTGTGCCGAGGAACCTCGATCTAGGATCAGGAGGTCCTCACTGTGCTAGGCTACTAATAATAAGGATACCCTCTGTGCTAGAGAGCTTCCTTTCCAATTTGAGATAGGTGTCAAATGGGTGGAGACTGAGAATTTTAGTTAGATAGAATAGAATGTCCTGATTGGGAATAGAGCCACATCAGGTCAGTGTTGTGTTCGCCACAAATAAAGACAACATTATGTGTTTTCATCCTTGATTGATATTTGTTTCTGATTACAGAATACTAGTAACCAAAAAAGCAACTACCCCATCCCAATGAGAGAGAACACGAATTGCCCTGCAACTCGTTCTTTAACTCAAAATGACTGCTGTCTTTGCTGCAGGGAAGGGGACAACTTATATGTAAAGGTGCTATACCTAGAAAACTGAATGTCATACTTTCAGTTGCAATATTATGTTCTGAGGACTTTGAAGATGTAAAGTCTGCATAAGCAGCTTGATTATTAATACTCAAGTTTTTATTTCTAATGAAAGTTAATATAGTACTCCTCTTTGCTGTTCCCTTATTACAAGAACCAGCAGACACTTAATGAATGAAGTAAACAAGAATTTAAATTGAGGAAAGGGAAATACTTTTGTACAGTGCCCTTAGCGTTTGGAATCAACAATAACAGGGTATTATTGAGCATCTGCCTAGGATAAAATAGAGCAAGACATCAGTTTTCACAGCTCAGGACAGAGACTAATCACCAGCTAGAGTTAAAAAGACTTTCTCTCTGCTGTATCTTATGGGAGGGTCTACATGGCGCTCCGTCCAGCACCGCAGCCAGCAGAGCTATGTAAAATGAGCTTCTCGGGATTGCAAATGGCATGCCATCTACATACTCCCGAAGCTCATTACCATAGCACAGTGAGAGTGCGGCATCGGCAGAAGGGGGTGCCGGTACTGCAGAGGTCATGTGGACGTGCCTCTGCCAACTAAACCCCCCTCGATCACCAGTCCCTTATGCTGGGCAGAGCGCCGTGTAGTCATAGCCTATGTGTTTAGGTGCATTAGGAGCTCAATGTGTTTAATTTAACAAAGAGAAGATTAAGGGATGATTTGATTATGGGGTAGCTCCATGGGGAACAGATCTGATAAAGAGCTCCTCAACAATCAACTAGGTCCAATGGTTGGACATTGAAGTTAGACAAAATCAGATTGTGAATAACCCATCAATTTAATTAACCAGTGGAACAATTGACCATAGGCTGTGGTGGCACTTTTAAATCATCAGCCATTTATAAATCGAACCTGAATTTATTTTCAAATATATGTTCTGATTCAACCAGGAATAGTATGGGGGCAGTTAAAAAGGAAGTCTGGCCAGATACTCACGGAGGTGATTTGGCTTTGATGCTTTGGTATCCACCCTTTGAAACGTGTTACTGGACAAGATGGACCACTGCAGCATTTATCTGCTCTAGTAGTAAATTGTGCAGGACATGCAGTAGGCTTGAAAGATCACCTTATGCTCTTGGCTTGGCTGGTTCAAACCATTGGAAACCAGATTGAATCCCATTTCATTCCAGTTGGAATTGTAGGCCCAAGAGCCCATTGAGACAGGTAGTATCATTTACACCAGAACACAACTTGGGTTCACGTTGACACAGCTCAGAGAGCAGTTTGCTTCAATAATCGATGCAAGAGCAGACAGAAAGAACTAGGTAGGGGAAGCAAGACTGCACATTACTGAGCAACGTCCCTGTCTGACACTTTATAAGACCCTGGAATTTCATTGACTCATAGGTGCCATGTTTCCAGACTTGACTCACTGGTTATTAAAACCATAAGATTGCACCATGTGTCTCATGTTTCCCTGGGGCAAAGCAACATGTGAACATTATTACGGTTAGTTAATCAAAAACTTAATTTTCTTTTTGTGTTGAATATTCCAAAAAGAACAAGTAAAGAAAGAAAAATAATCTGACACATACACACACAACAACCAGTAACTAACTGACTAACTAACTAACTGACTAACTAACTAAGAATCCCATCTAACCCTTCTGAACACAGTGCTGGTATAATCTGCTGTCTCTGCCTAAGGTGCTGTAAAAAGTCATAAGCATTTCAACAGCCTCTTTCTTGTATCTGTTAGATTTGTGTTGATTGCAGAATTACTCTGGCCCAGTAGGAAAATAAGAGGGCATGTCTCCTTGGTGGGAGGATTCTATCATGCCTGATGCTAGTGTAAAAGATAGAAGAAATGAGTCCCAGGGGAAATAAATTCGACACTATGGCCTGTGTAAGAGAAAATTCCCTGTTGTCTCAGCTGGTACAGCTATAGGATAGTCCTCAGTTGTCACTGAATTGTGGCAGTTTATAGTACACCCTGACACACTTGGCCAAATAGTTTCCTCAGACCAGCAGCCTGCTGAGAATAGAATATTGTCCACTGTGCACTGGGTCAGGATGTAGCTAAGGACTCTGGCTGTTGTTCTCAAGGATGTCTTGACAGAATCCTTCAGCATACCCTCAAGAGTGTGACAAAGATATCTATTATCACCTTTCCTGTTCTTGATCACAGTGGACTGGATTATGAACAGGACAACAGACAGTCATCAATGAGGCATTCAGTGAACACTTTTCAAACAGCTAGAGGACATTGATTTTGCTGATGATGTTGCCCTCCTTTCAAACCAACATGAAAGCATGAAAGAAAAGGTCACGACACTAAACAAAACTGCCTCAGTGACTGGACTGAGCATTTACAATGGAAAGAATAAGACAATGAGGATCAACCAGTCCAACATCACCATCACACTGGGAGGGGTGACCTGGAACATGTGGAGCAGTTCACTTACTTCGGGAGTATTATGGGCATAGATGGAGGAACAAATAAGGATACCAGTGCCAAGACAGGGAAAGTAATAGCTGTGTTCAAGACTCTCCATCCCATATGGAGTTCACAAATAATATCTGTGAAGACAAAACTGAGGATCTTTGACACAAATGTGAAGAGTGATCTCTTGTATGGATGCATGACCTGGCATACTAAAAAGTCTTCAAATCACAGGCTACAGACATTCATAAATAGATGCCTGAGGTACATCCTTCACATCAAATGGCAAGACTTCATCACAAATGAGGAGATTTGAAACAGAGCAGGATGAAAACCAATTGACATTGAAATCAAGAGAAGAAAGTGGGGATGGCTAGACCACACTCTCAGAAAACCATCATCCAGCATATTCTGTCAAGCTGTCATATGGAACCCACAAGGAAAACGCAAAAGAGGAAGACCTCAGACAACATGAAGAAGATCTACTGATATTGAAGGACAAGAACTCGGGTACTCCTGGAGCCAGCTAGAAGTTTTGTCCCAAGACAGAGAGAAGTGGAGGAGACTTATAGATGACCTGTGCTCCAAGTGGAGTACCAGGATTAAGCAGTAGTAGTAGTAGTAGCAATAGGGCTCTCAAGGCCATGAGTGATGTAGCAGAGGTCAAACTTGGGAGGACTCCCTACAGAAAGAACAAGAGAAGGACAAACAGGGTGAGGTGGGTCCTAACAAAGTTAACAATTCGTCTAACAAAAGATTAACAAAAGGAGATAGGATTTCAAGTGATACCAAGTAGAAGGGAAAAAGTTACAAACAGTTACACTGATAAAAGGGGAAAATATTCTTCCTCGTGACTGAGGTTTAACAAATCTACCGTGTTAGTTCAAGGTAAGATTTTTAGCTCGTGTCCTCTCAGCAAGATGGCTGATCACCCCCTTGGTCAGGATCATCCCCAAAAGTCCCAAATGCTCTCAGTTCCTTCATTTTCTTAGGTGAAAGATCACTGGGGTGCTTTGCCTGTCTCTTTGATAGTCCAGTGAAAGTTACCCTGCCCCAAAATAGAATTCATTCAAGCTCTGAGGAAGGAGACATGGAGTCTGGTGATAGAGGAAGTTTCACATTAGTTTCTTCACCTTTGGTGTTTGATACAATGTGAATGGATTGTTATTGCCCATTTGTCCCTCCCCCTCTGCCCCCCCAGTCATGTAAATGAATGGCTACTTGACACGCAATTGCCAATCAATTTTCATGACATCTGCCTGGAGGTATTGGCTTGTCTGGGAGAAGAGTGGTTAGTCACTCCTCAGACTTGTGCAGTAAATACATGTTAATCCCACTCTTCCTTCACCATACCTATAATATGCAAGAATATTAATGATCAATATGTTATTAGTTTGCCAGTGATTTCTCACATACGACACACCAGCTATGGTCTTAGAATCATAGTACGGGTGGGTTGGAAGAGATTTCAGGAGGTCATCTAGTCCAACCCCTGCCTCAAAGTAGGACCACTCCCAACTAAACCTTTCCAGCCAGAGCTTTGTCAAGCCTGGCCTTAAAAACCTCTAAGGATAGAGATTCCTTACAGTCTACGATATGAATGAATTAATGACCTAATCACCACATGATACTGTCAGATATCAGGGAGTTCTTTGCCCTCTGGCACTGGGATGGCACTCGTACAGGGCCCCTTTTAAATTTAATGCAAGGTGGCTTTAACTTGCATCTTTACATTGTTTAAGGATTATGTGCTAAATACATGCAAGATCAATTGGTTGTCTTACGAGTAAGTTTCCTGTTACACAGAAGTGGGGCATCACAGCTGTAGGCCTGAGTATTTTATTTTGCCCAAGAAAGCTTATTCTCCAAAATATCTGTTAGTCTGAAAGGTGCCAGGGACTTCTTGTCATTTTTGAAGATATCGACTAACTTGGTTACCCCTCTGATATTTTATTGTCATGTCAGTGAAAACTTGGAAGAATGTGTTAAAGAAGTACATGTTGAAATATCAACCACAGTTTTCTTCTCAAGTGCAATGTATATAACTAGATAAGATTAGTTTCTGTGATCTGAGTTCAGGTCCCTTGCCTTGACTGCAATCTGATCCCTATGAGTGACTTCCTCATGCCTACTGTGGTCTCTCAAAGGGATTTCATATTTTTTTCCTTCTTTCTTGCTTGCTTTTTTGGCTTTTTTTTTTAATTTTGTGGTTTTTTACTCATCTAAAACAAAAAAATAACCAGGCTCAGATTACAAACTTGCAGTGTGTTTATGGCAAAACATAACAATAAATATGAATGATTGCTTATTTTAGGGAGTGCTTACTGATAAGCACACTTTAAATGCTAACATTTTGTCATTTGGTAAAACAGACAGTCTTTTTTCAATGCTGCACGTGAATTCTGGTTTAGTTGATGTCATAACTATTGCATAATTATCAACCTCATCTAACTAGATCATCTAACAAAATGGAACACATGCAATGAGAAATAGCTCAACCTGTCTGGTGAAGAATGGATATTACATCTTCATTCTGTCTCCAGTAGGCTCTAAAATGTCAGCAGTGGTTGTCTCTTCCATAACTGTATCAAATGTGAATGCCTCAGGCACTATAATAGCCTCCACATGGCATTACAGACAGGCCTCTTGGGTGCCCTGGTCTATCTTGCCAACCAGGTAAGCATGTGTGTGTGACAGATGGCTCCTTATGCCCAAAATCACAACATTCAGGCTAATCATAGCCTCAACCTAACTAGGCTAACCTAGTGAGGAGGGCTTTAAACTAGGTTCGATGGGGGCAGGGGAGCAAAGCCTGCAGGTAAGTGGAGAGCATGGATACCTGGGAGATGAACTTGAAATGGGAGGGAGTATGGGCTACACTGGGAGAGTAAAAAGAGGGCCATGGCAAAACTGGGAGGCAAGACCAAATCAATGTCTGAGATGCCTATATACAAATGCAAGAAGTATCGGAAATAAACAAGAAGAATTGGAAGTACTAATAAATGAATACAACTATGATATCGTTGGCATCACAGAAACCTGGTGGGATAATACTCATGATTGGAATGTTGGTATTGAAGGGTACAGCCTACTTAGGAAGGACAGACAGGGAAAGAAGGGAGGAGGTGTTGCCTTGTATATTAAAAATGTACACACTTGGGCAGAAGTGGAGATGGACATAGGAGATGGACGGGTTGAAAGTCTCTGGGTTAGACTCAGAGGAGTAAAAAACAAGGATGAGGTCCTACTAGGCGTCTACTACAGGCCCCCTAGCCAGGTGGAAGAGGTGGATGAGGCTTTCTTTAAACAGCTAACAAAATCATCTAGGGCCCAGAATTTGGTGGTGATGGGGGACTTCAACTATCCAGGTTGAACTAAAAAAGGAATCGTATAAGAAATGGAAACTAGGACAAATTACAAAGGATGAATATAGGCAAACAACACGAGCATGCAGGAGCAAGATTAGAAAGGCTAAGGCACAAAATGAGCTCAAGCTACCTACAAGCATAAAGGGAAACAAGAAGGCTTTTTACAAATACATTGGTAACAAGAGGAAGACCAAGGAGAGGGTAGGGTCATTGGTCAGTGACGAGGGAGAAACAGTAACAGGGAATTTGGAAATGGCAGAGATGTTTAATGATTTCTTTGTTTCGGTCTTTACTGAGAAATCTGAAGGAATGCCTGACATAGAGAATGCTAGTGAAAAAGGGGTAGGTTTAGAAGTTGAAATACGAAAAGAACAAATTAAAATTTATTTAGAAAAATTAGATGTCTGCAAATCACCAGGGCCTGATGAAATGCATCCTAGAATCCTCAAGGAGCTGATAGAAGAGGTATCTGAGCCTTTAGCAATCATTTTTGGAAAATCATGGGAGACGGGAGAGATTCCAGAAGACTGGAAAAGGGCAAATATAGTACCCATTTATAAAAAGGGGAACAAGAATAACCCGGGAAACTACAGGCCTGTCAGCTTAACTTCTGTGCCAGGAAAGATAATGGAGCAGGTCATTAAAGAAATCATCTGCAAGCAGTTGGAAGGTGGTAAAGTGATAGGGAACAGCCAGCATGGTTTTGTAAAAAACAGATCATGTCAAACCAATCTAATAGCTTTCTTTGATAGAATAACAAGCCTTGCGGATAAGGGAGAAGCGGTGGATGTGGTATACCTAGACTTCAGTAAAGCATTTGACACGGTCTCACATAATATACTTATCAATAAACTACTCAAATACAACTTAGATGGGGCTACTATAAGGTGGGTGAACAACTGGCTGGATAACCAAACCCAGAGAGTAGTTATTAATGGTTTTCAATCCCGCTGGAAAAGTATAACTGGTGGGGTTCCACAGGGGTCTGTTTTAGGACCGGTTCTGTTCAATATCGTCATTAACGATTTAGATATTGACATAGAAAGTACACTTATTAAGTTTGCAGATGATACCAAGCTGGGAGGGGTTGCAACTTTTTTGGAGGATAGGGTCATAATTCAAAAGGATCTGGATAAACTGGAGAAATGGGCTGAGGTAAACAGGATGAAGTTTAATAAGGACAAATGCAAAGTGCTCCACTTAGGAAGGAACAATCAGTGTCACACATACAGAATGGGAAAGGACTGCCTAGGAATGATTACAGCAGAAAGGGATCTAGGGGTTATAGTGGACCACAGGCTTAATATGAGTCAACAGTGTGATGCTGTTGCAAAAAAAGCAAACATGATTCTAGGATGCATTAACAGGTGTGTTGTGAACAAAACATGAGAAGTCATTCTCCTGCTCTACTCTGCGCTGGTTAGGCCTCAGCTGGAGTATTGTGTCCAGTTCTGGGCACCACAGTTCAGGAAGGATGTGGAGAAATTGGAGAGGGTCCAGAGGAGAGCAACAAGAATGATCAAAGGTCTAGAGAACATGACCTATCAAGAAAGGCTGAAAGAATTGGGCTTGTTTAGTTTGGAAAAGAGAAGATTGAGGGGCGACATGATAGCAGTTTTCAGGTATCTAAAAGGGTGTCATAAGGCAGAGGGAGGGAACTTGTTCTTCCTTGCCTCCGAGGATAGAACAAGAGGCAATGGACTTAAACTGCAGCAGGGGAGGTTCAGGTTGGACATTAGGAAAAAGTTCCTGTCAGGGTGATCAAACACTGGAGCGAATTGCCAAGGGAAGTGGTAGAATCTCCATCACTGGAGATATTTAAGAAGAGGTTAGATAGATGGCTTTCAGGGATGGTCTAGAAAGTGCTTGGTCCTGCCATGAGGGCAGGGGGCTGGACTCAATGGCCTCTCGAGGTCCCTTCCAGTCCTACTCTTCTATGATTCTATGATTCAAAAGACCAGTCACTTTCCCCAGGTCAGTGAGGTCAGTGCGGTTAGATCACACACCAAAGACAACTCACATAGCCAGCCTTATAATAAACTAGCTGAAGGTTTATTAACAAGGAAAAGGAAATGAGAATATTTTGCGAGGTTAAAGCTCGTGAGCACACATGAGTTACAGCCTTAGGTATCAAAAATAACAGAAGCTACTGTAATGAGCAAACTGTATGTCCTTTGGGAATAACCCAAGCTAAGCAGTGTGGGGACCTCTGGCTTATGCCTTGAAATATTGCCCTTTCCAAAATTTCAAGCAACACAGTGATGACAGTTTGTTCTTGACAGGGAATTTTATTTCCTTCCCCCAGAGTTCAAAGTGTGATGGGACAGTCATTTACCCATGTCCCTTCTTCATGGATGTGAGGAAAACAGTCTAAGTCTTTTGTTTGCAGATGTTCCACTGCAGTTTTCCCGAAGGCTATGGGCCTTCTTTTGCTTGGGCTGGAGATGACATCTCTCGTAGTAAATTAGTATTTCCCAAATGGTAACAAGTCTCTCCCACCTGAGGGTGGGAGGTGGGGGTGATTTCTGGTTTCATAGCCCACACAAATATTTTCTTCTGACATGGGCCACAAATAGATAGATATGGCTAGAAATGAGATTAACTCACACAGCAAGTCACATGCATTTCATAAAGCCCAAACCCGCAATTTCTCTAGTTCTAATACCTCTTTTAACAATGCTAACACAGAAGTGAGCTAGACTGGTTTTCAGCTCTGCATTTGTCTATGTTCAGTGAGGCCTAGGGGCCATGGGATGAGTTGGCACTGGGTCTGCCAGTCTTGCACTGGCCTTTGTCAGAAACAAGATAGTGGACTACAAGGACTGCTGCTTTGATCCAGTCTGATTTCTCCTGTTGGTGTTGATTCACTCTTCAGTGCTGCTGAAAGGTGTTCAGAAGTAATGAGGGTATTCTAGTGATAACCAGGCCTGAAGAATTTCTTCTGCCATGAACATGCCCGCAGGATTGGCAACATGTTGGGAAAAGGGGCTAGACATAAGTTGATAGCAGCTCTGAACATACAGATAGGCCTACAGCTTCCCTAAGCATAGGGAGGAGGTGCACTCTGAACTTATATCTGAACTATCTTGAGGGCAAAACCTCCCTCCACAGGTTGCCAATAGAACTAGGCTGCATGACCCTAGGCAAATCATTTTATTTCTATGTGCCTCCATTTCCCCTTCTGTGAAATGCTTTGTAATGTGTCTTAGGCTGTATGGATAGAAAGCATGAGATAACAGTGGAGGTTTATTGTGTAACAGGGAGTAGGGATTGTCCATCCAACACATCCATCTGTCTAGTACCTAGGAGGTAATTTTTTTTTCTTAAGAGCAACAGGAGCTGCTGAACACTTCTGAAAGTCTGGCCATTTCCTGTAAGCATTAAACTGGGATTTTAAGGGAGTGTTTTTGAAAATGTACCCCAAAATGGAGAAAGACTCACACATCTCAATGAATGAATAAAAGCTAATTGAAATTAAGTCAGGGACAGAGATGAAACAGTGGATTGCTCATGACAAATTATGAGAACGAATTTGTTCGCATGAAATGGAAATAAGTATTTACTCATAATGGACTATTACTCAAGAAATTTTGAAAGAGCATAGCTCTGCAGGAGTCATAATGTGATTAGTCACCAAATATCATCTGAGCTAGGCCTGGTATATTGTACCTGAAGAGAGAAAACCAGACAGTGAACCACAATTTGTAAGTGAGGAATTCAAACAGACCACTTGATCATGCAGAAACGTACAGGCAATGGTTTGTCTTTGAAGACAGACCAGATCATTAAAAGGCTGCTTGAAAAAGTGAGAGCAGAGTAAGCCTGTCTGAGGTAATTCAGACAAACTTCCAGCTTGCACAATAGAGAGATGGAGGCAGGACAGTTTTGAAGTGGTCTTGGACTCTGGAGCACATGTCACCATTTGGTCCACCACAACATGATCTGGCTACCTTCCTGTAACCCTCCAAAGATCATCTATATTACTCTTTTTTTTTTCCTTGTGGAGTGTTGAGAAAGTTTGAGTTAAGAAGAGGGGTTGTGGTGGTGGGGGTAGTCTCTGTGTGTGTGTGTGTGTGTGTGTGTGTGTGCGCGCACGGGTGTATGTGTGTGTTCATCTGGTATGGATTTTCTAGTTAATATTTTGTACATGCCTCTCAAGTTTTGAATGAGTAGATTTTAAATAGATAGAATTAATTATTTTCATAGAATCATAGAATGCTAGGACTGGAAGAGACCTTGAGAGGTCATCAGTTCCAGCCCGTGCCCTCATGGCAGGACCAAGTACTGTCTAGACCATCACTGATAGACACTTCTCTAACCCGTTCTTAAATATCTACAGAGATGGAAATTCCACAACCTCCCTAGGTAATTTATTCCACTATTTGACCACCCTGACAGTTAAGAACTTTTTCCTCATGTCCATCCTAAACCTCCCTTCCTGCTTCTTGTTCTATCCTCAGAGGCCAAGATGAACAAGCTTTCTCCCTCCTCCTTATGACACCCTTTTAGATACCTGAAAACCGCTATCATGTCCCCCCTTACTCTTTTTTCCAACTAAACAAGACCAATTCTTTCATCCTTTCTTCATAAGTCATGTTCTCTAGACTTTTGATCATTCTTGTTGCTCTTTTTCTGGACCCTTTCCAATTTCTCCGCATCTTTCTTGAAATGAGGTGCCCAGAACTTGACACAATACTCCAACTGGGGCCTAACCAGTGCAGAGTAGACCGGAAGAATGACTTCTCATGTCTTGTTCACAACACTCCTGCTAATGCATCCCAGAATCATGTTTGCTTTTTTTGCAACAGCATCACACTGTTGACTCATATTTAACTTGTGGCCCACTCTAATCCCTAGATCTCTTTCTGCCATACTCCTTCCTAGACAGTTGCTTCCCATTCTGTATGTGAGAAACTGATTGTTCCTGCCTAAATGGAGCACTTTGCATTTGTCTTTATTAAACTTCTTCCTGTTTACTTCAGACCATTTCTCCTATTTGTCCAGATCATTTTGAATTATGATCCTATCCTCCAAAGCAGTCGCAACCTCACCTAGCTTAGTATCATCTGCAAACTTAATAAGCATACTGTCTGTGCCAATATCTATATCATTGATGAAGATATTGAACAGAACCAGTCCCAATACAGACCCCTGCGGTACCCCACTTGTTATACCTTTCCAGCAGGATTGAGAACCATTAATAACACTCTCTGAGTACAGTTATCCAGTCAGTTTTGCACCCACCTTATAGCCCCATCTAAGTTGTATTTGTCTAGTTTATTAATAAGAATATACTGCAAGACTGTATCAAATGCCTTGTTTTATTAAATATCTTGGTACCTTGGCATTTAGAAATACTTTTTTTAAAGCAACATAAGTTCCAGAGTGCATAAAGAGGAGTTTGCTTGATGAAAGCTGAATGGCAATGCAAGATAATTAATGCTAATAATATTTCATTATTTACGCAAATTTCTAATCCCTATTCTCAAAGAATATTTGGAGCCAGGGTTTTGGTTCTATCTAATGTAGAGGTAGGAGCAAGAGTCTGGAATTAGATCCAAGTTGTGAAACCACACACACAAATCCAGGGTGGTTTACATCTGTGTTTTGATTCAGACATATTTTAATGTACAGC
Source organism: Carettochelys insculpta (assembly GCF_033958435.1). Taxonomy (NCBI): domain Eukaryota; kingdom Metazoa; phylum Chordata; order Testudines; family Carettochelyidae; genus Carettochelys; species Carettochelys insculpta. Next base: position 197,039,676 of record NC_134139.1, on the reverse strand, counting down.
AACCACTTCGCACATGGCTAAGATGCAGCCACTTCTAAGGTGAAGCACGGCAGTCTGACAAACACCTCTCACAACCTTAGAATGCTGTAGTGCAACCAAAACTGCCAGAGGATTGGAATGGGTGGATTTAGAGAAGTGGAATGTAGATTCCCTTCTGGGGGCTCAGCCATGACAACAGAACTGGGACCCTGGTGCCCTGGGATTTTCAGTGATCACAGTATTAGGACTTTGGTTTCACTTTTCATCAGAAAGAGGAGGCTGTCGTACAGTCAGGCTTTCTGTAGAAGCAGCTGCAGAGTGAGGCGTGCATACACAGTCTTAACCTAACTTTATAAACACAACCAGAAAACACAGTATACAAGAGCATCTGCAACTTGCTAGATCATTCGTAGGAGTTGTATTACTCATTGCACTACCTCGCAGAGACGTGGCCAGCAGCAAAGCACCCCTTCCCATTCTAATGGGGCATTGGTTCTGGGCTGACTCACTGGGAGGAACTCCACCTACTGAACCTCCAACACATGTTTTACAGCTCTCTAGGGGGCTGAGTCTCCACTCTCTGTGACTTGAGTCTGATTTTCCAGTGCTTTATGCCTGCCACCATCATTAATAACTATGCAAAGAGAGTGAGAAAGTGGTATCAAACCGCTACTTTTCTGACATGGAAGCAGTTTACTGTGTGATGCACATTTATACATGACTACACAAGTGCAGGGCAGTGGAAAAATCAGGCCCTAGCATTTTCCCCTAGAGGCTCCCTCTCCACCAGATCTAGCCCTGTTTATTTAAAGAGTGGCACAGAGATCACAGCGTGGCTCAGTATGGCTTCCGGCGAGATAAGAACAATGATGAGCAGAGCAAAGCAAAGCAATCAAATCAAAAACCAACCTGAATAAAGACTTCTTGAAAGGTTAAATACAGGTGAAATTCCCTCTCAGGCAACCTCCCTGAGACTGAAGACACACAAGAGAATGCATCCATATTTTGCCCATTCCTTAGACCCAATCTTATTACAGTTTAGTTAACAGTTATCGCCTTTTCTGCTGCCTTTTCTGCTGCACCAGCAAATTACTTGCCAAAGGTCGTATCACTCAACAGCATTGGGTTTCATAGGCCTGTGCTAACATCATCCACAAAGCCCCCTATCTTGAGTAAGTGAGGGCCATGTAATGCTGTCAGGCTCCAGTTATTGCCACCCAGGATTAAATCTGGGCCCTCTTCAGCTTAATGCTTGAGATGCAAGACTGTCTTGCCTCTTAGTCAAGTCTGTAGCAGGCTCATACAAGCACTAGCTGTTCTAGTGGCCACTAGAAGGGGACAGAGTGCCACACCAAGCAGGCATGGTTCGTACCCTCAGCCATACACATTACGCACTAGTGGGAGAGCTAGGGAGAGCATTTATTTTAGCTGCTCCTGAGCATACTCCATGGCTGCAGAGCAGCTCAGAGATTGGGAATGACACTGTACTGTATCTGGTTGAGTGTGGCACAGACTCTAGGAGATGAGGTGCCAAGGCCAGAGGCTGCAGCAAGCTTGGTTCTATGAGAATGATGCCCACCGTCTGCAAAGCTCCCAGGCAGTGAAATTGGTGGCTGGTGTGCTCAGAAACCACTCTGTTCTTGGTGGGTGACTCCACTGCATCCCAATTCAGCCACTTCAGATTTGGTACATATGGCTTCTGTATGCCCTGCCTTCCCATTAACAGCATGTGAGCAGCTAACAGTATTTTGTGTCTTAATCCTCACACCACATCTTATTTCAAAGGGGAGGAATGGGGAATCAAAGAGGTTAAGTGTCTTTGTGAAGATATTAAAGCACATCTGCAGTACAGCAGGAAACTGACCTCCAGCCTTCTGAGTCACAGACTAGCTCCCTAACCACTGTCCTATCCTTCCTCCAGAGCCAAAATGTGCAGATGAAGAGACAATTTCTGTAGCTGGGGGCTGTACTGATTCTTATCCCCTGTAGCTTGGGCACAGAGGAGGACATGTAACACCAGTTGCATAGTTTTTTGAAGGCTTGTGTACTCATTCTGAGCTTCTCTTCTCTTCTCTGATGTCTCCCTTCATTCATTATAGCTTACTCCAAACAGCCTGTCTCTAGATTACTGCCAGCTGGGCTGACAGCCACCATGGGCTCCAGGGCAAGGTGTGGAAGAGCCCTGGCTCTGCATCCTGAGAAGGGGAGGGGTCTTGGGCAGAAGGGGCAGGGCTTCAGACAGTCCTCAGTGCCACCTGGACTGCAGCTCTGCCACCTCGCCCCCACCACATTAAATCCTGAGAGGTGCATAGAGCAGCACAGCAGTGGCATGGAACTCTGGGCCCCTTTTAATTGCTGGGTACCAGGGCAATTGCTTTCTTTGCCTCTCCTGTTGGCAAGCCTGGTTATTACTACTATTTTAATCCCACTAGCGCCTGTTAAGAATCAGGGACTAGCAGTGATAGGTGTTTTACAAATATCTTCCCCCCACCCCTCATCCCCCCACCCTGGAACTCAGAATCTAAAGTCATGACAAGATGCAACACACTGACAAAAGATATGGGAGAACAGAATGAGCTAGCCAAAATGATCCCTCTGTGCATAAAAGATCTTTTAGTTTCTGCTTGCCACCTCTTTAGCCATTCTCAGGCATCAGGGCTTTCAGGCAGCATCTCAGAAATAAGCTTGAAGGAAGTTTTTGAAGGAAGACAAGTTTGTGGCTTTGGATGGGGAAAGAGTAGTTATTTCTAAAGGCATTCATGATGATGAGAAGCACAGGCACTGATCAGATTATTGCTGTGCTACTTTGTATAAAAGTTTAGTGTTAGTTTTAAGGATCACTTGCTAATTCTGACTTGTCAGAGATCTAAATCAGATTTTTTTTTGAGGATTGTTGAATCGCTGCTCCCCAGTGTATGAAAAAAGCATAACATTTAGCCTTATTTCCTTTGCTGGTGTAGATAGGAATTAGCCAGGCTATCTGTGGGTCTTTGGCACTGTTCAGGATGACACTAGAGCTGAGTCAAAATCTGCTTTTTTATCCGAACCCCCACAAACTTTGGTGGTTTGGAGAGAAATGGAACCTGGATCTGAAGCACCTCTCATTTTTGTTTTGATTTTAATGCAGCCAAAACCCAGCTTCCTCGTCAATTTCTAGTTAACATGGTTTGAATTCTAGTATAGACAGAGCCTTTCTGTAAGGAAGGAAGCCAATATGCAAAGGAAGGAAAAGTTTTCAAAGAAAATTGCAGTAACTTTCCATGCAGATCATGGGGATGTAAATGAATGTTGAAGTGTCATATCCATCTTCAGTCCACACATTAGGGATAAAGGTAGACTGGTGAAGAAGTGAGTGCCCTGGGTGGTGACATGCCACAGAAATGAGAGCAAAAGCCTTGAGTTTCATTTGACTTGCCGTGTCAGTTTATCAGGGCTCTTTTTTTTTTTTTTTTTTTTTGCAGAATGGAGTTCTGGATCCCTTTTTCCATTAGAACACCAGAAAAATTTTCACTGTCAGTTCTGCACCAGCATACAGACTGACTCTCAGCAGTGTGGGGCTAGAACAGGAGTCCCCGCCAGTCCTGCATCAGCGTGGGGCCTGGGGCAGAAGAAGCAGTGCAGAGACCAGGGAATTAAAATTGAACACCCTAAACCCTATGAGAAATCATCAGCCTTGATTTCAGGCACCTTTTTTTCTAGGAAAAAGACAAAAAAACAACAACAACAAAAAAAACACTGCAATTTACTGTCTGGGATACAAACTTTCCCACAATGGAAATAGGTTTTGTTTTAATTTCGCAACATCAGAGTTTTCAGATGCCAGAAATAATGAAAGATACAAGAAGGTGAGAATACTTTTTATTGGACCAGCTTCTGTTGGTGGAAAGCTTGAATTAGTGAAGGAACAATTTCTCAGACCTGAAGAAGAGCTCTGTACAGTACTTTTCATCAACAATGAGTAATCTGATGAAGTGGGTCTTACCCATGAAAGCTCATTACCTAATAAATACATTTGTTAGACTTTAAGGTACTATAGGACGGCTTGTTACCTCTCATCAACTGAAATTCATCCAATGAAAGATTTTACCAACCTTACCTTGTCTCTCTAACATGCTGGAACCTGACTGGCTACTCGAACACTGCAAACAACTATGGAAAAAGAAATAACAATAGTGCTGTTAACAGCTCATTACTTGGATTTTTCTACCATTGTTATTAAAATGGGTTTTTGTATCCCTGATAGTGCCTTAAAATTTGCACTGGGTTTCAGCTCAAGTAGTTTTATAATGTACCTGAAGGTTTTATATACAGCTGCCCATTCTTATAGTGTCCCAGCACTATTCATATAATGCAGTGGTTCCCAACCTATTCACTAGTGCAGATCCCCTGTCACTCCTTCCAACCATTCATGGACCCCCATCAAAGTCAATTCTAGCTGCTATGTACACTTCATTAAATGAAAAAGTAAAATGTAACATGGATTTTCAGACAGCAATTAATAACTTTATTGGAAGATATTTAATTTAAAAATAATTGATAGTAATTTTGCAATTTGTTTAAAACTTATTTTCTATGACCATTTTTATTTACTTTTTATTTTTTCACAGACCCCATGCAATACCTTCACAGACCTCCAGGGGTCTGCAGATCCCAGGCTGGGAACCACTGGTGTAATGTGTTCACAAGATTAAAACAGAAAACTAGGTGAGACAGATTAATCCCAGGTCTCCAAATTTTTCAGGCAGCTGACAGGGTGATAGTTTCTACAAGTTTCTTTCAGAATTTGTATTAAAAAAATAGGGTCATCCTACTTAACATCCATATTCAGTGATTGGGGGCCATACTGAATATGGAGCCAGAAACCACAACCTGGCTCTCCAGGCTCTTGCATTTTCCCCAGAGGCTGCTACATCATAGGATACTGTATATGTAGGGTTTAATCCAAACGGGAGTTTTCCTAATGATATCAGTGTATACTGGACCAGGCCCATGGTTTGTATGTTGTTTTCAGAACAGGGGTAGGTGTCCAGCCAGAATGCACAGCAGCATACTCGCCTGTTCAGTCTCTTCTTTGTTGATTTTGTGTCTGAAGCCACTTAACTATCTGCAGGCGGGAGCTGACCTCCAGTTTCAAGAGAGCAAAGACTTCAATCTTTCATGCCTGGAGGCAAAAAAGTAAAGCCACTGAAAAGCTAATTCAGGAACTGTGTTTTGCTGCTTTTGCTGCTGGTTTGTTGTCCATGTAAGCCAGGGCCCTGAAAACTGGAAATGTGAGTTAAAGTAGCAGCTCCAAAAACACAGTCCTCTGCTACTTGGATTTCTATGGGAGTTTTGCTTCAGTAAGGACATTGTGATTTGGTTTCACGATTGGCCAGGGAGAGCGTGCCTGAACCATATACAGCAGATGTTTAAGCAGGATAAGTGATGCATTGAGACTAGTGTGTCTGCTCCTTAATGGCTGACCTAAAGAGAATAAAAGCCCCCTCCTGCTACTGAACATTGTCCTTTACGTGAGTTGGGGCAGAGCTGTAGTTTTGTGACTTGAAATCAATGCCTCAGCCAGGATTTCCTCATGTTGAACTTACTCTGGAAATTCATGTAAATCATATATGCAGTCACACGTGTCACATGTAGCTTCATGTGCTGTAGGATTGGTGACACATGACACATCTTCCTTGCAGACTTGGAGCCTTGCACCCCTGACATTCCATCTGCCACTGCCTCACTATCATCCTCTGAAGAATATGGGCCTTTCACCATTCCATTGTAACCATCCTCCTCCTGTGAGCCTGGAGCCTCATTGCTTTCACCACCAGTATCTGCTCACATTTCAACCTTCCATCCTGAATTGCTTTCTATTCTACCACCAGCATCTGCCTCACCTACTACCCTGCACCCTGGACTTCCCCCAATCCCACCACCACCTGCCTCTGTATCATCCCCACACCCTAGAATTGTCTCACCAGCAGCTGTCTCATATGCTAGTGCCACCCACTTAATTGATTGGTTGTCCTTCCTTGCCTCAGGAACCTCTGCCACCATCCAGGGGAAGGAGGAAGAACAGTCACACACAGGGACCAGCTGCACGGATATAATGAAAAGGAGCGGAAGTGCACCTGCATGTTTATGGGGAGGAAGATGATCAGTTTGGATATGTGGAGGAGCTGCCTCCTGAGGCTGCTTGCTCACCTCCAGCGGCTCATAGCAAGCCCTCCAGCTCAGAGCAAGTGTCTGAGAATGTAGAGGACATCCTGGCAGAGTTACAGACAATGCACCAATGTACCATTACCTTTCTATCTTAGCTGGAGCCCTCACACATTAGTGTTATCCTTGGCACCCCAGCAGGATGCCCCAGCCCTTTAAGGTATGTTTTCACTGCATGGTTAACTCCACTGTTACCTGGATTTAGCCTAACCCTATTACCTCCTGTGCAGAAAAACTTCTGACCTGGGTTCGGAGGTACTTCCAGCCTAGGATAACTTATCTGGGAGGGGGGCGGAGGGGTGACAGGGTGCAGTCAGAGAAGACTGCTTGGGATGTTCCCCAGTGTGTTGACACCTACCTTCTTGCTATCTGGGGCTCCCCACCAGCCTGCCCTGCTGAGCCAGATCCTCTGGTCTCCTCCAGCCAAAGCACAGAGTTGGGTTTATCGCCATGCAGAACAATGCAGACAATGTTTAACCACAGCTCTGGGTGGAAGCAGTTTCTATGACACAGCACCCAGGAATTAACCCTCAGAATGGATCATAACCCCAAATAGATTTGTCTCGCTATGCAAAAGATTCACCTGGTGAGGGGTCTCATTAGGTAAACCCCTTTATTCATGAAAGGGAGATATGCACAGTGGTAGCTCTGCCCAGGTAATAACAATTTACACTGGGTTTGATTATAAACAAAAAGAGTTTTTATTAAGCAAAGCAGTAGGATTTAAGTGGTTATCAGTAATGACAAGCGGATCAAAATGAGTTAGCAAATCAAATAAAAGAGAAACCACATAAGTACTTCTATTCCCCTAAAATTTTAGTTCAGGGAACCTGCAGCTCTGGAGCCACATGCAGTTCTTTAAGGAGTCATTTGCGGCTCCCGACGCTGACTCCTCTGTGGCTCCCTGCACTGCCATTGCTGAAACCATAGCACAGGGGTCAGCAGCCCCTAGCACATTTGGTGCGGTTTATGAACTAAATTCAGTCAATTTAATGGCCAGCAGCTACAGGGGAGCTCCCTTGTTGTGGGCAGAGCAGCAGGAGGGATCTGGCACTAGCCCATTTGGGTCCTGGGAGAGAGATCTGGAGGCGGGCACTAGAGGTGGCAGTTTTGTGTCCTGTCCACCCCACCTACCACCCTCCTGTGTCTTTCCTGGTGTTGGCTGGTTCTGGCCCCCTTAATTCCTCCCTTCACCTGGCCTCTGCAGGTCCCCTCCCCAGCACAGCTCCCTGCCCCACAAGAGCAGGGAACATTCCAGGAAAGTTTTCACCAAATTTTCCTCCCTTCTTTTGGCCCTGAGGAGCCCCTGCTAACTCATTGGACACAATTAAATATTAATGATTACTTAAGAAAATCAGTTAAATTCTGAACAACTCACAAATTATGTGTGATCTCGAAAGGTTGGATAACTCCCCCATTTATATGTGCAGTGCATTGTGGGATATGATCCTGTATCTGTGTTTTGTCTGCGTTGCTAATAAAGTTTTGATTTTTAATAGGAAAAGGCAGCTTGTAGTACTCCTGCTGTGAAGGGCAACATGCATTTTAAGAAAGAAAAGTGAAATTAAATGTGAAGTAAAATTGGCATAACTAAAGTGGGTTTGTGGGTGAAAATCAAGAAGACAGTGGTACAAACACACACCGGTAAATTGTGATGAAATAGAATATGTGAAAAGTTTGTGAACATCCTGCAGCAAAGATGTATCGCATTGCAAATCATTGCATGTGAGCTGTTCTTAAAATAGGGGTTACAAAAGTACGGCTTGATGTTATTTGTTAAGGACTGTTTTGTATTCACATGCATTGTGGCTCTTGAAGTATTGATTTTGTAATCAAGTTTGAAAAAATGTCCCTTCTCGCCAGGGCTTTTTTCTGCTGGAACGCCATGGAAAGGCGTTCTGGCACTCCTCTCCCCGGGTGGGGTGGGGCACAGTGCCATGCAACAAGCCAGTCTGGGAAGCTCATGCACGGTTGCACCACCCTGGGAGCCACAGTGGGTGGGAGAGTGGAGGAGCCACCATCTGCTCCTCTGTGAGGTGGGGGGGCAGTTTGGGGCTGCAGGGGGGTTAAGCCTGGGGTGGAGGGTGTGGTTTGAGGCTGTGGGGGGAGGGTTAAGCCTGGTCGCAGGTTGGGGCCACGGGCAGTTGCGGGGGGCTAACCCTGGAGAAAAGTGGGGGCTGCAAGGGCCCAAGTGGGGTTAATCCTGGCAGTGAGTTGGGGCTGGGAGGGTTTAAGCCTGGCATCAGGTTGGGGCTGAAGGGGGCTGAGGGGGTTAAGCCTGGCAGTGGTTTGGGGCTGGGGGGATTTAAACCTGGAGGCAGGTTGGGGCCGTGGGGAGGCTGCAGGGGTTGTGACCACAGGGGGCTGAGTGGTGGGTTGGGGTTGGGGTTGGGGGGGTTTGAGTCTGGCAGCAGGTTGAGGCTGCAAGGGGGTGGGGGGATTAAGGCTGCAGTGGGTTGTGACCACAGAGGGAGGAGGGGGTCAAGTCTGGCCGTGGGTCAGAGGTGGGGGGCACCCTGGGGACTGCTGGATGCGGCAGGAACTGGGGAGTCACTCGCCTGGGGTGGTGGGAAGGGAGAAGTGACCCCCCCTCCGGGGAAGGTGGCAGCGTGGGGGGTTACCACCCGCACCCTACACCTGGGGAGCACCTGTGCCTAGCGGGAGGCATCTGCACCCACTTCATACCCTGAAGTGCCCTAATGCCCCGCAGCCCCCAGCCACAGCTGCCTACCTGGCCCTGACACTGCCCATCTCCACTGCCTTGTCTGGTGCTGTCCACCCTGTTCTCCCAGCCCACAGCCCACCCTGCCCCCTGCTCAGTGCCCTACACCCAGTTCACAGCCCAACCTGCCCCCTGCCCTACCCCCAGCCTCTCCACCCACTTCCCTGACCCAGCTCCCCCCAACTCATTTGGTTCCCACAGCCCACTCTGCCCCTTCTCTTATCCGCTTCCCCTCTGCCCCGTGCCCCACTCGCTCCATGCCAGCTCCCCACCCATCTCTCCCATGCCTAGTGTCCCCATCCTCTAGCCTCCACTCCTGGGGCTCATCTCCCCGCTTCCAAGGAGCAGGTCCCTGGCTGGGCAGCTGTCCTTTCCCATTGTGCCTAGCTGCTGCAGGGAGCTGCTGTCCAGGCACCCTCAAGGGCTGGAGGTGGCAGAAACCTGATGCGGTGTTGTGGGAGGTGTGGGGCAGGGATGCTAGCCTGGGGCTGTGGGTTTGTGCCCTGTGTTTGCAGGTGTGGGAATGGGGTGTGTTTGTGTTCCAGGGTGTATTTGGGGCTGTGCTGTGTGCAGTTGGATTGGAGGACTGTGCATTTTGTGTAAGGCTTGTGGGTATTTTGTGTGTATTGTGTCAGGCATTATGGACATTTTGTTTGTTGGGATTGTGTGTGTGAGTTTTGTGTAAGGCACTTTGGCTCTTTTGTGAATTGATGTTTTGCTCGCATGCATGTTGTCTTGTGCTTGTATTTAGGTTGGGTTGTGGTCTCTGTGTGCATGGAGCCTGGTAGCAGTTTGCGGGATCAGGGCTGGGGGGTGGCAACTGGGGCTTGAGTTCTGGCATCTTTGTCCCAGAAAAAAGCCCAGCTTCTCACTATTTTGGTTGCAGATCTAGTTACTGATGAAATCTTACCTTAAACTACTGATTTTATAGCTGGTGAAATCTTAAGGTCAGCAATGATCTTATCCTGACCTGGGCCTCCAGTAAAGTGCTCTGTTTTCCTTAGGGTTTGTCAGTCAGTTTCCAAGGCAGGCTCAAGACAAAGACAGAGCAGGCTGGAGACACCAGGTGGAGAAACCCCCACAGTCCCTATATATCTTTGCCCTGTAGAGAGAATTCCAATGTCCTCTTCATGTAACACTATACTTCAAAATGGAGCCGGTCCCATGTGCAGGCCACCTGTCCAAATCTTTTTTAAGTTATCAGCCATTGCCTGTCCACTGGATCGCTTGTTCACAGACATGTTCCTCAGATATGGATTGACACCCATTAAGTGGCTCAGTATTGCTATCCTCTCACAAGCCATACTCTCACAACAGGTTTGCCACACCTCCTGTTGTGGTCTTCACAGAGACCAACATTTGGTACACAATACGTAGACACTACTTATAACTTCAACTACAAAAATGATACATGAACAAAAATAGGATTTGCTGATCCACTAGGTTATAATATTAAAAATGATATATCACAAGCCACCTTTTGTTTAAAGTGTTTCTGAGTCATGTATATTTTTATTCATAACCCATTTTCCATAAAGTGTGTGGGAGGGTCCATCACAGTGGGTTTGGGTCAGAGCCTAAGCTCTGCTTTGACTCAAGCTGGAAAGCACCCACCTTGTAAAGAGGCAAAATCATTTGGATGCTGCTAGTGCTCCAGTGGTCTTTTGACAATCTCCCCAAAGGACCAACAATCTCTCCCACAACTGACCCAAGTGATGGGAAAAAAAATCCTACAGCAGCAGCTTGCACCCTTTCCAGACTGTGCCCCTTGAAGGAGTCTGATTTGTCTTGCATACCCCCAGGTTTCACCTAACTTAAAAAGCTTCTTGCTGACAAAAATCAGACATCAAAATACAAAAGCGTCACAGCACACTGGCAGGGGAAAATTGCTAACTTTCTCCTGTTTACAATATAATATAATATGATATGATATGATATGATATAATATAAATCAACTGAAATCCAAATATTGTACTCACATTTCAGTGGGTAGGGGTTAAACAGTATAAACAAGTCATTGTTTGGATGAAATTAGAGTTTGTACTGACCTCACTACGTGCTTTTTCTGGAGCTCGTTCTAAACCTAGGCAAAAACTTAGATGAGTTGATGTATCCTCTGGAAGACCTCTGTATGCCCCCAGGGATAAATGTACCTCTGGTTGAGAGCCACTGTCCCACAGTATCTCACCTCAGCAAATCATGGGATAATCCCCAAAACACACATAGGTGTGTGCAGGAAGAAGGAGACCCACTGATTTGAATGTTCCTATGCTGTGGAAATGCTTGTACTTGGGCTAGGCAACCCCAGGTGCCAATCTCCTGAGTTAACTGCAAAGTGAAACCATAATCTTAGTGACAAACCGTAGGTCAGTTCATTGCACTTACAGTAGTTTCTCATGTTTGTCTTGTCTAGAGAGTGTCAGTGATGTAGACAGTGAATGTAAACAGATCTTGTACATGTCCAAGTGTTTTGTGTCTGTCTGCCCTGACACCTACCATGTCTCTGTGACTGTCAGTTTATTTCCCTCTTTAGAAATTGCTGCATATAAAAAATATTTTGTACTGTTAATAAAGCTATTTATATTTGTTATAGACCTGTCAAGTGTCATCACTCCCCAGTCTATCACCAGTAGCCGACCAAAGCGCACAGGAGCTAATAATTAGCCCCTTTGTGGCACTTTTCCTCTCAAGGCTTCCACATGATTGACAAAGGAGACAATGGTAATTATCCCCTTTTCACAGATGGGGAAACTGAGGCACAGAGTAGTAAGTGATTTGCCAAGTCATTCAACAGGCCAGTGGCAGAGCCAGGAATAACATTCACAGTTCCTGAATCTGAGGGCAGTTCCCTGTATAACTCAATTTGGCTCTCCCTTGGTTCAGGGGTCTCTGTGTTAGTGACTCAAGGACAGGCACACTGTACTTGGAAGGCAGAAGGGCCACAGGCAGGCAAAGAGTCTGCTGTGCAATCAAGAAGGAGAGAGAGTATTTTGAGCAACACGGGCCCCTGTCTGCTCAGGGGAGGAGAGCAGGGTGCCTTGCCAGAGAAAGATCGATGTCTGAGAAAAAGGAGGGGGTCAGAGTGAAAGGACTGACAAGCAGGGCTTTTTTTCTGGTGGAATGCCATGGAACAGCGTTCCGCCACCGTTTCTTTCCCACCGCCACCATTTTTTAAAGGTGGCTGGGCAGCTCTGAGCCGCTCGTGGCTTTTTAAGCAGCTTGCCTCCCCTCCCTGCCTGACAGCCTCTGGTGGGCCACACCATGTTGCCCACTTGGGTACCGCCACCAGCCCTGGCCTCTCTCAGGTACATGTGGGGCTGGGACAAGGGGGCTTTGGTGGGGGCCTAGAGCAGGGGGAAGCAGGGGGCTTGGGCTGGCCAGAAACAGGGGAGTCAGTTCAGGCCCTACGCTGGGCAGGGGGTGATTTGGATGGGCGCTGAGTTGGGCCCTGTGCAGGGAGGAAGGGGGCTGGTGGGGGCTCCTCCAGGGGGCAGTTAAGCTGCTAAGGGGAGGGGATCTGGCTCAGGCCTGTTGTGGGAAGGTGGTTACACCACCAGGGCGGGGCAGATCAGTTCCTGCCTGGGGTGATTTGGGTCCCACCAGGGGTGTTGGCCCTGCCCAGGCTTGTTCAGGGCCCACTGTAGGGGGCCACTTAAGTGGCTGGGCAGGCAGCTCTGGCCCCACTGGGGTGTCTCAGGCCCCACCGGGGTGGCTAAGCCACTGGGAGGTGGCTTGGGCCTCCCCGAGGAGTGGTTAAGCTGTCAGGGCGCACCTTGGGCAAACACGGGGTGGTTTGGGCCCCATACCATTGTGTGGCTTGGGCACCGCACAGGGCAACTAAGACACCAGGGGGTAGCTTGGGTCCTGCACAGGGTGATTTAGACCCCTGGGAGGTGGTTAAGCAGTTAGGGGGTGGTTAGGGCCCTTCAAGGGAGGGGGAGTTAAGCCACTGGCATGGAGTGGAGCCTCAGGGTGGGGGGGTCCATTTTGGGGCTTGAGTTCTGCCCCCTTTTCTGCTAGAAAAAAAGCACTGCTGAGAGTAAAAGTAAAAGTGTAACCACTAAGGCAGGTCATCAATGAGGTGCCCACATCTGGGAGCACTGTGAGTGGGGAGAAGCCATTTTGGAGGAGTCTGGAGCCAGCCACTGAAAGGGAAAGGCTAGCTGTGTGGTGAGATTGTGAGTCATCAACCATGGAGATTTCTGGCCTCTGGGGAACTGGCAGAAATATTTCTCAGCTTGTTCTTTCCCCTGCACAAGGAGAGGCTCAGGCTACCTCTACCAACTGGCAAGCGGAGATTGTCAGCCCCACTGTGGGGCTGTGAGTCCAGATTCATCTCTGAACCTGATGGTCATTTGTGGAATTGTGAGTTCACCTTCTTTTACTTAAACTGACTGGTCAGAGGTTTTGGGAGACTCCCTGTTCCCTCTACTGTGTTCTCAAGCCAGTCATTATGGGCTTGGGAACTGTATTACCGCCTCCCATTAAACTGGTAGAGGGCAGTGACAGATTGTCCCGTATGTGACTTTTTTAGGTGGTACTGAACCAAGTCAGCCAAGTTGCTTATTGCTGCTACAGAAGATATCATCACAGATCATCCAGGCCTGCTATGAAATACACATACCAACAACACACTCAATTTTACTTTTGCTGTATGAGGTCATGTGACTGGGGGACCACATGGATGTTTATCAGCATGTGCAACAGGGAGCCTGAGAATAGTGTTTTCCCCTGTGATATTATATTTGCCGCCAGCTTCATATAATTACTGTTCTTGAATATACTGTGCGTGATTCTGTTAATTCTCTGGAGTCTCCAACAACGGGGCAAAGAAGTAGGGGTTAATCTGTGGTAAGAATTTTCCTTCAGGTTGCCCTGGTGATCCTGCCACAAAGGAGCAAGAGAAAATACCCTGAAAATTAGAAACTGAAAAAAAATCAGTTTCTGTCTGTCAGAATCAAAATCAACATATTTGATTTTTGTTTTGTTGTGTTTAATTGAAAAACTGGAGAAATCCAGAAAAATTAAAGTGAAATGAATTTTTTTAGTTTACAGTACAAGCTTAACTGTCTGGCATCCCTGGGGAATGGGGCTTGCTGGACAATCAAATGTGCTGTTTAGTTATGGCAAGGCCACCATCCCTGCTCTGTTGCCTCTGGCTGAGCAGCCAGCCCCTGCCAAGCAGCTGGCCTGCAGCCACTAGCCTGGCTCTGCCAGCCCTGGCTGGGCAACCGGCCATGGTACTGCTGGCCCCAGCAGGCCAGCCAGCCTCACTAACACTGGCCACACAGCCAAGCAGCTGGCCCTTCTGCTGCTGACCCCAGCCAGTTAACCAAACTTGCCTGTTATCCAAGTGCCACATAACCCAGTTTTTGTGTATTTCAAATAAGCTTTATGGGAAATACTCACATTTTTTCCACCATCACATATTCTTTCATTATTTGAGAAGTCCAACGCGCACACGTAAGCACATTCTGAGCAGCACTAGGTCATTCTGAAGAGTGGAATCTCTGCTTTAGAGGGAAGATAAGTAAGGTCTAATGACCGTGCTGTGCTGTGGCAGGTGCTAGTGTGTTGCAAGAGCACCCAGTAATATGCTACCAGTTTTCCCAGAGTTTCAAACCTATTTTTAAAAGTCCATTTTTTGTTTGTAATGAACAATCTAATGAGCCAATGGGTTTCATTACAATTCCCTTCCGAGAACCAAAGGAATAACCTAACTACCACGCTGCAATTTAAGAACCATGAATGGCCCTAACATTTCCAAAGGCGGTGTTAATAAAAGCAGCTGCATTCTCCCTCTCCTGCTGCTCTAAGTGAGGTATGCAGGCCTATTTCTGAACCCATCCATGAAGATCTGCTTGAATTGGGAAGACTCAGTGTCACTTTTCTGCCATCACTCAGCCAAAACCTCTGTAACCTAACCTGGGGATGATGGCTTTGCTCTAAACACTGCCTAGAGCCCTGCAGGCCTGTCTGGCCTCCCTCCTGGAAAGCCCAGCACTGTGCTACTCATGGTGAGTAAACAAGGCACTGACCTTCTGGCAGCTGTGGAAGGACAGGTACTGCACCCAGCATAGAAGGCGCATTTCACCTATATAACATCTTCAGTGCACATGAAACTGGTCTCTTCTGCTGGGGCTTTCCTGACATGCTCACAGAAGGGTTTGCAGGAGAGGAAAAAAAGCAATGGACGATAGTGTATTGCTGTACCATGCAAACTGGGATGAAGAAATGGTCTCTGATGACTGGAAAGAACCAATGCATGCATTGTTTTCCTAAGGATCATGCAAAATTGTCCATGATCTACAGAAGCTCAGCAATGCCTGGCTGATGTGTTTGTTCTGGGAAGAATGGTTAACAAGCCAGGACAGAGAGCTGTGCATACAAGACCGCCATGTGTGGCTGCTGATGGGCCAATTGGCTAAGGTAGTGCCTCCAAACACAACCACAGTCATAGAGCTGATGGACCTACATGCCATTAGAAGTCACTGTTCTGTGCTCCTTAGTGCTAACATGATTGACCCACATCTACAACTCTGACTGATGTACTTCCTCTTGCTTACAAGTCATGGGCTGCTGGCTGCTATTCTCCCCAAGTCCAACTGCTTCAGAAAGGGAAGGTTTGCCACACTGAGAGAAAATGCTGGCCTGGTAGACTTTGGTGGGCTACTCAATGTTTTAGTCCCTAAAAATCTAACGGCAGAGGAATTAAGCCTATTCTTGAATCTGACACTTGATTCCACATGAAAATTGTGCGCTGTGAAGTGCCTACTTGCTGATATGACACAAGGGGCACAGGAAGATAATACACCAGATGTTAAACCTGAGGATCCGTTGGTTACAGAACAGTCACACAGGGCAGACATTTTCCCCAGGATATGCCACAATTGAGCTTTTGAGAAAAGCTATTAAACTGTGTAGAAAATTGAGAAGGATTACAAGGTGAAGGATGCAAACTATAGAAAGCAGAAAAAATGGGGAAACGTTAGTCCTAAAAACATTTTTTTTTACATTTTAAATAAGTAAAAATGTTGTATTCTGTGTGATGCATGGGGAACACTTCCTCCAAGTACAGTACTGTTCAACACGTTGAGACATTCTGAGTGTCATGTGTTTTCTGTGGTACTTGTAAAATCCTTTTTTTTATGGAATTGTATGCGGTTGTCATCTTTGTGTTACATAACCAAAAGAGGTCTCCCAAGTTTCCCCTCAGCATTGGGATACAGTAGACACTGTATCCATTTCTGGGTGACACACCTAGTTTTCGTTTTCAGCACATTGTATCAAACTGCAAGTTAATTAAAAAAAAACAAAACCCTTTTACAATGTGTCGTGAGTCCATGTATATATTTCAATGAATGCTCCTGAAAACCATGCCTTCCACTTACTGTCAGCTTCCAGATTACAGCCACTTTTTGTTGGGAATCAAGACATTGCTTGTAAGTTGAAACTATTGTACTCTCACAAGCACAGCTGAACTTAAAAGTGCTCTAGAACAGCTGTGGGCCGCATTTCGTCTCAGAGGTTAAGTCTACAATGGTGAGTTTTTTCAAAAAAATCTGGGGCTTTTTTGAAAAATCCCACAGAGTGTCTACACACAAAATGCATTCTTTCAATATTAAATCAGAAGAATGTGACACTTTTTCTGGTGTCCCTCTTCCACTCCTGCATAAGGAAGAATGCCTTTTTCTGAAAGACTCTTTTGGAAAAAAATGCGTATAGATGCCCCGGGGGCTGTTTCTGCAAACAAGCAGTCCTCCATGGCACTGGATTTTTTGATCTGTGGTATTTCCTGGCCCAGTCTTTTGAAAGAGTGGCCAGGGTGTGGACACCCTCTACTGAAAAGTTGATCTGCTTTTTTTATGTGTGGTCATGATCTTTCAAAAGAAGGTTTTTTTTGGAAGAGATCTTCTGAAAGAACTTCTTTTGAAGGATTGCTATAGTGTAGCCCTAGCCAAAGTGTCTGAGCCAGAAGAAACTCCAATGTGTCTGTAGATAGTATAATGGTCCAGCATCTGTGAAGATTATGTGCCTTTGGCTGCATATGTTACGTAAACAGCTACTCCATTGCTACAAGGCATCATAATCCTCAGTTTAAGAGACTGGCAATGAAACATAGGGCCCTTCATCCCTAGGTAACTTAATTAAATCCAGCTCAGGTTGCTAGTAATCAAAGATTTTTACTCCTCAGTAGGTGTTCAGCACCTATGTAAAATGAAGTGATGTCTCTGTGCAGTTCCTTCCAAACTACCGTCAAATCCCCTGTGGACTTTTCCCTAGTGAAGCTCTTACACAATCCACAGCCTAATTTCATTTCTAATTGTCATGTGGTGAAAGTGAATAGTTTGGATAGTTGCCTAGATCTATAAGGAAATTAATGAAGCAGTTTGGGACTTCTTCTAAAAAAGTCAGAGAATTTCCATGATCTTGAACTTTCATAGATTCCAAGGTCAGAAAGGACCATTGTGATCAACTGGTTCAATTAGAGCAGCTGTCACACTCCCATCTTTGTATCCTTTCCTTTCTTTCTTTTTTCTTTTCTTGTCAGCATCTGAGGCAGAGAGTTGTGCCTCACAGAAGCTTATGCCTAATAAATTTGTTAGACTTTAAGGTGCCACTGGACATGCCTGGCTACCCCTCTGAAACCTATATAATCATCTGATGTCCTGTACACCGAGGCTTTTGAACTTCCCCAATATAATTTCTTTAGACTATATTGCTAAGAAAACATCCAAGCTTAATTTAAAATGGCCAGTGATGGAGAATCCACTGCAAACACCACAGCATTGTTCCAATGGTTAATTACAATCACAATTAAAAACTTGGACCTTGGGCTAGACTGGAAAGGCTATTATAAAATATTTGTTCCCTCTGTCGGTAATTATAAACTGTGATCAAGTCACCCTTAACCTTCTTATTGTTCATCTAAATAGAGACCAGGCGCTCAGTCGATCATTGTAAAGAATGTTTCCTAATCTTTTAAGCATTCTCATGGCTTGTTTCTGAACCTGACCCAATTCCAAACATCGTTTGCACTAGGGACCAGACTGTCTCCTGTTAAAATATAAACTCTAATTCAACTTGAAGTTGTAGGAGGAATCACTTGGTGAAATTCTGTGGCTTGTGCTATACAGGATGTCAGACTGGGTGATTTTAATGGTCTTAAAATCTACAAATATACTTTGTTAACTTTTCTAGCGAGAACATCTCTGCGGAGGAGATTTCTACACATAAACTGCATAGAGATATTTTGTGTTCACAGCTGAGTTTAGACTGGGACTGCATCTAAAGACCAGATTCACTTATACTCGCTGCTTGATTTATCAGTAGCTAGGAGAGAGGGATTGAAAGTTTATGAGAAAGGAATCAGTCGCAGAACAAACCTGAGGCTAAAGCAAATCTCCAGTCTTATCTCTTCTCATGGGTGAAGGAAATGATTTCTCCTACTCTGGAGCTTTCCTTTTCTTTCTCGTTTCTCCAGTTGGAACTGTGAGTTTAACAATTTTATGCTGTGCTTGATTCATGCATTCAGGTCCTCGCATTCCAATGCGAGTTACTGCAGGCAGGTAGGGGGCTGTATATAAAGTATTGGACTGCAACCCGAGAAGGTGGGAGAAATCACAGGTTGATTCAAGAGGAACTGGTGGATGCATGTTTTTTCACTTTGTTTTATGCAGTGTATATTGTTTTACTAATACTTGTGTACTTTCACTGCAGCTACATTCAAACCCTCCTATAAAAATAAATTAAAACAAGACCCAGTGCTAGGTACAAATTCCTCTAGTATTAGCCCATTTGAAAGTTGGCAGCACACGCTGCCTAGAAGTGAGTTCACTGCTAGGGATAAGATGGTTATTCACTGTTTTTTGTCTGTGAAGTAAAATGCAAGTACAGTCTGTAGATGCTCTATGTATAGCATAATGTGAGGCATAATGCAGGTACAGTCTTCAGGAGCCCTGTCTGAGCCCACAAAGTAATATGGCTTGCATGCCTTCAGTCTCCCATTAGAGCTCTTACCACAGCAACAGTCAGGTTTATTTGAGCCTCTGTTTAATTTAGTTCAGATTGTGAGCATTTGGCCAAGGCCACCCGTGTCTGAATATTAGTTGCCTGCACATCCATGGGAACAAATTCTGACTGCTGGGCAAAACCCAAGCCAACAGACTTTGCAAAGGACTTCTCTATGGGCATCTGGGGATGGAAAAACATATGCCTCAGGCCAAAGAGCACCAGTAGGGTCACTCCCCTGCAGCCTCAGGTTGGTGTTGTTGATCCAGTGGGTAAATCTGCCCTCACTCTCTGCCCCAGGGAGCAGAGATTCACTATGGTGCTACAGTATACCAGAGTGGTGGACTTGCCCCTGTCAATCATAGAATCATAGGACTTTAGAATTGGACAGGACCTCCAGAGGTCATGAAGTCCAGTCCCCTGCCTTCATGACAGGACCAAGTACCATCCAGACTGCCCCGATAGATGTCCATATAATCTGTTCTTAAATACAAGTGAGTCTCATCTCCAGCCAGTTCCACGGACCGTGAAATCTTCCACTGTATTACATCCCACAGAAAATGCAATGCTGATGTGACAGAAATGGGAGGCTTCCCCAGCCAAGTTCGGAGTCTTGTTGTGCTAAGTGTCTTAACAATGTATAGGTAGACACAGTCCATGCTCCAAAAGACCTCACAGTCTAAATCAGGCATGTCCAACCTGCAGCCCGTGGGCCACATGAGGCCCTGGACAGCTAGTAATGTGGCCCCACAAGATCGTAAACTTTTAACATTATTATGTCATTTATATACATTAACTATATTATATATTTTGTACGTGGCCCAAGACTATCTTCACTCAATGCGGCCCAGGCAAGCCAAAAGGTTGGACATCCATGGTGTAAATGATCCTAAAGATTGGAGGTCTCCCACTCTGTGAATTACACTGAGCAGATTCAGCTTGAGTGTGAGTTCCAGTGAAGAGCGTGAAGTGATATTTTACTGACATTCAGGTTCTTTCTCAGGTTCCTTGGGCTCTCTAAATGAGTCAGGTTCCATATGACACGCAGGCTTTGGTGGTTAATTATTATGGGTGATTCTGTCTCTTCATAATGTAAACAGGTCACTTGATTGTGAAACTCTCTTCACATGGGCAGGAAAGATTAGGCAGCACTGTACATAAAACAGCGACCTTACTATCAGCCTTTCAAGAGAAAAGGGCCTAAGGTAATGTAAATTGTGCTTGCTTGGGCAAAGGAGAAAAACTGAGGAAGACATTCTGAATCAGATTGTTAGCTGGTATAAATTGGGGAGGCTCCAATTATCTTTCTGTCTTTCTCTCCCTCTCTCCCTCCCTGTAGGCTTCTATTAAAGATGGTCTCTTTAGTCTGTTGATTACAATGAAAGTACATTCTTCGTCTCAATGGAGTGGAATTCAATGGTCTAGAAGTTCAGCTCAGAGGATGATTATCACTCCGTCTCTTCCTGGATTTTGTTTCAAATAGCATCTCTAAAATAGTTTGGCCCAGAATAGTAGCTTTTCTCTGCAGCTTTTGTTTGAGGAAGTACTTCACAGTTAGTTGGGATTGCTTGCTGTATTTTGTATATTATATAAGCTGATAAACAGGAAACAGGATGGCCTGGGTAATTATAACCCAGTCTGTCTGATGTCGATTCCAACCAAGATGATGGAGCAGCTGATATGAGACTCAAATAATAAAGAATTAAAGGAGGGCAATATAGTTAATACAAGTCAACAAGGGGTTTATAGAAAATAGATCCTGTCAAACTAACTTGGTACTTTTTTCTTTTTTTGGATGAGCTGACAAGTTTGGTTGACAAAGGTAATAATGCTGAGGTAATACACATAGAATTCTGTAAGGCATTTGATTTGATAGCACACAACATTTTGAGTCAATAATCCTAAAACAATATATAATGAACGTGGAACACATTATATGGATTAAAAATGACTAATCAGTTTCAAAATGTAACTGTAAATGGAGCATCATCATCATGCAGTCGTGTTTCCAGAGGGGAAAGGTGGGGGTGGTCCCACAGGGATCGGTTCTTGGCTGCTACGCCATGTACAATTTTGATCAATTACCTGGAAGGAAAAATCAAATCATTACTGATAAAGTTTGCAGATGTCATAAAAAAATGAAGGAATAACTAAGGACAGGTAACTGATTCATTGCCATCTGGATTGTTTAGTAAATATAGTTAAATGTAAATTCACCTTGGAACAAAGAAGATAAGCCATATTTCCATGATGGAGGACTCTATCCTGGTAAGCAATGACAAAATTCTGGGGGTCAAGCTGAAGATCTTCTGAATATACACTCTCACGGTGATGCTGTAGCCAAAAGACTTAATATGATCCTAGGCTATAGACACAGGCAAATCTTGAGCAGAAATAGAGAGGTCACTTTACTTCTGTATTTGCTACTAGCGTGACCACTGCTGGAGTATTGCGTCCATTTCTGATCCCCATAATGCAGCATGGAGGTTGATAAATTGGACATGGTTCAGAGCAAGGCCCCAAGAAAAGAATATGTCTTATAAACGTAGTACCCAGAGGCACTGAGACCTCATCTGGGGTGAGTGAAGTCTCTACTCTACAGCCTTATCTGAGAGCCAGCTGGCCTTCAGCTCGTGGTAGAGTGCAGGGCTTTAGACCCTATGCTTGTAGGGTCTACCCCTGGGGCTGGCAACCCAGGTCTGTTGGTGTTACATAAAGATAGACTCAACAGGGTCAAAATTTGTCTGGAAGTATCTATATGGGGAACTGCTACTTAATTGGCTCTGCTCTTTGATCTATCAGACAATGATATAACACAATCCAACAGGTGGAAATTGAAGCTAGCCAAAATCAGACTAAAAACAAACTGTAATTTTTAACAGCAAAACTAATTAACCAGGGGAACAATTTCCCAAAGGTTGTGGTGGATTTTGCATCCCTGGCCATTTTAAAATCAAGATTGAATGCTTTTTCTAAGAAAAGGTCTGCTCTTGGAATTATTTTTGGGAAGTTCTGGGACCTGTGTTATGCAGGAAGTCAGACCACATGATCATAATGGTCCTTTCTGGCCTTGGAATTATGCCCCTATTCTCTTGACATTCCATATACTTGCTCAGTCTATTCTTTTTCCTCAGTTTCTCATAACTGTAGAACCAGTCTTTAACTGTTGTGGGTCTGGAAGATGTGTTCTTTAAGTTTTACTTGCATTTTGGCTCCTTTTTGTGATGGAACTGTGAATAAATTGTCACATTATTCTTACAGAGGTCTTATTGAAATGGCTCTGCAAAGGTCTTTGTTGTGCATGACTAAAGATAGTATCTCAAAGACAGGTCCTCTGTCCCATAGGAAATGATGTACCAGCCTGCCACAGGATCATCTCTCAAACCAAGCTCTCTTCAATTTGTACAGCAGGCAAATTGTATTCAGCTTACGATACTCACTGAGTTTTACATAAATTGAAGTAAAAGAGTCTTTCACTGATTCCATTAAAACAGTGTAGTCAAAGTTAGACCCCCTGGCCAGCCTGGATTTTTGGGTTAAGACAAAGAAACTTCCCCACCTTTATCCCAGGTTTACCCAGAAATTCCAGACTGGAGGTGATAGCCAATGCTTTTTACTTTGCCCGTTGGGTTCTTCTAGCCACCAGATGGCCATTTTTGACTGCTCACACCAACAGTTGATCCTAAGGAGCCTCTCTAGACACCTACTGGAAGTCTAAACTTGTTGGTTTTTCTTTTTTAACCCCACCTGCATTGGACAGGGTGAGCCAAGACAGGGAGTCTCCAGCAGGGAGTACTAAATCCCTGGAATAACCTGTCTCACAGCCAAATCAAGCTACCACCACCAAAACATGCTCTGAATTGAAACCCATGGATCAGATCCTCAGCTGATGTAAATCAGCATAGCTCTTCTGGCTTCAGTTGATTTCAGTGCAGCTATGCTGATTTAAACCAGGTGAGGACCAGACCCCATAAATTTTACTTGTGAACTGGTGGTGGCTCTCTAAGCCAGTCAAAGAAACAAAGTTTTACCTTCTATGCTCCATATAAACTAGCTGAATGTTTATGTTTTACTATCAATTTTATATTTACTATCACTATACAGATATTAGGAGTTTGATATTGTTATTTACTAAACCCAAGGGGCTTGATTCAGTGGGAATTCCTGGTATCCTGTGGCTGTGAATAGGAGTTGTGGAGTAGAATAAGTTGTTTAGGGTTGTCCAGGAGGCTTTAAAAAAGTAGTGGTATGAAAATGAGCCAAGGAAACTTTTGGCTGAACATCAGAAAAATGTTCCTAACAATGAGGTCTATTAGTCTGTGGAATAGTTTCCCCAGGGAAATGAGGGAAGCTGACTAGACAAAGCAATGAGGAACATATTGTAGGGAGAAAGCCTGCAATGGCAAGATGACCTAATGGTATTTTCCAACTTTCATTTCTATGATTCAGACAGTATGGGTACACGGTATGAATACTGTATTTTGCCACATCAACTACTTGTTTGGGCAATGTGCCACCAAGCCGGCAGTCGGGATGAGAAATGCACCAATATTTTAACACCTAGACACCTTCCCTGGTTTCTACCATGTGTAGGTTGCTTTTGGTAGGGCTATAAGAATGCACCACTTTTGACTGTACACCATATTGTTCTATAACTTTGTGCATATCAGACCTGACCTTTTTAATTCTCGGAATATAAGAATCATAGAATTATCGAATCAAAGAATCATAGAGATGAAAAGGACCTCAACAGCTCATTGAGTCCAGCTCCCTGCCCAAGCAGGATCAACCCCATCTAAGTCATCCCAGCCATGACTATGTCAAGCCAGGACTTAAAAACCTCCAGGGAAGGAGATTCCACCATCTCCCTAGGCAACACATTCCAGTGCTTCACCAGTCTCCTGGTAAAGTAGTTTTTTCTAATATCCAACCTACTCCTCTCCTTCTGTAACTTCAGACCATTACCCCTTGTTCTGTTATCTGTCATCACTGAGAACAGTTTATGTCCATCCCTTATAGAGCATCCCTTCAGGATGTTGAAGGCTGCTATTAAATCATCCCTCAAATAGCCATAGTGGGTCAGACCAAAGGTCCATCTAGCTCCAGTATACTGTCTTCTGACAGTGGCCAATGCCAAATGCCTCAGAAGGTGTGAACAGAACAGGCAATCATCAAGTGATTCCTCCGTTGTCACCCATTTCCAGTTACTGACAAACAGAGGTGAGGGACACCACTCCTGCCCATCCAGGCTAACAGCTATTAATGAACCTCACCTCCATGAATTTATCAAGTTCTTTTTTGAACGCTGTTAAAATCCTGTTCTTCACAACATCCTCCAGAAACAAGTTCTACAGGCCTACTGTGAGCTGCATGAAGAAAAACTTGATTTTGTTAGTGTTAAACCTGCTACTTATTAATTTCTTTTGGTGACCCCTAGTTCTTGTGTTATGGGAACAAATAAATAACTTGTCCTTATTCACTTTCTCCACACCTGTCTTGATTTTATAGATTGCTATCATATCCCCGCTTAGTCTCCTCTTTTATCATGCTATTCTTTGTGTGGGTGGGTGGTTGTGTTTTCTTCTGGCTTTTCTGTGCATTTGTTTACAGAGTTTTTCACATTTAGAAACTATTGATTCTGATTACAGTTTTCCCTGGAGTAATTTATTGGATCACATCTACACTACAGTGATCTGTCAAGAGAAATTACTTTCAGGAGAGATGTTCCAACAAAACTTCTGTAGACAGATCGCATCGACATATAAAAGTGGATCAATCTTTATTATATTCATGGCAGTGCCTCATTGATATTCCCTGGTCCGTGTCATTTCCATAGACATGGCCAAAAAGAAGAAGCTGTGTACAGAATTTGGTGGTCCAAGTGTAACCACCCACAGACAGAATCAAACTACGGACCTTTGTGAAAGAACCTCTATAGTTTGAGCTAAAAGCCAGCTGCTTTTCAGCTAAGGCTGTAGAGGAGGCTTACTCTTGCTCTGTGATGTGGACTAGGTGCCACTAGCATGGGACAGTATGTGGGTTACATTAGTCTTGCTTTTCAGGAGGAGTTCTTGGTCAACCAGAGAGACAATCCCTCTAAAATATATAGAAGATCTGATCTTTTGTAGGAGCTTCAAGATGCATTTTTTCTTTCCTATTTCCACTTCTTTGTTTTCCCTTTTCTATACAGTAGAGCTTGAGCATTACAGTCTGGGAACAGATGCTGTTCATAACTCCGAAATGTTTGTAACTCTGAACAAAATATTATGGTAGCTCTTTCAAAAGTTTACAAGTGAACATTGACTTGACATAGCTTTGAAATTTTGTTAGGTATCAACTGGATTTTTAGGACACCTGGGGTCTATTCCCAGATCTGCAATAATTCTGCTAGGTGACTCCAGGGAAATCACTTCATTTCTCATTGCCTTGCTTATAAACCATAGATAATAACACCGACAGCCTGCTGCCTTTGCAAAAGACTTGGAGATCTGTGGAGGAAAATGCTATTTAAAACCCAGATATTAATTATTGTGATTATGATGATTTAGGTACCAGACTTGGAAGCAAAGTTCTGGATTAATTTCAAGACTCTACCACAGGATCTGTATGTGATCTAATATAATAACTTAATCTCTTTGTGCTTCAGTTACTCATCTTTTCTTTGCAAGTTGTATCCCTTTTTCTTGTCCATTTACCCTGTCTCCTGTTCTGTGTATGCACGGCACCTAACACAGGGGGTTTCTGATCTTGTTTGGGGCCTCTAGACACTATTGTATTATTATTATTATTATTATTATTATTATAGTGCCTAGAGACCCCAAGCAAGATCAGAAACCCCCTGTGTTTGGTGCCGTGCATAATAATCATAATATAGGTTGAACGTCTCTAATCTGGCACCCACAGGACCAAACCAGTGCCAGACAAGAGAATTTGCCCATCCACTAGAGGTCAATATTGCCTAACAGCATTACCAACACTTCCACTGCTTACTGGGCTCTGAGAAGACAGTTAGAGGTAAATTACCACTAAATAACATCACAGAATACTAAGAGCAAGGACTAGTGGCTGTAAACAAACTGTATGGGACCATGGGGAAACTTGGACACACCCATGACAAGTGGTCATCCAGCCAATTAAAATCATGT
Organism: Carettochelys insculpta; assembly: GCF_033958435.1. Taxonomy (NCBI): domain Eukaryota; kingdom Metazoa; phylum Chordata; order Testudines; family Carettochelyidae; genus Carettochelys; species Carettochelys insculpta. The sequence continues at coordinate 197,013,615 of NC_134139.1, read as the reverse complement.
CAGATTACGGATATTGCCTGATAAGAGGGTTCTGGATTACAGAGGTTCAACCTGTACAACTACTACTACTACTACTACTACTAATGACCTTTCTAGTAGATGCCATTAGAATCCTTCTGCTAATCTGCTGGTTTTTGTCCATAGACCAGTAATCCCTCAAACCAGAGCACTGGTAGGTAGACCCACTGCTCTTGTTAAACATAGTTGCCAAATAGGTACAGATGAAAATATTCATTGGGTATTCTGAGTAGGACTCTTTAACTGTACTGGTAGCAATCTATGAAGGGTCTGGATGTAGTTAGTAAAGAATATTATTGTGTAAGTAAAGAATGTTATTGTGTAGGTGAGTTTTAATTAGCCAGACTTTAACTAGGGCATAAGGCAGTGCAACCCTTTCCCCCATGAAAAGTGCCTGTGATAGGACAGATCACAAATGGTCAATATCTTGGCTGTGATCCTCCTCTGAACAGTGGCACCAGTAGCCCCCTCAGCTCTACTGTGTCCTCTAACCCCATGCTGGGGCATAGTTCCAGAATCAGTACTGACTCAGCCAGAGAAGCACGCTACTCATTGACTCACTGCCTCTGCTTATCTTAGCAGTGACCCTCCTCCTTTCCTTTGCACTGCTGGAGAATCACATTCTATTCTTGTTTTGCTAGTGAAAAATAGAAGTGCACCATTCACATATGGGGCTCCACCTGAGGAAATCTGCTAAATCTCTCTGAACCAGTCTTAAAACAAATGCCACCTCTTAATAACTGCTGAGTGTGAGGAGCCATGCCCTAGTATTAGTATTTTCAGCAAGAAGACTGGTTAAATTTCTCCTTCCGGGTACAGCTCTTCCCGCTTTCATGTTGCTCTGAGTAGACTGCTACACGTAAAGAAGAAACGGCCTCCCCTTTCTTCATAGCACAAATAACATGTTGAAATGATGATTGAAACCATGTGACTGATGCAGAGTGGATAGTGAGTAAGGAGTCTGCACACAATGGAGTATAGCATGTGTTCCCTCCATTATTACAGTTAACTAAAAATTCACATCTTTAAAATTCAGAATACTTAGATTCAGCACATTGGAGGCTGGCTCCTTCCATGTGGCCACAGGGCACGTGAGGCAGCTTTGTTAAGCTGATGTGTGCTTGGAGCACTGTAAGCTTCAGCTGTCTGGACCAGGATGTGGAACCAGATCTTTTGCCTTTTGCAGAAAATAATAGCATGTGGGAGCAGGCAAAAGAGAATTTTGCATCTTTCACATTCCTTAAGTGCAGGATATTTTCCATTTCAGAGAGCATGTGCAATTCCCTGCCTTCTGATGTGTCTTATGAGGCGAGCAGAGTTACTATCATGACATGACTAGCTGAGAGCCAATAGTTTTAACATAACAGTACAGGCTGAACCTCTCACATCCAGCACCCTCAGGACCTGACTGGTGCTGGATGAGAGAATTTGTTAGACCATGGGAAGTCAATTAGCAACACTTTCACTGTTTACTAGGCTCTTAGAAGGCATTTGGGGTAAATTACAGCTAAATAACCATACAGAACACTGACAGCCAGGACCGGTGGCTGTAAACAAACTTTATGGGACCACAGGAAACTTGGCCACACCCGTGATAAGTGGTCGTCTGATTAACTAAAATCATGCTGGATTGCAGATGTTGCTGGACAAGAGAGTTCCAAATCAGACATGTTCAACCTGTACAAAAACCTCCATCGCAGCCACACACAGAAGTGAGTTGAAAGAGCAATCTGCTCCGTTGACAGAACAGACAGACTGCCCAGTCGTTCTCTCAACAGAACGGCCAACCAGAAGCTGAGCAAACAGGGCTGCCTGTTGAACTGGAAGCCCCGTCTGTTGACAGAAGGCCCCTCAGAGCACCTACTTGGCTTTTTTGTCAACAGAAACTGTCAACAAAGGTGTTATTCCTCATCACGGGAGTGGGAGAACACTATCGGTGGAAGTACCAAGATTTTTTGACAGATTGTTGACAAAACACATTTTGTGTGTAGAAGCTCCACGAGTTTGGGTAACAAAAACCCGGTTTTACTGACAAGCCTCTCCAGTGTGGACATAGCCTATGTGTATGAATGTGTGTGTCCATATATAAAGAACATTTAAGAGGTATCAGAAGATCATTAGACCTCTACAGAGTTAAAGCTGACTGTGTCTTGCAGCGCCATGCATGTGGCAATATTGCTAATGTGTAGCCTGTTAAAATATTAGGTTACAGTTTCACCACTAGACAGAAATATTTCTTACCGCTGGCTTATTTTTATCTCACGTCCATATTACATCAGCGTAACTCCATTGACTTTAGAATTAATTCAAGAGTTACTTGTGATTAATAGTGGTAGAAACAAAATCATATCTGTGTTTTGTTGGCCAGATCTTGGGGTCTTCATATGACTGTTGCTCAGTTCTTATTGTGGACTATTATTGTGAGAAAGAATTTATCCTATGTTTGCTTGCCTGTAGAAGAAGCATTTCCTCACCAAAGAGAGCAGATTGTACCTGTGTGTGTTCCCCAGAGCTCTGTATATATCAGTAGGACGATAGGCTCATGCTGTTTAAAAGTGCAACAGCAAGGCCCCAGGGTGTCATCTTAAAATAACCACACTCCCAATTTCGTGTTTTGCTTCATTATTTTATTTTTAGATTCGTCAAATTGTACCAATGAAAAGCACTTATTGTCAGCCGTGTCTGACTCTGCCAGTCCTGAACATGCAATTATGCTAACAGCAAAGCCAGAAAATACTCCACCACCCACATGCCAAAATTAACCAACCACAGGAAAAATCAAGGCCAACAACGCTCGCCTCCTGAGCACTGCCCCCTCTTGCCAGTCTGCTGGTAAATAAATAGTCTTTATTGCATGGCCTTTAGGATATTTCAGACTAAAGTTCCAAAGATGAAGTTCCTTCAAAGATAATGCTGTACTGGCCATAGGCACTGACTTCCCAATTTGCCAGGGGGTGCTAGACCCACCCACTCTTCTCTACACCTTGCTCACCTTCCACCCTTTCCCCCAAGTCCCCTGTCCCACTTTCTTTCCCAAGGGTGCCCTCATTCCCATTCCTTCCTCTCCCTCCCAGAGCTCTAGTGCCATGAATCAGAAGTTTGCAGCATTCTATAAATGCAGGGGGTATGTCTGCACAGCAAAATTATTTAGAAATAGTCGCTGCTATTTCAAAATAACCATGCAAGCATCTATACAATGCAACCACTATTACAAAATAATTTTGAAATAGTGGATGACTTATTTTGAAATTAGGGACTGTGTAGACAGGGAATAGAGGCTGTTCTGAAATAAGCCAAAATACATCCAATGACTCTGTTTCAAAATAGGCTCTGTTGTATGTAGACTTAACAGTATTTTGAAATAACTAAGTGCTATTTTGAAATGCATGTTGCGCGTAGCTGCACTATTTTGAAATAAACTATTCTGGAATACATCTTCTGGAATAGCTTATTCAGGAATAATCCTGCTGTGTAGAAATAGTCTGGGATGAAAGGGGAGGACCTGGTAAGCATCAGGCTGCTGGCATATGAGGGGCACAAGGGGTGGAGAATGTGTGGTGGAGGCTTGGCACCAGTGAGTATTCCGCACCCACAAACTTTTCCCCATGGTGCTCCAAAATATATAGTGGGTGCAGAGTACCTATCGGTGCCAAGCCCCTATACATACATGAGTGCTCCAGCCCTGGAGCACCCAAGGAGTCAATACCTATGCTGCTGACAACCAACACTCCCTTATACCGAGAAGGTGCCTACCAACTTATTATGAGAATATCTGTTAATTGCAGCTATGACAATATGACCCCATGAAGCAAGCATGTCTCAGGAAGGTAGGCTCCAAGCTGTTTATACATTATGGTCAATGCTATTTCACCTGGAAGCTGGCAAGCAGCCAGTGGAGAAACCTGAGCACTGGTGTTGTGTGCTGCCCATCCCTCTTGATATACATCACTTTGTAAACAATCTGTTTTGTTATGAACCACCTTCATTTTCTGGTAAGTTTGGATCTGACTTGTGCCAAACCACAGAATTTTCCAAACCAAAGGAGGTCAGTATTGTCTAGCAGCATTACCAGCACTTCCACTGCTTATGGGATTCTTAGAAGACATTGGCCGTGTCTACACGTGCCGCCTGCTTCAAAGTAGCGGTGCCAACTTCGAAATAGCGCCCGCCACGGCTACACGTGTTGGGCGCTATTTCGAAGTTAACATCGACGTTAGGAGGCAAGACGTCGAAGTCGCTAACCCCATGAGGGGATGGGAATAGCGCCCTACTTCAATGTTCAACGTCGAAGTAGGGAATGTGTAGTCGTTGTGCGTCCCGCAACATCGGAATAGCGGGGTCCTCCGTGGCGGCCATCAGCTGAGGGGTTGAGAGACGCTCTGCCCAGCCCCTGAGCTTGATGGTGGCTGCGTGCAGCGGCCCCTTAAAGCTCCCTGCCCCCTGCCTTCCTGTGCAGGAAGCTGAGAGAGCGTGCAGGCAGCAGCATTGCCACACGGCTAGCCTGCACGCTTCTCCACAGCCACAGATACCCACACCTGACGCAATGGCCGCCCCCCAACCCCCCGAGTGCCCCCAGGGGACCCCCCCCAAGGGGAGCCAGGGCTCCCAGCCCAGCAGCCAGGCGGGGAAGCAGCAGTGGGGCCCCTCCTGGACGAAGGCCAAGCTTCGGGACCTGCTGGGGCTCTGGAGTGAGGAGGAGGTGCTCCAGGTAATGGGGAGCAAGAGGCGGAACGCGGATGCGTTCGCTCGGCTGGCCGAGGGCTTGGCCACCCGGGGTCACCCTGCCCACACTCCGGATCATGTCCGGAGTAAAGTGAAGGAGCTGCGGCAGGGTTACGCCCGGGCCCGGGATGTGGCCGGCCGATCTGGGGCCACCCCCGTCACTTGCCCCTTTTACAGGGAGCTCAGGGACATCCTGGACCCCCGGCACACCTCCTCCCCTCCGGCCATGCTTGATACCTCGGCCGACGAGCCCCAGCAGGCCCCGGAGGTGGAGTCCGTCCCGGAGGCAAGCCCTGCACCCCGGGGCCCCCCCCCAGGAGCCCACCCCCAGGGCACTGGAGGAGGAGAAGGAGGAGGGGGAGTCCTCCGCCAGTGACGCCGGCCTGTGGATCGCTTTCCCATCGCAGAGCTCCAGCAGGGTGTCTGCCCACCGGGTGTCCCCCGACCGTGGGAGTGGACCATCAGGTATGTACCCCCCCGGTGCACACCCCCGGGGTTGAGGGACGGGGGTAATAGATATGACCAGGGCCCTCCACATGCCCAGATGACCATGGCCCCAAGGACAGCAGTGGCATGTCCCTCAGAAGAGTGCATCAGCCCCTGCCCCCCAGCACAACAGTGCCATGCCCCATCCCTGGGGATGGGGGGAGTGGAACCTCTAGGGTCCCCCGGGTGGAGGGGGTGGGACACCCATCAGCAGCAGCAGCAGCATCTCACAGGGATGGGGAACCAGCAGCAGAGGGGTAGGGGGACAAGGGCCACGGCTCGGGGCCCACACTAACGTCTGTCTCCACTCTTCTTCCCCCCCGCGGTGTTCCACAGCTGCACCATCAGAAGGGCCGGAGAGCACTGGCGAGGTGTCAGTGGTCTCGGACAGCCCACCGGGGCCATCACTCCAGGCCAGCCCCTCGGCGGAGGACCGACGAGCCCCACGGCAGGGAAGATTGCAGACCCAGCACTGCCACCCGATGGCGACAGACCCCCAGCTGCTGGCCATCCATCGTCGGCAGCTGGAGGTCGCCGAGCAGTGGCTGTGGGTGGAGGAGCGCCGCCTCCAGCTGCAGGAGCAGGCGCTGGCCTGGTTCCAGGAGGCATGGGGGGCCTTCATGCGGATCTTCGACTGTATCGCCGACTACCTGGCCCCCCATGCCGTGCCGGCCGCCGCTGCACCCGCCCTGCCTGCTCCACTCGCTGCTCCACCCGCTACGCCACACGCTGTGCCATCCACCATCGCACCACCACCCGCCACTGAGGGCCCTTCCGCCGAGGGGGACCTGGGGCCAGCTGACACCCGCTGGCCGTATCTACCGGTCTGCCCAGCCCCCAGCCAGCCCCGGCCAGGGCTGAGGCTGAGGCGTGGGTCGCAACCGCCCACGCCCAGCGCTGGACATTAGGGGGTGTGGGGCCCAGGACATGGCCCCCCCTTTGTATATATTCCCCCCAGTTTAATGTAATTTTGTAAATAGTTTTTGTATGAGACCCCTGCTGTTATGCTGATCCTTGCCCCCCCCCATGTACATAGTTCTCCCCTTCCTTGTCTTCCCCTTTCATCTTATCCTTATTTATAATACATATATATATAAGTTTGATTTTGCCTGTAAATAGTTAGTCTTGATAGTAATAATAAGAGTTCAACAGATATTTGATTTGACGAACAAATGTCTGCTTTTATTTACAAGAAAAGTGTGGGGGGGGTGCTCTTGGGTGCTCTGTGGTGTGGGCGTAGGGGCAGGGAGTGTTGTGGAGGATGGGGGGGTGCAGTGGGGGGCCTGCCAGCGTTCACCTCGTGGCCTTATTGAACTGGGCCTGCAGGGCCTCCCAGACCTGGGTCCCTTCGGGGTCCACCTGCCGACTGGGGGCAGCGGGTGGCTGCACATCGGCCCTGCCGGCCTCCACAGCCCAGCCCTGAAAGAAGGCCTCCCCCCTTGCTCTCCACGAGGTTGTGGAGGGCGCTGCACGCGCCCACAATCTGGGGGATGTTGGTGGGGCCCGCATCAAGGCGGGTGAGGAGACACCTCCAGAGCCCTTTGAGGTGCCCAAATGTGCGCTCTACCACCTGGCGCGCATGGTTCACGTGCAGGTTGAAGCGCTTCTGGCTGGCTGACAGGTGGCCCGTGTAAGGGTGCATGAGCCAGGGCCGGAGGGGATATGCCGCATCTGCGATGACGCAGAAGGGCATGGTGGTGTCCCCCACAGGGATCTCCCGCTGGGGGATGTAGGTCCCCTCCTCCAGCCGGTGGCACAGGCCCGAGTTCCAGAATACCCGGGCGTCGTGGGTGCTGCCAGGCCAGCCCACATAAATGTCCAGGAAACAGACCCGGCTGTCCACCAAGGTCTGGAGGACCACTGAGTGGTAGCCTTTCATGCTTAAGTAGCGTCCTCCACTGTGCTCCAGGGCACGGATGGGGATGTGAGTCCCATCCAGAGCCCCGAAGCAATTGGGGAAGCCCAGGGTGGCAAAGCCCGCGATGGTGGCATCCGGGTCCCCAAGCCTCACGAGCCTGTGGAGGAGCAGGGCATTGATGGCGCGGACAACCTGCAGGGGAAGCACATGGGAGAGCACCAATGAGGGGTATGCAGGGTGTGTGTCGCCCTCCCCTGCCAGGGCCCCCCTCCCCTCCCCTCCCCTGCCAGGTCTGCCTCCCCCTCCCCCCATGGGTCCTCTTACCTCCACGAGGACAGCCCCGACGGTGGCCTTGCCGATGCCAAACTGCTGGCCCACGGATCTGTAGCTGTCTGGAGTGGCCAGCTTCTAGACAGCAATGTCGACCCATTTCTCGACGTTGAGGCCACGCCGCATGGCGGTGTCTTGGTGCCTCAGTGCGGGGGTGAGCCACTGGCATAGCTCCAGAAATGTCTGCCAGCTCATGCGAAAGTTCTGGAGCCAGCGGTCATCGTCCCACTCTCCGAGCACCAGCCGCTCCCACCAGTCGGTGCTCGTGGGGTAGTTCCACAGCCGGCGGCATGTGCGGTGGCGGGGGGTGCTGCAGGGTTGGGGGTTGCGTCCTCCTCCCCTGCGGGCAGCTCCTCCTCTGTGGCAAGGATGTGCTCAGCTGCCTCCTGCATGGCATGGAGCAGGGCGAGCACTGCTCCTACAGGGGCGGCTGGGTGGACCTCTGGCTGCTGCTGCTGCTGCTGGGGGTCCATGACTGTGTCGCTCGAGGTGTGCGTGCCTATGGCTCTGCAGACTGCGTGCTGTGCAGGCTGCGTGTGTCTGGGAGGGGCCCTTTAAGGGAGCAGCTAGCTGTTGCCCCGGAAGCGCTAGTCCGCCCTGTGACCCTGTCTGCACCTGTTCCTGGCACCCTTATTTCGATGTGTGCTACTTTGGCGTGTAGACGCTCCCTCGCAGCGCCTATTTCGATGTGGTGCTGCTCAACATCGACGTTGAACGTCGACGTTGCCAGCCCTGGAGGACGTGTAGACGTTATTCATTGAAATAGCCTATTTCGATGTCACTACATCGAAATAAGCTATTTCGATGTAGTGTGCACGTGTAGACGTAGCCATTTAATGGTAAATCACAGCTAAATAACAGCACAGAACACTGAGAGCCAAAACTCGTGCCTGCAAACAAACTTTATTGGACCTCGGGAAACTTGGCCACACCCATGATGAGAGTTCATCCAGCTAACTAAAGTCATGCTCAATTATGGATATTGCTGGACAAGACAATGCTGGACTAGAGAGGTTCAACCTGTATTTGTTTGCACACAGTAATTGTTATGTGAAAAACTCCCTGCCAATTCAGCGTTCATTGGGCTACATTCATGCTAGGTTCTAGACTGTGGTAAACACTGCTAACCCTCTGCTGTAGTGGCAGCAAAATTGCAGTGGCCACATCTTTTTCTGAGTTGGGCGAATGATTAGGAGGACACTGTTATGATGGAGAGGTTTGGCCAAGGCAAACAACGTGCTGATTCACTAAAGCCTCTCAGCAGACTGTACAGCAGAACCCTGTAGGATTTGACAGCTGTTCTCAGCCAGTGAAAATCCAGAGGCAGAACCACATGCACTCCCTGGGTTGAATTTCCAGCAGAATGAAAGGAGTCAGGTTGGAACATGAAGTTGTTAATGATAACTCACAGTGCCAAGTTCACTAAATTTGAAACAATCCCATCCATAGCAAAGCCCTTTGTCTCAGAGGGGCTGACATCATAGCACCTTCCACTGAGATTTGCCTTATCTCACAAACTAAGGAGTGTTGTAGTACCTAGATGGGAGAAATGCAAGCAAAATCCAGCTGGATGGGTGAAGTGGCATGAGTGATTCAGAGTTGTACTCTTCTCCTTGAGTTAGTACTGATTCAGTGCTCCTGCATGATACAATGGGGCCCTGTGCTGAAGGCAGAATTGTTCTTTGGATGAGATATTAAACTCATAAAACTCAGAGGAGGTCCTGAACACTTGTGGTCATTAAAGATCTCATGACTTTTTTGCAATGGCTTTGGTGTCCTGGAAAAATTCCAACTTGGAACACTTTGTCTAGCTGAACTCCCCATGCAGTTGCTATTTATGAATGTACCCTTCACTTCTTATCCTAAAATGGTGTGTAATTTTGATGATCCTTGTTAAACTGCTGTTCCATTTCATTCCAGACATGGCCACAGTAGATAAATAATAGTAATGATAATAATTAGTGAGGAAGTGAAGCATCTGTGTAGCTTGTATAAGAGGCTCAAAAATGTTTTGGGTGAAAAAATGCTATATAGAAGGAAGATATTATTAAGTCATGCTGTGGGTTTCTAAGAACAGCATATCAGGCTTAGAAAAATGTTTTGGGTTGAAAAATGCTGCATAGAGGGCAGATATTAAGTCTTTTCTTGGGGTTTATAAGAACTGTAGGTAAGATCCTTTTCATCGAATCGCATCTATGTAATTGGCATCATGATAAGCAGCACTCTTCAGATGCTTAGAATTTTAAACTCAGGTCAACGACAAATAACTATTGCTTGTAGACTCAGTTCTCATGTGATGCATCCCCACAGGCAAGTCAGCCTAGCAAACCAGGACTCAAGATTTGTAGTGGGTCCCTTTTCAAAAGCAGACTTTCAATCACATTCCTCACTATGTCAAGCGATGCCCAATGCACTTCCCCTTTACTGTCAGAATGAAAGGGTCAGATGTGTGAGACTCCAGGCTGCTAAATCTGCCATAGGCTATTAAAATGCACCACTTCCAGATAACAGAGAGGGAGCCGTGCTAGTCTATATACTATCAAAACAAAAAAGCAGTCAAGTAGCACTTTAAAGACTAACAAAGTAATTTATTAGGTGAGCTTTCGTGGGACAGACCCACTTCTTCAGGCTATAGCCATGCCAATTTTATTTTTCTCAGCCTTGCACAGTGAGAGCCGCTTAAGAAGCCTCTTGTTTAAAGCCTGATTTGTGATTGAGAGTGATTTATAACAGCACTAAAACCTCCCACAAAAGACAAATTAATACTCAGATGCTTTTTCAGCACCTCCTTTGAGAAAGAGGGTTTTGGTCCAGTGCCAAGAAGTGGGAGGCAAGTTTTTCTGCTGAAACACAAATGGGTGGCAAGCTCTGGAATAACATTTTGGCATGAGATATGCTCTAAATTTCTGGAGTCTCTTCTCTTTAGAACGCCTGAAACTTCCAATTTTTTAAATTAAATGCTCCCTAATAAAAGCAGTCAGTGGGGAAAAGAAAATTAATTTAAGTTATGGATAAAGGTCTCCTTGAATGCTTTTTGCACATTTGAGTTTTAAAGCCCCCTGATCTGTTGCTCAGTGCACTGTGATTTAAAATAACAAGTATCTTTTTGGCTCTAGGCATCATATTATATTGCCATTAAAATTCCAGCTAAATCCTTCAGGTTGGTAATTAAAACAATGGAGAGATCCAAAAGTAGAAAACGTGAGTATGCAGCACTTCAGCAGAGGAAATCGAGGAAGCATTCGGTGCAGAAAGCGTGGGATGAGAATGAATGGAATAAAACAATGGATCATATGGAGGAACATGTCCAAAGAACAATTACTGTATGCCTGAGTGCCATGGATACTGCTTAGCAATGCATGGGCTAAGATTAGGCAGGGGCTCAGGCAGAGGTACAATGAACTGCAAAAAGTAATGGAAGATAAGAAAGACACATGGATTCACACAGTAGATCAGAGAATCAAATATTCTGGCTGGAGTTAAAAAGAGCAGGGTTATTTAATGATCTGCAACAAAGTATAGGATAAAGGTAACCAAATCTCATGCTTCAGGCTATAAACTGATAACTAGGAAGTAGGTTTTCTCTCCAAAACATGGTACAGTTAGATGATGGTTGTATTGCATCACCAGACCTAGGTATACATCTTGGTGGGCCAAGTGGTCTGATTAATTGTGACCAATCTGATTGTCTCATGAAAGGTATAAAATATAAAAAGTAGAGAGAATGTGGTAAAACGAGAGTCCAATTTTACTTTCATTACTCTGACATAACTCCTAACAACATCAGGGCAGACATGATAGAAGAAAACTCAAGAGCCTGGAAAAGACAACTAAAGAAAACCTTAGTAATGGGGTGAAAAGTTTAAGATGAAGTTGTTCAGCATTTTCCGATTAGCTACAAAACAGTGAAGGACAATGGGCCTGATTCAAAGCCCATTAAAGTTTCCCAACAAGTTTTCCATCAGCTGCAAATGGTTTTTAATCTCTCTCTGTATGAGCATTTGCCAGTGAAATTTTGCTGTTAACAAACATAAAGTAAAAGGGGAAAATAACACCCTGACAAAATTCTTTCCCTTGGTATCCACAGAGGTGGGTGAAAAGCTAGACAGCAAACAATAAAGATTCAAAAGGAAGGAAGAGATTTAGAGAGAAATGAGGATTGTGTGAGAACAGGCACAGAATTAAAAACTCTTTAACTGAAAAAGCTGCAGGGCCATGCAGTATCTATCCTCAACCTCCGAAAGAAATGGAGGAAAGAGAAAGGAGCAACTTTTGCTTTGACATTGAGGCCACGTCTACACTAGCCAGCTACTTCGAAATAGCTGGCACAACGTCGAAATAGCACACGTTGCATCTACATGCACTGTGAGCTACTTCGACGATGAAATCGATGTTAGGCGGTGAGACGTCAAAATTGCTATTCCTATCTGAAGATGCTATTGCTGCTCACACTCAGTAGGAACTGCAGTCACTCATAACTCGCTTTGCGGATGCATGCATGGAATTTGGCCTCACAATCAGCTTAAAGAAGACCCAAATGATGGGCCAAAACATGGGTAACGAGCCATCTATCAGGGTGCTAGACTACGAACTGGAAGTCGTCCATGAGTTCGTGTACCTAGGCTCGACGATCTTGGACAACTTGTCACTTGATAGGGAGATCAACAAGTGCATTGGAAAAGCTGCCACAACGTTCTCCAGGCTGATGAAGACAGTGGCTACGTCTACACGTGCAGCCAACATCGAAATAGCTTGTTTCGATGTTGAGACATCGAAATAGTCTATTTCGATGAATAACGTCTACACGTCCTCCAGGGCCGGCAACGTCGATGTTCAACTTCGACGTTGCTCAGCCCAACATCGAAATAGGCGCAGCGAGGGAATGTCTACACGTCAAAGTAGCACACATCGAAATAGGGATGCCAGGCACAGCTGCAGACAGGGTCACAGGGCAGACTCAACGGCCAGCCGCTCCCTTAAAGGGCCCCTCCCAGACACAGTTGCACTAAACAACACAAGATACACAGAGCTGACAACTGGTTGCAGACCCTGTGCCTGCAGCATAGATCCCCAGCTGCCGCAGAAGCAGCCAGAAGCCCTGGGCTAAGGGCTGCTGCCCACGGTGACCACAGAGCCCTGCAGGGGCTGGAGAGAGAGCATCTCTCAACCCCACAGCTGATGGCCGCCATGGAGGACCCAGCAGTTTCGACGTTGCGGGACGCGGATCGTCTACACGGTCCCTACTTCGACGTTGAACGTTGAAGTAGGGCGCTATTCCTATCTCCTCATGAGGTTAGCGACTTCGACGTCTCGCCGCCTAACATCGAAGTTAACTTCGAAATAGCGCCCGACGCATGTAGACGCGACGGGCGCTATTTCGAAGTTGGTGCCGCTACTTCGAAGTAGCGTGCACATGTAGACGCAGCTAGTATGGGCTAACAATAAGCTCACTGTACACAGCAAGGTGCAGGTCTACACAGCCTGTGTTTTGAGCACACTGCTGTACGCGAATGAAACATGGACTTTGAGCTCAAAACAAGAGCAGCGGCTCAACACATTCCACATGCGCCGCCGTAGGTGCATACTCGGTATGTCATGGCAGAACAAGGTCCCCAATAGCACAGTGCTTGAGAGGGCAGGCACTGCCTCCATGTTCACCCTTCTCAAACAGAGGCGTATGCGCTGGCTGGGCCATGTCTCACGCATGACAGATGGCCGAATACCGAAGGACCTCCTCTTCAGCGAACTGACATCTGGAAAGAGGTTGAAAGGGTGACCTAAATTGCGCTACAAGGACACATACAAGCGTGACCTCAGCGCTCTCTCTATCAGTGCGAACACCTGGCATTCGCTCGACTCAGACAGGCTTGCCTGGAAACAAGGAGTGAAGGAAGCTCTTGCTATGTATGAAACTACCTTGGTGAAGGAAGTGGAAGACAGGAGAGCCCTCAGGAAGATCCGTGCCCGCGATACCAGAGCAACATCTGCCTATTGCTGCTCACAGTGCGGAAAGGACTGCCACTCCCGGATTGGATTGGACAGCCACAGAAGACGTTGCTCGAGTCAGCCCAACTGGGGTGCAAACCCATGATCCCTTGGGATCAAAGGATGCCTGTTTCCATCTGAAGATGGGAATAGCACCCTATGTTGACATTAAATGTCAAAATAGGGCATGTGTAGATGATCCGCATCCCACTACTTCGAAATAGCGGGGTCCTCCATGGCGGCAAGCAGCTGAGAGGTTGAGACATGCTGTCCAGCCCCTGCAGGGCTCTATGATCACCACGCGCAGCAGCCCTTAGAGCACCATGCACCCGGATTTCCTGTGGCAGGAAGCTGAGAGCATGCAGGCAGCAGCACACACACATGCTAGACCTGCATGCTGTCCAGAGGCCCCGAACCACCCATCCTGCATACATGGCATCCAGCCAACCCTCAAGCTTCTCCAGGGCTGCCTCCTGAGGGGACCAAGGGCCCCCCGGCAGCCAAACAGGGGGCCAAAAAGTGGCGGGGCCCCTCCTGGTTGGAGACTTGCTAGGGCTCTGGGGTGAAGAGGATGTGCTCCAGGTGATGGGGAACAAGCGGCAGAATGTGGAAGGGTTCACCTGACTGGCTGAGGGCCTGGCCACCCGGGGTCACCCTGCCCACACTCCAGATCACATCTGCAGCAAGGTGAAGGAGTTGCGGCAGGGTTACGCCTGGGCCCAGGACTCGGCCAGCCGATCTGGGGCTGCTCCCATGGCTTGCCACTAATAAAGGGAGCTCACAGCCATCCTGGGCCCCCGGGACACCTCCTCCCCCCAGACCACACTGGAAACCACAGCTGAGGAGTCCCAGTAGGCCTTGGAGCTGGAGTCCAGCCCAGAGGCCAACCCCGCACTGCAAGGACCACCCAAGGAGCCAGCCCTCAGGACAGCGGAGGAGGGGTCCAGCAGTGAGGTGGGGTGGCTCCTCATAGACCTCCCCTCCTGGAACACCAGCCGGGCATCCGCCCACCGGGGTTCCCCTGACTGTGGCGGTGCAGGGTCAGGTATGTACCCCACAGGGCATACACCCCTGGGCCACAGGGGGGCACCAGACACGACCAGGGGCCCCACACACCTCCAGTGGACCCCAACCCACAACTGCCCAGCCACAGCATGGTCCCAGGATGGCCGCATGGCCATCAGCACCCACATCCATGGACAGCACTGTGCCCTACCCCCAGGGGTGGTGGGGGACCATGCAATGGGGCCACCCAACAGGGACACCACACCCACTGATGGGGGACAGAGACCCAGCACTCAAGGGGAAGGGGGGCATGGGCCATGGACCAGGGCACAGTACTAACAGCCTTCCCCTCCCTCTCTCTCCCTCTCTGCAGCTGCACTATCCATGGCCCCAGGCAGCCAGGCACCCTCTGTGGTCCCCAAAAGCCCGCCTGAAGTCAGGCACCACCGTCACCCAGGGACACTGCCAAGGCCAGGATGGGCACGCCACTGCCGGACCCAGGGAATAGCCCCTGTGGACTACCAGCTCCTGGCCGCTCTCCCGCAGCAGGTGGAGGTGGCCAAGAAGAGGTTGCAGTTCAACTGTGAGGAGTCCACCCTGTTGCTGGGAGGCTTATCAGGAGTTCATGGGGGTCTTGTGGGACATAGCCGGGTTGCTCCGGGAGGCTGTCATCAGGCTCCCGCCCCCTGCTGCCTCCCCACCACCCTCCCTGCTGCTCCACCCAATGCCCCCCCTACCGCCCTACCTGCCTCGGCCACTGCCCCACCTGCCTTGCCTGCTGCACCACCTGCACCGCCTGCCACCCTGCCTGTCAGTCCCCCAAGACCGGAGCCCACTGGGGCTGAAGACTGGCCAGTGGAGGCATCCCGGTCATACCTGATGGTCGTCCCGGCTCCCAGTCTGCTGACCTGGGGACCATGGACAAGGGGGAGCCCGAACCCAATCCCAAACCCAATGGGGGGCATGCCCCTCTGCCCCCACCCCGGATTGATGGGCCAACGGGCGAGCTGTCCGCTGGCCCCCCCTTGGGAAAAAGTTCCAGTTTTTGTTGTGCACATATCACCAGACAGTTTTATCACTATTCGATAATCCACAGTTTTATTTTTCAATGAACCTGAGACGTGTGCTTTGTTGGGGTGAGAGTGCGGGTGGTGGGAGCGGTGTGTGGGAGGCCTGCTGGGGATGGCCAGGGAGGTGCTCAGGGGTCCCCCTGATCAAAATGGGCCCGCAGGGCCTCGTGGACCTGTGCCCCCTTGCAGTGGGCCTGGTGACTGGGTGCGGCAGCCAGCTGGGGGAAGCCCATGCTGGCGTTGACTGCCCACCCCTGTACGAAGGCCTCCCGCTTTCTCTGGACAATGTTGTGGAGAGTGCAGCACGCATCCACAACCTGGGGGATGTTCTGAAGGCCAACATCCAGGCAGGCAATGAGGCACCACCACCGGCCCTTCAGGTGGCAGAAGGTCCGCTCCACCACATGGCAGGCATAGTTCAGTTAGGCATTGTAGCGCTCCTGGTTGGTGGTGTGGTGGCCGATGTATGGGCGCATAAGCCAGGGCTAGATGGGGTAGGCTGCATCCACCACAAGGCAGAGGGGCATGGTGGTGTCCCCCAGAGGGATCTCCCTCTGGGGGATGTAGGTCACTGCCTCCAGCCAGAGGCACAGACCCGAGCTCTGGAAGACATGGGCATTGTGTGCACAGCCAGGCCAGCCCACGTACACATCCTGGAAGTGACCCCGGCTGTCCACCATGGCCTAAAGGGCCATGGAGTCATATCCCCTCCGGTTTATGTATCTTCCACCGCTGTGGTCTGGGGCACAAATGGGGATGTGGGTCCTGTCTAGGGCCCCAAAGCAGTTCGGGAGCCCCAAGGCAGCAAATCCAGCCATGGCTGCATCTAGGTCCCTGACTCAGATGACCCTCTGGAGCAGCAAGGCAATGAGCGCATGGACCACCTGTGGGGAAGGGACAAAAGTGCCCATGAGGGTTTGCAGGGTGCACCAGGCCCCTCCCCACCCAAGCCCACTCCCAGGCACCCTCCACCCACACACTCCCTCCCTGGGAACCCTCCCCCCTCCAGCCCCACACCCCAGCCCCTCTCCCTGGTCCCCCGGCCCAGTGGGTGCATGCTCAGCCTCCTTACCTCTATGACGATGGCCCTGACTGTGGCCTTTTCCACTCCAAACTGGTGTCCCACGGAGCAGTAGCTGTCCAGAGTGGATACCTTCCAGACAGCTATTGCAACCCTCTTCTAGATAGGGAGGGCGCACTGCATCCAGGTGTCCTGGTGCCTCAGTGCGGGTGTGAGCCACTGGCAGAGCTCCAGGAAGGTCTGCTGGTGCATGTGGAAGTTCCGCAGCCACATGTTGTTGTCCCACTCTCCCATGATCAGCTGCTCCCACCACTCAGAGCTGGTGGGGTAGCTCCAGAGGTGGCAGGGGAGGAACAGGGGAGCCCGGTGGTCAGGGGCGTCCCTGTCTGCCCCCAGGGAGGGCCTGCATGCCAGGATCTGCTGGGTGGCCTCCCATGCAGCACCTTGCAGGGCGCTTGCTCCCTGGGTGACAACCTGGAAGGCTTCCAGCTGTTGCTGCTGCTGCTGCTGCTGAGAGTCCATGGCTGCTGTGCATCGGTCTGCGAGAGTGCGGCTAGTGCTCTGCAGACCTCGTGCTGTGCAGGCTGGGTGTGTCTGGGAGGGGCTCTTTAAAGGAGAAGCTTGCTGTTGCCCCAGAAGGGCTAGTCCAGCCTGTGACCCCGTCCACAGGCTTTGCTGGCCCCTTATTTCAAAGGGGAGCACTTGTGTGTGTGGATGCTCTGCTTTTCCATCTGGGGTGGCTCCTTTCGACATTCCCCGTTGCTACTTCAATGTTGAACATCGACGACACCAGCCCCGGAGGATGTGTGGACGATACGCATCAAAGTAGCATATTTCGATGTTACTTTAAAATAGGTTACTTCGACATAATGTCCTTGTGTAGACGTAGCCTTAAAATAGTTAAGGAAACAGGAATGCACGTGGGACTCAGAATAGGTAGGGCCAACTTCTGTATTAACATACCCTGAAGGTAACACAAACCATTGCAGAATTTAGTCCCTAAACTCTCCAAGGCCAAACCCTTCAGTATTGTTGGACCATTTTGAATCCCTTGGGCTTTGTCCGAACTACAGCGATCTTTTGAAAAAAGATCTTTTGGAAGAGATCTTCCAGAAAATCTTCTGTAAAAAAGTTGCATCCACACACCAAGAGATCGAGCTGCTCTTTTGAAAGAAAGAGGCAACACAGCCCTGGCTACCCTTTGAAGGAATAGGGCAGGAAACACGATGGACGGAGTCGCATGGCCGTCAAGCCTTTCTGGGAGCCTGCCAGCCACTCCCTTAAAGGGCCCCTCCCAAATGCACCCTCACTGCACATGCTGCTGAGGCCTGCCTTGCTACAAATAGCACAGCAGACCTGGTTCAGGGACTAGAAGCCTATACCGAAGTGACATGGACACGCGCCAACTCACAGACCTGGATGTTGTCGACACCATTATCAACCTGCTGGCCGTGGTGATTGTGGCCTCCCCCCATCTTGTCCAGTGGGTGAGCCCCACTGCTGGGGCTGTGGAGTCCTACTCCCTGGGTCCCCAGTCATGTCCTTGCCCCCGGTGCTCCGGCATGTTTGGAGCCACTCAGCAGCTCCAAGTGATGGGGCTGGCTCATGGTGGGCAAGTGGGACAATGCCCACTGGCTGCAGAACTTCAGGAAGATGAAGCAAACATTCCTGGAGCTCTGCAACTGGCTCACCCCTGCCCTCCACCACCAGGACACTTACATGCAGCTCACTCTCCCTCCTGAGAAGCAGGTGACCATCGCTGTGTGGAAGTTGGCTGCCCCAGACAGCTACTGGTCCATGGGGCAGCAGTTTGGGGTTGGTAAGGCAACAGTCAGGTCTGTCCTCATGGAGTTAGGGCATGCTTGGGTCACACACCCACCATGCGGAAAGGGGAAGGGGGTCCCAGACAAGAAGGACCCTTGGGGACCAGGGGTGTGGGTGTGAGGGGTGTGGTGGGGAGGCAGGGAGGCCCATCCCTGGGGGACTGTGTCACCCCACTCCCACACAGACCTTGTGGGGGGGCTGAGATCTAGGGCAGGGGAAGAGGGGGCTGGGAGGGACCAGGGGAGCCCACTGGGGCCTGGATGTAGCACGTCACACACTCACAAGTGCATGTCTTCTCTATCCCATGCAGGTCATCAAAGCAATCAACACAATGCTGCTCTGGTGGGTTGTCTGTCAGGGACCTGGATGTGGCCATTACTGGATTAGCTGCCTTTGGGTTCCCCCACTGCTTCAGGCCCTGGATGTGACCCACATTGCCATCCATGTCCCAGACCACAGTTTGGGCTGCAGCATAAATTAGAAAGGCTACCACTCCATGATGCTGTAGGCCCTGGTGGACAATAAGGGATGTTTTTTTGGACATCTGCATGGGCTGGTCAGGCTGGTCCCATGATGTGTGGGTCTTCTGTAACTCCAGCCTCTGACGGAGGATGGAGGCAGAGACCTACAATCCCCAGCAAGAGCTCCTAGTCAGGGACATCACCATACCCTTGTGCATGGTGGTGAATGCAGCCTACCCCCTGCAGCCATGTCTCATGTGGCCTTACACGAGCCACATGGCCCCCCACCCAGGAGCTATTCAGCAGGCGGCTCAAACAGGCTTGCTACCTGGTGGAGTGTGCCTTTGGCTGCCTGAAGGCAAGCTTCTGCTGCTTCCTCATGTGCCTGGACATTGGGCTTCATAATTTCCTTAAGGTGGTGGGGATGTGCTGTGTCATGCATAACATCATGGAGGTAAAGGAGGAGACCTTCCTTGTAGGATGGATGGCCAACACCAGCCCTGGGTATGAACAGCCAACCATTGCCCCAAGCTTCCGCTATGATGGGGGTGCTTAGGGAGACTCTCCGGAACAGTTTCACCCATGGGCCCCAGTGACTTCCCTCCAGGCACCCCCTGCAGGACCCTCCTGCCCATGCACCCCCCCACTCCTCCCTCACCATGACCCCTTCCACCCATTCACCTCTCTTCATTCCCTTCCAAGTAACAAGGGATATGGGGGTGCTGGCCAAATAAACTGTTTACTTGAACATAGAATCTTCATGGTAAATGAAAACTATACAGATAACTATGCACATTGGTGCATGGTGAGTAATTATATACATTGAGGGACTTGGGACAGGGGTTGGAGGCATCTGAACTTGGAAGAGAGCTTGGGACACCAGGGGTGGCCTCTGTCCTCTGAGGCGGGTAGGGTACTGTGAGTTGCATCAGCCTCAAAATCCCCTACTGCCCTGGGTTTGGGGTCCCCATTGTGGCTGAGATGGGTCTGGGATCATGAGGGGCTATGGCCATGGAAGCAGTTTGTTGGGCTCAGGCTTGGCAGGGGGAGAAGGTGGGTCTGGGGGCAGGATCAAATTGTGGGGCAGGGCAGCAGGCATGGCCATTTCCCACTATTCCAGGGCCTGCAGCACCACCTGGGAAATCACAATGTGGGGAGCAGGGTCAGGGTGGTGGTGGAGGGGCAGTGGGAGAGGAGGGGCAGGGGAGACAGCAGGGGAAGGGAGCTGGGAAGCTGGGATATGTGCTATCTCAGGATGCTGGTGATGCCCTTCTGGTTGTCCATGAGCTCTGCCCGGGCCTCCCACCTCCACGACAGGTCTATCTCCACCTCCCACAGCATCCATTCTGCCACCTCAGTCTGATAGCAGATGGTGGCCATGTAGGTGTCATCATCCACGGAATGCTTCAAGGCCCTTTCGGTGTGGACCCACTGGGACCTCAGTGGTGGGGGTGCCCGGGCTGTCTCCTCCACTGCTGGTGGACCCCCCTGGCTCCTCAATGTTGATGGGGATTGCTTGGCCCTCAGACAGGATAGATATAAGGAAGAAAAGGAAGAAAAAGATGGTACCCCACCACAGCCCCGAGGGCCATACCTGCCACCCCCCCATGGGCAGCAGCCCCCCAACCCACTGTCCAATGGCCCAGCTGCCCCAGGGTGTGCAATGTGCTAGGTACTTACTGGAGGGTCCCTCAAGAAGGTCCAGGGATGCCCTGCTGGATGTCACCGACCTGGATGGCTGCGAGGGCACAGCAATGCCCCATCACTCAATTTGTCCAAGGGTGGCTCTGGCTACTTGTCCAGTGAGTGGGGTGGTCCAGCTGGAGGGCTACTCCTCCCTCTCTACCTCGGGATCCAGCTTGTGGTGTCCAGGACTGGTGCTGTGGGGAGGACTCCTCGCCCCAAGGAAACTGTGTAGCTCCTGGGAGAAGGGGCAGGCGGAGGGTCCTTCCCCTGAATGCCCAACCATGTCCCTGGCCCAGATGTACCCCTGCCTCAGTTCCTTGACTTTGGAGCAGACCTGCTCCTGGTTCTTGGCAGGGTGTCCCAGGTGCCAAGCTGGTGGCCAGCCAGGCAAAGGCAGGAGTGTTCTGCCTCTTGCCATCATCTCCCTGCGGACCTCCTCATCCTGCCAAATTCTGAGGATGTCCCAGAGCTCTGACTCGGTCCACGAGGGGGCCTACTTTTTGGTGGCCTGGGTGGGCTCTTGGAACCCCTTATCTGGTTCCCTGGCAGGGGGGGACCTTCAGAGTCATGGGGCTGCTGACTGCTGGCCGTTGTGGAGTATGAATGACAATGTCCACTCCAGGGACTGCTGTGAGGGTGTGGTGCTCCAGCCATGCTCTCAGCTTCCTGCCCCAGGGTTCCTGGGTCCCTGCAGCATTAAAAATGGTTGCAGACAGGGGGCATAGAGTGTCAGTCGCACTGTCCAGGGCGTCTCAATGTACCAGCTGGCTGGTGCCAGAGAGGACTGCTCTTTTGAATAAAGGGCCCTCCGAATGCCTACACACACTTATTTCCAACAGAGTCTTGCAAAAAAAGTTGCTCTTCCTAATCCAGGAACAGCAGAGTGCCTCTGGACGAAGCACCCTGTTCTTTCAATTTACTTTCAAAAAAAGCACATTTTGTGTGTAGACACTCTATGGGTTCTTTCAAAAAAGGCCCATTTTTTTTCTAAAAATTTGCTAGTTAAGATGTAGCCTTGTAGGTAACTGTCAAATAGGTGTAACTGACAGCATACTTTGGCTTCATTGAAGAAGAGACCCAGGAAAGAGTCAGATTGTAATTGCTTTCATAGTGCATTGCTATAGTGTCTGGTACAGTGGAAGCCTGATCTTAGTTCAGGCTTCTACATATGCATATTATACAAATCAATAATTAATTATAATTAATTATAAAGAAATCCCACTATTGTTAATAAAATGCTTTCCTTCATTGCCTTGAAACATCATTACAAATATATTCTCCCTAGCAAAAGCCATGCACATCTGTAGGTCAAAAAGGCTTTTCCCCTTCCAAAGGTCTTAGTGCAGGACATTGAAAATAGACCTTCTCAGGGGCCCGTGACTGCATGGGTTGCCCATGGAAGAAGCTGCCTGGGCTAAATGTTACAGGACCAGTGTCTTAATTTTAAAAATGTTTGCTGGTGCCAAAGTTCTGATATATGGAATAAATTGGTAAGAATAGAAACAAGAACAGGCACAACAAACAGAAGTTTTTTTTCCAAAATAAAAAAATTTAAAAAAAAAAAGCTACCACTAAGGCCGTGTCTATACTTGCATTGCTCTCTTGAAAGAGAAATGCAAATGAGGGGAATTGAAAATGCAGATGAGGCACTGATTTACATATCTCATGCTTCATTTGCATAATCTCTTTTTGGAAGAGATTCTTTCAAAAGAAAAACAGCAGTGTAACCAGGTCTCTTTCAAAAATAAACCTCATCTTCAGAAGACACCTTCTTCCTATTTTGTTTCAGGAAGAACAGTTCTTTCAAAGATGGGGTTTATTTTCAAAAGAGCCCAGTCTACACTGCTTTTTTTTTCTTTTGAAACCACCTCTTCCGAAAAGAGATTATGCAAATGAATTATTAGATATGTCAATCAGTGCCTTATTTGCATTTTGAGTTCCCTTATTTGCATTCCTCTTTCGAAAGAGGACTGCAAGTGTGGACACAGCCTAAGAGAATGTGAAAACAATCTTGTAGGGAGACACCTGCTAAATCAACATGAGAGAACATGAGTTTGATAGATGGATTTCCTGGAAAATGTTTGTTCATCACATTTTCTGAAAAATCTAAATGTAAAGTTTTTTTTCTGAGTGGTCTCACTTTCAGCAATTTAATCTGCCTTGAAGATACCTTTAGCAATGGAAGGTTCATTTTTGCTGTCATAGGAAATTAGATTTCTCTTCCTTCCAAAACTTTCTACACCCTTGTCCCCTTCTCCCCCCAGACATGGCCATTTGACAAGACAGAGGCATGGTTGTTTATGATCTTACCTCGTAATGTTGACTCTAAATATCTGAAGATAATTCCTCAGCTCCAGAGCCATGTTTGTGTAATGCCTCCCCCTGCTGGATTTGTATGTGCAGATATAAGACAGAGAGGTAGCCGTGTTAGTCTGTACTCCAACAAAACAAAACATCAGAAATGTAGTACTTTAAAGACTAACAAAATGATTTATTCGGTGATGAGCTTTCGTGGGAAAGATCCACTTTGATGATTGATCTGATAAAATGTGTTTGTTCCATGAAAGCTCATCACCGAATAAATCATTGTGTTAGTCTTTAAAGTGTTACATTTCTGATGTTTTGTTTTGTCAGATATAAGACAGTTAATGGAAGGCTGTGATTCACTGACAGGATTGGAAATAGGTGGGTTTTTATGTACATTCTTAAAAGGCTAGCTGGTGTCCACTGTGCTTACAAGGATTAAAAATCCGACTATATATAGTCTGTGTAATTAGTGGCCAAACATCATAGATGTCTTCAGAAAGTGGACAACATACAGGAAATGGAGTTAACATTCAAAGTGTTCAACCAGTGTTTAAGTGATGGTCAGTAGAAAGAGGTGAGTCTTGTGGAGTTTGTGGCTAGTGAAGTTCTTGAACTGTTTTTTTTTTAATTATTATTTTTTTGGGCAGGGTGGTTGTTGCTAGGTTACGGAACTGATCTGAGTTGGTAGAATACTTTTGTTCTGGGAATTGAAACGTATGTCTCATTTTGAATTTAATTTCATGAAAGTGTGCTTCTGGCTCCTGAGGAATCTATGATATATCCAGGAAAGACTATATAGTTGCCACATATGTGTCCTATTGGCAATACGTATTTTCATAAAATTAACCATTTTGTGCATACAATTGGGTAAAGATCCTGTTACAGGGTGGGCGTGAGGGGCAGAGGCAGCCTTAATTATGGAGCTGCTATTGATCTTGCATTCACTCTATGTTACGAAGTGCCTAGCATCAGAAGGCCCTGATCCTGGAGAGAGACTCTAGGCACCTCACTGGGTTTGAAATCCATATCCCATTTTTCCAAATACTCCCTTTGACCTTAGAATTGGCTGTCAGCTCCTTTGTTGTACTATCCCAGCCCCTTTCATGGGATTGAGACAGTTAATTGCTTATGCACAAGAGGGAATAGACTCCAGCTCACTCTCTCTCTTAGCAGCATCAACTCTGCAAAGCTAGCAGGAGTGACAAATGCATTGCTTTCACCAAAGTCAGCAGCAGCAGCAGATCAGTCGAGCTATTTTTGCATACTTGCCTTTCAGACTAGAGCTGCTCTTTATAAATACAAAGTGGTAAGTTGATTTTGTTATAACCACCAACTAGTCTTGAACCAGACAAACAAAGGGGTTGTGGGAAGGGTGGCATGTTATCCAAAATAGACTTTGCAATGCTAGTAAACTGCAATGAGACTGATCTGCAAAGAAAGTGCATGGAGGAAGAGAATGGACACCATTCAGAGAGCGATATTAACTAGAATAACGGTTACCTTTTGTAATGGAAAAATATCTGATCTCATGTGTTAACTGTGATGTGGTGGATGAGGCACGTTAAAGGTAGAATGTCCTCCAGCCAAAAGCCGTTTTTCAAAATAACCTAAAAATTCTTTACAAAACTAGAGGGTTTCACTTAATGCCGCCCCACCCATTCTCCAACTACTTTTGATTGCTGTATTGGAATATGTAACAGGGATCATGCTTCCTGTGGACAAAACTCCTCCATATCCTGCAGCTTGAATTGTCAAGGGTTGCAGAAGATACAGATCTTGGCAAGGATACAGATCTTCATGTCCATGTCAGTTCTTATTTCTTGAGGTTGGCCTGCACTATGGGAACATAAGAATGAGCATGCTGGGTCAGACTAAAGGTGCATCAAGTCCTGGGCTGGACCCCAGTGGCATGGGAGGGATTAGGTTCCCCTGATAACTCCTCCTGGTTTAGGAGAGGAATATGTCACATCCCAGGCTGCGCTCCCCTTTTAGTATAGAAGTGGTCAAGGACATTGCAACCTAGAAGCTAAATCCCTTCTTGAGAGAGGAACTGGACTACAAGACCTTGCTGGTTAGAAGTGATACTCGATTCACCACCTACTGAGGGCTCAATGTCAGTTGTAAAACGATCTCTACCCATCTTTTTTACATCTCCTCAAAACTCTCACTTGCCATTTACTCATTTTTTGTTTTCATGTCGTCTGTTTGCCAGAGCAGATGCCAGACCTGTAAATACCTGGGGTCAATGATCAATTGAGAATCCTTTTGAATAATTTGAATGTTCTACATACTAGAACTGTGGGACAAGAGAAACGCCAGTCACTAGAGTCCTGGAGGAGAGGATGAAGCTGGGTAGGGTAATAAAATGCTGAATTTTTTTTTAATTTTTACATTTAAAAGATAACACTTTTATGGTTCAGTTCTATAAATCTCTTGCTTCATTTAGATTTATGGGTGTTGAGTATCCAAATAAAATCACAGTTGAAGAAAATATCTGTGAGCTTCAAAGGGCAGTTCGGTGAATGATGCTCAGAAAATGTCCTGTTCTGCTCCTCATCTGAACAAAACAACAACAGATGGCAGCAACTTCCTGTCTGACTTCTACACCCTTCTCCATGCTGTCCCTGAGTATGGATGCAGTCTTGAAGCCTCTGTGTCAAGCCATCTCCCACTCCTTATTCTAATAATTTCTGGAAACACAGAGTCAGATTCTGATCCCTGACAAAGACTGTTGTCAGTCACTCCAGCCACGCAAAAGAGCCTTATGTCCATCTTAGTTTCCTGGGAGTTCCTATACCATACTCTCAAATTCTGGAATACAGGAAATGCTAGGAATATCGCCAGGGAAAAGAGGAGTTGGTCAGGAAACCATAATCTCCCTGGTGGCTAGACTTCTCAGGTGAACCCATGCTTAGCCTCTTTCAGAGCTGTGGACTCAGACAGTCAACCCTTGGAGGCAGGGATAGTGTTTTTACCTTTTTTCATGAAGCACCTGCCATATTTTGGGGCAATTATTAATCACCATAATAAGACATATTTGGGTGGCGATTTGTCGTTGATTGACAGATGTCTTCACAAGAATACACACTCTCTGAACCTAGAGGAGTGCTGGTTACTGTATGAAAAGATAACAAGAGTATAACTTAACTCATAGAGGGTTCAAAACTACCACAGTGCAGTACAGCTCTAGTTCTATCAGGCAGAGGTACAGTACTCAGTACTATTGTTCTAATCATGTTACAAAGGGTTTCAATCAAGGCCGTAGCTGGAGAAACTCAGTATAAGGTTTCTAGGTACAGGCACAAGGAAATAGTGAGTAGTGGGAGTGCTGGACCCCTTGCTGAAGGAAGTCAGAGTGAATCCAGATCATTTGCTCTAATAAAAAAAAACCAGCAAAAAAGAACAATGCTTTTTTGCTAAAGTCTTTCTTCAAAAGAGCACAGTATTGGAAGGGACCTCAAGAGGTCATTGAGGCCAGTCCCTTGCACTCCTGGCAGGACCAAGCATCATGTAGACCAGGTGCTTGTCTAACCCACTCCCAAAAGTCTCCAATGATGGAGATTCCACAACCTCCCTAGGCAATTTATTCTAGTGTTTGAACACCATGACAGTTAGGAAGTTTTTCCTAATGTCCAACCTAAACCTTCCTTGCTGCAATTTAAACCCATTGCTTCTTGTCCTGTCTTCAGAAGACAAGAATTTGTGAGGTGAGTCAATAGAACTGTAGCGGTTGGACGCAGAGGAGTGTGTGGCTCTCACAATGTTGTGTGCAACCAGCATGCCCCTCACTTCACCTGCTCTGGATTTACATGCATCCAGTAGTTTAAAAAAAGCTATGCAGAAAGAAACCAGCAGAATCTGGCAAGGCTATATGTGGGCAATGATAAACAACATGTCTTACAGGCCACACATAGAACCTCCATGGGCTGCATATGTACTGTTGGCCACAGGTTGCCCTCCACTGTTCTGTACCACCCTCCCTCCACCCCCACCCCCCACATATACTGTGGCAGTCCTATGCCTGTGAATGTCTCTTCAGTTCTCAAAATCTCTTGTTTGGTGTCCAAGACAGGGAGAGAAATGATGCTATAGAGGCATTCATGAGGATGGCAGGATAATTTTAACCCTTTCCTCAAAAAGTGGCTAAAGGGACTCTGTACTTTCCCTTTTAAAAACAAGTGGTTTCCTGCATGTGAAACCCTGTAAAAATACCATATAATACATATGGAATTACAAAATATTGTCAGAAAGTCAGCAGTTAGAACGTCAGTCAGTGCCAGATGATGACTCAGTTGGCCTCTGAAATCCCTCTGGGTGTTCTGGATGATCTTCCAAGTTTGTTAGGGTATGTCTACACTGCAAAGTTATTTTAAAATAACAGCCCTTATTCTGAAATAACTTTGCTAGTGTCTATACAATGCAACGAGTATTCTGAAATAATTTTGAAATTGCAGTTGGCTTATTTCATAATAGGTAAACTTCATTCCGTGAGGAATAGCACCTATTTCAACTTATTTCAAAATATCTACTGGACAGCTGTTTTGAAAGAGGTGGTGTGTAGACAGGGAATAGTGCCTTTTTCTAAATAATCCATAGTGTGTCCAATGATATTTAGATGATGTATTTCAAAGTATCTAAGTGCTAGTTTGAAATGCATTTTTGTGTGCAGCAGTATTATTTCAAACTAAGCTATTTCAGAATAGCTCTTCCAGAATAACTTATTCTGGAATAAGGCTGCTGTGTAGCCATACCCTTAAATTATTTTTTTCAGAGAGATAGATAGATTGAGTCCTTTCTGTTATACCAGCACCACTGCTTAATATACTGCCAGTCACCAACAGTGCACAGCTAACACTTTTTCTTGAAATCTGCCCAGCTCTATTGGTTAAGCAAGTCCAAGGGCTTCCTAAAAGAGAGGACTTCCTTCCAATCCTGCATCACCTACTCCAAATCTCTCATTTTGATCAGATTGTGATTTCCATTAACTGGATTTGGTGGCTTGAGTGCCATATACATTGCTTTGAATAAAAATGTATGAATCTATGGGAGAGATTTTCAAAAGTGCCTAATTGACAGAGATTACAAATCCCATTAATTTGAAAATCCCACGTCAGGTTTTAGGAGATTATTCTGACTTGTTTATAGGCATCCTTTGAGTTCTCTCATCTATTCTTCTGCCAAACTTCCATCTTATTTAGTGTTCTTTCTTTTCCCAGCCCTGTATGCTTCTCCAGGTGACACAGACATATTCTATGTTACGTGCTTTTTCTTGTCTACTGAATGTGTTTGCAATTGCGCCTTCAGTTGATTGACCATGGTGCCTGAGCTTCAGAAATGCCATGCGGTCAGGAGCCAGATACCCGCTTCCTTTTTCCTGCTCTTCTCCTCTTTCCTAAGTATTCTGAGATTTCTGCATAGAACAGAAAAATGGAAAGAACAAATTGTCATCTACTTTCCTGAAATGTCTTTAAAAGCCTGTCCTTGAAAAGGAACCCCACGATTTTCATGATGTGATTGTTTTTACGTTCTTTTACATTTTCCTGCTGCATCATTCACAGTCATAATGACTATGATTCAGGAAATTGTCTGACTATTTCACCAATGGTAGGCCAGAATACAGTGTGGCTCACCCTCCTTCAGCTGTGTTGATTCTCCAAGGCTTGAAGGAATAAAACCTGTTTAGTCAGTAAACTAAATGGATATGATTTGCACAGACATCAGGTCAAGTTCTCTTTGGTTACATTAATGCAACAGCAATGATGTAGATATTAACAATGAAGATGTTGCATATTAAATCTATATAACTGCCCCCCCCTCTTGTTTTCAGCAGTGCAAGATCAGCATCACTAGTGCAATCACTTTTTTGATTACAAACATACTTTAGTTTGTTCTGTGTGGTGGTGATTTGCCACACGATTATGATGCACATACACATGGGCATCATAAACACAAATATATGTCGATTTATCATAATCATGTTGCAAACCACTGCCACACAGAACAAGTACAAGCCAAAGTAAGCCTGCAGTTGGAAAAGGGATTACAGTGCTGATCTTGTACTGCTGAAATCAATGGAAGTGTTGATAGTGACTTTAGTGCATACTGGAGAGCTCCACTGTCAACAAAACCATAGCTTTGCCATTGCACTAGCATAACAGAAGAGACTTGACCCCATGTCTGTAAATCATACGATTTATTCTGCTGACCAAACAAGCTTTATACAGAGTATAAAATGTATAAATAGAATATATATAAACACAGACACATGCATATCCCACATCACTAATAGCCTAGCAAAATTATGTAGCACTTTAAAAATAGTCATATATCACCACCAAACCTTGAAATAATAGAGAAAGAAAGGCAAAAAGGGGATTTTGTTTTCAGTGTCACTGATTTCAAAGAAAAACACAATGTTGTTGTTGTAGGGATTTATGTCAATTTTTTTTTTAAACTTTGGTTTAAATCCCAGCTAGAAACAATACATTTGTTTTTGTGAACCACTCCCTGCAGAAAATTTCGGA
Source organism: Carettochelys insculpta (assembly GCF_033958435.1). NCBI lineage: Eukaryota > Metazoa > Chordata > Testudines > Carettochelyidae > Carettochelys > Carettochelys insculpta. The sequence continues at coordinate 196,984,318 of NC_134139.1, read as the reverse complement.
AATAAATCTTTCATTATTGCTGCTCAAGCTGAAGTTGAGCAGGACTTGAGTACAGAGGACTGGTGCTCAAAGGAAATAAATCATGAAAAATGAAAAGCAAGGTGGGAGTGGAAATCTTTAAATTAAGTTGCTCAGTACGTGGGTGGGTGTGGTGTGTAGTCCTGGGGAAGTTTGTCTGGGGCTTAGAATCCAGCTTCCATTGTTTTGCTGTCCTGAGGCACACATATCCCCAGGGGCGATGGATACTCAGCACATACTGCCCAGCACCTCAGGAGAAGAGCTGGGAATCAGTATGCCTCAGAGAGCTCCCTGGGATATGATTCGCTCCTTGAGCCGCACTTCTCCCCTAGGCAAAGGGGATGAGTGATTTATACCAATTTAGCTGTGCTGTCAGGTGCACTGGGGAGGCAGCGCCAAATCTCCTCACTTGACAGGAGAAGAAGGAATATAAGGGCGTGCAGATCTCATTTCTAACCTGGGGTGTCCAGACCTAAACACTGGGTAGCTTGTGAAGACATGTAAGGAGACATTTTTTCCACTTCTCCCTTCCTTTCACAGAGAAGATAATCTACGACAGTATTTTGCTTTAAGATAGGCAGTAGAAGGCAAAAAAAACCCAAAAAAAAACAAACAAAAAAAAAACAAAAACAAAAAAAAAACAAAATCAGGAAAGTTTTTTGCCAAAAGAAACCAACAATAAAGACTGCGGGGACCAATTCTCCCACCCATCGTACAGTTGTGATAGTCCCAAGAACTATTGAGAGAGTAAATACCCACTCAACATAAGTAAGGTACAGGGGTGAAACCCTGAATAGCTGGCAGCTTTGGTATTTTGTACCATTGCAACCTCTAAAACATTGGTTCCCAACCTTTTCACTAGTGCAGACTCCCAACCATCTCCCCACACTGTTCATAGACTCCCAACCAGCCCCCCAACCCATTCACAAACCCCACTTGTAACCACAATGTGCACTTTATTAAATGAAAAAATGAAACCACAACATAGATTTTCATACAGCAATTAATAATATGATTGGAAGATATTTAATTTAAAAATAATTGATTACAACTTATTTAAAACTTATTTTCTATGATCATTTTTTTCATGCACCCCCCCCCGGAATACCCTTGTGGAACCCCAGAGGTCCATGGACCCCAGGTTGGGAATCACTGATACAGAAGATGGCTCTTCAGTTAGGATGATAGATGAGGCTATTGAAGGCCTGGGATTAAGTCCTGGCTATACTGACTCCCACCACAAAGTTTTTTAATGCTTAATCCTGCAAAGAGCTCAGTGGCCTTAACTTCTATTAACATGAGGGTGATTTCAGGGCCTTGTGCCCTCACTCCTTACAGGAGATGGCCAGTCAATGCATAGCCCTTCAGAAAACTGCAACTGCGGATTTGACAGTTCCCACTCTTCTCCCAGTGGAAATCAAGAGTAACACAGCTGCTTGTTAAAAGTACTAGAGCTGAACAGGCTGCCTGGTCCAGGAAAGCACTGAAGAATTCACAGTGCAATCTGAAGATTTGAACAAAGGAGTTGGCTAATTTCCTGGAGAAACCTACAGGAAATCTTCTCCTCAGGTGCAAGTTTTCTATTGTAGGTGGGAAAAAAAGAGGAAGTTTTCAAACAACAGTATACTTGGGTTTTTATATCCATCTATTTTTTTCATTGGAGTGAAAAATAAAAAGCATCCAAGTCAGGTCACATCACTGTTGTTATTATTGTTATTTTTGATACTTATTAATGTTATGGTTAACTTTATCCCCTTCTGTGTTATTGTTGTTATACCACATATTAATGTAGTGCTTCTGTAGCCTAGAGAAGTATGGTTGAATTACAGTAACAAGTTACAAGCAGGAGGAAAGTGCTGTGGTTTGGCTGGTCCACTATTAGATATACACCAGCACATCTGGACAGGAGATCATGTGACAAGTACAAAAGCCAGAAACATATCCTGGATGCTATAAAAAATGGGTTCTGTTAAATTAAAAAGGCTTTAAATATTGGCTTAGCTGGTTTCTGTAGAACATTTTTAGTAGTCTTGGAATGTGTTGCAAGATTTGTGATCACAGAGAATTTGATTAAATATTGCAAATCTATTGTGTTGTTAGTTTATTCACATAGGCTCCTTGTGTCTTGCCAGTTCTCCTGTGTTCTTATAACTCAAGACATGATTCCTGAGCTTGGATGAGAACTTTGTGTCCTCAGAACAACTCTTGCAAAGAAAAACAAAAAACAAAAAGACTCAAAACCCCTACATCTCATTTTAGAAACGTCCCATGTGGTAGAAGGTTTTCAAGTGCTGTAGGTTACTAGGCATAGCATAACCCCATGTGGTAAAGAGCTAATCAGTGAATTCAGAGGTAGGAGTTGAAATCTCAGGTCAGACCAATTGCTAAATTTCATCCATGTCTACCCTGATTTACTCAATCAGAACAGAACATTCTGCGGCCATTGGCCATTCTAATGTCTCCCAAAATAACCCTAGCGGATTGGGTAATCAACAGTTCAGCAGTTGCAGTGGAAAAGAAGATGGCTGACTTGGGATCAAGATGACAGGAAGACTATAATAAAGTGTTGCTGATGCATCCTATAGGAAGCAATGATATTTAATCTCATTTGCCTGCTGTTGTACTGAGGTGTCAACCACACATTGCAAAAGTAAATTAAGACTGATGGGCTGTTTAAACACTACACCAAAAAGGAAGGGATTAAGGAGTAGGCATGGAATAATTTAGCCTTGCCCTGCTACAACTATGCTGTGTGCTAGGCCTCAGAGATGGACGTAAAAGTGGGGGAAGCCCGGTAATTGGTGGCTGTTGTGGAAGGCTGCTTCTGTGTGGGGCAAGAAGTCTGGATGAGGGGTAGATGGGGATGGCTTCTGAAGATTGTGCTCTACCAGGGTCCCTTTTTAGGAGAGTGGGCCTGGGCCCAGTTGTCAGCTTGACTGGAGTCCAGGAACCTGTTATTAGGCACCAGGCCAAGCTATTGCAGCTGAGAGCCTGCCCACCAAGAAAGGGGCTGAAAGCTGAGCCTGGCCAGACAGGAGATTCTTTTTGTTTGGTGTCTCGGTTGGAGTCTGACAAAAGGACTCCATGACCCTGCAAGGGATTGAATTCTTTGAAATGAGTTGACTGGGGAACTAAGCCACATCAACAGCAGAAGTGGTCTGAAGCCCATGCGCAGAACCTGAGGCAGAATTGCTGCATCACCGTGGCACTTCTGCTGCACTGGCATTTTATAGCAATTGCTGAGCGAGTTGTTCCGTGAATTATGCTGTAAAAACGTTTCCATTTTTTGACCCGTACATATGGTACATTCTACACAAGAACATCTTCGGTGTTTGCAAGCGAGAATAACTCCAGCCGCCTCCTCTCTTGGAATGCAGGCTATATAATTTATTGCTTGCTGAGTGCCAAGTGTGGTTGGCGCTCTACAGAGCAATGGGAACAAACATGAACCCTGATCCAAGGTACTTATAATTGAAATCAGACACACTCAAGAGAGGAAGGATGCAGCAATAGATTGGGACTTGGGAGATCTGGATTGAATTCCCAGTTCTGTTACGCACTTCCTGTGTGACCCTGGGGAAGACACTCACTTTTGTGTGTCTCAACTCCCTGTCTATAACTTGGGAAAAGTAATACCTGATTCTTAGGCCTTGTCTACACTAATACCCCCTCAACCCTGCTGAGATCAAATCTACACAACTTCAGCTATGCTATTTGCATAGCTGAAGTCGATATACTTATTACAGTGTCTTCCATGCAGTGAAGTCGGTGGGGGCTGCTGTCCAGTCGACTCTGGCTACTCTTTCCCATCCTAGTGGCGTACGGGAGCCAACAAGCAAGAGAGACTGATTTTTCATGTCTAAGCAGAGGTGGTAAATCGACCTCTGGTGGATTGATTGCTGCATTATTGATCCACCGTATAGTGGAGAAAAGCCGTTAGTCCCTGTTTCTGACTTATCTCTTAAGTCTGTATGCTGTTCAGAGCAGGGACTCTCTCTTACTATGTGCATGTACAGTGCCTGGCAGAGCGAGGTCCAGATGAGGTAATAATAATGACAATAATAATGCACTTTACTGAAGTACACACCATACATAAGACCTTAAAAAGAATATTAAGACCTGGACTGAGCCCTACCTTCTTGTCCTGTGTTAGGGTGGCATGTAGAAGTATCCTGGGGAAAGACCTGGTAAAGAAGTGAATTATCTCTCTCCACTTTTACTCCCTGCACATGTGGTTGCAAAGGGACTAGCAGCACTATGGAGACTGCTTTCCTTCTATTCCTAGAGTGCTGATCTGGACAGGTAACATAAGTGAGTATGGTGATGGGCTTATGCCCCTTTACATTTCTGGAAGGGCTGGCTAGCTGAAGTGACAATATTGATCAATTTTGCAAAGTGAAGCACTCAAAAGTCTCACAACCTTAACTCTTCCCCTTTGTGTGTTCACAATGCAATAGAGACTACAATCTTCTGAGCTCATATTACACTCCTGCAGGACTTCTGCATCCATCAGGGCCCAATCCTGCCCCCAATGAAGTCAATAGCAAAGCTCCTGCTGGCTTCAGAAATGCCAGGGTAAGTCCTAAGGGCATGTCTATACTTACTAGGGGGTTCATGGGCTGTGATCGATCATCCAGGGATCAATTTTGCCACGTGTGTGAAGATGCAGCAAAATCAACGTCTCTGGGCTCAGCCATCAACCCTGGTACTCCACACTATTGCATGGCATAAGGGATATTGGCACGAACCTGAAAAGCCCCGATCTACACCAGGGAAGAAAGTCGATCCTAATATGCTGATCCTAGCTACGCTAGTGGTGTAGCTAGCATTGCATAGGTGGGCTTGACTTTGTTCCCTGCAGTAGGCCCGGCCACATTGGGCTAGCTAGGTGGTAAATGAGGTCAGACTGTGTAGTGAATAAGCTGTAGTCTGGGCTATTCCTATCTCATTCACTGATGAAGTTGATTGTCATGTAGAGAGTGAGGGGGTGGCATCCAAACATAAAACAACAAATATCTGAGTATATAGAGTATCCTTTTCACACATACAAACACTGCTCCATTTGTTATTTTTTCACACTGCTTTCAGGAAACATCACACACATAGTGTGTACATTATGGTTCATTTTAGGGAAGCTTATGGGAATCATTGGGCTCCATGTATTAGTCACAAAGATGATTAATAAGGATTTAAAGGTCCACATGCACATACTTCCATGTTAATGAAGCCCTCATGCTGTATGCATGAAACAGAACACAAAGCTCCGGAAATAGTTTTCTTCAATGTTCTTTCCAATGCTCCCATTTTTTAGACTTGCAACAGACATTGATTTATTTGAGATCAGCGTAAGATATGTACCAGCTCAGTAAATCCCAGAGAGCTTCTCGGCCCTGCTAGAGTGTCCTCATCAGGCAATAAATCAAGGAGGCAATAAAGTATGTTAAATAGCTTAACCAATCATGATGTGGAGAGCCACCAAATGGCTCACTTAAATACTTACAGGATATTAAGCAAATAATAGAGTTACCAGAGAGTCTGTACCCCTCCCCCGCCCCCCCCCGCACTTTAGCTATAGAGATCCAGAGTGAAGGTCTGTGGATATCTGCAGCATAAATAAACAAAAAGGAATCATTCAATAAGTTATGTTTCTTCCCGTGTGATACCGGGAGGCAAATGGAAAAGGCTGCACAGCTTAAGCAACTTCCTCTCTTATAAACCACCTGAGAGCATCTCCAGAAATGCCGAGTTCAATCTGGTCCACTTTTGACAGAAGACCACCTCCACGAAGCCCCTTTGTTGGTCTCCTGAGTAACAGCAAAGTGTGTTTCGCTGTGTACCAGAAGATATTTTGATGGGGCCCTGGGACATCTGAGCATGTGCTGTTACTGACCCACCTCACATTTGTGTGAAACCAACTTTCTCGACTTGCTCGATTCCCTTCTTTTCAGTTGGATGCAAGGATTTCTTTTTTAAAGGGGTTTGTTCCAGACCCCTCCCCCATCAGATGTCAATATGGCCTCCCATTGATTTCAGTGAGCTTTGCCTCAGGCCAACAGTCAAGGGAAAACACTACATATCACGCGGGGCGGGGAGCGGGGGCAGGGGCAGGAATAGTGTTCCCTGTAAGATGAGAACTTGGGTGGCTGCCCAGGGGAAATGCAGATGCTGCCCAGCTGATTAGTAGAGCATACACAGGTACCCACAGCCTGCAGCCTGTGTTTCTATCAATGGTGCACAGCTGCACATGCCTTGGTACACATTAACAACATTTATTTTGCACATGGATGTAAAAAATAGAGGAAACACTGGTCAGAAATGACTCTTGCTATCATGGCATATTGACAAGGAACTCAGAGTGCATGGATACTGAGAAGTTCTCATTCACATGGAACACTGGATGTTATGAATCTGCTAGGAGTCAGTGTGTGCATCCCATATAAGTAGTTGCCAAGGACTACAAAGTTGATCTTTGCCCTCCCCAATGCTTGGTTATGGGTTTCTTTGCTTCTGTGAAAATATGAGGGAACTGCTGGAGAGAATCTCTGTGCCCTCTTGGCCAGCAGTTGTTGTTAGTCCACAACAAATGGGAGTCAGTTTTCAGCAGACAACGTGGGAGCAGTGGTAGTGTGGACAGGTGCAAATGTTACACAGAATGAACTAAATAAGTCCGTCCATTCACTCACCTTAGTCCTTTGCAAATGATCTGGACTCTCATTTGAGCACACAAAACCATGCTTGTGCATCCTCCAGCAAAATGCTGGGAATGGTTAACTCCTTGCAGTGGAATAACCTTTTCAGATGTCTAGTCTCACCTCAAAGTTGCGGTTACATCCAATAGGCATTGTAAGGACTAGCAAGCATGAAAAGGGTAAGAATATTATTGTTACTACAAAAATATCAACTGATGAGATGAATGGAGGATTATTTACATTTAGGGTGGGATGCCTCATCTTTTTAAATCACAGACACAAAAATAGGGAATTTACACACAAAAATAATTTTTGCTTAGTGGTAGGAGTTGTTGGCATAGGGTCTAAAACACAGGGCACTCTAGTTAATGGGAATCTTTCCAGTAGGCCCAAAGTCATGACAAAAATTGCTTGTTTTCTGTATCCCTAGCCACACGGGGAAGGAGTCATGCAGGCCTTCCTCCTGTCAGTGAAAGATTTTGTTTTAGGGCTTCGTTCAATGAAGCTTTGCATGACTCATGCAATAGGGATTCTACCTCGTCACTTTGGAGACATTTCCACACATCCTATAATAATAATAATAACAACAATAATAAATTCTAAGCATCTATATTGTGATAGCAGCTGAAAAACGTCCAGGATGGTCAGTGTTCTGTTTTGTGAGCCACTGTATAAACATATACTAAATTTCATTCCTCACCCAAAGTCTAAAAGACAAGCCCTACCTGGTGGATGAGATGAGTGGCTGAGTTGGGGCAGAAAGTGGAGGATCTGGGGTAATAAAAAAAATAACAACAGGGAGAAAGCCGTGCTAGTCTATATACTATCAATACAAAAAAGCAGTCCAGTAGCACTTGAAAGACTAACAGAATAATTTATTAGGTGATGAGTTTCATGGGACAGACCCACTTCCCACTTCTTCAGACCATAGCCATACCAGTACAGACTCAACATTTAAGGCACAGAGAACCAAAAATAGTAATGAAGGTTGACAAATTAGAAAAATATTATCGAGGTGAACAAATCAGAGAGTAGAGGGGCAGAAGGGGGGGTGTGTGTGTCAAGAATTAGATTAAGCTAAGTATGCAAAAGAGCTCCTATAATGACCTAACAAATTCGCATCCTGGTTCAAACCATGTGTTAATGTGTCGAAGTTGAATACAGAAGAGAGTTCAGCAGCCTCTCTTTCCAAAGTAGTGTGAAAATTCCTCTTCAGTAAGACGCAAACTTTCAGGTCATAAACAGAATGGCCCACTCCATTAAAATGCTGACTGACCGGTTTGAGAATCAGGAGCATGCTTATGTCTGTTTTATGCCCATTAATTCTTTGCCTAAGTGTCTAAGACCACTCATCTACCCCTCTCAGATGATCACTCCTCACTGAAATGAAGTCTGTTATCTGCAGTTGCCTTTCTCTCTTGCACTCTCAGTGAGGAGAGATCCGTGGTTCCTCATATTACTGAGACCTTCTAGTTTAGAGCTTGAGTAAGCTGCACCAGGGTCCTTGTTTCTGTGTGCTAGGGGACATAGTTCTACAGATGGAATGAACTAAAAATATCACTTCTAAGAGCCTGATCCAGCACCCATTAAGTCAATGGAAATTTTGCAGTGGATGCTGCTTCAGGCTCTCAGTGCTGATTTTTATTTCTGCTGCACTGTTGGTTAAGGCAGCAGGAGTCTAACAGAGCATACCTCTGTAGTCACTCATTATAATTACCCTGTTGTGCATTTATAAATCATATACATAATAAATATCTGCCAAGAGTCTGCAGTAATTGTTTTATGTTCCATACGTGGTTGCTCTCTCAGGCATTTCCCTGACTTATTCTGATTGATAGCATATGATAGGCCATTTAGGCTACATCTACACGCGAAGCCTACATCGAAATAGCAACATCGAAATAGGGATGCCAGGCACAGCTGCAGATAGGGTCACAGGGCGGACTAGCACTTCCGGGGCAACAGCTAGCCGCTCCCTTAAAGGGTCCCTCCCAGACACACTCAGCCTGCACAGCACACGGTCTGAGGACCCATAGGCACACAGACCCCGGGTGACGCAGGCATGGACCCCCAGCAGCAGCAGCAGCAGCAGCCAGAGGTCCACCCAGCCCTCCCCGGCAGGAGCAGGGCTTGCCCTGATCCGTGCCATGCGGGAGGCAGCTGAGCACCTCCTTGCTACACCGGAGGAGGCGCTGCCCCCAGGGCAGCAGGGCTCAACCCCTAACCCTGCAGCACCCCGCCCCCCCGCCTCACACGCCGGCGGCTGTGGAGCTACCCCACCAGCACCGACTGGTGGGAGCGGCTGGTGCTTGAGGAGTGGGACGACGACCGCTGGCTCAGGAACTTCAGGATGAGCTGGCAGACATTTATGGAGCTGTGCCAGTGACTCACCCCCGCACTCAGGCACCAGGACACTGCCATGCGGCGTGCCCTCCCTGTGGAGAAACGGGTCGGCATTGCTGTCTGGAAGCTGGCCACTCCCGACAGCTACCGATCCGTGGGGCAGCAGTTTGGTGTCGGCAAGGCCACTGTCGGGGCTGTCCTCATGGAGGTAAGAGGACCCACGGGGGGGAGGGCAGGGCAGGGGAGGGGGGCCCGGGCAGAGGAGGGCAGGGCAGGGCCACGCACACCCTGCTCACCCCTCATTGGTGCTCTCCCATGTGCTTTTCCTGCAGGTTGTGCGTGCCATCAATGCCATGCTCCTGCACAGGCTCGTGAGGCTGGGGGACCCAGATGCCACCATCGCGGCATTTGCCACCCTGGGCTTCCCCAATTGCTTCGGGGCTCTGGATGGGACTCACATCCCCATCCGTGCCCCGCATCACAGTGGAGGATGCTACATCAATCGCAAGGGCTACCATTCTGTGGTCCTCCAGGCCTTGGTGGACAGCCAGGGCCGTTTCCAGGACATTTATGTGGGCTGGCCTGGCAGCACCCACGACGCCCGGGTTTTCCGGAACTCGGGCCTGTGCTGCCAGCTGGAGGTGGGGACCTACATCCCCCAGCGGGAGATCCCTCTGGGGCACACCACCATGCCCTTCTGCGTCATCGCAGATGCGGCATACCCCCTCCGGCCCTAGCTCATGCACCCAAACACGGGCCATCTCTCCGCTAGCCAGGAGCACTTCAACCAGTGCCTGAACCACGCACGCCAGGTGGTGGAGCGCTCATTTGGCCGCCTGAAAGGACGCTGGAGATGTCTCCTGACCCGCCTGGATGCGGGCCTCAGCAACATCCCCCTGATTGTGGGTGCCTGCCGTGTCCTGCACAATTTGGTGGAGAGCAAGGGGGAGACCTTTTTCCAGGGCTGGGCTGCGGAGGCCGGCAGGGCAGACGTCCAGCCATCTGCTGCCCCCAGTCGGCAGGTGGACCCCGAAGGGACCCGGGTCCGGGAGGCCCTGCGGGCCCACTTCGATGATGAGGCTGTGGGGTGAACTCTGCCAGGCCCCCCACTGCCCACCCCTTCCTCCACAACACTCCCTGCCCCAACGCCCACACCATAGAGCACCCAACCGCACCCCCCCCACACTTTTCCTGGACAAATGACAGCACGCACTTGTGGCTGAACTTAAACTGCTTTCTCTTTTAGAACTTTTTTTTTAACTATAAATAAAACAAGAACAAACTATATACAACATGTGTGTAACAAAAATAATATGTACAAATAAAACAATAGCAATAAAAAAGTTTGTTCACTAATAAAAAGAAAACCAGGGATGATAAAGGGGAGACCTATTTACATGGGGGGGGCGGGGTAAACGGGGGGCACAAATTAATAAGTCACAACTATATAAAAGGTGGGGGGGGCACGTACCAGGCCCCTCGCCCCTAAAGTCCGGCACTGGGCATGGGCGGCCAGGAGCCCCGCCGCGGCCGCAGCCCTGTCCGGGGCTGGCTGGGGGCGGGGCGGACCGGAAGATATGCCCGGCGAGTCTCAGATGGCTCCAGGGGTCCCTCGGTGCTCCGGCCCTCGGTGGTGGGTGGTGGGGAGACGGCGGACGGGACGGCAACGTGTGGAGCAGCTGGTGGTGCGGTGGGTGGAGCAGGCAGGGCGGGAGCTGCGGCGGCCGGCGTGGCATGAGGGGCCAGGTAGTCCACCAGGCGGTTGAAAGTGTCCATGTAGGCCCCCCATGCCTCTGGGCACCAGGCCAGCGCCCACTCCTGAAGTTTGAGGTGGTGTTGCTCCACCTGCAGGCGCTGCTCCGCCACCTCCAGCTGCCGACTGTGGATGGCCAGCAGCTGGGGGTCCGTCGCCGTCAGCTGGTGGTGGCGCGGGGTCCGCCGTCTAGCTCGCCGTGGGGCCGGTCGGTCCTCGGCCGAGGGGCTTGCCTGGAGCGATGGCCCCAGAGGGCTCTCCGGGACCACTGATGCCTCGCCGGCGCTCTCTTCCGGCCCTTCCGATGGTGCAGCTGCAGGACACAGGAGAGGAGCGGGGGAAGAAGAATGGAGACAGGCGTTAGTGTGGGCCCCGAACCGTGGCCTTTGTCCCCCCAGCCCTGTGCTGCAGGTTCCCCATCCCCGTCCCCGGGAGATGCTGCTGTGATGGATGGGGTTCAGGGGTCCCCCTGCACTGCACCCCGTCCCCTGGTGGGAGCGACTCTCACTTCACTCCGCAGGGTCTGACAGGAGAGGTTTCTTAGGCCACAGATGCCCAGTTTCTCCCAGGAGTGACAGCACCAGCTGTCACAAGAGACAGTCCTTCCAACCCATCCTGGGGAGAAGACACTACTGTCTAGAAGCATTATCAACACTTCCACTGCTTACTAGAAACTTAGAAGACATTTAGGGGTAAATTGCAGCTAAATAATGGCATAGAACACTGAGAGCCAGGACTGGTGGCTGAAAACAAACTTTATGGGCTCATGGGAAGCTTGGCCACAGCCATGATAAGTGGTCATCCAACCAACTAAAATCATGCTGGAATACAGATGTTGCCAAATGAGAGAGTGCCAGACTACAGAGTTCAACCTCTATCTGCTGAAGAGAGATACTGGTGTCATTTTAAGTGTTGCTATTGTCCCAGAAAATATACCATCAGTTCTAATGCTGAGCTGAGCAGCTTTTGCATGTTGAACCTTGGTTCCTATTGTCTTCTCTCATGTTGGCACAAGCGCAGCCTAGCCCCAAAGAACTGAACCACAACCAGCAAAAATTCAGTCTTAAAAGAGTCTTATGGAATTAAACCCACCCTATCTCAGAGATCAGAAGCTCCAGCTGTAGGCATAAGAAGGTTGAGCCGTTACCTGATTTATGTGCCTAAAACCCTGTCTGGGTGAATAGATGCATGCTCAGGATTGTTACAGACTGCTGAAAATGTAGCCCTTGGAAAGCGATCATGACTGTAGGGTGACTTGTTTAAAGGGCGAAGAAAGCAGCAAAAGCAGAAAACATTGTCTGAAATATTTTGAAACAACTTTTCAATATTATAAAATATTTCTGAGTGTTCCGTGGTTCCAAAATTCATGCAGGGAGAAGAAAGATGTGCTTGGGGTGTTGGACTGTATGCATTAGATCAATTTCCACCATTGCTACAGGTTTCCTTTGAGATTTGACTTCTTTTGGGGCTTATGCTGTATGGGACAGAGAGCAGGGAGCCAGTAAAGAGATTCAAAGAGAGGGATGAGCATAGTAAAAGCCACAGGCTAGGAATATAATCTTAGCAGTGGCTTTCTGTGTTTGTGAAGACTAAGAGAAAGACATTGCCATAGTTAAGATACAAGATGGGGAGAGCTAAGTTGAGACTTTTAGCTGATTGCAGGGACAGGGAAGGACTTATAGGAGAGTTGTTATGCAGAAGGAATTGGCAAGGTTTAGATACAGCCCAGATGTACAGACTGGAGAGATTGCTATATTGAAGATGAAGACAAGGCTTTGGGCCCGAGGGACAGGCTGTATGGTGGTGTCATCCACAATGACTAATGTAGGCGATAGCAGGAAGAGGAAGCTCTAGTTTCACCAAGTTTATCTCAAGCTGTTGACTGGACATCTACAAGGAGATGTGTCAAAGTCATTACAATGCTGAGATAGTATGATGTAGTAGTGTGGTAGTGGCTGTGTCAGGAGAGTCCAGTTCACTCTCTGCCAAAGACATATAACTTCAGTGAAAGCTACCCACAACTTAACAGCGAAAGAACTAGTCATATAGTCATACTTTTGATTCTGCCATCCATCTTGCTGTAGGACTTTGACCAAATCCCAACGTCTCCAGGCCTCACTTTGGCTGTCTGCAATATAGAGACTAAAAAATAATATTTATATAGTTAATAAAGTGTCCTGAGTGCATGCAATGAAAGATACTATAGGCTTGGTCCCTCTCCTATTTGAAATCCAGTAGAGTCTTTCCATTGACTCCAATAGAGCTAGAATATGTTCTATAAAGGGAGAAAGTAGTGTTGTTGCAGGTTGAACCTCTCTAGTCCAGCACTCTCAGGACCTGACTGGTGCCAAATGAGAGAATTTGCAGAACCACAAGAGGTCAACATTGTCTAGCAGCATTACCATCACTTTCACTGCTTACTGGGCTCTTAGAAGACACTTAGGGGTAAATTACAGCTAAATAACAGCACAGAACACTGAGAACCGGGACTGTTGGCTATAAACAAACTTTATGGAACTGCAGGAAATTTGGCCACACCCATGATAAGTGGTTGTCTAGCTAACTAAAATCATGCTGATTACAGATATTGCTGGACAAGAAAGTGCCAGTCAAGAGAGTAATAGTAGCAGTTATTCTTAGATGAGGGAGACTTTCTGAGACCCACTGTTCCCTGTTCTGAGGGATGTCTCTGAAGCGACTAGAGGAAAATATGTTTTCTGAAAGGTATTCTGCCCTCTGTGTGTGTGTCAGACAGAATTAGAGAGTTGAGCTAAATCCGCCTGCACAATCATTTTACAGGCCTTGAAAGGGTTACACTGGGGTCAGCAAACTTTCTGAGGCAGAGTGCCAAAATTTGACTTTTTGACCTTCAGGTATGGTCCGAGTGCCAGTGATACTTTTTAAAGTCACTAATGGTCCTGCTTATAACAGGTTCATTAATAAATAAATTAAGATGAAGAGCTTTACTATGGTGGTGGTTGGTTGGATTTACTGATATTTTGTTAATCCACAGGTGGCCTGGCTTTGAACAAGCTCTTGGCTGCATGGGGGAGGAGGGGCGGGTTGAGCTCCCACCGTATGTGCCAATGAAAATCAGCTTGTGTGTCACTCTTGGCACAAGTGCTGGGGGTTGCTGACCCCTGGGTTTTATCATTCATAAGGCAGTCCTGGTCAGCAGCACTTCTGGCAATGCTTGGCCCAGTTACCCACACTATTACCCAAGTTCAACTCCATTGTCTTTGCTGGATTTACAAGCTAAGTCTACACGGGTAGGCTACATCGAAATAGCTTATTTCGATGCAGCAAAATCGAAATAAGCTATTTCGATGAATAGCGTCTACATATCCTCTAGGGCTGGTGTCGTCGACGTTCATCGTCAATGTTGGGCAGCACTACATCGAAGTAGGCACTGCAGGGGAGCATCTACACACCAAAGCGGCCCAAATCGAAATAAGGGTGCCAGGCACAGCTGCAGACAGGGTCACAGAGCGGACTAACACTTCCAGGGCAACAGCTAGCCACTCCCTTAAAGGGCCCCTCCCAGACACACTCAGGCTGCACAGCACACGGTCTGCAGAGCCACAGGCATGCACACCCCGTCGAAACAGTATGGACCCCCAGCAGCAGCAGCAGCAGTAGCAGTAGCAGCAGCAGCCAGAGGCCCACACACCCGCCCCTGCAGGAGCAGTGCTTGCCCTGCTCAGTGCTATGCAGGAGGCAGCTGATCACCTTTTATTCGTGGAAGAGGAGCTGCCCCCAGGGGATGAGGAAGCAACCCCAGACCTTGCTGCCCTCCGCCCCCCGCCCGCCACACACGCCGCCGGCTGTGGAGCTACCCCACGAGCACGGACTGGTGGGAGCGGCTGGGCTCGGCGAGTGGGACAACGAGCACTGGCTCCAGAATTTCCGCATGAGCCGGCAGACATTCCTGGAGCTCTGCCAGTGGCTCACCCCTGCCTTATGGCACCAGGACACCTCCATGCGACGTGCCCTCACGGTCAAGAAACAGGTCAGCATTGCTGTCTGGAAGCTGGCCACTCCAGACAGCTACTGATCTGTAGGGCAGCAGTTTGGCATGGGCAAGGCCACCGTTGGGGCTGTCCTCATGGAGGTAAGAGGACCCGGGGGGGGGGGCAAGCCCTGGGGGGGGGAGCCCTGGAGGGGGAGCCCTGGGGTGGAGGGCCAGATACACCCTGCACACCCCTCACTGGGGCTCTCTCATGTCCTTCCCCTGCAGGTCATCTGCACAATCAATGCCCTGCTCCTCCACAGGCTCATGCGGCTTGGGGCCGGATGCTGCCATCGCAGGGTTTGCCAGCCTGGGCTTCCCAAATTGCTTTGGGGCTCTGGATGGGACCCATATCCCCATCTGAGCCCTGGAGCACAGCAGAGGATGCTTCCTCAACAGGAAGGGATACCATTCTGTGGTCCTCCAGGCCTTGGTGGACAGCCGGGGCCGCTTCCTGGACATTTATGTTGGCTGGCCTGGCAGCACCCACGATGCCCGGGTATTCAGAAATTTGGGACCTACATCCCCCAGTGGGAGATCCCTGTGGGGGACACCACCATGCCCCTCTGCGTTGTCGCAGATGCGGCGTACCCCCTCTGGCCCTGGCTCATGCACCCTTACACGGGCCATCTCACAGCCAGCCAGGAGTGGTTCAACACGCGGTTGAACCATGTGCACTAGGTGGTCGAGCGCACTTTCGGACGCCTCAAAGGGCGCTGGAGGTGTCTCCTCACCCGCCTGGATGCAGGCCTCCCCAACATCCCCCAGGTTGTGGGCGTGTGCAGCGCACTCCACAACCTGGTGGAGAGCAAGGGAGAGGCCTTCTTCCAGGGCTGGGCTGTGGAGGCTGGCAGGGCCGACGTTCAGCCACCCGCTGCCCCCAGTTGCCAGGTCAACGCTGAGGGGATCCAGGTCCAGGAGGCCCTGCGGGCCCATTTTGACCAGGCTGTGGGGTGAACGCTGGCAGGCCACCAACTGCACCCACCCATCCTCCACAACACTCCCTGCCCCCACGCCCACACCACGGAACACCCAAGAGCACACCCCCCTCCACACTTTTCTTGCAAATAAAGGGACATGTTGTTTGAAACCAAACAGCGCAATCGCTTATTAATAGTATATATATATATATAGAAAAAAAGGGGGGAACTACTTACATGGGGGGGCAGGTAGCAGAACAGAACAGGGGTCCAACACAAACTATATACAAATGGGGGATATGTATAAAGGGGGGGCACGTTCTCGGCCCCGCACCCCTAATGTCCGGCGCCCAGGGTTGGAGGGCGCGACCCTCGCCTCGGCCAGAGCCCTGGCCGAGGCTGGGTGGGGGCCAGGAGAACTGGCAAATATGGCCGGCCAGTGTCCGCAGACCCCAGGTCCCCCTTGGCTGCAGGCCACAGGGTGGCGGACGGCAGTGGGACGGCGGTCGGAGCAGCAGGCGGCACGGTATGGGGGGCCAGGTGTTCCGCTATGCACTCGAAGGTCCTCATGAAGGCCCCCCAAGCCTCCTGGCGCCAGGCCAGAGATCGCTCTTGGAGCTCCAGCTGCCGCTCCTCCACCCACAGGCGCCACTCCGACACCTCAAGCTGACGCTGGAGGGTTGCGAGCAGCTGGGAGTCCGTGGCCATCCTCTGGTGGCTCCGCCGTCAGCCCCGTCCTGGGGCTGGTCGGTGCTCCACCGAGGGGCTGGCCTGCTGGGATGGCCCCGGTGGGCTCTCCGGGACCACAGGCACCTTGCCGGCACTGTCCAGGGCCTCCAGTGGTGCAGCTGCAGAACACAGGGGGGAAGAAAAGTGGAGACAGCCGTTAGTGTGGGCCCTGACCCGTGGCCCTTGTCCCCCACACCCCTCTGCTGCTGGTTCCCCATCCCCGTCCCCGGGAGATGCTGCTGCTGCTGATGGGTGTCCCACCCCCCCGGGGGTACCCTAGGTTCCTCTCCCCACATCCCCAGGGATGGGGCATGGCGCTGTCCTGGTGGGGGGCAGGGGCTGATGCACTCTTCTGAGGGACATGCCACTGCTGTCCTTGGGGCCATGGTCATCTGGGCATGTGGAGGGCCCTAGTCATGTCTCTTGTCCCTGCTCCTTAACCCTGGGTGTGTGCACCGGGGGGGTACATACCTGATGGTCCGCTCCCACGGTTGGGGGACACACACTGGGCAGACGCCCTGCTGGAGCTCCGGGATGGGAGGGCAATCCGGAGCCCCCCGTCGTTGGAGGAGTCCCCCTCCTCCTCCTCCGGCACCCTGGGGTGGGCTCCTGGGGGGGCCCCTGGGGTGCAGGGCTTGCCTCCGGGGTGGACTCCATCTCCGGGGCCTGCTGGGGCTCGTCGGCCGAGGTGTCAAGAGTGGCCAGGGGGGAGGAGGTGTACCGGGGGCCCTGAGCTCCCTGTAAAAGGGGCAAGTGGCAGGGGTGGCCCCAGATTGGCTGGCCGCATCCCGGGCCCAGGCGTAACCCTGCCGCAGCTCCTTAACCTTACTCCTGATGTAGTCAGGAGTACGGGCAGGGTGACCCCAGGCAGCCAGGCCCTCGGCCAGCTGAGCGAACGCATCCACATTCTGCCTCTTGCTCCCCATTACCTGGAGCACCTCCTCCTCGCCCCAGAGCCCCAGCAAGTCCCGGATCTCAGCCTCCATCCTGGAGGGGCCCCGCTACCTCTTCTGCAGCTGGCTGCCAGCCTGGGAGCCCTGGGGTGCTTGGGGGGCTGGCTGGCTGCCATCGCTGCGGGGGTGGTGGGTTGGGGCTGCTGCAGGCATGCAGGCTGGCTGTTTGGCAGTGCTGCCGCCTGCACGCGCTCTCAGCTTCCTGTACAGGAATGCAGGGGGCGGGGAGCTTTAAGGGGCTGCTGCACGCGGCGACCATAGAGCTGAGGGGCTGGAGAGAGCATCTCTCAACCCCTCAGCTGATGGCTGCCATGGCAGACCCGCTCTTTCGATGTTGCGGGACGCGGATCGCCTACACGTGCCCTACTTCGACGTTCAACGTCGAAGTAGGGCGCTATTCCCATCTCCTGATGGGGATAGTGACTTCAACGTCTCGCCACCTTATGTTGATTTCAACTTCGAAATAGCGCTCGCCACGTGTAGACATGGCGGGCACTATTTCGAAGTTGGCGCGGCTACTTCGAAGTAGCCGCTCGTGTAGACGTGGCTACACAGACTTAATATAGATGCAAACAGTGCAAAAGCTCAGATGATATAATTCCTATGCAGGCAAACAATGGCCAGTTCTGCTATCAGGAAGTAGCTTGATTTATATATTTATTATTATTATTGTTACTATCGTGTGAGGATCAGAAATCAAGTCCTGTTGCATTCTAGCCACTGCCACTATGACTCAGCTCCAATTCAGATTCACTTTTACCTGCAGTTGCCAGTTTTGAACTGCACAAGCCTGGAAGGAAGAAAAGCAGTTAACAGAGGAAAAAAACAAACAAAAATTCCATTGTCACCACCATATCTCTGCAACATGCGAGTTTTCCCACCCTCTTGAATCTCTGGGCATCCAGTAAAGCACACAAGAACTGGTTCCAAAGCCCAGAGATAATGGCAGCATTAGTCTATTGGCAAGATGATTAACCAGTTTGTAAAAGCATCAAGCAAACCACCAGCACTTGCATGGGTTTCAGTTACCGCCCACCAGGTCAATTTTCAAAAGGGCTTCCAAACAACAGGATGAGCCTCAGTCAATTTAACTGGTGTGTGAGGGATTTCTTTCTTTCCATGGGGAAACTGCAAATGCAGTCAACATGACAATGAGCTGAGGTTTGAAAGGTTTTCCGTAAAGGATGTAACAAATGTAGGAAACTGTGCAGGAGAAGCCTCTGTAAATCAGAACCTGAAGGGATGCCTTGAGGGCTGCAGGAGCTCTGAACCTTCAACAAGATGTTTCTTGGGCAAATTTTTTTGGAATTTTGGTGGGCTCTGACCTGCAGTTTTCACTTCCAAAATAACTTGACTTTTCTAAAGTGGTAATTTCATTCTCATGATAATGCTAAACTCAAGCCACATGTGCTTTAATTTAAAGCAGGGCTCGAGCTGCAGAGCCTGCCAAGAAACAGTAGAGAAACATGCTTATTCTACTAGTTTGCTCAAGGCTCTCTGCATTTTTGAATGCCTAGGCAGAAATATAGTTTTTAAATAAGCCAGTCCCAGAGAGAGAGTGGTGGGCTGTGAAGGAATAATACATTTTTGCATTAAAGCTTTTGTTGGCATTTCCTGCATTGGCTGGTTAATTAAGAGCTGATGAATTGACACCAGAGAAAAACATTATTTGATGACCTTGTTGGCTATCTAATTTGACAGCTAAAGTGGTGTCCAGACCCTTTTTTAGCCCTGAACTGGCACCTTCTACTGCACCACAGCACAGACAGTCATACTGGTTTAGCTATGTTAGACCAGTCAGTGTTATGTGCTGTTTTGGAAAATTGGTTATGCATCTCTTTCTGCTAATTAACCCCCAGTGATGGATATGTTTACAGTGCCTTTGTAGACACTTTTAGGATTATTTAAAATTTTCTTGGGAGGCTGTAAAAAGCAACCTTTTTTTTTTTTCAAATTGAGACAGACGGAATGAGAAATACAGAAAAGAAAAACAAATGAAGACACAGAAGAGCTTTTCTCTCCTTTGGAAAACAGAGTCTTGGATTCTGACTCAATGACCACGACTGCATTGGGCCAGATCCTCGGCTGAGGATCTGACCCAATATATATTCCTAACCACCTATAATAGTACTTTGTAACTGGGTAGCACTTTATCAGCCAGTGCTCTCAAAGCAGACTACCAAGGTGGACAAGTCTCAGAGGGATAGCCATGTTAGACTGCAGCTTTACAAGTAATTAGCAGTCCTGCAGCACCTTAAAGACTAACAAAATTTATTAGGTCATGAGCTTTCATTGGTAAGACGCACTTCTTCAGATGATTAGAGTAGAAAAATAGAATCAAGGGTTTATATAGTTGAAAAAAGGTTACCTGTCACTAGCTGGACCAGTAGATGAAGCAAATTAAGTAGGATGTGTCCCATTCCTGTGACTATCAAAGATGGGGAAATTGCCATTGTAAGGTTAAAGTATATGCAGCCCATCTACCTTTCTTCCTCCCTGCTCCCCCTTTCTGCTATATAAACCCTGGATTCTGTTTTTCTATTTTAATCATCTGGAGAAGTGGGTCTTACCCATGAAAGCTCATGGCCTAATAGCTTCATTAGTCTCTGAGCTGCTTAAGATGCACCAGGTTTATTAGTTCCACTTTGCAATGATGCAGCCAAGACACAGGTACATTAGGATCAGTATTTGCATATTTGATTTCCACTGGACGTGTGGGAGTTCTGAGGCCTTCACAATCAGAGCACTTTTAGTTACGGGGCCCAAGTGCTGATTCAGATGCCTAACACTAGGCATCTATGTTTGAAAAATGTTGGGCCTATTTTCACTAGCAGGGAATTTAGGCCATTTCTACTGACTTTCCCCTATTACATCAGCAGAGAATCTGGCCCATTTCCTAAATGATTTGCCCCAGGTCACACAGAACGTTAGCATTAACGCCAGAAGGCAGAATCAAACCTGGGACTTCTGAAACTTACTGCAGGAGCTAAGTGCCAGCTGGCTGGTAGCTAAAGCTGTAGAACAGATTTATTGTTCTCACTGTAAATGTTCTTGGGGCCACTGGATTGGGACAGTACATTGCATGTGGAGGGTGTGTGGGTTACACTAATAAATAGGGTTAGGAACAGAACGTAGCATTCCTCACTTCCACCACCATGCTCCAGTCACTAGACCACAACTGCTCATCTCATTGTATGGCTGTTGTGGCTTAACACAAAGAGGAAGCCTGAGGCCTACTGAGGGCAACAGATTTTCAAAGCACTGTCTTTCCTCTAAGTACTTACTGGACAAGCTGTTCACTTTAAGCTACCCCATTTCTATGTATTCTGCTAAATTTGCTGGTCCAGCTCGATTTTCCCCCCATGTGTGAGAAGCATTAACGCTTTAATCGATATTTCCTCCCCTACTTGCTGCCACATTGTTTCCAAATGGGCCCCATGCTTAATTGCACAGCCTCCTGTTTAGTATCACGCTTCAAAGCCCCCTACTAGTTTCCTCTTATTGGTAACCTGCCATTTCTAGCTAGGAGCTGCTTGTTGTGTGCCAGTTTAACAGCGCAGCAATGAATACTCTGTTTCCGCTGCGTCTGCTTGTATCTGAGACGGCAAGTGGAATTGGTGAGCTTTGCTCATGAACCTTGAATTCCATTTAATTCAGCAGAAGGGCCCTGGAAAGTTTCATGTGCCCAAGGACACCCCTGAAATAAAAAAAAAGCTGATGCAGTCAAGGTATATTCTTGTAAATCCCCGGATTGATATCTCAATTTCCCCAATGCAGTGTTATGCAGAAGACGTAAGACAATAAGGGGAGATTTTTAAAATAGAATCTCTGGGTTTGTTTGTTTTTTGATTTTTTTTTTTTTTGTCTTTTGTCCACTCCTTGCTTGCAAACCATTCTTCGCAGGCTGTGGACAGGGCAGTCTGGAGATGGGTTGTTTTACAGCAAATTATCTTCAAGAAGAAGTATTTAGAAACTGAACCACAAATGCCTCAAGACAGACATGATTCAATGCTTTCCCAAAACAGGGATTTTAAACAAACATTGCATTACATCTCTCTGCAT
This sequence comes from Carettochelys insculpta, assembly GCF_033958435.1. NCBI lineage: Eukaryota > Metazoa > Chordata > Testudines > Carettochelyidae > Carettochelys > Carettochelys insculpta. The sequence continues at coordinate 196,962,842 of NC_134139.1, read as the reverse complement.
TTTTAATAAACCAGAAGTAAAACACATGCAGCAGCTTCTTGGAAGGAAATGCAGGTATTGAATTATCTATCAGAAATAACACGGGCCTCATTGCTCCAAGCACCCTTCCTTCCCTGAATTATCTGGCTGGCTAGTTATTATCTATATTGCGCACATGCAAACTGTATTCCAGGGACATTGTTGTGGTTGAAAAGTTGAGCTCTCAAAAGTAAGGTCATGCCAGAATTAAGGTTGCCTGTATACTTTGTGCCTAGGCATTATGATGGTCTATTTTATAATAATCACACATTTTCCCCCACAGTATCCCTGTCTCATGCATTACTAAGGATGGATCTGCTTTGGGGTGAAGCGTAGCTATGTAGCCCAGGAAGCTGTAAGACCCAGTGTCTCATTAGTTGCCAGAGTTGGAATATGTGTAGTGGATGACACAGGACACTTTAAAGGTAGAAAGGATGGTTCAGGTAGCTGACTGTTGTCCTGTAGCATCCTTGCTTCTGTTACAGAGTTCCTGTGTGATGCTGGATAGGTCACTTAACCAAGATGTGGTCTGTAGGACGCCTCCCTCATATGTGGCAAAAAATGGACACTGCTCGTTCAAAGATGCAGCTATTCAATACTTCATGTTCTTCTTGTTCCACATATGCCTCATTAGCCACACAGACCCTGCTGGGAGGACAGAATTAATAAAATCCTCATGGTGCTCATTGCTACAGTAGCTGCATGCTACACATGTATTAATTACTTGATCTTTAGAAAACTCCTGTGAGATGATGAGGTACGATTAACCCCATATTATAGATGGGGAACTGAACCACAGAGACAAGAAGGTGAAACATAGCCACTAATTTTGGGAGTCCAATTTAAGATGACAAGGATCTAAATTTTCAGGATAATGGGCATCCTGGAGAACATTACATGCTTAGGGCACAGCTTTCACTGGCCCAGATTGCACCAGTGTGCCCTCAATACTTATGCGGATCAAATCCCAGGGCTTCAAACCAGGCATGGAGAAAATGAGGCATGCACAACTAGTAGCATCCCTGAGGCAGGGACAGACTCCACTTCCCTGGGACAACAGTCAACTGCCTTAACCATGAGACCATCTGTTCTCTGTCTCCAAGCCTCAGACTCATTCACTACACAGCTTCAAGCATCTGCAATACATAAAAGTGGCAGAGATCTTACAAACAACAACCTCTTTCACTACAGACCCCTGATTTATCCCCAAAGCAGGACTTTGCACTGAATGAGGCAGGGATCCTGTGGCAAAAATAGTATGTGATCTTCTAATTAAAGACTATCATAATGTATATGCATAAAGGGGTCAAATTCAGGTGGCCCAGACAGTCTAGGCTCTAGTGAATAACATCACTAGCTGTCTGTCATCTTCAACTAATGTGACTGAGGGATGAAACACACTGCCTGCAGGGTCCCCGATGCAGGTATCTTGACTTTTGTTCCAGGCTCTGCAGCAGAGAGGGTGATAGTGGGCACACAAAGTCTTCCCTCATCTCCTCCAACCTGTCTTTGTCCCAGCCCCATTTGCTTGGCCTATAAAATCCAGCTCCTCGCTCTTCAGGAGTCACACCCTGATCACTGCCTGGCCAGTCTCTGTATCACCCCTCCAAACTATCCATTCCTTTTTGCCCCACAACTCCCTCTCTAATCTATGTGTCTCCCTACACCTGACCGCCAAACACTTTCCCCTGCCTATATTCCCACGGCCTGTCAGTCCTAATCTCACCCCACCAGTTCTTTGTTGCAGATTCCTTGCCAAGTCTTCTCCCAGCTTCTCATCTGATCTCAGTCAGGAGAGGTCCTTTCGAAAGGCCCCTGTCTACACAGGCAGCGAGTGTTCTGAAAATGGCACTTTTGAATTGCACACGGCTGCCATTATGCTAATGAGGTGCTGCATATTCATGTAAGCACCTCATTAGCCTCTTCCAAACTGCCTCATTCACTTGCCCCTTCTGAAAGGAGGGGGCATGTGTAGATACAGCAACAGGGCATAGTACTTATTTCGAAATAAACATTAGTTATTTTGGTATAAGCGCTATGGCTACGTCTACACTAGCCCCAAACTTCGAAAAGGCCACGCAAATGGTCATTTCGAAGTTTACTAATGAAGCACTGAAATGCATATTCAGAGCTTCATTAGCATGTGGGCAGCCGCGGCACTTCGAAATTGACGCACTTCGCCTCTGCGCAGTTCATCCCAATGGAGCTCCTTTTCAAAAGGACCCCGCCTACTTCGAAGTCCCCTTATTCCCATGAGCTGATGGGAATAAGGGGACTTCAAAGTAGGCGGGGTCCTTTAGAAAAGGAGCCCCGTTGGGATGAAGCGCGCGGCGGCGAGGCGCATCAATTTCGAAGTGCCGCAGCCGCCCGCAGGCTAATGAAGCGCTGAATATGCATTTCAGCGCTTCATTAGTAAACTTCGAAATGGCCGTTTGCGTGGCCATTTCAAAGTTTGGGGCTAGTGTAGACACAGCCTATGTGTGGAGACCATGTATTTCAAAATAGGTCAGTGCTATTTCGAAATACATTTTTGTAGCTGCAGCTACACTACATTTCCCTTTCAGGAGGAGGATGCAAAGGCAACCAATCAGAAATGCTAGTGAGGTGTTGATTTACCTACCACACATCTTATTTACTTAATGGTGGCCTCTCACTGTTCTGGAAATGTTTGGTTTAGGGAAAAAAGCAAGCGGTGTAGAGAGGGTCCCTTCAAAACCAGTTTTTGAAAGAACCCTTCTTCCTGAAAAATGTGAAGAAGAAAGGTGCTTCTGAAGGAGGGGTTTCCTTTAGATTGAACCACATCGACACTGCTTGTTTTTTTTCCCCAAAAACATTACTTCTGGCACAGTAAATGAGGCTCACATTATGTAAATCAGGACCTAGTTTGCATTTCTGATCAGTCGCATTTGCATTCCCCTTCCGAAAGGGGTATGCAGTGTAGCCGCAGCCAGTGTGGCTATGTCTATACTACAGAGAACAGAAGCTCTTCCAGAAGACCTCTTCTAACTGAACTTCTTTTGAAAGAGTGCGTCCACACTCAAAAAAGGGGATCTAAAGATTAATCCGCTCTTTCAAAAGAGAGCGTCCACACAGCCCCTGCTCTTTTGAAAGAACAGCTCAGGGGTCAAAAAATCAGGCCCCATGAGGATTCCTTTTGAAAAAAAAGGGCCTGGGGAGCATATACATGCATTTTCTTTCTAAAGATGCTTTTAAAAGGGCGCGGCCTTCCTGAGATAGGAAAGGAAGAGTGATTTCAAAAAGAGCACCACATCCTTTCGATTTACTTTCGAAAGAACACTTTTTGGCTGTGGCCGCACTAGCACTGCATTTTGAAAGGGGAGACTCTGAATAACTATTTTAAAATGTCATCTTTGGAAATGGAGCGACTACACACAAAAAGCAAATTGACATTGTGATCTGCCCTTTCCAAAAGTATCCCTGTCCTTTTGAAAAGCAGCAGCTACACAGCACAGAGCTTCCTTTCGAAATAAAGGGGCGGGAAGTGGCAAGAAAAAGGTGGAATGGATGGCAAGCCCTTCTGCGAGCACAGGCCAGCTGCTCGCTTAAGGAGCCCCTCCCAAATACCCTCCCCATGCACATGCTGAGGGCCCAGGCTGTGTGCTGCACCTGTCCTCCAGCCCAGCACCAGCAGAGCCCTGCTCAGCCTTGACACCACACCGCAGTCTGGAGCTGAAGCAGCTCCATGCAGAGGACATTCTGTAGCTCATGGGCAGCCTGACAGCTGTATTTGCTGCTGTCCATCCGTAGCTCCGGCTGGCCCGACGTTTCCCCGGGTCCACCAGCGCCTCTGGCAGTACCCCACTAGCAGAGAATGGTGGGACTGACTAGTCATGCAGGAGTGGGATGATGAGCGGTGGCTCCGCAATTTTTGTATGACCAGGGCCACCTTTCTGGAGCTGTGCCATTGGCTGGCACCCAGCCTTCAGCACCAGGACACTCGAATGCATCCCACACTTTCCCTCGGGAAAAGGGCAGCCATCACCTTGTGGAAGCTGGCCAGCCATGACAACAACTGCTTGGTCTGCCACCAATGCAGGGTAGGGGAAGGCCACTGTCAGGGTCGTTGTCCTACAAGTAAGTAAGCCCAGATCATCCACCCACTATGGGTCCTGGGGAGGGGTGCTGAGGACGGGCATGGAGAGGGGTCCATGGGGGATGGGAGGGGTCCCAGGTGTCCCCATGCACTCCACCCCATGCTCACGGGCACTTTTGCCCTCCTTCCCATGCAGGTCTTCGCTGCCATCAACAGCATCCTCCTCCGACACCGCATCCACGTGGGGAATCTGGATGCCTCCATGGCCAGCTTTCAGTAGCTAGGGTTCCCCATCTGTTTTGATATCCTGGATGGCACCCATATTGCCGTCCAGGCCCCACCACACAGCAGCGGACAGGACGTCAACCAGAAGGGGTACCATTCGGTTGTCCCCCAAGCCCTTGTGGATGCCAGTAGGTGTTTTATGGCTATTTGTGTTGGCTGGTTGGGCAGGGTCTTCAGGAACTCCAGGCTTTGGCTCAGGCAGGAGGATTGGACCTACCCGCCTCCCAAAGGAGCTCTTGGTGGGAGACACAACTATGCCCCCAAGCATAGTCACTGATGCCACATACCCACTCCCGGCCTGGCTAATGTGGCCCTGACCGCACAAATGCAAGTCAGGACCGCTTCAACGCCCAGCTCAGCCAGGCCTGTAGCAGCGCAGAGTAGGCATTCAAGCACCCAAAGGTGTGCTCCAGGTGTTTATTGACATGCCTGGAGGTCAGCCTCCCCAGCATGCCCACCAATGTGGGTGCATGTTGCACTCTCCACAATCGAGTGGCGAGCAAGCACAGACTGCTTGTGGCCTGGTAGGTGGTGGAGCCCATATTGCACTATGAATAGCCGGCTGTGGCCCCATGCCATCAGGCGCACCAGGGCAGGGTGTGCTTGAGGGAGGCCCTCTGGGAGGCCTTCACCTGGGGGCCCCTGTGACCTGCCACCAGCCTGCACACTACAACCTCCCTCCTGCACACCTACCTCTCACCACTGCCCCACCATCATCCCCACCCCCAGCGTACACATACCTCACCATTCCCACCCAAACCATGATGGGCACAAAGCAGTTTACTTGTTGTAGATATAAAATAACTGTTGGTTTACTTGACCATAACTGTGTAATAGAATCCCTTCTCCAACTATGTGCCTGGGTGGGTGGGGAGAACTACATACACGGGGGGTTTGGGGGAGCCTTATTTATCTACTGGGGTGGGCGGACAGGACCCACAGCACCCACGGAAGCCAAGTCCACCCTGGGTCTGTGGCCTCCTGCAGAGCTGGGATGAGGTGGGACCACAGGGAGGTAGGGGCATGGCGGGGATGTGGCGACCTCAGCCTCAGTGTGGGGGGTGGGAGGAGCCATCTCCGGGGGTGGGCACACCCGCCTGCAGCCACAGCACCAGTTCCTCCTGTTCAGCTAGGGTGAGGCAGGGTGGGAGCAGTGCAGCAAGGGCAGGGGCAGCTGCAAGGGCGGCAGAAGGGGAGGTGGGAGGGGCTGTCGGTGGAGTGGGCAGCTGGCCCAGGCAAGTGGTGATGGCCTGGGTGAAGGCATCAAGGGATCTGGCCACCCATTCACAGTCCACCTGCTCCATCAAGAGCCACTCTCACAGGAGATGGGTTTGTTCCCTCCACATGGCTGTGTATGCTGCTGTGAGGTCCTCCGGGCAGCTGCAACAGTGTGCCCACCCAGCGCAGTGCCCGGTCCTCAGGGGTGTTACCCTGTCCCCCTTGCCAGCTTCAGCGGGGCTGTCCAGGACATCGAGGGAGCTGGGCTGGCTCTCATAAGAACATAAGAATGGCCATACTCGGTCAGACCAAAGGTCCAGCCCAGTAGCCTGTCTGCCGACAGTGGCCAGTACTTGGTGCCCCAGAAGGGATGGATCGAAGCCAAAGATCAAGCAATTTGTATCCTGCCATTCACCTCCAGCCGCTGACAATCAGAGGTCAGGGACACCATTCCTACCCTTGGCTAATAGCCTTTTATGGACCTAACCTCCATGAATTTATCTAGCTCTTTCTTAAATTCTGTTATAGTCCTAGCCTTCACAGTCTCCTCTGGCAAGGAGTTCCACAGGTTAACTATGCACTGAGTGAAGAAGAACTTTCTTTTATTAGTTTTAAACCTGCTACCTATTAATTTCATTTGGTGTCCTCTTGTTCTTGTATTATGGGCACAAGTAAATAACTTCTCCTTATTCACCCTCTCCACACCTGTAATAATTTTATATACCTCTATCATGTCGCCCCTCAGTTTCCTCTTTTCTAAACTGAAAAGCCCCAATCTTTTTAGCCTCTCCTCATACAGGACCTGTTCCAAGCCCCTAATCATTTTAGTTTCCCTTTTCTGAACCTTTTCCAGTACCAGGATATCTTTGTTTAGGTGACGAGACCACATCTGTACACAGTATTCAAGATGTGGGCATACCATAGATTTATATAGGCAGTAAGATACTCCTTGTCGTATTTTCTATCCCTTTTTTCATAATACCTAACATCCTATTTGCCTTTTTGACTGCCTCGTGCACTGTGTGGATGTTTCAAGGAACTATCCACAATGACTCCAAGATCTCTTTCCTGATTAGTTATAGCTCAATTAACCCCCATCATATTGTAAATATAGTTGGGGCTATTTTTTCCAATATGCATTACCTTACACTTAGCCACATTAAATGTCATTTGCCATTTTGTTGCCCAATCGCTCAGTTTGATGAAATCTTTTTGAAGTTCTTCATAGTCTGCCTTTGTCTTGCCTATCTTGAACAGTTTAGTGTCATGTGCAAACTTTGCCACCTCGCTGCTCACCCACTTCTCCAGATCATTTATGAATAAATTAAACAGGATTGGTCCTAGGACTGACCCTTGGGGGACACCACTAGTTACCCCTCTCCATTCAGAAAATTTACCATTTATGCCTACCCTTTGTTTCCTGTCCTCCAACCAGTTCTCAAACCATGAAAGGGCCTTCCTTCTTATCCCATGACAACTTAATTTACATAAGAGCCTTTGATGAGGTGCTTTGTCAAAGGCTTTCTGGAAATCTATACTATATCCACTGGATCTCCTGTCTGCATGTTTGTTAACCCCTTCAAAGAAATCTAATAGATTAGTAAGACATGATTTCCCTCTGCAGAAACCTTGTTGACTTTTGCCTGTCAAATTATGTTCTTCAACGTGCCTGACAATTTTATTCTTTACTATTGTTTCAACTAATTTGCCCAGAACTGACTTTAGATTTACCAGTCTATAATTGCCAAGGTAACCTCTAGAGCCCTTTTTAAATATCGGTGTCATATTAGCGATCTTCCAGTCATTAGGCATGGAAGCTGATCCAAAGGACAGGTTGCAAACTAACATTAATAGTTCTGCAATTTCCCATTTCAGTTCGTTCAGAACCCTTGGATGAATGCCATCCGGTCCCAGGGATTTGTTAACATTAAGTTTATCTATTTGTTCCAAAACCTCCTGTGATGACACTTCAATCTGGGACAGTTCCTCAGTTTCATTTCCCACAAAAAACGGTGCAGGTTTGGGAATCTCCCCAACATCCTCAGCCGTGAAGACTGAAGTAAAGAAATCATTTAGTCTCTCTGCAATGGCTTTATTGTCCTTGATTGTCTCAGATGTTGAGGCTGTAAAGACGAAAGGGAAGAGGGGTGTGCCCCATCTGTTGAGCTCCCAGTCCATGTAGGCCAGTAGCCCCATTCCTGTCAGCCATCCCTTCCTACCCAGGGGTGTGGAGGCCCTGGGGTGTCCCAGGTGCAGAGGGGTCCATGTATGGATGGGATGTATGCAGAGCTCAGTTGCACTGCCCCAAAATTCTCCCATGCTTCTTGCCCTGTGTGGCTGTCCATGGGCTCACATGCAGAGATCCCCATCCATGGGCCTCTCCTGGATGGTGACCATGGCTATCCCCAGAGCCCCTGGCCTGGGGTCACTAGCCATGTGGGTGGCCCCATGCCAGCTGTGGTGGAAGCCAACCCTCCTGCATGTCCCGGGGGGCCTGAAGACTGGGCCTGAAACACCCAGTCTTACCTGAGGGAAGCTCAGGAGAGGCGTGGGCAGAGGTGGCGTGGCTCTTGCACTCTGAGGGCACGGTGATGAAGAGGGTCCCCTCTCTGCAGCGCTCCCTGTTGCTGTCCCTGTCCTCCTGCTTGGGATCTGAGTACAGGGTGGGTGGTGTCACTGAGAGCCCTGGCTCTGGCTTCTCAACCTCCCCTCAGCCATCCAGTGGCCCAGCCCTGAGTTCTGGAACACCTGGGCATTGTGAGTGTGGCCAGACCAGCTCACACAGATGTCCTTGAACTGACCCTTGATGTCAACAAGTGTCAACAGCACCATGGAGTGGTAGCTCTTGTGATTCACATAGGCCCCGCCACTGTGCTCTGGGGCCTGGATGGTGATATGTGTACCGTCCAGCACCCCAAAGCAGTTCGGGAGGCCCAACTCATCTAGCCCCAGGTGGCATTGTTGAGGTCCCTGATGGGGATCAGCTGCCACAGGAGGACCTAGGTGATGGCCTGGATGACCTGCAGGGCATGAAGGGAGAACATGCTCGTGGTGTGGATTGGGAAGCAGCTTGCCCACTCATCCCCACCCCGTCCCCTACAAGGCATGCCTCCCCAGGGCACCTTCCCACTGCCCACTGCCTGCCTGTCCATCCCCATCCCCTCCCGCGTCTTTGCCGGGGCCCACTTCCCTCAGTTCCCGATGGTTCCTCTTGCCAGACAGCCCCCTACCCGCTACCGTCTACCCCTGCCTGTGGTAGAGATGAGACCCAGGCATGGCTTACCTCATCCAGGACAGCCCCAACAGTGGCCCTGCCCACCCCGAAATGGTGGTCGATGGATCAGTGACTGTCCGGGTTGGCCAGTTTCCATAGGGCGATGGCCATTCATTTCTGCAGGGGAAGGGGTGGCCACCACAAGGCCATGCAGGTGTTGTTGGTGCTGTTGGAGGGCTGGGGCAAACCAGTGGCACAGATGCAGGAATTTCCCCTTGGTCATCGTGAAATTCAGCAGCTACTGGTTATTGCCCCAGTCCTCCAGCACCAGCCAGTCCCACCAGTGGTTGCTTGTGGGGAAGCCCTCCAAGTAGTGGATGGCCCAGGGGACCAGGCAAGGATGTCACATCCTGAGGACGGCTTCCAGGAGGGTGGCCACACAGAGCCATTGCAACACCGCATCCAGCACCGTGGCTGGTGTGCTGGCCAAGTCCTCGATGTGTGGGGTGGGGAGCTGCTCAGAGTCCATGGGCTAGCCTGGGGTGCCTCCTCCACTCGCTCTCCCTCTGCCTGTCTGGAGACTGCTAGCCATCCCTCAGCATGTGCAGACCGAGGGTCCTGGGAGGCAGGGAGTTTTAAAGGGGCAGCTGGTGACGGCCCCAGAAGGGCTTGGCTGTAATGTGACCCTGCCTGGGGAATTTACTGGCCCTGTACTTTCCAAAGGGTGCCCTGAAACATGTGGACGCTCTCTTCTGAAAGAGCGATGGGGCCTTTTGAAGCAGTGGGTTGGGCCTTCAGTCCCTGTTTACCTGCATGGATGCTCCTTTTTGAACGGCTGTCTTTCGACGTTTATGTTCAAAAGGCGTCCTTGCAAAAGAGTGTTGTAGTGTAGACACGGCCTTTGTGTGTAGATGCTCTGTGGGATCTTTCGAAAGAGCCCCCTTCTTTCCAAAAATCTTTCAAAAGAACTTGCTTGTGTAGACGCAACCTGTGTGGCAGCCCTAATTTGAAATAGGAATTTTGGAACAGCTTATTTCGAAATAGGGCTGTAGTCTTAGAGGTAGCCTTAGAGGGCTGCTGAACTGGAGAGCTTCAAGGCTGAAAATGTTGAACTTAATCTAGACATGTACATAGAAGTATATTTTTGTAGAAGCTGATGAGGTCATCAAACCACTTCTGCATATCAATTGCTTTTGTTCCCTTACATTGTCAAGCAGGCCGCACAGATGTTCCAATGGCAATTCTGGTTTTGGTCATCTCCCACTTCGACTTCTGCACTGTGCCTCATTTGGGGCTGCCACTAAAGAGCACTTCAGACTTTCAGTTGGTGCAGAACACAGCAGCCCTCCTTGTGAGTGAGATGGGCCATGCCAGGGACATCACCCAGATGTGCTACTTACTCATTTTCTTTTGGTGCAAACCAAAACATTGGCTGTGTGTTTTAAACCGGTAACTCGTCCAAGAGTCAGCTGTCTGAAAGATTGCATTTCTCCATGTACATCCTCATTGTAGCAGAGATCATCCTGGGGGTTTTTTTTGGTTTGTTTGTTTGTTTTGTTTTGTTTTGGTTTTTTTTGCAGAAAGTTCTTGGAGTTTCATTGTCCATTGCCATTCCAGACCTGTGCAACTCACAGTCTGTGGCACCCCAACCTAAATTCTCAAAAGGAATTTGTGATTTTGGCTGCTTTAATTTTTCAGTGCCTAGCAGAGGGCTCCTAAAGACACCAGTCAAAAAGTGCTGAGCACCCACTCCCTCAAAATCAGTTCACCTCCAAAGGGGATTACAATGGAAGCACCCCAACCAGCACATCTCTTTTGAAACCTTTGTCCCTGTGTTTAATCCTTGTTATGTCCTGTTCATACAAGGTTCTGAGGTTCTTACAAGGTTCTGTTTTCCAACTTACGGGAATAGTCTCCTATAGCTCAATGAACAGCATAGTTACTTAGTGAGGTCTTCAATTAAAACTCTTGCCCCATCTTCTAAGTCATTAATTTTAAAGATGTGATTAAGAGTCTGCTGTGGGGCCTGCTCCCATGTAATTCAATGAGAGGAGGATGACCCCCCTAGATGACTGTTCTGTTGCATTTTACTATGCCTAGATCAGACAGCAATGAACAAAACTCATTCATTGATCAAAATACGGCTTCAAAGATGTTAAAGCAAGTCATGTCCATTCTGCTCACTCAGTCTGACATCCTGCATATCAGACCATTGAATTCTGCCTAAGGATGAAATACATACCTTTTCCCCAACTCTACCTAAAATATTTTGCCACACCTTATGGAAAAAAGTGGGGTAGAGCAAGTACTGGATTAGCAAAACACGCTTGACTTTTGCCCATAGGAATTTAAAAAAAAACAAAAACTGGCACTAATACTCAAATTAGACAAAGCAGAAGTGTCTCCAATAACAAGAATTTTTTTTTTGTATGACGAACAATGGAAAGCTGACATGGAACGCACTGAGAAAAGATGTACCACTGTATTCAGATAATTACTTTCTATTTCCACAGTGTTTCAAACACAAGATCCATGATGCTGCTGAAGGAAAGGTGCCCTGGAGAAGCAAGCACTGATTTTAGTGACTGCAACACTTCCAGATCAGACAAGATGATCTAGCGGTTCCTTTTGGTCTCCGAGCCCATGAGCCACTGTGCCATCCCATCTGTGACCAGCCTTGGCTCAGCTCACTTGAGGAACAGGGCCATTTAAAGCAGACTAAACAAAATTAAAAGTAAACTTGTTCTAACTATATACAACCCAGGCTATTTTGACATCCAAGAATCAACTTCATGAACATCTAAATTGCATCTGCCACTATGTAAAAACATTGCCCGCTCTGTCAATGTCGCCTTCTAAAACTCTTGCAGGTTTAGCCCTGTGAACATTAAATAATCCTTTTATAGCTTTGCTCTATCTTGTGGGAAAACTCCTGTAGCTTTACTATAAACATAATTATGCAGTATAGAGCTTTCATTAAACTAACACAAAACCACAGGCTGACACGCATTCGGGTTTTTTTCTTCCCTTTTTGAAATCTGCCCTACCCTATCACGGGCCAATGCAATTGTCAGGATGAGTCACTAAGGCTGGGTCTAAATTTGCCTCCATCTTGTAAGGGGGCTTGGTAATCAGGGCCACGGGAGATTACTAATGAAGTGCTGCAGTGAATATACCGCACTTCATTAGGCTAGTTTTCCCCCGTGGCAACTTTGAAGCATCAAACTTCAAAGTGCCAGCATGCATGTAGCCATGGACACTTCAAAGTGCCTGTGCTACTTCAAAGTCTCTTTACTCTTCAAAACTGAGTGACTCATCCTGACACTTGCACTGGCCTGTGATAGGGTGGACATGTAGGGCAGATTTCAGAAAGGGAAGAAAACACCCTCATTTTGAGGAGTAATGAGACTTCGACGTGCCTGGGGCTACACACATCCTGGCACTTTCAAGTTTGATGCTTGGAAGTTGCCACAGAGGAAATTTCACCTAATGAAGTGCTGCACATTCACTGCAGCACTTCATTAGTAATCTCCTGTGGCTCTGATTACCATGCCCCCTTCAAAGCTGGGTGCAGGTGTAGACAAGCCCTAACTCTGCCACATTGCACCCACCACAAGGATAACCCAACCCAGATGCATAGGTCCTTTTCCTTCCTTGACTTAGACCAGTGTTTCTCAATGTTTTTTCATAAAGTACCCCTTTAAAAATATGAATACCCCCAGAATTCTCAGGTACCCCAAAGGGGGAGAATATGGTCCTAAGGTAATCTGAGGTCTTGAAACAAGTTCCATTCAACCTTTCCGGATGACTGTACCCTTTTCAGGAGTAAGATTTGTTTTGCATACCACCAAGTTACACCTCACTTAAAAGCTAATTACAAAAATATGCAAAAATATCACAGAAGACCACTACTGAAAACTTGCTAGCTTTCTACCATCTTATCGTCAAGTAAATAAATTGGAATACAAATATTGTACTTACATTGCAGCGTAAGACGTATGAAGCAGTAGGAAAAAGTCATTGCCCGAATGAACTTTTAGATTGTACTGACTTTACTAGTGTTTTTATGTAGCCTGGTATAAACCTAGGCAAATGTCTAAAGGAGTTGACGGACCCCCCTTGAAGACCTCTGTGTACCACCAAGGGTACACTTCCCCTGGTTGAGAAACACTGACTTAGACTATGCAATATAGACCATATAGGACAAGCAGGAGCGCCTACTGAAGAGACTTTTGACAAGGAACACAGTCAGGGGAAGCTCCAACCACCTTCCCTGACAGACTATGAACTCTGCTTTTAAAGAGTCTCACCAGGTCACCCACCAAGGAGGGATGCAAGCCAGGGGCTTAATCTATTTCTTCTCCCACCCCCAGGCTCTGCTTCTTCTCATAGGTCGCAGAGAAGACCCTCACAGAAGATGGGGATGACCAACTAGGCAAGCCCCTTATGGACAAGACCAGTGAAAGCACTGCCATCTTTCCTGGAAAACTGTGGACTCAGTCACTAATGAAACACTCAAAAGTCACCCGCCCAGGAAGGATGCAACTGGGGACATCAGCCACGTCCTGTCTCAAGAAGCTTTTGTCTCCACAGGTGCCACAGGAGACCATTGCCGAGGGAATCCAAAGGTTGACTGAGACCACCAATGAGGGACAACACCAGGGAAACTTCCTGCTGCCTTTCTGAATGAACTTTAGACTCACTTTTAGAAAAAGAGACAGTCACGATCATCCACCACAGAAGGACACAGTGCAGGGGGAGGTCTCAAATTCTTTCTCGTTTTTCCCTTTAACCCACCCTTGACCCTCTCCCCCTTGAATCCCATGTGCTTTATATTGTTAAAATTGCTTTTGCTCTAAATTTGTTTTAAACCATCTCTCAATAAAACTTTTCAGTTCACTCATGGGTTTCTTCCTAATGCTTCCTTCATCCCAGCTGTGGCTATTGTCTAGTGTGTAGGTTATGAACTGCAGTCTCCCATATCATTCTATCAGTTTAAATAAATAGAAATCTTCTCACCTTATTCAAATTTTCCCCATAATTCTATTATTTCCTGAGCCACCTACTGCATTGGTTTCAGTTACTATTATTTGTTTTACAAAACTGACTATGTAATATAGCATGGAAAGAAGGGAAGGCACCTAAGGAATGGACAAGATCTGTGCTAGTGACAATACACAAGGAAGTACACTGGAGTTCAAGAACTACAGAACAATTGCCCTAACGAGTCATCTAGGCAAGGTGCTGATGATGATGCTGACAGAGAGACTAAGATCACAGACAGAAGAACGTACAGCAGACGAGCAAGTGGGGTTCAGAAAAGATAGAAGTACCATACAGCAGATATTGGCGCTAAGACTGATAGCGGAGAAAGTTCAACGAAAGAACAGGAACGTATACACTTGCTTTATCGATTTTCAAAAACATTTGACAGTATAGATCAGAAAGTGACTTGGCAGTGCTGGAGTCATACGGAGTGGATAGCAGACTGATACAGTCGTCGAATATCAGTGATAGTGGGGAGGCACCAATGAGAACATGCAGGGAGTTGGGAAGTTGGTTTAAAATAAGTAGAGGTACAAGACAAGGAGATCCAATATCGCCAAGTATCTTCATTTCACATCTGGAGAGAGCGATGGACAAGATCAAGGAAGAGGTAGAAGTGATATCTGTGCGCAGGAAAAGAGTTAACAACTTGACATTTGCGGATGATATAGTTATCATTGAGGAAGATGAAGAGAAGCTAGCAGAAACGGTGCAGGTGCTAAACAAAGAAGGGAAGCAGTACAGACTAATTATGAACATCAATAAAACAAAAACAATGATATTTGGAGGTAAGGAAATAGAAAGGAAGATCAGTGTTGATGGCATTGAACTAAAAATCTAGAGAAGTCCACATGTCTGAGGAGCAACATAACGTATGATCTAGGCTGTAAGAAGGAAATAGCGACTAGAATAGCGAAAGCAAGAGCGAGTTTGAAGACAGAGGATAAGATCTGGAAAAGTAAAGCAATTAGCTTAAGAACAAAGCTGACCATCTTGAAAATGTGTATATTCAGCAGCATGTTGTATGGATGTGAGATATGGGTGATAATGAAAGATTCGAAGAGAAGAATATTGGCGTTCAAGAGGAGTTGTTATAGAAAGATTCTGAGAATAGGATGGATGCAGAAGGTCGCCAATGAGGAATTATATGGAAAGATACAGCGGAAAGAAGACCTGCTGCAGAAGGTTATAAAACAGAAGCTACAACTATTTGGAGATATTTGCAGAATGAACGACGAACGAAAAATCAAGACCCTAGTATTCAGCATAATGTATGGTTCGAATAGGAGAGGCAGAACCCACAGAGACTGGATAGACAATGTAGTAGATTGGTGCAGAGCTCGTCTACAGAAACTAAGCCACTCTGCACTAGATAGGGAAAGATGGAAGGAAATAGTGAGAGAGGCGTCAGATGCCAATGGATACTGAATCCACAGTTATTGATGATGATGATGAATAGCACCGAGAGCAGGGGTGTCTAATACTTTTGCCACTCACACACGTGGCAAATAAGACTCTGCAGGAGTGGCCAACCTGTGGCACTTGAGCCACATGCGGCTTTAAATGTGGCTTCTCCTAAGAGCTGCATGCAGTGAGTGCCATCTCCCTTTTCCACACATGCGCCCCACTGGCAGTGGCTCTGGTGAATTGCAGCATTGAATTAGAACAGGAGGGCTGCGGGGGGCTTGGCTCTGGGGGAGGGCATTCAGTTAGATCTGTGGGGGTGGAGAGCTGGGAGTGCCTGGCACTTTAAAGTTTTGTATATTATAATGTGGCGAATGTGGAAAGACAACAACCACAACTACGGCAATCTTTGCATTCCTATTTGACACTGCTGACCTAGAGGCCCCTGTTGAGATGAAGTCCCCATTGTGCTGGGTACTGTACCAACACACAGGAAAAGACAGTATATGCCCCCCAAGAACTTACAGTGTAAACAAAAGATGGGGAGGGGAAACAGGCATGCAGAGGTTTAGTGACATACCCAATTTTATAAAGCAAGAAAGCAACGGAGGGGAATAAAATCAAGTTTCCTGAGAATCAGTTTATTGAGCTACCCATGGGCTTGTGCTGCCTGCCACTATATAACATGTTCCAGGGTGGCTTTGGTGTTCCATGTTTTTACTGGGCTGTGCTAGTCCATCTCTTTTACAATAACCATGGTAGGAGATACACAATAATGTGAAATTCCCTGTGAAGACTTGAGTAATTCTATTTCATTGTCTGTACGTTCTTGTACTGCCCTCATCTTCTCAGTATCTGCGCACCTTCCAGGTGCTAACTGAGCAATATGACTAGCCATATATTCACAATTCAAAGGGTTAATGGCCCGTTGTAATCATCTAGATTGGCTGCCTGCCTTTAACACAGGCCATAGACCTTCCCCAGAATAATGCCTAGAGGATATCTGTGAGGTAAACCGGCAGCCAAACCAGGTATCATGACTCACCCCTACAACAGAGTCGGCAGCGACTCAGCCTTTGGTTATGCTGCAGCAGCCTCTCCCTGAGCAGAGACCAGCTCAAATGACCTTCAGGTTCAGATACTTCACTAATACTATGGTAACCCTGACAGAGCCCCGAGTCAATCTGTGTAACTGCACTACCCAGACAGGTAGTCAGCATCCCTCGTCACTTCCTGCTTCCTCTCAGAGCAATAGATTCTCTTAAGTCCCAGCCTACTCTGGAGCTGGTTCCTGTTTCAGTCCAAGCACTGTCCTGCCCTTGTCTGGGCCCTGCTCTCTCCAGTTTAAATAGATCTTTCTTCTAAATAGCTATGTATGAGGCAATTTCAGCTTCATATATTTGGCAATAAATGTCCTCAAGTGACCTCCTCAGACCTTTATCCCAGCTAATTTAACTTCATATCCTATTCCTATTCATACATGCTTGATACTTAGTCCTGCCATGAGGGCAGGGGACTAGATGGAAGGCCCCGCATTGACACCAGAAAGACGGCAAACTCGGAGAAAGCTGAAAAGTTCAGAGAGACCCTCCCGGAAAATCTGGGCAGCGGCCCTGGGGGCACCGATGTGACATCCAAATGGCAACATCTGAGGGATACAGTTTACAACACAGCCTTGTCGGTGTTTGGAAAAAGAGCTAGAAACACAAACGACTGGTTCGAAGTTAACTCCGATGAGATGATTCTGGTCATTGAAAAGAAGTGCGCTGCACTCCTGGAGTACAAACGCTCACCGAGCCAGAGTACCCAGCAAGCTCTTAGAGTGGCCAGAAGAACAGTACAGCAGACAGCCAGGCGCTGTGCCAACAACCACTGGCTCCAGCTATGTAGAGGCATCCAGACCTGTGCTGACTTTGGTAATCTCAGAGGAATGAACGAGGGTATGAAGAAGGCATTAGGACCCACCCAGAACAAGATGGCACGTCTGAAATCCAAATCTGGTGAAGTCATTGCTGACAAAGCAAAACAGATGGAGCGCTGGGTCGAGCACTACTCCGAGCTGTACTCACGCGAGAACGTTGTGGTTGATGCAGCCCTTGATGCCGTCGAGCTCCTACCAGTAATGGACAAACTGGATCAAGAACCGACTGTGGATGAACTGAAGAAAGCCATCGACAGCATTGCAGCAGGAAAGGCCCCTGGCCAGGATGGTATACCACCAGAGGTAATCAAGTGTGCCGCGGACACACTACTGGAACCCCTACATGACCTACTGTGCCTGTGCTGGAAAGAGGGTGAGGTTCCACAGGATATGCGCAACGCTAACATTGTAACGTTGTACAAGAACAAAGGAGACAGAAGCGACTGCAACAACTACCGTGGAATCTCCCTCCTAAGCATCACTGGTAAACTGTTCGCTCGCGTCATCCTTGGCAGACTCCAGAAGATTGCTGAGAGGGTGTACCCCGAATTGCAGTGTGGATTCCACGCAGAGAGGTCTACCATTGACATGGTCTTCTCTCTAAGGCAGCTGCAGGAGAAGTGCAGGGAACAGAGGAATCCACTCTACATAGCCTTCATTGACCTGACCAAGGCCTTTGACTTGGTCAGCAGGGATGGTCTGTTCAAACTGCTCCACAAGATAGGCTGTCCTCCACAGTTACTCAAGATGATCCAGTTGTTCCACGAAGACATGAGAGGAACCATCCAATATGACAGCGCATTATCGGATACTTTCAGAATCAGGAGCAGCATCAAACAAGGATGCGTGCTTGCTCCGACATTGTTCAGGATCTTCTTCGTACTCCTCCTGAAGTATGCCTTTGGATCTTCAACAGAGGACATCTTGCTGCACACAAGATCTAACGGGAAACTCTTTAATCTTGCAAGGCTTGTGTGTTTGTTTGTTTGGAGTTTGGAGTTTGTTTGTTTGGAGTGCTGAGCTGAGTGTTTGTTTGTTTGAAAGGCCGTGTGCTCAGGCAGGCAGGCAGGCAGGCAGTTGGAAGCTGATTAGGTTTGAATTGAAACACCGTGTGCTGATTGGCTGAGCTGTAGGCAGAGGGAGGAGCTATCAGGGAGGCCGAGCACTTAAACCCTGCTAGTAAGCGACCAGGGAGCTTTGCAACCGGGTGCTCGCAAACAGGGTGCGTGCTAACAGGAGGGAGTTTGGAGAGGGGAGTTGAGAGGGGGAGCTTGGAGGGAGCCAGTGACTTCTGTTGCCCTTAAACTAAATCCTTTATAACAACCTCTATCTGAAACATTTAATTAACCCTCATATATAACTAGAGTAGGAAATGGAGGCAGAAGCCCAGCAGCAGAGTGGGGGCTATCCTGTTTATTGTGTCGAGTGCAGTATGTATGACTACCTACCCTGTGGGCGGGTGGCGTATGTGTGCACTCGATGCAAGGAGCTCCTGGCCCTCAGAGACCGAGTGCGTGCTTTGGAGGCCAGGGTGGCTGAACTGGAGGAGCTAAGGAAGGCAGAGGTGTTTGTGGATGAGACTTTCCGGGACATAGTAGGGCTGTCCCACCTCCAATCTGACAGTCCTGAGGCTGTTACGGAGGATGAAAGGCTCAGGGAAGGAGAGCAGTCAAGGGGAGCAGAGGGAAACCATCCCGTAGTTGGGACCCTCCTTCCAGAGGGTGATGTTGTATCCTCTCGTGCCGAGGATACTTCTCCGGGGGAGGGAGCGACAGCTGTTAGGAAGAAGCAGGTTTTAGTAGTGGGGGATTCGATCATTAGAAATATAGATAGTTGGGTTTGTGATGACCGGGAGAACCGTATGGTGACTTGCCTGCCTGGTGCGAAGGTTGCGGATCTCTCGAGGCATCTAGACAGACTTATGGGCAGTGCTGGGGAGGAGCCGGTCGTCGTGGTACATGTTGGTACCAATGACATAGGGAAGGGTAGAAGAGATGTTCTGGAGGCCAAATTTAGGTTACTAGGAAAGAGACTGAAATCCAGAACATCTTTGGTGGCATTCTCTGAAATGCTTCCAGTTCCACGCGCAGGGCCAGATAGACAGGCAGAACTTCAGAGTCTCAATGCGTGGATGAGACGATGGTGTAGGGAAGAGGGGTTTAGATTTATTAGGAACTGGGGACACTTTTGGGGTAGGGGGAGCCTATACAGGAAGGATGGGCTCCACCTAAATCAAGGTGGATCCAGACTGCTGGCATTAAACATTAAAAAGGTCATAGAGCAGTTTTTAAACTAAGAGGTGGGGGAAAGCCGATTGGTGCGGGGGAGCACCTGGATCGGACGGAGACTTCTCTTACACGAGGCTCCATAGACAGGGATTCCCTAGAAGTTAGTCAGATAGGGAACGTGGGAAATAATATATGGGCAAGATCAGATGTGAAACAATCATGCATAAAAAAATCCACCACGTCTGTGAAAGGCGGACATATAAATAGTGGTAGTTTTCTAACATGCTTTTACACTAATGCTAGGAGTCTGTCTAATAAGATGGGTGAACTGGAGTACCTCATATCAAAGGAGGAAGTTGACATAATAGGCATCTCAGAAACATGGTGGAATGAGGACAATCAGTGGGACACTATCATACCGGGATATAAATTATATCGGAAAGACAGAACAGGTCGTGCGGGTGGCGGAGTGGTACTATATGTGAAGGATAATATAGAATCAAATGAAGTAAAAATCCTAAAGGAATCAAAATGTTCCATAGAATCATTATGGATAACAATTCATTCCTCTAATATGAATATGGCATTAGGAATATATTACCGACCACCTAACCAGGACAGTGATAGTGATGCTGAAATGTTAAGGGAGATTAGAGAGGCTATCAAAATAAAAAACACAGTAATAATAGGAGATTTCAATTATCCCCATATTGATTGGGTGCATGTCACCTCAGGACGGGATTCAGAGATTAAATTTCTTGATGCCTTAAATGACTGCTTCTTGGAGCAGCTAGTACAGGAACCCACAAGGGGAGAGTCGATTCTCGATCTAGTCTTGACTGGAACGCAGGATCTGGTCCAAGAGGTAACTGTTACTGGACCGCTTGGAAATAGTGACCACAATATAATAACTTTTAATATTCCTGTGTTGGGAAGAACACCGCAGCGGTCAAACACTCTGGCATTTAATTTCAAAAAGGAGAATTACACTAAAATGAGGAAGCTAGTTAAACAGAAACTAAAAGGTAGAGTAATTAAACTAAAATCCCTGGAAGCTGCATGGAAACTGTTTAAAGACACCATACTAGAGGCCCAACTTAAATGTATACCCCAAATAAAAAAACACAGTAAGAGACCTAACAAAGAACCACCATGGCTAAACAGCCATGTTAAAAAGGCAGTGAGAGAGAAAAGGGCAGCTTTTAAAAAGTGGAAGTCAAATCCTAGTGAGGAAAATAGAAAGGAACATAAACACTCCCAAATTAACTGTCATAATGTAGTAAGAAAAGCCAAAAAAGAGTTTGAGGAACAGCTAGCCAAAAATTCAAAAAACAATAGTAAAATGTTTTTTAAATACATTAGAAGCAGGAAGCCCGCTAAAAAAGCAGTGGGGCCCTTGGATGATAAAGATATAAAAGGAGCGATCAAGGAAGACAGTGCCATTGCGGAGCGATTAAATGATTTCTTTGCTTCAGTCTTCACGGCTGAAGATGTTACAGAGGTTCCTAAATCTGAGCCAGCCTTTTTAGGCAACAAATCTGAGGAACTCACTCAGATTGAAGTGACATTAGAGGAGGTTTTGGACTTAATTGATAAGCTGAATAGTAACAAGTCTCCAGGACCAGATGGCATTCACCCAAGGGTTCTGAAAGAACTCAAATGTGAAATTGTGGAGTTATTAACAGTGGTTTGTAACCTATCCTTTAAATCCACTTTGGTACCAAATGACTGGAAGACAGCCAATATAACACCAATATTTAAAAAAGGCTCTAGTGGAGATCCTGGCAATTATAGACCGATAAGTTTAACATCAGTACCAGGCAAATTAGTAGAAACACTAGTAAAGAGTAAAATTGCAAGGCACATAGAAGAGCACGAATTGTTGGGCAAAAGTCAGCATGGTTTCTGCAGAGGGAAGTCGTGTCTGTCTAATCTATTAGAATTCTTTGAAGGGGTTAATAAACATGCGGACAAGGGGCACCCAGTGGACATAATATACCTAGATTTCCAGAAAGCCTTTGACACGGTCCCACACCAAAGGCTTTTATGTAAATTAGGTGGTCATGGGATAGGAGGAAAGGTCCTTTCATGGATCGGGAATTGGTTAAAAGACAGAAAACAAAGGGTTGGAATACATGGTAAATTTTCACAATGGAGGGGGGTAACTAGTGGTGTTCCCCAGGGCTCAGTCCTGGGACCGATCCTGTTCAACTTGTTCATCAATGATCTAGAAAATGAGGTAAGCAGTGAGGTGGCAAAGTTTGCCGATGACACCAAGTTGTTCAGGACAGTCAAAAGCAAAAGGGATTGTGAAGAACTACAAAAAGATCTCAGCAAACTGAGTGATTGGGCAGCAAAATGGCAAATGAAATTTAATGTGGGTAAGTGTAAGGTAATGCATGTTGGAAAAAATAACCCAAATTACACGTACTACATGATGGGGTCAAATTTAGCTACGACAGATCAGGAAAGGGATCTTGGAGTTATAGTGGATAGTTCTCTGAAGACATCCGCGCAGTGTGCAGCGGCAGTTAGTAAGGCAAATAGGATGTTAGGAATTATTAAAAAAGGGATCGATAATAAGACAAAAGATATCATACTTCCCCTATATAAAACTATGGTACGCCCACATCTCGAGTACTGCGTGCAGATGTGGTCTCCTCACCTCAAAAAAGATATATTGGCATTAGAAAAGGTTCAGAAAAGGGCGACTAAGATGATTAGGGGCTTGGAAAGGGTCCCATATGGGGAGAGGCTAGAGAGACTGGGACTTTTCAGTTTGGAAAAAAGGCGATTGAGGGGCGATATGATAGAGGTATATAAAATCATGAATGGTGTGGAGAAAGTGAATATAGAAAAATTATTTACCTTTTCCCATAATACAAGAACTAGGGGACACCAAATGAAATTGATGGGTAGTAGGTTCAAAACTAATAAAAGGAAATTTTTCTTCACACAGCACACAGTCAACCTGTGGAACTCCTTGCCCGAGGAGGCTGTGAAGGCCAGGACTCTATTAGGGTTTAAAAAAGAGCTTGATAAATTTTTGCAGGTTAGGTCCATAAATGGCTATTAGCCAGGGATAAAGTATGGTGCCCTAGCCTTCAGAACAAGGGCAGGAGATGGATGGCAGGAGATAAATCACTTGATCATTGTCTTCTGTTCTCCTTCTCTGGGGCACCTGGCATTGGCCACCGTCGGCAGGTGGGATGCTGGGCTTGATGGACCTTTGGTCTGACCCAGTATGGCCATTCTTATGTTCTTATGTAAGGCTGAAAGCTAAGTCTAAGGTGCGAGAACTCCTCATCAGAGACATGCTGTTTGCAGACGATGCTGCTGTAGTATCTCACACAGAAGACCAGCTTCAAAAACTGCTGGATCAGTTCTCCAAAGCGTGCAAGGACTTTGGGCTTACCATCAGCCTAAAGAAGATGAATGTACTCGGTCAGGATGTTGCTGAATCCCCATCAATCAGCATTGACAACTATACATTAGAGGTCGTCCATGAGTTCGTTTACCTCGGGTCCATCATCACTGACACCCTGTCGTTGGACGCTGAGCTAAATAGGAGGATCGGAAAAGCAGCCGCAACTCTGTTCAGACTCAGCAAGAGAGTGTGGAATAACAACAAGCTGTACACTAACACCAAAATGCAAGTCTACAGAGCCTGCATCCTCAGCACCCTCCTTTATGGCAGCGAGACTTGCACCCTGTATGCCCGCCAGGAAAAGAGGCTGAACGTCTTCCACTTGCGCTGCCTTAGGCGCATCCTTGGAATATAATGGAAGGACAGAGTGACCAACACCGCCATCCTCGAGCAAGCTGGAATCCCAACCATACACACCCTCCTCAGGCAGCGTCGGCTCTGCTGGC
The DNA here is from genome assembly GCF_033958435.1 of Carettochelys insculpta. Lineage (NCBI taxonomy): Eukaryota > Metazoa > Chordata > Testudines > Carettochelyidae > Carettochelys > Carettochelys insculpta. The sequence continues at coordinate 196,939,581 of NC_134139.1, read as the reverse complement.
TTGGCCATGTCCACAGGATGAATGATGGAAGGATTCCAAAAGACATCCTGTATGGTGAGCTAGCCTCTGGCAAAAGACCTCCCGGACACCCCCAGTTGCGTTACAAAGATGTCTGCAAGAGAGACCTCAGAGAGGTAGACATTGAGCTGGAGAACTGGGAAGAACTAGCAGATGACCGCAGCAGATGGAGGCAGGGGTTACACAAAGGCCTTCAGAAGGGTGAGATGAGGATCAGACAGCTAGCAGAGGAGAAGCGAGCACACAGAAAGCACACTAAGGACTTGCCAGACACCCACCACATCTGCAAGAGATGCAGCAAGGACTGTCACTCTCGTATGGGTCTTCATAGTCACAGTAGACGCTGTAAATGAAGTCCTCAATTGAAACTATAAAGGGCGCGATCCATAGTCTATGCAGACTGAAGGATGTCTACTACTATCTTCTAAATAGCTATGTATGAGGCAATTTCAGCTTCATATATTTGGCAATAAATGTCCACAAGTGACCTCCTCAGACTTTTATCCCAGCTAATTTAACTTCAAATCCTACTCCTATTCATACATGCTTGGTACTTAGTCCTGCCATGAGGGCAGGGGACTAGACTCAATGACCTCCCGAGGTTCCTTCCAGTTTTAGTGTTCAATGCCTTATTTCTAATCTCAGTACAATATTTGTCACAATTCTGTGTCATATCTTCCTGTTACCCAATTGAATGGCCTGATCCAATGTTCACTGAAACAGGTGAGAATGATTCCGTTGACATCTATGGGCTTGTGTCACACTTTGTCAATACCAGGAGCTGCTGATAGGAAGCTGCATCTGAGCCCTTCTCTGGGGCCTCCTCTAACCTTGCTACCTTTTGTTGAAGACTCCCAGACCCTCAGACCGACACCCTACAGTTTTGACCTTTCGCCTGCATGCAGATTCAGGATACTGACTTGGCAAACCTATAGACTCTGATCTTGGTTTGACCCCTGGTATATCCCTGGAACTCAGTTCTAGTGCTGGCTGCAAAGACAGTTCTATCTCCTGTACACAGAAGCTTTACTCTTAACTCTGAGGGCAGCTACTGTACTACAGGTAGAAGCAGCATTCCTGTGCATAGGCCATCCCTTATTATTTATCAAACCATCATGTTTGTTGATGTCACCTTTAACAGTATTGTCTCCCAGAAGTGAGTTAGAACTTTCACACAGCGTATAAAAACAAGGCTGGAAAGTAATTATTAAGCATGTGCAGGTAGATTTGGACACCACACATTTAACTACCTTCACATCCCAACTATTCTACCATAACTAAAACATCTTTCAAATTTGAAGGAATGCTGTCAATAAATTTAGTTTCTACTTGTGCAAGGAAAAGTCGAGGACTTAATGGGGCAAATTCTCAATAACTCTTGTTGGCACAGTTTCTGCACTCTCTAGTCAAATTGTGTCATTTCTTATTTGGAGAGTAATGGGACTGCACATGGAATAAGGGGCTGTGCAACATAAGGAAAGGTTGAGTGGTGAAGTCCCCAGCTTGCGATATTGAGGTTCTGTTCTCTGCTCCACCATATGGCTCCCACATGAATTTGCATAAGTTGTTTACTTTCAGTTTCCCATCTACAAAGATGTGGCTAGTTGCACAACACCACTGTGAAGGATTAAACAATATGTTCAAAGATTCCTAGGGCACGTCTGTGCTGTATCTGGGCCCACCTACATCCTCAGACACAGCAGTGCTCTAAAATTGCTGTGTCAATAATGCACCTTGAGTTCTCATGGGCTGCCCCCAGGCTTCAGAGCTTGAGCTACTGCCCAAGGCACAATATTTACAAAGCTGCTTTTAGAGACCTAGACAGATTTTGTGAATCAAGACTGGGAGGTTCAGTCACAGATGCAGTGTAGATATGTCATAGGGTGATCATATACCATTATAACAGGCTCAGTCAGTTCTAGGCACAGCACCAGGCTTGCCCTGGCTCCATGAAGCCACCAGCCACCGCTGTGGCTTCCTGCTTGACCCAAGACCCAAGAGGCTTCCACCAGCAGCTGTGGCTTCCTATATATATGTAAGTGCCATAGAAAAGAGTTGTGGTCTGTATAAGTTTTTAACTGAACACATAGTCCTTACACAGAGTATCCTGAGCATTTCAGTGATCTGTTTGGTATGAATTAAACATGCAAATGGCTGTGTGCAGTGGTGGCATGAAGCAAAACATGACATCAGTGCAGGTGTTGCTGACTGAATATGCCCCAACTTGGTCATGGTACCAAGACACAGTCCTCGCATGAACCAAAACTCAGTTCCTTGCAAGTGATCTGGAGTTAGCAACATAACTGGAATTCTAATTTTCATGAGGACTGATTGAATTTTTGAACAACTGTTTGCTTCAAAAACAAAAAGGGAAGTCATAGAAAATCCTACCCTGAACATTGATGAAGAGTGACTCCAGGAAACAGAGCGAATGCCAAGCACATTGTTTACAGGCCTTTTTGTCTGGATTCTTTTTCATTTGGATGAAGTGCTGGTAGGTTGTATATGGAATATATTTTGAAACTAATTAGCTCTGACTGTTCGTTATGCATCTTAAAAGGAAAATGTCTAATTTCTTCTTTATTATTCAGATTGCATATTTTCTTTATCAGATTGCTGAGAACAGTTTACTAGAAAGATTATGACAACCCATCTCAGGAATAACAAAGGAAATCAATTCTTTCCACATTTGTAAAATTGCTTTCTATCCTACATAAATGGATCACAGGCACTTATCTTTGGAATGAGCACAGAACCATGATTTTCTGGCTCCCAGGCTTATGTTCTAACCACAGAAACAATTGTCTTCTCACATTATATAATATATTCCTTCTTAATTTAAATGAAACACCATGAGCTACAGGACATTCATTTAAATTCATATAGATCAATCTTACTTTATTATGATCTTTATTTAGTTTCAATTCTTCTTCCATGCCTCTTTTTAATCATATTCTCTAAAGACTAAATAATCCCAATTTTGGTCAAACCCTTTTACATGTGGGCCGTTCTGTTGCATTTATCATTTTTATTACCCCAGGCTGTGCTCTCTCCAGTTTAAATAGATCTTTCTTCTAAATAGCTATGTATGAGGCAATTTCAGCTTCAAATATTTGGCAACAAATGTCCTCAAGTGACCTTCTCAGACTTTTATCCCAGCTAATTTAACTTCAAATCCTATTCCTACTCTTACATGCTTGGTACTTGGTCCTGCCATGAGGGCAGGGGACTGGACTCAATGACTTCTCGAAGTCCCTTCCAGTTCTAGTGTTCAATGCCTTATTTCTAGCCTCAGTACAATATTTGTCACAATTCTATGTCATATCTTCCTGTTACCCAAATGAATGGCCTGATCTGACATTCACTAAAACTGGTGAGAGTGATTCCATTGATATCTATGAGCTTGTGTCACACTCTGTCAATACCAGCCACTGTTGCTAGGAAGCCATAAGCTTTTGAGGGTAGCCTGTTGGATCTGAGATCGAACAGGGAGTCTCAGAAGAGGTTTGTGGCTTCATGGAGCCCGGGCATGACTGCTGCTGGGCCGAGAGCTGACAGAGGTGATGGCAGTGTGAATAACCATGACTCTGGTTTGGGAAGGTACTTGAAAGGGAAGGAGAAGAGCAAAGAGACCAAGCAGATGTCTAAGTCTGGTCTTCTCAATGAACCAGAGTCTAGCTTGCTGACATTTGCTTAAAACAACTCCAGTCTTCAGAGAGTTTGTGCAGCTTGTCGTCTTGCGTGGAGTGAGACTACAGTCTCCAGCTCTCCAAGCAGAGCCACACAAGCAAGCATTTAGAATGCTGTAAATGCACGTCAGCTAAGCTTCATTTCCTATTGTAAATTGTATTTCTTAATTTTATTGAACTTTCCCCCCTGCCAATTTAAATTAGTGGTGGCACCTTCAGCTGGTTATATCATATGTTCTTAAGTTGTTAAATAAAGGGGTGTTAATTCTAATCTATGTGTCTACTGGGTGCACATCATATATATTTTTGAGTTAGACCTGTAACCCTTCTGCCAAGTGGTCCTGGAAGCAACCTAGGCTGGGCTCCATATCTACGGGTTCTTTTTCAACAATACAGCACAGAACCAGCTCAACCCCTCAACCAATCACCTCAGAAAATTACAAATCAACTTGGAAACGAAATGCTTCCCCACTCACAAGCACAGAGTCTGAGTTCAGAAAAGACACTTTTAATGAAAGCAGGGAAGACCCCCAACATTAGTTAGGAAAAATGCCACAAGCTGGATTCATAACCACAGACCTGTGAGCAAGACAACCACCCGAGAGTAGGTGGGAACCAAGTTTTTGGTTCTAATTGTTCTTGAATTCTACAAACAAAAACTCCTTTATTGTGCTCCCCACCTGATCCCTTACCACAAGCCACTCACAGAGGTTGTCTTTGGTCAGGGAGGATCCAAGGTTCAGAGGTGCATCTGTGTGAGTTCACTTCACACACGGAGAAAAGACACCTTGCTTGATCTGACATCTGAGCACTTACTCTGGCTGGCATGCCTGGCCAGCTGCTGTTCCTCACCACCTGGCTTCTCTGCCAGCTGACTGCTTGCCACTTGCACTGGTCACCCATCAGATACCTTCTGTTGCCACCTCCTTCTCTACAGTTATCTTTGTAGGTCAGTCTCTGAAGCTACAGTTACACTAGCAAGTTTTGGCAGCAAAACACAACTCGTGGAGCATGCATGCACAAAATGCATTTTGTTGGGAGTATCTGGACGAAACACTTTTGCTAGCAGTGTTCTGCCTCAAAGCTTTAAGGCATAATGCTGCTGTTGACAGATTCTTTCAACAAAAAAGGCCATGAGGCCGCTGGGGGAGGGGGCTTCTCATGACAGACAGAGCATCCAGAACAATGGGCTGTCCTGTCTGCTGTGCTTCCGGGTGCCTGTTTTGTCGAGAAAGCAGAAATCCAGCTGCTTTGTCGACAGAACAGAGCTCTCTCCCAATTGGCTTTTGAGTGTGGTCGCACTTTGTCAACAGAAGTTTTGTGGAGAAAACTCTCCTGACAGTGACATCTGTTGACAGAGCACTGTAGTATAACTGAAATAGCTACTCCGTGTCATTGAAACATGACTGTTATTTTGAAATATTTTTTCCAAAATAACAGGTGCACTATTTCGGCATCTCTATAGTCTTTGTTGCAGGGGGAGTCAGGGATGCCTCAAAATAGTGCATTATTTCAACATTGGGTGCTATTTAGACAATGCCAAATTCTGAAATAGACTATTTTGAAATTAGCACAAAATGCGTATCTTATTTTGAATTTTGGGTGCTGTGTAGATATAGCCCGAGTGACTTTTTTCTCTCAGCAGGCTGTTGGAAAACACTGCCCTATTACATGTGATTTCAGCTCTTATTTACAGGCTGAACCTCTCTGACCCAGAACTATTGGGACCTGACCAGTGCCAGATGAGAGAATTTGCCACACCATGGGAGGGCAACATTGTCTAGCAGCATTATCAACACTTCCACTGATTACTGGGTTCTTAGTATACATTTAGGGGTAAATTACAGCTAAATAACAGCAGCACAGCACATAAAGAGCCAGATCTGGTGCCTGTAAACACACTTTATGGGGCTACAGAAACTTGGCCACACCCATGATCAGTTGTTATCTCACTAAATAAAATCATACTAGGTTATGGATGTTGAGGTTCAGCATTGTACTTGCAATAACAAATGGCTCCTAGTGGAGCCTAGTTAGCTCTACCTTTGAATAGCAGGAGGAAAACAGGTTAAGCCAGAATCCACACCTCCTACTTTCATAGGGCTCTGGCATCTGAGTCCCTACCTTAATGGAGTCCTTTTAGCTGAAGGTGAATCTCTCATTTGGGACAAGTTTAGCATAGCTCCATGCCCCTTCTTCATACAACAAATGCAACATTGATAACAGCATTGCACGACCCCTAAGTTCAGTACTAAAGTGATTTGTAACCCAACAGCATCCAAAATTGATCCCTTGAAGGAACACAATTCAGTCTGCTGGATATCCAGGCAGAGCAGGTTTGTTCATGTAAATCCAGTTTGCTCCTGAGGTCTCTCCCCTTCCGAACAAGCTGTTAGCGAGTTCATTCAGATCCTGACCACAGACTCATTGCACAGATTAGCTCAGGTTTATTCCTAAAGTAAATGACCTCCCAAGGCACACCAGTGAGTGTGTAGAGGGCCCAACTAGGTGACAGCAGCACCTATTTTAATTTCCTCTACAAGTAAAAAGGGTGCAGCATAGGGGCGGGTAGAGGATTTCCACCTTTCTACCATCACCACTGGGTCTCAGGATTTCCTTTAATGTCAACAATACCAGTTGCCTGGGCACACAGGTAAGTGTTGCCTGACCTCAAGTAATTCAGGGATGAAAGGGGACGGGGGTACATACGGTTCTACTAAGCATGAATAGAAGTGGCAATGTCTGTCCCTCTCTATACACAGCATCTGGTCCTATAGGGGAAACCAAAAGTAGATTATCTGGCGTGTTATGAACATTTCTAGTCTAAATCTTCTTAAATGACCACTGGCCTATTGGTACTGGATGGCCTCCTCGGCACATACAAAATCAGTCCAGCTGAGAGCCTCATCTTTCCTTTCCCATTGCATGTTTTGGACCAAATTCTAATCTTAGTTTGAGTACAGTAAACCCCCCAAAAGCACAACTTCGGATTGCGCTTAACTTGTGTTAACACGAGTCAAGCGCAACTCAGAGCTGCTCTGTGGCTGTCTGCCCACCTGGGTCTCCCCGCTGGGGAGAAAGACAGCCACGCTGCTGCAGCTTCTCCCTGGCTTCCCCCAGCTGGGCGAAGCCACACCACAGTGGTCTGCCCAGCTGTATCGGGAGATCATGTATCCCACATTGGGAGGGATGGTCCCGTATTTGGGATGCCAAAAAGGCATCCTGCCTTTTTTTTAAAAGGGACTCGTTCTCCTGTATTTCCCCCCAGCCAGCCTCGGGGAAGCAGAGGAAGTGTGGGCAGCTGACGCTTCCCCAGGGCTCCCAGGGAGGCTGTCAGCTGCCACTTCCCTGGGGCTTCTGGAGCGTGCTGGCCGGCTTCCCCAAGGCTCCTGGGGAGTGTTGGCAGCTGTCACCTTCTTCAGGCTTGGAGAAGCTGCCTCTTCCCCTGGCATATCTCCCTGTCCTGCATACGGGACAGGGAGATATGGTCACCCTACAGCCATGGCTTCGCCCACCTGGGGGAAGCTGGGCAGACAGACATCCACGTCGCTGCAGCTTCTCCCCAGCTTCCCCCAGCTGGGAGAAGCCAAGCAGAAGCTGCACCTGGCTCCCTGCCAGCTGGAGCCAGGAAACCGACCAGTGATGTGCTGGTCAGTTTCCCAGCTCCCACCAGCACAGGGGAGCCAGGAGCCAGGCTGCAGCCTGGTCCCCAGTTCTCCTCCACTCCCTGGAGCCAGGAAACTGTCCAGAGCTACACCTTGTCAGTTTCCTGGCTCCCCAGCATTGCAGGAGAAATTTGACTTATGCAGGGTTGTGAGAACACAACCCCCGTGTAAGCTGGGGGTCTACTGTAGTATAAACTAGGAGTTCCTCCATTTTAATTGCAAATAGCGCAACTGAGATAGGAATATGGCTCCCAATGCCTTGGTTAAGAAGCTTTAAACTCCTACAGATAGTGAATGTATTAGTTAATAAGGATAATTAATAACAACACAAATCTAATGCCGTTGTTTCAAACGTGTAGTGTTTTAGTAGATCCAATGCACTAATGAATTGCATTATATTACTGACAATATTTTATCTCTAGTTTCCATCTTAAGTTGACATCTGTATCTGAAGTAAATTTCTAAGAAATACTAGTACTGGATTAATTAGGTCAGTATTAAATGTTTCCTGGGCAGGTTCCTGCAAAGGCTACTCAGATGCATGATGCATGCAACACAACACACTTTGTAGCACAATTATTATTATTTGTACTACAGGAGTATCAAGAGAGTCAGCTGAGCTAAAGGTCCCATTGTTCTACCCCTTGTACAAACATAGACTGAGACAGAGTTCCTGGCCCTAATTTCTTGTATTTCAAATCACAAGCTAAAGGTGGGCAGAAGGACTGCCATGAGAGCTTGCCAGCCATTTCAAAATGAAAGCCCTTGAACTCTAGAAATGACTTGTTTTCCACAAATGTGATATTTTGCAACATCTGTGGACATTTTTTCTTTGGGGGAATTTTTAACAGAAAAGATAAATGAAAAAAATTAGCCTGTTGGGCTTCAAATGTTTTGTTTTAGGTCTTCTTCTGGTATAGCTTGTGTCAGTCTCCTACTAACTCTCTTCCCTTTTCCACGAGAACAGATCTCTGCTCGATTTCTGTTTTTAAGTAAAGGAGAAGAGCATTCACTTAGAAGTAAGAACTTTACAGAAAGCCATAGCAAAGCAATAATTAATAGAGGTGTGATCTCAAACAAATAACACAATACAGAGTTTCAGGATAAAAGGTAAGAAGAACATGAGTAATTTTTAATGATATTTAAGACTAAATCTGAGCCCATATTCACTCAAGATTCAGGCCCCCTGGTGAGCAGTGGATGTAATAGTCAATTGGAGCTTTGGACCCTGAAAGCAGTGTGTGGATCTCATCAACCACTTTGCTTGCTCTGCCCAAAGGCCAGGCCTTGATCATCATCATCACCATCATCGTCATCAAAATCCATGCAGGCAAATAATTCCAGAACTTCATTCAGGAGTGCCTGGGTCTAACACGGACATTGTTCAACACACCCTGGGCGTCTTCACCACTAGCGCTAAGTCAACATTCTTGTCTGAGCATAATCCCAATGGGTTCTTCCTACGAAATGTTTATTTTGATATTATTATCTTCAGGCAACAAAGAACAGCCTGTGCAAGTAGAACTTCTACCCTCATTTCAAACCCAGCTAGGTGAGACTGGGCTGGAACAGCCACGAAGGAGGGAGACTATCTGAACCTGCTGCTGGAGGGAGAACAGAATCACATGTTAGGGACCAGAGAAGAGTGAATCAAAATGCCTGAGACAGATGCAAAGAATTCAGTTTAAAACCAAGTTCTCGACACACAATCCAAGTAGTTCAGCAGAACACTAGGGCTGCCGGTCACTTCAGCCTATCTTGTGTGATTTTTGTGCTCTCGTGTTTCTGGACTCAGCCTTTGGCAGTATTTTGAATTTCACCTGCTTGTATAGACTTTACTGATATTGTCCCCTGCTCCAGGGGCCCCAAATGTCACAGAAAGCAGAATCAAATGGAATAATGTTAGGACGGTCACACCGCAGTGATGCTGTGATGAACCCCATCACGGGCCACAAACTGGCTTTGGCCAGGACATTCTGCACAGATATCTGCCACTTGAATGGAAGGACTGCTGACTCAAATCAGAATTTCCATTGACTTCAACTTGTGCAGTGGGCACAACAGCCACTGCAGGCCCTGGGGCAAAGTGGGAGGAACCCTGGCCCCCACATACCCAGAAAGACTGGGGCCAAGAGTCATCAGCCCTTAGCACCATCCAGACCGTGGAGCTGCACCCCTCCAGGGTCCTGGGGGGTGTCGAAGCAGTGCTGCTGCAGCACTTCAGTGGGGCCCAGAGCTCCAGCTTTATAGGGCTTAATGGAATTTCTGTCACCAGTCTTCCCCTTGAATAGCTAATAGCCCAGCAGTCAAGGCATGCTTGGAAGAGTCTAGTATGAGTCTTTGCTCTAAGGCCTTTAACCATGGTTCCCCATATGCCAGAGAAGTGCAACTGTTGTTTTCCAGCCAATCCTCATTGCAAAAGCCTGAGAAAGTAAAGTTCTCACTCAGAAGCCATTTCCATCATAACTAATCCCTGTCACTGTGAAAGCCAAAAAGAACCTCTTATCAGGAGCAAACGACTGAGGAATGTCATAGGAGTTATCCACCATAGTTGTGCAAGACCCTAGGCGGGTTCTGCAGTTATTTCTGTGAGGATTAAAGAGCAACTGGAATGTGCAGATGGAGTAGTCGCATGATGGCTTGGTTCAGGCCATAGGCAGAATAGTGTGAGGATCTCATCAAACACACTGAAAATGGAAGCCTGACTGGTTTGTATCCCTCTGTGGAGTGCCAAGTCTATTCACTTTGATCACCACATTCCTTTTCATGGCAGTTTCAAGGAAATGGGGAGAAAATGCACAAAAGTGCATTGGAAAAATTCACTGGGGCTTTTAGAACAATTTTCTGTTCAGGATTCAATATTTTGTCTCCAAGTGGATTTACAGCATTTTACCCAGTACTAAGTAGGAAACTAAACCAACCTGTCACTAAGAGTAAAATGTTGACTCATGTTGACATTTGAGCTAAAACTTATAACAGGCCTTGGAATGAACCTTTAAGATTCCTTGCATCTGCTTCCTATCTGGCAGTGGAGAATTTTATCATGTTGCTTTCTTTTTGGCTAACGAAAAGATGAGGGGCTAATGAGGAAAAGGTGAATTATAATTGAGAAATAATGACAGTCTTTATTAAAAGACTGTGCGTCTTCCATGGACAAGTATTGTGAAGTTGATTATGGAGTTATACTGTGACAAATAAACTGCTCGCTGTTAAAATCTTTATTATCTCCATTTGCAAGAAGTTGATGTATCCATGATACTAATGGAAACAAAGTAAGGAAATACTATGGATTAGGTACCACTAGCACCAACTGATTACAAGAGCAAAATTATGAAGGTTTGAATAATGAGCACAGCATACATAAGGATACTGTACCATATCCTTAGCTGGTGTCATCTGGGGGTAACTCCATTATCAACTGAGGTGAGGATCCAATCATGTCTCATCTCAGATCAAAAAACATAACAAATAAATTATACATCCTGCCACAAAACCTAGCCGCTCTCCAGCTGTGAATTTTCACTTACCCAAAATATCTGGGAGATAAGACAAGCATTGCAAAATGTTAAACTGGGAGAGCTATCAACTAGGTTCATAGGTTCCAGTACTCTTCAATTTTTATTTAATGAATGGTAGAGTAGAAAGAGTAACATTTATGAATGACCAAGCTGAGATTTGTTGCAAGCACATTGGAGGGCAAGTTTGCAATTCAAAATAATCTTATAAATTGGACGACTGTGCTGAAATAAAAAAGATAAAATTCAATAAGATAAATGCAAAGTATTACGCTTAAAGGAAAAAAACAAACAAACAAATGCCCGAATACCAAATGAGGAATATCTGGTTATGCAGCAGTGCAGCAGAAAAGAATCTGGGGATATATGTAAACACAAGTCAACAGTGTGATGCTGTGGTGAAAGAGGCAAATATTACTTTGAAATGTGTTGCTATAAGTGTTTTATATAAGGCCAGGAAGTTCATGTGGAGTACTAATCCAGTTTTGGGCACTCCAGTAGGAGAAAGATGTGGACAGATGGGAGAGAGTCCAGAAGAAAGAAAAAAATAGTGAGGACTTTAGAAAAATGAACTATGAGAAAGGTGAAAGGACTGGCTGTGCGTAGTCTAGAGAAAAGAAGACTCGGGGGCCGGGCTAACAGTTTTGAAATATCCAAGAGAATGTTATAAAAAGTATAGTCATCAATTGTTCTTAATGTGCACAAAGGATAAGGCAGGAGGAAATTGAATTTACTTGCAGCATGGGAAATTCCAGTTAGATATTAGGAAAATCTCACAATAAAGATAGTTGAATAGGGGGGTGGGTGACTTAAGGAGACTGTGTAATCCCTGTCACTTAAGAACAAGCAAGACAAACATCTGTCGGGGTGGTCCAGTTATATTTAATTGTGCACCATCATGAGGGAATGCACCAGACCTCTTGAGGTCCCTTCCAGCCTTACTCTCCTGTGATCCTCTGTACAGAAGGTTAGCAGAAATAATTTCTCATGGACAAATGTTTGAAACAAGGAACACCTTTCCCTCAGCTCTCTACCAGGAGTGAATTATCAGGCTTTCTGCCCTGATCCTGCCTTCCTCTGTTTGTGTACAGTTAGATGCAATGGAAAACTTCTTCCACTTCTGCAAAAATAAATAGGAACCTTACTTCAAAGTCTATTATTGAAGATAGGTTAAGGCAGGTGTTTGAGCTCACGCTTGATTTTTCTGAGATTGAAGTGAAGAGTTTAACCAAGTCTATCAGAGGTGCCAAACCAAGTACAGCTTCTTCTGATTTCAGGGGCAGTAGCAGATGCTCATAATCTTCAAAATCAGACTTAATTTATTAATGATAACATTTATGCCTTTGGCACCTGGTTTTCACATTTATTTATGACTAGAATGCTAAATTATTTGCGATAATGATCCATTCTGCCAGAAGCCACGTCTGTTCTAGATTTCTGCATTCTTTACTGTTCCATTTGGAATTTAAACACTTTTAAGGGTGTCATTTAAAATAAATGTGGCTCTTGGTCTTCAACAATTTTGCCAGATTCTTTTCCTCCCCCATAAACTCTTCTGCAAATGAACTATGGTAGGTCTGTTACAGTGTTATCTTTCTATGCTTACGTGGAAATGAGCAATGAGCCATGACGCAGCAAATACCGACAGCATTATGGGACTCAAAACATGCATCACTGACAGTATTAAGGGACTCAAAACATGCACATGTGATTACAAAATCAGCCTTAATTTGGCTGTTCTTTGAGGTCTCCTATTAAAGACCAAATCCCCTCAACCCTTATTCATGTGCATGGTTCCATCAAAACCAACAGGACCATTCCCCTGAGTGAAAACAAATTGTCTAAATAACTATTCATAGCATTAATTCCTAAGACTCTAATATAAGCAATAAAGATAATTGATATAGGTAGGATATTATAGAATATGGGTATGGATAATCTCTAACAGATGCACAGGAGCAAGGAGAAGACACTAAAAGTGTGACTTTATCAACCCAGTGTAAAGGTTTTGTCCCTAATATTAAGAATATTTTAAAATGTCCCTTAAAATAGCATAAGCTTTCCCACTCCACAGAATGCTAGTGGCTTAAAACCTCCTTAATTTTCATTCTCATTCTAAGGGCATGAAATAATTTACTCTCTTAATTTGTCCTGCACTAAATGAGGTTAGAAGGACCAACTCTCACTCATGAATTTCACAACTAACATCCTGGTAATCTATTTTCCCTTGACTGGTGGCTCAGAACTACATCTGGCAATATTTCTGTTGGGGTCCAGGGAGAATGTAAGAGCCAAATCCAAATAGGTGGAGTCTGAGACTGAGATGGAGGAAAAGAGTTGTGAACCTCCTCATGATTGGTTTTCAAATAATCTAGGTGGGAATTGATTTTCTTCCATTCAGGCTGCAGGGCTAGTTTGACTAAAATAACTGTTCCAGCTGCATGGCAAAGAGTGATTAAGATAATCAGCAGAGATGGGTGGCCTAAAATAAATGAATATTTGTGACAGTAATTAGTTAGGAATGTTAAAACCACTTTGTTTAGATCAGAGTGTAAATGTAATCTGAAATCAAAGCCAGGTCATAAAACAGAAGACCACTGGTTGAAATGACTGTGTTATTCAAGATAGCAGAGATCAGATGTGGAGAGCTTTCCCATCCCAATTTTCCAGAGACCATGGTAAAAGACGTGGACATCCCAGATCACCTCGGAATGAAAACAAAAAAACAGTCATGTAAGTGCTGCATGACTCATTTTTTGTTTTGATAGAATACAGACTAACACAGCTATTTCTCTGTCACCTCTGAATGAAGCAACAGGAGGTTTGGCTTGAAGAACTCCCTCCAAGTAGGCTTGGGACTGCCAGGGAAGAAGGTTCAGTGTATACTCTGAATTCCACTGAGAACAGAACCAGGCCTAATGTATAGCTAACCTATCCTGTTACAATTCTTTTCCTTGACCAGAGGAGAGGAATGGGAAAAACTTCGTCCAGCACTAGCTTGATGAATAGTAAGTGCAAACATTTATGCATCTGGAGCTGTTGACACACAATCTTATATATTTTACTAATTTTGAAGCTTCCTCTCTTTCAGGCAAATCCCAAGATCTTCTAGTTCAGGTAAATTTCTGTTTATTTCAGTAAGTAGGGACCAAGGGGCAACCCAGGTCATTTGGTTTACATGGTTGCCAACTGTAGATCATTACCTCCTGTGGCTTGAGAGCAGGGCTCATCTTCGCCTCTGGTGCTGTGGAAGACCCAAGACTGCTTAACTGGAGCACTGTTCTATTCATAGCTTAGCTACATATCATGGGCCAGACCCTACACAATGTTATTGCTACCTTTGTCCTGCTGCGCAAAGAGTTGACAAAGTTGCCCAGAAGCTTGCATAGTTGGTCATTGCAGAACTATCCACTCAGGGAATTCTTGGGTGACATAAATCTGTCATAACAGCTCTTTTGCCATTCCCATCTACCTATAGCCCACTCAGGGGTGTGGCTTTATCCCAGAGATGCTGGCTGTAAAAATGGCTTGTTGGAGCCATTGGCAGCCAACAGCAGGCAAGACAGAGGTTATAAATTGTTTTTTACTCACACCCCTAATCAGCTGTACTGAGTGCAGAGATAGCAGAGGATCTTGCCCTCAGATTTTGTCATGGACTGTTCTACTCACGTTGGGTGGCTCCCCTTCAGGTGATTATAAGAATTAACTCTGCCTAGTTTTTTACCATCTTCTCTTCTCTTCTCCAGTTTCTGGCCATACCCCAGAACTTGCACCTCCAGCTTCAGTCTGTATGTCCTCCCACATCCAAACTCCCTGCCTCAGTCTAGAGCCCTGTCCCAGACATGGAACACCTTGGCTCCACTCCCGGTCCAGAACCTCCTTCTGCATCTCAATCCCCAACTGCCTTTCCACACTTCTGCTGAAGACGTTTGTTATTTCTGCAGACCCTGTTCCCTATTTCCTACTCTGACTTCCCAAAGAATATTGAGTCAGGTTCAATGCCTCACTCCTTATCTTTAAAGCATTCAGTGGCCTGTCCCCAGAATATCTGCAGGATCAAGCATTGGGTTGAAAACCAGGATTGACAACTTTGCTGTTTGGCTCAGTGGAATTCTCTGCCATCAGGTCAACACTCATTCATGCAGGAGACAAAGTTCCCTGAGAGACTGGTCTGAGACTATGAAATGAAATCCAAGAACTAAGGGCCTTCACAAACCTTTCCACATCCCCCTTCTACTGCAAAGCATGTCTCTTTGACCCCGCCTTCTCAGCAACAAACACATAGCAACAGGTATATCTTAAAAAGACCTAACAAAACAAACCCTTCACTGTACATACTTCTCCCTCTGGGGAGCGAATGAGAGAGCAAACAAGAATTGTTGCTCATGTCAGTTAGTGCACTACCAAAAAACTCTCAGGTCCTATGGTGATGAGAGCTGCGTGAGAACCTGAACAGAACAGACTTAGCCTCACTATATCGAAAAACCAACACACTCTCAATGGGAAATTCTGCCTTGGTTAGGACTGCAGCCTAGGCCCAACAATCCATTTTTACATTGGCTGCATCAATATTGGTTTTACTGTGTATTTTAAGTTATTTTTCCAATAAAAAGTTTTAAACATACCCTCCCCAGAACCCCACCCTGACCTTTGAAATAACCACCTCCATCTTTTTTTCTGTCTTCTTTTTTTGGTTTTCCACATTTGCAGATGAAATGGGGTGTATTTCAATAAGAGAATGGCACTCTCTTAAGCAATCTGTCCTTTAAACGCAAACAACCAGAAATGAAATGCTAGTGTCAGTCAAAATGAAAAAGGGTCATCAAATTCTTAAGCAAAAGCTACAGATAAAGTGAGCCAGACACCAAACTGATATTTTATGCCTCCACTTTAGCATAAATAGGCAACTGTCAAAACACAGCATCTTGTCATTTGACAAAGTGAAATTCCACTAAATTGAATCAAGTTGAACAGAGAGTTGACTGTAGTTTAGGCAGACTCTCCCTCCCCTTCTGAGATCGTGGGCCTGTTTGGCAGAGCTCTCAGGTTCCAAATGAAAGAAATGTGTTGGATTAGAATGGGTGATGAAAAAATGTCCCCAGCAGGAATTCCATTAATTAAAACCCAAGAGGTTGACAAGCCTTAAGCAAATAGTCTGCAATGTTAGAAGAGGGGAGCCATATTTCCCAATGTCTTGGACCAGTTTGATACCAATCTCCATTAACAGAGACATTTATAAAGTATAACTTACAGAGTATTCACTGTTACTAGT
Organism: Carettochelys insculpta; assembly: GCF_033958435.1. Classification (NCBI taxonomy): domain Eukaryota; kingdom Metazoa; phylum Chordata; order Testudines; family Carettochelyidae; genus Carettochelys; species Carettochelys insculpta. The sequence goes on along the minus strand of NC_134139.1, from coordinate 196,923,422 downwards.
GATCCAAAAAAATAAACACTGTAACAATAACCTCAGAAGAGGGTTTACCATTCCTACAAGGCACTTCTGCTAACTCCTAATGTAGTGCCTTGATCTCTATATTTATCGATGGTTAAACTATCTAGTTTAGGAATTTATACTGCTGTCCATGATACCTCCTACATAAAACAGATTAGCAATAACTAACAGCCTCTATCAATTCACTGAGCTTTTTCTTTTTGGAGGACATAGAAGCTCTACCTGGAAAACATTGGTTGTTTTGTCTGGTTGACTTGTTTGTTCGATATTTTGGGGGTCTTTTGGAGTTGTCCTGAATTTGTATTGTTTATGTGTTTGATTTTTGGGAGGGCAATAGGAGAGGGGTAACAATTGGAATTGAGCAGAAGTGCTTTGAGTGTCATTCTTATTGTATGGAAAGGCGCTGTTAAAGACAAAAGTTTTGCAGTATTTGTGGAAATGGGTTATGTTGCCTAATCGCTTCTTACCTCCATTGAAGCAAATTTTGAATAATGATAATAAAAATGCTTAAGTAGCTCTGCCAAGAGTTAGTTTGCCCAGCACTTCTCACCATAACATCCCGTTTTTAGCCACATATAACTGTCAAACTTTAACTTGTTCAGACTACATTTTTCCATTCAGGGCATCTGCTTCCAGCAGAAAATGGTTTAGCTATGTCTAAGAATGAGGTTAAGAAAATATATTGTTTTGCCCGTATTAAAAATGGGTGTGAGGATCATATTAGGAGATGGAGGAGAATGGGACTGGCTGAACAAGGAGATGGGCAAAAGACAATTGAGATCAGCTGCTTAGCCTGGGGATATTTAGAATTTAGAGCAGCTTTAAACTGCCTTAACCATCAGATCATCCTTTTTCTTCCTGCAATCCCTTATCTTATTCACTACATAACTTCCAACTTCTGCAACAAATGAGGTGAGAATTCTATGGACTATGTTTTCCTTTACTACACAGTCCTGATTCCCTGTCAAACAGCACCATCCTCCACAGAGGATGAGGCAGTGGTCCTATGGGAAAAATAATATCTGGTCATAGAATCCAATAAATGTAGAGCTGGAAGAGACCTCAGGAGGTCTTCTAGTCCAACAGCCTATGATGAGGCAAGACCAAGTATTCCAAGATCATTTTTGGAAGGTATTTGTGTTCTTAATAACTTACAGTGGTCGGGATTCCATTCCCTTCAGGTAATTAAAAACTATACCGTAATGCATATACATGAAGGGGCTGAATTAAGGTTGTGATACGTACAAAAACCTTAGTAATAGCTACACAGCTAGTGTGCTGAAACCACTGCCCATCATGTTGGCTATGATTGTGTTACTGTTTCTTTGTACTCCCTTCTCTGTTGGTCAGGATCCATCTCTTGCCTCCTGTCTTCGATTGTAAGCCTTTTGGGGCATAGATTCTTTTTAGTCTGTGTTTGTACACTACCTAGAACAATAGGGTCATCGTCCATGATTTGGTATCCTAGGCATTATGGATGGGATTCACAAAAGCATTTGCCATTGGGCAATACCTACATTCTTTTGTGAATCCTACCCTATGTAACACAGTTGAAAATAAATAATAAATGGATCCAATTCTCTACTAACAACAGTGGATGAAATACTGTTGAAGTCAGAGGAGTGGACTGCCAAGCACTTTGCAAAATCAGGTAGATGCTGCCAATAGTAGCAAAACAGACGGACCATATCAGCTTAGAAGGCTGGTTGCAAATTCCACTACACAGATATGGGCTCAACACCATTTTAGTATGTTGTGCCATAAATGTGGTGAAATGTGCTTGGAGTTTCAGCCCTCAAAGGTAAAGGCCAATAGCTTTTTCTGCCTTCCCAGAACTTCTTCAGTACCTGAAACATGAAGAGCTAATTACTGTTTGACACTGTAAACACATCGCCAAAGGTGAAAAGACCTCTCCTGTCACCCATGTAACTCTTTGAAAGCTATACTTCCTTCACAGCAGTTCTATTATGCCAAGAGAGGAGATTTGTGCCTAGCTTTCTTTATACAGTAGCTGGCAGAAAGGATGGAAGGGAAGCAACAGTAAAGGTGCAAGATAGAAGGAAAAGTCCTCAGTTAAATATTCTGCTTATTTTGCTGACTAAAGTTCAACTTCCATGCAGCTCAGTTTTGAGAGCCAAGAATTTGCATGTTACAATCAGAAACTTTTATGAAATACACAAAAAATATGTGTATAGAGACATATTTGTTTAACTAAATATGTTGCAGTTGGGACTATTTTTCCTTCGGGATGTTCAGTTGCATACTCCTGACGTCTAATTGCACCAATGTTCATACATTTATGTAACTGAGTTGACCATAAGGAAACAATAAATTGCTAAACATTCTTCAGATTTCATGGACAGGTTTCAGGATTAAATGTAATTTACTCTTCAGAATTTACTTGAAGCTTTTGTTTCATTTCCAAAATGGAAGTACTTTTCCAAATACTTTCATCATTATTTTTAGCAGCTTGATTTTTTTTTCAGGATCATGCAACATTTATTGATATTGGTGCAGAATACAGGCCACAGATGAAAACTTCCTACTCCATTTTATTTTTCAAAGCAACTCTGCCAATTCATCAAACCCTTTTAAAATAAGAGGAACCAAATCCTCTGGAGTTCCTGACGCTTCTCCAATCTTTAGTTTAGGAGTCACCTTCACAACTTCTGTAATGTACATGTAAGACTCTGGATTTAAGTTCTGGAGATAAAGGGCTAGCTCCCAACTCATATGAATCATTGTAACTCAAGCAGGTTTTTTACCAGGTGACCCTATAGTGTCACAGATGCCAGGACGATCCCCACCCCACTTACCACCCAACAGCTAAGAAACTGAATGGGGGAATAGTTGGACCCAAATAAGGAGGCTGCCTAGCTTGTGAAAAAGATGACCAGAAGAATAGTTAGTGTATGAATTGGCATGTAACAAGTTTCTTAATGTATTAGGCTTAATTGGCAAGTTTTGTTTATTTTGGCTTCATTACTCACTTTGATCTGTCTGTTTTCATGTGCAATCAGTTTAATACTTCTTATATTTAATAAGACACTCTTGTTTATTATTAAGTCCAGTGTAAATATTTGTTACATGGGTGTGTATATGGGGAGGGATCCACAGCTGTACATGTCTCTTTCTTTGATGAAGACAGCTAACTTTATGAATTTTCTCTGTGTAAAACTTTTATGAAGTGAGACTGATTTATTTGGGGATTTGGTCCCTTTTGAGGGTTTTATTCCTGTGTGCTGGGAAGGCCCTGTGGCTGAGACCTCCCAGAGCTGAGCTGATTCAGCATCTGTGTTCCTGTGCTGAGGGGCGGTTACCCCAACTCTGTGCCTTGGCTGGGGGAAACCAGAGCTTCTGGCCCACCAGGACAGGGTGGTGGGCATCCCAGAGGTCATGTAGGTGGACTCAGTGGCATGACCAGCACACTGGATAACAGGTCCAATATTACCTCTGTGATCAAAACTATCTCAAACCCACATAGGTTTAAAAAAACAACAATAACAACTCACCAAAACTGTGACTGTGTCAGTGTCAGTTTGAGGATGTTTCACAAGCAGAAAAATAGTGAAATTCAAGGAAGAAATGATTTTGTTGTGGTTTATTCTCTCACCACTAATATATGAATTAATGAATGAATAATATGGGTATACATCTTATATACATGTCTCAGGCGTGGCATTGCCTGGGTCCTTACCTCAAATAAGTTTTCTTTTTCTTTATTTAATCGCTATTCCAGCATGGGGCAAGGGCTGAGGGGTCCAGTCTGTGCCTGTCCCAGGGAGAGAGGACAACCCTAGCCCTCTCTCACCACATCTGCTGGGGGCCTGTTGAGAAGTGCCTTCCCATGGTCACTGCAGCTGCAGTGGGTACATCCGGGGAGGGGTGCATCTCCCCCCGCTGGGGAACAGACACACAGGCAAATTCTCTACCACTGCCCTCTGCTGACCCAATAGGTAATAGCTGTCCTGGTCCCCATCTCTGGCCCCTTGCTGCCCCTTTGTTGTCATTCTACAGCATAAGTCCCTCCTATGGACTCCTCCCTTTCCATTTTATGAGAAACAAACAAATTCCAGGCATCTCCCATTGTCTTGTCACAACCAAACCCGGACCTTGTTTTAAGTTATTATAAGAGGAAGCTGCATACCAAATTTGGTGGTCCTAGCTCTCACTGTTTAGGAGAAGTTCTTGAACAAATGGACTCATGGATGAGCAAACAGAAAGAGAGATGCAGGTTTCTAAAACATATAGTAAGATTATTATGGCAGGTGTCATCAAATAATGCTAATACACACAGTTTACGAAGAGCTTTTTTATTAATGTGTGAGCAAATTTTCAGTCTTGTGAAGACATTGTGTGCTTGTTTGTGCACTGTTAATTTTGTCATGCTGACTGTGCAGGTTGCTAAATAAAAAGCAGGATAGTTTGCCTTTTGCCTCCTGCCTGGTCTGTACTAGGGATCAAAGCTGATCCCAGATACACAATTCTAGCCAAATCATTTGAGTAGTTAAAATTGCCGTATCAGGATCAACTTTCTTCCCTGGCGTAGCTCGGAGCTCTTCAGGCTCACACTGACATCCCTTACTCTATGCATCAGCATGGAATGTTGGGATTGATGTCCAAGCCCAGAGAGATTGATTTGCCACACCTTCACACATGCAGCAAAATCAATCCCCAGAAGATCATTTGTGGCACACTGAACTCCATAAGTATAGACATACCCTTGGTCTTTGAATGCAGCTGGTTCTAGAGGCAGATTGCTTTCTGGTACCTGGCCATTGGTGTTGACCTGGGATTCCTGTAAAAGGAATTATTCTGCATGCATTTTGTTATCAGGTCTGTTCCAGAAGAAGTGTGGATGTGAAAAAAAAAGTTACACTTAGAACATACCCAGACGCTGCATCACTCGTTTCATTCAGCAGAAGTGTGTCTTATCAGACATATGGTAGATATTACCGTCTAGTAGCTGTTTTCCAGCTAGTTTCTAATAAAACAATGAACTTCAGACTTACTAAATAAGTGCAGAGCAGACAACTGCACTGCCTTCGAGAAGTGAAAACAGCAGATCCCTGTGCTGTTGTATGCTGGGCATGGGCAACAATGTACTTGGAAGTCTAGGGCTCTATAGAGAAAGATCAAAAATAAAAAAATAAAAAAAGAATATGTAATTCAAGCCTACAGTCTGCAGATGGAAATGGTTAAGTTTTTGGTATAAAACCTAAGTACAGTTTGCCACGTTGGTTCCATATTATTCACTCACCCAGTGTTTGTTTTTTCAGATGTTCTTTGCCAGCAAGTGGGTCTTCACATTCCTGATCACAGGCAAAGATTCCCACCTTCAAATTAATCCTGTGCCTATATATTTCTTCCTCTGAGTTTTGTTTCTTCCATGACTTATTCCTTTGTCCTTGACACAAACCCACATCCCACCTTTGTGGCTTGTTTTAACCATGTGCTGTCAAATCATCATGGAGCCATGACCAAAAGATTTGCTAGAGACTTGCCAAGTTGGCACCTTCCTAATGTCATCTCCTCTGCAATGAACTTGAGACCACCTATATCCTGCCTGGTTCACGTTTTCTTTGGACTGGTATAGTGAAGCAGCAACCCGGATGTCACAAGGAATTTCAAATAAACTGATTTCCCAAACAATGTTCAGATGTTCTGCAAACGCACAAAGTTTAATCAGCTTGCCAGACTTGCAGCCATCAAGTATCACTAACACCAGGATAGTAAGTAATCTCAACAACAGTAGACAGTAACAACCCGGAGTTAACTTAGATAGGATTTTTAAAAATATTTATTACTACTAATACACTTGATCTCAGCCATAAAAGGGTCCCATTAGATCTCAAAGTGCTTTTCCAGGGAGGTCAATATCATTGAACCCATTTTATAATTAGAAATTGAGGTACAAAGATATGAAAGGGCTTGCCCAATGTCCCCAAGCAGCAAATGCAGGTGTAGAAGTCTGGTTTCTTGAATCTCAGCCCAGTAAAGTGTCTACTAAGACATGCTGGCTCCCCCTATGGGCTGTAGTACTAGATTTTCGTTTGTATAAGGAAAATTCAGACCAGGTTGAGCCCTAAGCCAGTTAACAAAATCCCTTAAAGGGCAGTAAGAACAAGGAGTCCTGTGGCATCTTGAAGACTGAGGCTATGTCTACATGGCACCCTAAACTTGTAATAAGATACTCAATTTGTGCTAAATAGGCTATGTCTGCATTTGGTGCTGTCTATCTAATTAGTGCCAAATGTCAAAATAATGCATTATTTCGAAGCATCCCTTAACTCTCCTGCAACGAGGAGTACAGGGATGCTGAACTAGCACTCCCATTTCTCTAAAAATATTTCAAAATAATGGGCATGTTTCAAAGGCATGGAGCAGCTATTTTGGGATACCAAGGTATTCTGAAATAGCTCTGCCACGTAAACATAGCCTAACAGACTTATTTGGACATACACTGCAGGGGGTAAAACCCACTTCATCAGATGCTTTGGAGTAAAATGGATCCAAGGAAGTGGGTTTTAACCACTCTTATACTCCAAAAAATCTGTTAGTCTTTAAGGTGCCACAGGACTTCTTGTTGCTTTTTCAGATACAGACTAACATGGCTACCTTCCTGTGACTTAAAAGGCAATGAAACAGTTAACCCAAGCTGCAGAAGGAAACATTGTTTTATTTCCCTATCTCAGCCGGCATCCTGATGAACTGCTGTAAACTATTCCACAGTACAGCCTCTGAGTAGTACAGTTAAGCTTGTCCCAGATAAGGAAGCTTTGTTGATTGTCGAGATGTCATGGCTTATCCCACAATAATGTATCCTCAGACAAAGGAATCCTTGCCCGCTTGTGCAAATCCTTGTGACTGCTAGCTACTCTGGGAAAAATTATTAGCATGAGAGATGGATCAGATGTCAAAGAATCAGTTGTAGGCATTTTTATCTCCTGATATAACCTCTAGACACATAAGACCAAACTAGACTTTGGAAATAAGTCTAAATTTGTGATTCCTATACTTTTACTATCCCTCATCATTTAGTCAGTGCAAGCAAGTGCAACTTCATTGCCTTCAATTATTTACATCAGCTGATGCTTTGGCCCAGAATTTTCCTCTTAAATTCAGTTAGACGATCTACAACTCAGACAGTTGATGTGTAAAACACACCCTTTTAAACATGTGAATTTGATTAACTGAATGAGCTGGGATAGCTCACATGCCAATGTGTTGTAAGAGAGAAGCAATACAATAAAAGCAACTTTGCATCTTTAAATTCAGGGGGGCAGAGGTATTGTGTAAGTGAATATAAGCTATGTGTTGGTACATGCATGTAAACACTTGCATGTCGAATTGAGTCTGACCTAACTTAAACCAATTTGACACTTTTATGGCTTCACATGCAGAGCTAAGCAAAGAATGATATTTTTATGAAAATTACTAAATTTCAGATTTTCATTATGAAGCATTTAAAGTGTATCCATCTCTGTTATCTTCACCAATTCATGGGGGATGGGTGAGGACTGGAGAAAGGCTAAAATAACACCTCTACTTAAAAAGGGGAACAAATGGATCCTTGGGAATGAGACAAGTCAGTCAAACTTTGTTACCTGACAGATGCTGGAATAAATGATTAAACAAACAATTCATAAGCAGCTAGAGGGTAACAGAGTAATAAAATAATAGCCAACATGTATTTGTCAAGAGCAACTCATGGCAAGCCAACCTAAATTCCTTCTTTCCTACTGGATGAAGGAGAAACAGTAGACATGACATATTTTGATCTAATAAGGCTTTCAACATGGTTCCACAAGACCTTTTAATATGCAAGCTAGGGATGTGGTCTAGATGAAATTACTAGAAGGCAGATGCAAACTGGTTGAAACACCACATTCAAAGTGTAAGAATGGGGATATTAGGTCAGACCATTGGTCCATCTAGCCCCATCTCTTGACAGTGACTGGTACCACTAGTTGAGATTCTTCAGAGAGAGTGAATAAAACCATGCAATTTATTGAGTGATCCATTTGCCTGTTGTCCAGCTCTAGAGTCTGTAGTTCAGAAGTTTAGGGACACCCAGAACATCGAGTTCCTATCCTGACCACTGTGGCTAGCCATTGACAGACCTATCCTCCAAAAAATTACCTAATTAATTTCTGAAGCCCATTTGTTTTGGCCTTCGCAATATCCCTTGGCATCAAGTTCCACAGACTGAGTTGTCTAAAGAAGTAGTTCCTTTTGTTTGTTTTAACTCTGTTGTCTATTGATTTCCTTGGGTGACCCCTGGTTTGTGGCTTATGTGAAAGGGTAAATAACACTTTATTCACTATCTCCACACTATCATTTTATAGACCTCTATGATACCTCTTCTCAGGTGTCCCTTTTCCAAGCTGAACAGTTCCAGTGTTTTTAATTCCTATTCATGTGGAAGCTGTTTCACAGCTCTAATAACTTTTGTTGACCTTCTCTGTGCTTTTTTCCAATTCAACTACCTTTTTAAGATGGGGGAACAGAACTGCATACTATATTAAAGGCATGAGTACACCATGAATTCATCTGGCAGCATGATGATAAGACAGAAACTATCCCTTTCCTAACAATTCCTAACATTCTGTTAGCATTTTTGACTGCTGCTGCTGCTGCTGCTGCTGCTGCTGCTGCTGCATAGAGTAGATGTTTTCAGAGAACTAAACATGATCTCTCTTGAGTGCTAAGAGCTGATTTTGACTCCATCATTTTATATGTATAGTTGGGCTTGAGTTTTCCATCATGCATTGCTTTTCAATGCTTTTTTAGAGTGAACATTGAATTTCATCTGGCATTTTATTGTGCAGTCAACCAAGTTTGTGAGACCCTTTTGTAACTCTCTGCAATTATCTTTAGACTTAATCACCTTGATTAATTTTATTTCATCTTCAACTTTTGCCATCTTAGAGTCCCCCCTTTTTTACATTGTTTATGAATATGTTCAACAGCACTGGTTTCAGAACAAATGCTTGTTGAGACTCTGCTATTTACTTATCTTCCCTGTGCAAACTGACCACTTATTCCTACCTTTTTTCCCCCTTTCTTAACCTATTACTGATCCAGGAGACCTTTCTTACCCTACAACATCTTGATTTAAGAGCCATTCATGAGACACTTTGGCAAACGCATTCTGCAAGTCCAGTCACATTATATTCGTACTGGATCATCGTTGTTCACATGTTGGTTGACAACATATGACTCACTATCAAACTGGGAGGGCGTATCAGCTGGAGTCCTGCAGGACTCTGTCCTTGGTCTGGTATCAGTCAATATTTTCTATTGGTGATTTGGATAAATTAGTGGAGAATATGAAATCATAGGAGCCTTTTAAGAACAGGTTAAATAAACACTGTTAGAGATGGTCTAAATACACTTGGTCCCATCTCAACATGGTGGAGAGGGGCTGAGAAGGAATAGATGCTCTCTTCATATCCCTTTTACCCATATGATGGTTTGACTATTTTTGTTTACCATGATGTGGAGTTGATATTTTTAATCTGATTTCTCATCAAAATGGTTACTGAAGCTTACAAAGTAGGTTTCTAGTAAATGAAAAGTGTAGCTAAACATTTTAATAAGGATTGCAATAATGATTTCCATAACAACTTTGATTAAAATTTGTGGTCAAGAAGAAATATAGGCAATCTTTTATGAAATATTTTGGATTTGAAAAGCTGTCGTTTTTCACTGAATCAAGTCTTCATTCTAAAAATTTCTACCAGGTTTACCTATTTGCTTGATCTCACTTACTTACATTGTTGTGAGGTCATTTCTGGATCCCAAGAGTCACTTACATGCCAAAGAGCCTGCATCAAGGTGGGCGTCATGGGATTCAATCATTCCTGGCCATCCTGAGGATTAGCTCTTGTCAGATGTGGCACAGTCTTCTGGTGGTATCTCTCCCACTATGCCCAGGTCCTCTTGCTCCAGGAACTGCAGCCTCCTTTTCATGACTCCATCCTCTGGGCGCCTCACAACATGGTTTCCACTTCCCAATGGGGACAATAACCAAATCATCCATAGCAGTTCACTGTCCTCTGCCTGGTCTTTGCCACATCCCAGTAGCTGATAGGGGAACATGGGCCTGCTCTCTACAGCAGGTTCCGCCTCAGGGGCCAGGGCCTGCACAGCTATTTGCAAACTTGGAGGTGTTGTAAGTGCTTGGGAGACTAGCATTCAAGTTGAAAATTACCTGGACAATCTGGAGAAATGGTCTGAAGTAAATAGGACAAATGTAAAGTATGCCACTGAGGAAGGAACAATCAGCTGCACATATACAAAATGGCAAACAACAGCATAGGAAGGCATACTGCAGAAAGAAGTCTTGGGATCATAATGGACCACAAGTTAAGTATGAGGCAACAGCTTAACAATGTTCTAAAAAAAATCATTATGGGATGTACTAGTAAGAGTATTGTAAATAAGACACAAAAAGCAGTTCTTCCAGTCTACCAAGCACTGATTTGGCCTTAATGGAAGTACTGTGTCCAGGTCTAGCTGCTACATTTCAAAAAAGATGTGTACAAATTGGAGAAAGGCACAAGTGTTTAAAGGTCTAGAACAAGACTTATGAAAGAAGATTTAAAAATAGGTTTGTGCAGTCTGGAGAAAAGAAGACTGACAGGGAACATAAGAGTTTTCAAGTGCATAAATGTGGGTTCAAGAAGGCGGGAAAATATTGTTCTCTTTAACCTCTGGTGATAGGACAAGAAGCAACAGGCTTAAAGTGCAGAAAGAGTGGTTTAGGTTGGATGTTATGAAAAACTGCTCAATGATCAGGTTGTTTAAATACTGGAATAAGTTGCCTGGGGGGGCTGTGGAATCTCCATCTTTGGAAGTTTTTAAGAACAGGGTAGACAAACACATGTCAGGGATGGTCTAGGTAATACTTAGTCACACTGTGAGTGCAGAAGTCGCAACTGGATGAACTTTCGTGGTCCCTTCCAGCCCTAAGATTCTGTGGTTCCTTGCTGCTATTCCCTGAACCTTCTCCTGCATTTTGCGCTCCCCCACTTTGGGTTTGCCAGCCTCTGAACTGCCTTTTCCCAGAGAGCTACTACAGACTATCATCTGTAGGCCCAACACACTTTCCTCCTCCCAGGGAATGACTGCAGCCTGCATCCCTTCAAATTCTTTCTATTGCCAGCCTCCTGGCTTATACATGCATTGGCTCTTCCTCCTCAGCTGGGTACCACCAGCAGCAGCCCTCCATGGCTTCTGCTTCAGGTAGAGCCTGGGCAGTGAGTAGGCCTAACCTGGCCATTTTAACCCCTACCAGTCCTGTGTTGAGTGGACACCTCATCACAGTGGGAGTAGGCCCCGTGACATTACAGAACACTCTAAACCTCAGGCCTGGTTCTCTTCTCACTTCTCATGTTTTCACAATGGTATATCTTGACTGCTGTCAGTAGTGCTACTCCTGATTTATCAGGATATAAACCGAGCGAAAAGTTGGTCCCATGAATCTCAGTTCACCAAACCAAGTGCTTTACACTAGAAAAGGAATATGAGTGTTTCCAAGTGAGGGTTTCAATATCTGCTTGCAATAGGTTAAAAAGAAATGATAATATTGTCGAAAGACTATTGTCCATCTATACTGGCCAATATGTGGTTGAAAAAGAAGTGTGCACTCAGGGTAGGCGTGTTGGGTAAAATAGATTTTTATCAGTAAATGTCAGCATGCTCATACAGGTTTGACCTCACCGGTCTAACACCACTGGGACCTAATTTAACCTGAAACAGGAAATTTGCAAGATCCGAGAGCTCAGTACCAGCTGCCAGCCCCCACTATGGGTGCCAGCCCCCTCTACCAGTCACTGGGCCCCAACTCCAGGCATCAGGCTCTAGTCCCAGGTGCTGGCTCCCGCCCCTGATGCTGGCCACCAGATCCTGGTTACTGAGCACCACTCCCAACTACTGGGCTATGCTCCTGGCCTCCAGATTCCAGTCCCACAATCTGGCCGCTGCATTCTGAGCTTAGCCACTGACACTGAACCCAGTGCTCCAAACCAAGTCACAATTCCTGCTATCTGGTCCAGCAATATCCATGGTCCTGCTGTGCTGGTTGTTCCCCACAAAAGCTCTATCCCTGGAGCATCCATGAGGTCTCAAACAATGCAGGACCACAGATGTTGCCACACCAGGGAGTCCAGGATTAGAGAGGTTCAACCCGACCAAATCAATGAAAAAGTATTTCCATCCATGGTAATAGAAATGTACAGATAGGCAAAATAAGAAAAATGCTTCTAGAGAATTCTTTTATTCTAATTGGAGATACATACCCATCTCCCAGAGCTGAAAGAGACCTCTGGAGGTCATCTAGTCCAGTCCCCTGCCCTCTTAGCAGAACCAAGCACTATCCCTGACACCTATTTGCCCCCATCCGTAAATGGCCTCCTCAATGATGGAGCTCATGACCCTGTGTTTAGCAGGCCAGTGCACAAACCACTGAGCTATCCCTCCCCCTGGTTCACTTTGCATATTTACTTTGCATATTTTGACATGTGATGTTGACAATTTGTGATGTAATTTTTATAAATCTTAAACATTTTCAATCTCAATGGCTACTCTCCATAAGTATTGTATGCCCCCCACAAAATCCAGCAAGTCTGAAAATTTAAATCAAAACAAAAAAGTGTATAAGCCCTACAGTTTTGCTCAACTGCAAAAACTGAAATAAAAATTTAAAAAAAACCTGACAATCAAATATCCATATTAGCCATCAAAATTCTTTGAAAAAAATTCGCTCAACCTAATGGTACGTCTACCCAGCAGCTAGGGGCATGCTTCTCCATCAGGTCCATCCTGGACATTTTCAGCAGGAGAAGACAGCTATAAACTAGTTTTGCTTGCTCCCCAAGAGTCAATAGCATGGCTGTGGCATCGGCAGGACAGGCAGTGACTGGGGGTACAATCTCCGTAGTATTCTTTTCAGGTGGCACCCATGGCTATACAACTACTTTCAATTGCGCTAGCTGGAACCAAAGTAACACATCTCTGCCTACCTGCTGTGGGCATTATACCTCCCAGCTGCTGCACAGACCCAGTAATGGTTAAATTCACTTACTTAAGCCCTGTAACCTTTACAGGAGTAAGTTTCCCCCCTGGATCACTTGTGTATTATGAAAATATATTGCTGCAAAAAGTATTCTAAGTCTGTAACGCTGTCTTTGAGCACAATATAAATGCTACCGTGGACTGCAGAGGTTAATCCATTACAACAAGGCAATTAGATTTAGTGACTGTTTGGAAGATAAAAGCAACGAGTGATAATCAATCCTGAGAACCAAGACATGATAAATTTCTATAATTTCCTCTTACTTCATAGATCTTAGAATGCCAAAGTGGGTTAAAGTGGAGTGATTACAGTAACGTGTCAGAAATGCAAGAGGAATTTTATTTTTACTAAGCAAGTTACTTGTGACAAGAGTGTCTCGCTCTTTTTTTATTGAGATTATGTTCCAGATGGTGCTAAAATGAACCTCATTTTTTGGTAGGTGCTTCTTGCTAAGCCTTCAGTATCAGCTTATATGGAGAGGTGATGCAAAGAGATTGTTCTGTTCAGTCACATTATTCCACTCCCATTTTAAGAATGCGTCAGAAAATTGTTTGTCTGTAAGGTGCTACAGGACTGGGTTTTTTTGTTGTTATTGTTTTGTTTTTTTGTGAAGCTACAGACTCACATGGCTACTCCTCTGAGATCAATTTAAGAGGGTCAGTTATTCCCAGCATTGTGTCTAAATTCCTATTGGAGTAATTATGTCCTGCCTATCTAAAAGTCCTCATGCAGTTTCTGTAAGAAGACTGTCTCACAGCCTGGCCCTACCTCTGCAGTACTGACAGTCACCACAGACCATGGGGAAAGGTGGGAGGAGGGCCTGGCTCCATGCTCTGGAGGAGGCAAGGCCAAGAGTGGAAGGGATGAAGTCAAGAGCTGCCAGACTTCTCCCCTCTGACAGCTGTGCGCAGCCAGAGCATGACTGCCACAGTGTTTCAAAGGTGCCTGGAGCTCCAGCTGCCACCACTGCCAGCACAGCAGCAGCAGTGGCTGGAGCTCCAGGCCTCTTTGAAGCACTGGGCCTGTGGACAAGTGCCACGTCCCCTCCCCTGCATTGGCAAGCCTGCCCTAATATGTCGTATAGCGTTATGCACTGGCAGAAACAGCTTCATTTCAGCAGTGGGTCAACCAAGTTCCGCTGCTGAAAATGGACAGTCTCCCCAGCCTTCAGCTGTGAAACCCTAACCTAATCCAGAGCCCAAGGGCAAGGTGAAAAGAAATAGTTTAAGGCACTAGTTTAGTTTTTGCTAGGCCCTCTCTTAGAAAATATTTGAGGCTATGATGACCACCCTTCCTCATTCTAGAGAGTGGACATAGCTTTTCCAGCGTCCATACAGATCTGTACAAAGCTAAGTAAACATACCATGCTGCCTTATTTTTGAGCTGTTGCCGATAGCAGCTCTGCCTTCAGACCTGGGTGGCCAGCCAGCAGCTGTTGCTGTCCAGAGTCCCAGCTTTGGAGGCAGTGCTGCCATCAACAGCAGCAGAGAAATATGGGTGGCAATACTGTACCGTAACACCTTGCTTCTGTGCTGCTGCTGAGAGGCAGTGTCATCTTCAGAGCTGGGCGCCTAGCCAGCAGCTGCTGCTCAGCAGCAGTCCCACTCTGAAGGCAAGGAAAAAAGATAAGCAAGGAAAAATCATGAATAGTTTTTCATATTTCTCCTGGATGTACGGTAACCTTTGATTTCATGACCCGCCCCCCTGGCCCCACCATGCACAATAGCCTTGTAACTCCATTTGAGCTAGGATCTCAAGTTTGAGAAATGCTAATTTAGAGGCTACTCTGAAGGTAGACTGAATTGCATGCAGGCTAGTGCTCTGAAGGAAGGTGTGACAAAGCATCTCAAGGGAAGGGATATCCTGTCTTTCTGACAACACCCTCCAGAGATCTGGTTTGAGTGAGTTAGCCATGTGAGGCCAAATTCATGTCTGGTGTAAATCCATTGTTTTCACTATCTTATAACAAACACCAGTAGTGAAGAGGTGATGTCCACATACCCAGGCAACCATGGTCCCTGTCCTAAAGCTTGCTATTTCACAAAAGAATAAACAGGCTTTTGGTTCAAATCACGCATGATGTATACAGTACCCACAGATACACTCCAGAACCTGAAGCCCACCCAAAAGTTAGCTTTACTGTAAGCATGTGACTCTTACTCTGCTTTCTCTTGTCTTTCAGATGGCCTTTGCCTTTCTTCTTTTTTCTGAGCAAAGGGCCACAATTACTAGAGAAGTATCTATTTGTATTTGCCTTCTCGAGATGGTCGGTTCAAACTTTATCCACTAGTTAACTCCACAAACACTAACCTTTGTGTGAGATGAGGCATGACTCCAAAGACCATGCTATGTCATTCCAATCCATTACAAGTGCAATTTATCCATGTACAGGCTTTTGTTATTTGTGAAAATCTCTCAGGGACATAACGTGGAGTTGCAATGACCTGCAACCTGCTTCTTGCTATTTGCTCCAGCAAGTTGATATCTCCTTGTAGATGGATCATCATTTGTCTAGTGTTAATTGAAGAGGCAAATGTTCACAGAATCTTGAGCATGCTCTACCACACTACCATCTTTAAACCAGGTGATTATCATTAGAGAGGTTATCATCAGCTATCGATCATCATATTTAAGTTGTGAATAAAGCACTCAATGTGTGAATAGACAACAACTACCCTGGACTAAAACAGTAACACTAATAATGCTGAATCTTCTATTGCAATTCCTCTTTGAGGATTTCAGAGCACAGCATAGACATCAAATAACTAGCCCTCACCCCTGGAGACAGTGATGGTAAGTGTTATTACCTCTATTTATTAGGAAGAGGAAAAAAAAAGTATATAGGCTGATTTTTGTCCCTGTTTGCAGAGCCAAGAAAGGGACTCAAAAAGACCAGGATTTATATACTGCATCAGCATTGTATTGAGTCTCTGCGTAAGAGTGCACCCAAAGAAGTCAGATGCCAAGTCAATTATAGGGCCAGGAAGAGAACACAGGTCACCCCGTGTTTACTGGACAATCATGCCATTACATAACAGGATTATGTACCAGTATCATTATCCGCTACACAGAATCTAGAATCCAAGTTTTGGGGTACAACTTCCCTCAAATAAATGGTGCCAGTTTCTACAGTTAATTAATTATATGTGGTTCCCCAAGTTTCCATGAGTCCCATTCACTAGTGTGAGGTCACAGTGCCTCTGGGTACTACATTTGGTTGAGGGAACAGGATTAGAGCAAACTGTCAGAAAGACCGGCGGAGCATTGTTCATTGTACTGGGAGTGTAACATAATGCACCATTTGACAACTGGCCCATATATCTGCAGCGATATGAACAGATCACTTCTGATCAATCATTTCTTTTCAGTGCACAATTTATATGGCTTTAGACTCTTTTTTTAAAAAATATAAGAACGTGAAGAGGAAGACCATGGTAACAATTAAGTGCTGCCATGAATTTTAAGAGCAGTTTGCTGGAAACCACATTAATGATTTCATTAGAGCTATGCACGCTGATGAGCCCAGTACTGTTTATTTTTAAGTGAATACAGTGTTCAAGAAAGGTGTCCAACTAGCAGCTCTGAAGTCCTCTCTTTATTCAGAGACCAGGTGCAGCACCAGGACTAACTGGACAAGCTTCACCCCTTTGTCTTGTGGCTGAAAGTTCTGACCCTCCTTTGGAAAGGACCCCTCTCAAATGAGAGGTTTGTTTGTTATTTATGCCCTCTGTGGCTTATCCATATTTGAAGAGGATTCCAGCTGATGCCAGGTGAGATTGTGTCTTTTTTGACACTGGGCCAAAATTACAGCAGAGCAAATCAAGGGATAAACGCCACAGACACTTCAGCAGAGGTTCCCTATTTAATAGGGACCGGATATCAAGGGGTGAATGCTTAAGTTCACAAGTCTTCATAATCTACTTATTACATTTTCAAACAAGCAGCTTCATGCTTTCTCCTAGGCTGTCCTGATGCCTGAGAGGAGATCCCCGTGAAACCCCCGAGACAACGAGACCACTGACAAGGGAGACTGAAGAGAGTTGGAGACTTGAAGTAGTCTCAATCCCTCTGGGGTTACAACTATGAACATCTGCAGAGTTATCTCACTGCCCTCCTTCAAAGCTCTTCTTCGAAAGCTACATCTTGGTGAGCCCGTTCTCAATCCACTCAGTATTGTAATCTAACTTTTTTCACGTTTTTACTCTGAGACCAGGAAAACTGAGAATTCAGAAAATGTTTGCTTTCCACGGAGACCATCACATACAATGGTTTTTGAGTGAGAAAGAAAATCTGATTCTCTTATTTACTCATTTGTACAATGCAAAAACAGTGGGACACTCAGAGAAACTGAAAGGAAAGAAAGTTAAAACAAATGGAAGGAAATAATTGTTTACACATTTCACAGTTAGCCTGTGCAACTCATGGCCCCAAGAAAGCATTGATACCAGGACCATACTAGCGCAGATGGAATTCTCTAGGCCAGGACTCTGGTGTGGCAGCATCTGTGGTCTGGCATGATTTTAGCTAGCCAGATAGCCACTTATCATGGGCGTGGCCAAGTTTCCTATGATCCCATAAGGTTTGTTTACAGCCTCCAGTCCTGGCTCTCAGTGTTCTGTGATGTTATTTAACTCTAATTTATCCCTAAATGTCTTCTAAGATCCCAGTAAACAGGGGGAGTTTTGACAATACTTTTAGACAATACTGACCTTCCATGGTTTGGCAAATTCACTGATTCAGCACCGGTCAGGTCCTGAGGTGTCATATTAGAGTAGTTCAGCCAGTACTAAAAAACAAATACTTCATAAGAGTCTATTCTTGAAGACTTAAATTAACTAAGTGATCAGGATTAGGAAGAAACTTCCCCTCTGTGCAGATGATTCCATTAAGAGGTTTGGCAGGATCAGAATATTTAAGCTGTAAACTCTTTCAGGCAGAGCTATGTCTTTCATTTGTCTGTGAAGTGTCACACACACTCGTGACCCTCTGCAAATAAACAAACCAACAAGGAAATAGTAAAAATAAAGATTTTATCTTTGCTCATAATATTCTAAACTTATTTGGACCATTTCTATTTCCAAACACCACCTGATCCTGCAAAAACTTAGTTGGTAACTCTAAGCATGTGTGCAGACCTTCTTCAAGTGTGTAAGTGTATTCAGGGTCACAACCTTAAATAGAAAAAATCAAATATGTCCTTTAGATATAGAAAAAGAACTATGCATTTTCCATCAGAATGCACAATGGTTGTGAATCTCACAACACAGCTAATAATTGTGCCAATGTGAGGACACCTTTGGAGTAAAACGTAAAAAATGAAAACTCACTATTTAGCTTCTGTCTGTTTTTATTTTAAATGTAAATGTCATTGGAGCCAATTTCTTCATTCCACATTGTTAAACATTTCCATACTTTCCAAAGTATTTAAAATATGTTAATATCCCCTTTCATGCAATGCAAGTAAAACCACCTCGGACTTTTAAGTTATCAATATTTCTACTTTTCAGAAATTTTCATGACTTTCAATTGTTTTGCTCTGATTTTGCTCAGGTTGAACTTTTTTTGTGTCTTTTATTTATCAGAAAAGGTGGGCAAAGGTAGGTGATGAAATGTACAGTGAAATGTATTTATATACAAGGAGCCATGCATGTAAATTATATTTTTCTAGCATTCCCAGCAACAGCAGAATTGCCACTTCAAAGAGATTGGGCTTTTACATTTCTTTTTTGTACCTAAGGGAAGATTTCCAACACTTCAATGTTTACTTTCCATATCATGTTTTTGCTGGAAATGTCCTCTTTCCATACACTGCCCCGGAGTCATGGCTCAATGGGAATGATGACTATAATCTCCTCTTGACATGTTGCTGAGCATCTACAGGATATTTCGAGCTATGGAATTCATGTTTGGCCACATGTTTGGGCTGACAACCCGTTAAACCTTGCTAAAGCAATATTTTTCTATGCAGTTAGTTTTTATACCAAACAAGGTTTGTAGTAATTGGATGCCCCACTTGAGCAAAACTGTTTACAAGAAATAAATCACTCCTGGCATTATGCAAACATGAGACCCATGACTCGCAAGTCCAGCATCATTCAGGTCTTCATTTCTCATAAACCTAGCCCCAAACATGTGTATTCTCATATGCTATGACTTATGCCTTGACTTGTGGTAACTGTATTTCTATAACCCATTATTATCATGCTTACCTAAAGATGTAGCTGTATTTAGTTGCAATGCCTAGGCAGCCATTTCACTGCCTGAAAACAGAAACCCAGCTTAGGAACTGGATGCAAAAAAGACATTTTATCCAGTTACAGTAAAATTCTAATCCAAAGGAAAACTGCCACTGATTCACTTGGCCCCTTGGTCTGCCTTTTACTCCTTGTTTGCCCTATGCATCTGTTGCTTTTGGAACGCAGCTGGTAATTGTGTCTTGTAGGTCCCATTCTGAAGATCTGAATTATTTCAGGGATTTTAGCTCAGGTAACAACAGTGCCTGCTTTTAGTTCTGGAGGTCAACAATTCAATCCCCAGTGTATTGACCAAAAGGACAACTGTTCCACTGTTCTTTATTACAAGTCAGCCATCATGTTGCAAGCCCCACTGAGGCATTTGCTGAAAGGACAGAGAAGAGAGCATATTATTCTGAAAAAGAAAAAGACGAAACTGAGGACTACATCTGGTTTGCTGCTGTTTCCAACACAGAAAGATACTGAGCTGCAGCTACGGAACAAGCACAGTGCCGGGGATGAACTCCAAATCAAGCTCAAAGCCAGTATCATAGACTCACAAAATTATAGAACCATGGGATTGGAAGAGATCTCAGGAGGTCATCAAGTCCAACCCCCTGCTCAGAGCAAGACCAATCCCAATTTAATTATCCCAGTCAGACCTTTGTCAACTCAGGATTTAAAAACCTCTAGGGATGGAGATTCCACCAGCGTTCTAGGTAATGAGTTCCAGTGCATCACCACCCTCTTGGTGAAATAGTTTTTTTTGCTGTAGAGAGCAGCTGTCCCATGATCTATGTGTGCATTGATTTTAAGAAACTACAGATGGGTTAGAATCGTTAAGTCATCTAACCCAGTCCCACTGGCAGTGCAGAAATGATCATAATAGCATGAGTGCCACTGATTCTAATGTTGTCTGGAGTTAACTTTCCCAAGCAAGGTGGTTTCCATCACTCCTACTGTAACTTTGAGGTTTGTTCTTGCGTGCAAAGGACCCTAACATCAGATTCCCATCTATAATATAGGTAACAATACTTTATCAAACCTTCTGTCTGTCTTGTCTATTTGGACTGCAAGCTGCTTGGCCTAAGGACTCTCCTGGTATGTGTCTATACCTTATAACACAACTGCACTCTGATTCCTGTCATTCCTGTCCAATGTTCCCTGGAAGCTGAGAACTACAACAGCCACCCAGAAGAGAGTCAGGTGTCAGGTGATTGGCAGCATGCCCATAGCTGTTAACAGCTGTTTACATTGGTGGTGCTCATCTGGACATGCTTTGGTGCACATAATAAAATTTATTCTGTACATGGATAGAAGAAATTAATGGGAATGTTGTTCCTGTCTCTTATTTCTTCGCTTTAACCACTACTTTAAGTTATTTTGAGGTTTTATAAAGTTTCATACTAAGAAAACCATCAAAGACATCTCTTTCAAACAGCCCTTGCTAGATGTTTTGTCCCCAGAGGTAGGTTTGATTTAACTGTCATATTTCTTTTAAAAATTATTATTTCTATCTGTTTTTATTTTTGTTATCTTTGCCTTCAACAATCATTTAGATCAACACTTTCAAATGTATTAAGTCTTCACGCTACCAATCCAATGGACATTTTGTACAATCATTTAAAAAGATCTTTTTCAAGCTTTTGAGCATGTTAATTACAATAAACTAAAGAATAAGCACTGAGCCTTGATTTGCTAGTCAAACAGGAAAATATTAGTTACTTCAAGGGATAGTGCAGCCTATACTTCAAATCATATCATTTATGTTTTAATAGAGTGCACTTTATTTCAACCATTATCTGAAACTATCAATGTCACTATTCTTTTAATTTCAAGCACCAGAGATATTTTTGTTTCACCCTTTTCCATTGTGGGCATCTCTTTTAAAAGACAACCATGTTTTGGATAAACTTCAGTCTCATCTGATTTTTTGATGCCAGAAAAAAGATCTCCCTCCTTTCATATGATTGCTTCTCGGGTTCTTAATCAGAAAAGACCTCAGGTTATCACTTAAGTCCTTCCCTAGTCAGGAAAGCAGCGGACTGTGTTAACATAGTTAATTATATCAAGCTTTTATAGCACCCTTTTCATCTGTACAGTTCAATGTGCTTTTCAAGGGAAGCCAGTAGCTTTCCCCCACTGTACAGGAGGGGTAACTGAGGCATAGGACACCAAAGTGACTTGTGCAACATCACCCAGCAGGCGAGTGGCAGAGCCAGAAATACAACCCATATCTCCTTAGTCCCAATCTACCATCTAGGTCACACTGCCTCCCTAATTAAGCATGTACTGAGTAGATATACTTTCCTGAATCAGAACTTACATGCTAAAATTAATGCAGGATGATTTTTCTGAAATCACTAGCTCTCTAGCATCTGCAATAAAAATGAAATATTCAAATAACATTGTCCCCTCACTTTTCATGCCTTCTCTGATAGGTCCTCTGCAGGCAAGCTGCCTCGCGATAGTGCTAACAACAAACTAGAATGGGTCAACCTGATATCCACCTTTTTCAGACATTCTAACAGTCTAGTTTAACCATCACTGCCTTATAAAATTGCCTGGAAAACCAGGCATAAATTGTATTCATTCTTCCTCACCATGATAATGATACATTACCTGCCCTCATAAAAAATAGGCCCAAGATAGAATTTTGCAAATATCCCCTCATGTTTCCACACCTCATGAGTTGCATGATGCTTGGTGCACTGTTTAGGTTTCAGCTTCTAGATTGGCTGCTCATGGAAGGGTCTCAACTTCCATGAAAAGAAACTAAAAGGCAGTTTCTAACCCTCTTGGCTGTGGAAAGAAGCTCAGAGGATGAACGTGAATAATATTTTAACTCTTGTGACTTTTGAAAGCTTGAGATTTTGCCCCCCCCACCCCGGTCACAAGTATTTTTATTAATATTTGTGATGTTCAGCCAAACAGTTCAGTTTGCTGATTGCTTAAAACACAAACAGCCCTGCCCTAGTGCAATACTTCCCTTATCTTTAAAAAGCTGCTTTCAGCTGGAGCCCCCAGAACCCAGGCACAAAAGCTTGCATTATAGATGAAGTGGCAGCCTTATCCTTGAATTTTCTTGTTTTCTGTGGCTTGAATTCGGCCCTGAGCCATTGCTTTAATCTGTGTTCTGGTTTTTTGTATTTTTATGGACAACGCTCCAAGTGGGCAATGATCCACAGGAGCCACTGAGCTATGGGCTTTTATTTTTTTTAAAAAGGTCAGATAAAACCTTTACTAATTCAATGTATTATTTATAGCTCAAAAACATTAGTGCTATTGAAACTGGCTTTAGGAATTTGAACCTAGTGGTTGAAAGCAAATGAGTTGCATAGGTTATTAATTTCCTAGCCATTTCGCTGCTTTTTAGCATAAAATGAAATATGCTCACAAAGGAAGAGTCAGAATGAGGTGGAGATCACTTTCAAGACGTGGAGCCCAACTCTGCTTCAAGTGTGGACTTCTCATAAGTGACGGTAACCTTCACTTAAAAGTAACACATGCCAAGTACAATCAGAACTGCCATGGCAATATTGCTGACTCAAGCCCTATCATATGCAAACATGGAAACTGAAATGTTCACCCCAGTCCTATGACCAACAACTGTAGCGTTTAAGATCTTCTAACTACAGGATGACCCTCTAATCCAGAACTATCATGTCCAGCAGTATCTGTAATCCAGCATGATTTTAGTTAGCTGGACAAACACTTATCAGGGATGTAGCCAAGTTTCCCGTGGTCCCACAAAGTTTGTTTACAGCCACCAGCCCTGGCTTTCAGTGTTCAATGCCGGTATTTATCTCTAATTTACCCCTTAATGTCTTCTAAGAGCTCAGGAGACAGTGGAAGTGTTGGTAATATACAATAGTGACAATATTAAGATTTTGTAGCCCAGAAAATCCTCTTGTTCAGTACTGGTCAGGTCCTAAGGGTGCTGGATGAGAGAGGTTCAACCTGTAGTACATTACGTCAGTGGTAGACCAGTATATTTGTCAGATGGGTATTACACTGAGGCTTTCAAAGTCATTTCCTCTAAGCCACCCCAAACAATATTTGAGAGGGTTGCAACTTTCATTTCTACTGCCTTGGGATGCATTTCAACAGGGAACCCAAGGGGTAGGCTTCTAGGTTACACCATAAGTAATCTGCAGACCTCCATACTCACATTTACAATACATGTGAGAAAGGAGTGGGTTAAATAATTCTATTAGTGTTATTAAATATAGTGTCTTTGACTTTTAAAAAAATTCTTCATGGTTACCAGTGTAGCCATACTTAGTTCAGTTTATCATATTGCCTTTACCTTTAGTATGGCATTTCTGACCCATTGAAAATGATTGTTAGATGTATGGGCCCAGTCTTGGAAAACTTTTCACAGGATTTAGTGTTTACTGTTAGGAGTGGCCACAAGCAATGGGGATTAATAGGAGTCATAGATTTTAAGGCCAGAAGGGACTATTACAATCATCTCATCTGATCTTCTGTATAACATAGGCCATAGAGTTTCACACAGTAATTCCTGCATCAAGCGCAAAATAACTTGTGGTTGAATAAGAGTATATCTTTTAGAAAGTCATATAATCTTGATTTCAAGTGACAGAGAATACATCATCAAACTGTAGGGTGGAACAGGTCTTGAGAAGTCATCAAGCCCAAACTATGGTGCTTTGGCAGGACAAAATAAGGCTGGTCCTGCCTTGTTCTTAAATCATATCCTTTGGTAAGTTGTTCCTATGATTAACTACCCTTGCTGTTAAAAATGTGCATCTTATTTGAATTTTTCTACCTTCCTCTTCCAGCCATTTGATCTTCATGTGTGATCACTCATGGTGATAAACATTATGCCCAAAAGTAAGAGTTACAGACCTGACCAACAATATGTGTGAAAGGTCACTGTGAGTAACTAAAAATTTTCAGGAAACTGACATAAATCCTATAGAAATTTTATACTGTGTGACATTAACTACAGATCTGTGCCTCTCAAACTATGAGTCAGGTTGAGCCTCTCTGGTCAGGTACCCCCAGGAACTGACCAGTGAGAAACAAGACAATTTGCCAAACCAAGGGAGGTCAACATTGTCTAGTAGCATTACCAACATGTCCCCTGCTTGCTGGACTCTCAGAAGGCATTTAGGGGTAATTTAGAGCTAAACAACAGCATAGAACACTGAGAGCCAGGACTGGTTTCTGGAAACAAACTTTATGGGACCACAGGAGGCTTGGCCACACCCATGATAAGTGGACATCCAGCTAACTAAAATCATGCCCAACCACGAATGTTGCCAGATGAGCCTGTGCCTGATTAGAGACATTCAACCTGCAATAAGTGGCTGCAGTCTATATAAAAAACACTTTCCTCTTCTGAATCAAATCAGAATTGGTCAACTTTGTGTTATTCGTCAAATACAGTGACACTAGCTTACTTTAATATAGTGCTTTTATCGGCAATTCCGAAATCTCATTGAAAGGTGGCAATATCGTTATCCTTCTACTAAAGAAAGCGAAACAAACAGAGAGAAACTAACAAACTTCTTAAGACATGGATTTTCATGAAAATAACAGAATCCAGAGTATGTATAGCAGGAAAAAAAGAAAGGAAAAGTAAGTTATATGGGAGTCTATTGCTGTAAATTGTACAGTAAAGAGACAGTTATGAAATCTCAGCCATCAAAAGTTTTATTCAATAAACTTTTTACTGTCCTTACAAACACTATGAGAAGATGTTTTGAGGAAACTGGAAAAGGGAGAATCCTAGAAGTGTTCTCTGACTTTAGAAGTATTTGGATGGATTCTTTCTATCCCTTTTTAAATCCCAATTTTTCTGCTCTTCAGAGGCAGTCAAACTATGGGAAAAATGAATTGACAATAATTATTTGATGACAAAAAGTCCAGTTCACAATAATTGTTATCTGCCCCAAATAAGTCAATCAGCTCCAGTGTTCTCTCAAGCTTAGCTATTTCCTTCTTCCACTCATGTTATTGTAAGCAGGGACATAGCCAAAAGCATTGGGTTTAAAGGTTCAAATGCTGCCTCCTCTTTCCCCCTCTCCCTGCCACACAAAAGAGTGAAGACATCCAAAATATTTTTAAAGAAAATTATAACAGAGCCAACCACAAGAATGTTCTACCATTTAACAGTGGCTTCTACCAAGATGGTCCCACTGTTTTCCCAAAGAACACAAGCAGAAAAGTCACAGTACATGCTACAGTTAGATTTCTGCTCTGTCTGCCCTTTCCTGGCCCAGGAGTCTTAGCTTTATTTATGACCATCCACATTCTGCCACTGTCGCCTCCTACATAATAAATAGCATGCTTGAGAGGCCTTACTCCCCATGATTGCAATGCATTTTGGATCAGGCCCAAGGCTAGTTGCGCTTGGCTAAGGGTATTCCTTTGAGAATCTGACATTTAAACTGTACGACTGGCAATCAAAGTCACATAATATTGTCTCTGTCCCTGAAAGCCATCTCAGGCTAGCCATGAGAACACTGTGGTATTTGTTACTTGCTTTGAATAGCTTGCCTTTCTGTAAATTACAGTTTTCAGGACCTCTCTGGCTTACTAAAGTGATAGTAGCAAAATTATGAACCAATATAATTTTTCATACTGATCAAAATGCCACATTCTCCTTGCCAAAACCTTTCACTTAATATAGATTCACTGTTCTTCTCCCATTGGAGGATCATATCTATGTGGCTACAAATATATAAAATAGGTGTGAAGCTGCCCCTAGTTAAGGTTGTCCTTCATTTCCCATCATAAGACTATATTTTCAGTTTCTTATGTCTTTGCCAAAAGGTTGAGCTGACATTTTCCAGGCTGTGTTTCTGCCTTAGAGTAAATTCTAGCAAAAATGGTTTGGCTGTTTCTGAGGAGGCAACTAGGGAAAAAATCTATTACTTTGCCCTGTTAAAAGAAAAGTACAACCATTGTCTTGAGAAACTCTACTCAGGCAGAAAGGGCAGGGATGGTGGCCACCCGGACCTCACTACATGAGACACTGAAGTGGGTCATGAAGGGCTTCAGTAGCAATTTAAAGGACCCACCAGCTTTGGCTGAAGCCAGGAGCCCCAGACACTTTTGACTCACCAGGCCCAGGGGCAACTGTCCCCTTTGCCCCTCCCCCTATCAGTGAGCATGCCTGTGTCAGGAATCAGTGTGCCCAGTAAGCTGAATGCTTGGTTGGCCACCCAGGAGAGATTCGGGTACAGCCCAGCTGATTAGCAGAGCACCCACTGTTGGCAATATGTATTTCTAATGGAGGTGCACATCTACACCTGCCTTGGTGCTCATAACAGAACTTTTGCTGCTCATAGATGGAAAAAACCAGAGGGAATGCTGTCAGGGATGTGAAAGTCTCCCCAAATTGGGCTAAGTTATAAGCCTCTGAGAAATCTAAATTTGCACATGCTCAGAAAAGACTTGCTAGAATTTGGCAACTAAATTCTCTGAACAGTGCTTAATTCGTGCCACCCAGGACCCCCGGGCTTTCTGTCTCAATTATTTATGTAAAAGCTGGCATGAGCTTCATCTCTTTTTTCATTACACATGAAGCACTGGCTGGGATGATGCTGTTTCCACTGAACGTGCTTCAGGGCTGGGCTGAGCAAGCAATTACACCTCTTGACTCTTTGGGATTCCTGTAGTGAAGGGCAAAGGAACAAAGAGCTGGGAGGCTATTTCCTCCACACTTGCTGTGCCTTCTGCTGGTGCCCAGACAGCATAGAGGAGGAGTAAGGGAGATGAGCTACACCTGCTGGAGAGAGCAGTAGAGCATCTTGGGTTGGAGTTGCAATTGGCTGGGCAAGGCAATGGTCATATTGCTGTGATAGTCTGATTTCCAGAGCCTTTGCACTAAGGTTGTATTTTCAACTTTTTGCCTCC
This sequence comes from Carettochelys insculpta, assembly GCF_033958435.1. Lineage (NCBI taxonomy): Eukaryota > Metazoa > Chordata > Testudines > Carettochelyidae > Carettochelys > Carettochelys insculpta. The sequence continues at coordinate 196,896,200 of NC_134139.1, read as the reverse complement.
AACAACCACTGAAGGCCAAACCTTTACTTTCTAGACACATACCATATCTTGTAGAACTGGAAGGGACCTCAAGAGGCCATCAAGTCCAGTCCCCTGCATTTTTGGCAGGACCAAGCTGGACAGATTAGTTTTTTAACCAAGCTGTGCCAGACCCTAAACAGCTTCCTCAAAGACTGAGCTCACAACCCCGGGTTTATAAAGCCAATGCTCAAACCACTGAGCTATCCCTCTCTCCTCTCCTTGCTGTTAAATGACTGCATGCAAATCTCAGCTATCTTTACCTTCCATCAACCTGGTCTTTAGGAAAATCTCCAAATATCATGGGCCTTGTCAACAGTGATGCGTGGGGCATGTGCTGGAAGTGGAGATCCTCTTTTCTCTTTCTGCAGTTGCTCCCTTTTCACTACACACCTCCTAAGTTCTAGGAGAAATGAGGCAGGGATCCTTCAGACAGCTTCCTTCACGACCCAAAAATCCCCATAGCCTGGGCCATGTCATACATTTGGATGAGGCAGAATGGGATGGTGGTGGTATTGTCTGTGGAATCAAATTGCAGGTGATCATGATCATATAATTACAAATCATATCATAATGCATATGCACAAGGGAGCCATACTGAGGTTGTACAAACAAACCTAATTCTGGCATTTCCTAAGGTCTGACTGCTAGAATATGCAATGTAATATTAGTAATGTTCTCTTTATGTATTTAAATATTCCAAGTTCATTTTTATTTATCCTTCCTTCCTCCCCCCTCAAAAAATCAGTATAAAAGAATACTAGATAAAAATATAAAAATCAACAGCTTATTCCTCTATGTCTAGGAAAGCTGAGAGATACCACAAACAGGAAAACAAGTCTAACCTCATGTATTCAGTTGCGCAGTAACCTAATATAGATTTTGCAAAGCGTTGGTCAAGGATTCTTGTCCCCAGTCTCTGTTGTGGTCAAGGAAGTGTGAAGAACCACAAACAGACTACACATATCTGAGTTAACATACAGGCTTCTTAACTTTTATTATAGCAGATTCCCACACCAGGGTTTTTAGCCTTTACTCATTGTGGAGATAAATATTAATATAAAGGCTGAATGTTCAGATTTGTTTATGCGCCATCCTTTGTACACATATGAACTGGAATGTATCAGTGAGGTTGAGAGAGAAAGAATGACATGATGCAGCTATTTGGTGTGGCTTTTCCATAATCAAACCAAGGGAGGGAAAAAGAAAACAAGAAAAATCAGAAATCTTCTGTTCTTGAAAATTAGGAGACCAGAAAGAACATGGAGCATCTATGAAACATCAATTACCCTGTTTTGATTTGGATCTGTTTGACATTTTTCCGATAATGTGATGAGAATAGAATAAACACCGAGATCAGTGTTTCCCAACCTGGGGTCTATAGACCCCTGGGGTCTGTGGGGATATTGTAGGGGGCCCAGGAAAAAAAACTAAATAAAAATGACCACAGAAAATAAGTTTTCAATAAATTGCAAAGTTACCATCTATTATTCTTTTAAAATTATCTTCCAAAAATCACTGTCCAAAAATGTATGTTGTTTCCTTTTTCCTTTAATGAAGTGTATACAGTAGCTAGAATTAGCTTTGATAAGGGTCTCTGAACAGTTTTTGGAGGGAGTTGGGGGGTCTACTTATGTTTGGGGGAGGGAATGATTGGGGGTTCACACTAGTGAATAGGTTGGGAACCTCCGACCTATATGGATGTGATGGACGGTGTTAACTGTAAATTTTACTAAAATAGATCCTGCATTTCTTATTTGTTACTTTGGTAATAGATTAACTTTTGGGTAATTTTGAAGTATAAAGATGAAAGGTGTTTTCGAAGCCATTGTGTGACTGTCCAGTTATTAATATCTTCCAGGAAGCAAAGTGATCTAAAAGTACCACAGTGCTAAATGGGTAGGATGACCATATCTCCCACGGCCAAATGTGGGACATGGGGAATGACCCCTATCCTGGCCAAAACAGGACAGATGGTCACCCTACCTGGGGCACCAGGAACAGGGCTGCCTCTCTGCCTGAGAAGCTCCTGGCTTCCCCAAGCTCTGGGTGGCATCTTGCACCATCACACAGGTTCAGCTCCCAGCTGCATCAGCTGGGGGAAGCTGGGCAGCTCCAACTGCAACCCCACTGTGGCCACAGTTCACCCCCATGGCTCAATCCCCCCGACCATGGCCCCACTTCAACCCCCCCTCCCCTGGCCCTGGCTCCTGCTCCAACCTCTGTGGGCCAGCTCAGCCTTCCACAGCTCTGGCTCCAATCCTGCCACCAGCTCCACACCCTACAGCCCCAGCCCCTGCTCCAACCTGCTGCCCAGGCTCCAGATCCAACCCCACCAAAGCCATGGTTCACACCCCCCCTCAGGTGTCCGGCCTCAATCCCTGCAGCCCTGGCTCAGCTCCAGCCCTCGCTGGGGGAAGCTGGGTGACAGCAGAGCTGCAGCACAGTCTGGCTCCCAGATCCGCCAGGGAGAGGAAGCTGGTGAACCACTGTGAAATATGGGGCAATTAGCCCTTCTTGCAAAATAAATCGGGATGCCAGACTGGTGCCCAAAATGTGGGGCTGTCCAGCCAAAAATGGGATGGATGGTCACCTTATAAATGGGAGTAGTGTACAGCACTGGTCCACAAGACAGAGAATAACTCCTCACTGAGCTGATTGATGATCACTTTCTGGGGTAATGGTCTCACAAGAAAGTTAAACTTCACTAGAACACTGGAACTCTGGAAGACCAGAGAACTCTCAATGGATGGCTCAAAAAATGAAACTCTTGGCTGAAGGACATAAGAATACCCACAAAGCCTCCAGATCAAAATGCAAAATCTACTCCTTTCCATTGATAGTGAAGATTAAAAACTTCATTTGAGGGACAGAAAGAGATAAGAGTTTCAAAGATACTGGTATGCAGAAATTAGAATTGCTAACCGGCTAAGATATTACATACACACAATAACAATAAACATTATAATAGTACTGTTAAGGTTGCAAAGCCAAGTACTCATATGTTAGGAAATGCCTGTTCAACCTTTATTTGTACCCTTTGTGCATATGCATTATGAAACTTTAATTATATGACCACACACTATTTCTCCACAGGAACCCTGTCTCATCCAGTGCATACTCAATGAAAAACTATTCCACATTTGGTTTTATTCCTCATTGTTTTAAGTGCATAGTAAATAAGGCATGAGGCCTGTCATGGATCCACAGGGTCTGGTCTGTGTCCAGGCCTACAACCAGTCCTTGGGAAGCAACCTCTTTGAACCCACAGAGTTCCACAGGGGTAGGCCTACAGCCTCCAACACTTTGAAATTGGGCCATAAGTCCCCAGTGATCCCTGTCTCCCTTAGGGCTACCTGCAGTGAGTATAGCTGATCCAGATTCCTGTTGGAGACTTGTGCAGTACCCTTTTAGGATCTCAGGCTCTCAGCCAGTCTTTACAGTAACACCAAGGAGCCTTTTCAAAGCAAAACAACCATTTATTTGTCTCCTGGCACATACAATCTGAAAATCATCAGGTTAGCCGAACCAAAGGCTAAGAAAGAGTTCAGGCTGGTCAACACCAAGCCAGGACTCCCTGGAGAAACCATCTTGGCACTCTTGCTGTTTCTGGGCTTTTGCCTTTAGTTACAGGTGTGTCTCTGTGTCTCTAATGTTTGGCATGAGTGCAAGGGGCTGGACTTGATGACCTCTCAAGGTTCTTTCAAGTTCTATGATTCTAAGAGTTCAGTTCTTATTATAGTTGACTCCTCTTGTCTGTTTTCTCTAGACCTCAGCCAGGCTGTGGTCATGTGTTCAGCTGCCTCTGCGGCTAGATGGCAAATTTTGGTCATTGGGGTTCTCATTGTCCCTGTAAGGTCTTATATTCAAGCATCCAGTGATTTGTTTCAGCTAGACAGTTCTACTATCTCTACACCTCAAATATCTACCATGATGTCTCATACATAAGAGAGAAAATCATTTCTTTCCTTCCACTAGGTAATGGTTCCAAAAGCAGAAAGTACAGAGTCATAGAACTAGCTGATAATAATACAGAAAATCCCCACAAGGCCACTCAATTTAATAGGTTCCTCATTGGATTTTTTGCGTTGCTCCCAACTACAGCATGTGAACCCAAATGGTTAAAGTTTCAGTCCTAAAAGTTCAAGTTTGGGAAAATTGTAAGCAGCTGAAAACAACGTCTTCTAATGGGAAATGACAACTAACCTTAATATTAGTTGGTGCTCCTAGGCCCACCAATAAGTTGATGAGAGTTTTCTGACGGCCTTGACAGACAGACACCTCTCATTTCCATTGTGCTATTCTGAAGTCCATCAGCCTTCAGGCAGGCCAAAGCCTGTAGACTTGTCTGTTCATTTTACTAAGTGTGTATGTCTGATGGCAGAGTTCAATGTCTAGTGAGGTTTATACTAAACTTAGAAAATTCAGAGTCAGCATTCCTCCCCTCACTTAAAAGCCTGAGTAAATGGGCCATATTTTACCCCATAGTACACTTCCTAATGTTTTTTTTTTTCCAGTAGTGGAATTATCTTTTTAGTCACTTGTGGTAGAAAAGATTATTTCCAAAAAGCACAGTAAGTTCAGGAAGGCAGAAGGAAGTGGGTATTGTCATTTGCTAACTGGCACATTAGGTTTTGAAATTAGAAGACTCCTTGGTGCTCACCACACCACTAAGGTCAATTTTCTAAGCTTCCTCCAAATGCCATTATGTGAACCGCTGTAATAATGTGCCTCAGACATAGCTTTGAAGGTTTTTTCCTCCGCGTTGTCTAAGGTTTTATCGGAAGAGGACCATGGAGTAGTGCCTGCCAAAAGCCAATTGTGAAAGTTTTTTAAGTATCCAGTTACTGTGGTGAGGCATGGATGATAATCCAACACAACTTCAGCCTACGCAAGACAAATTTGTTTAACCCAGTCAATTTGATACAGGTCATCTGATAGAAGTGGGGCATTTTTCCTATTGATACCCACATCTATATTGTCAACAATAATGGGAGTTTATATATATATATATATATATATATATAAGTGGATCCTATAGTAAAGTGAATTTCTCGCTCAGTAGTCTTCTGTCACTATTATAGTACAGTGTATAGTAAAAAAAATTATTTTTAGTTTTACATATTCAGTTATACAATATGCAAAGAGAAGATAGACACCAGAGCTTTAATATGTATAATCTTCTTCTCATATCAGAAACTTTGCAGTTCCACTATATGCTTTGCTTTTGGGACTTTCAGGTTGACTCACAAAAATTTACTCTAAAATTGTAATCTTCAACCTGTGAAAAGCAGCTGAAAGTTTTTAAAAATGAAATTCATTAGGTGTAGCTCTAGGTCAGAAATGGTTATCAGCAACCCCATGACCTCAGATAAAAATGTAAATAAGATTTATCTAGATCCTTCTATTTCACTCATCCCTGTATTATCCTTACCCCACCCTTGCACATTAGTGAAGTAGAAGCATGATTAACCCCTTTTTATGGATAGGAAACTGAGACCCAGAGAAATTAAAATCCGTTTCCTGGAGTCAGATATGAAGACAGTTGCAGAGTCAGACATTCATCCCGTACATCCTGAGCGCCAACCCAGTGCCTTGCCCACAACACCACTGACCCTGTTAGATCAGAGTCACTAGTGAGAGTGGAATTTTTCCCACTGTAATTTGTCTACTTGTACACAAGACTAATATTCTTTTAAAATGGGAAATTTTAAAGATATGGCAGTTCTCAAGTAAGTTCACTCTTGCTTTCTATTCATCTTCTTTCAGAGGAGCTATTAGTGCACCAGGTGGACTCATCATCAGCATTTGTCAGCTGCATCAATATCATCAGCTGCATCAATATCAGGATAACAATTGGGAAATAAGAAATTAGATGCCTGATTTACATCATCAACAGACAATCACAGATGCTCAGTCTCGATGAATGCACTCAAGGAAGGCAGGCCACCTTGTGGCTAGGAGCGATGTAACAACTCGTTTGTTCTGTAGCACAGTGGTGGCTGACCTGTGGTCCCAGGGCCACATGATAGCCATTGGGGTTCTATGTGTGGGCCACAAGACATTTTGTTTACCTTTGTCCATGCATACGGTTGCTGGATTCTTTTGGCTTTCATCCCCATAGTTTTTTTCCCTACTGGTATTATAAAAGTGGCACACTCTTAAATCAAGGCCACGTGAAATGAGGTGCCTATTTATTGCACACAACACTGTTGGAGCCATGGGCTCCCTCTGCATTTAGTTGAAAGCTGCTATGGTTCAACTGTTACACCTTGCAAATTCTAAGTACTCATGATGGAGGGCCACTCAAACCCCACAAACTAGCCTAAGTAGCCCCTCATTGATGTAGCACCTCCTGCTAACCACTGTTTTGGTCATGAATGAAAAACTCATCACTACAGTCAGATCATCTCCCCGGGTGTCAGTGTCCAACCAAGATGTATCCAACACATCACTTGTCATCAGTCTGCCATCTTTTGCCCCCACAGGGCTGCTCTTGCATTCCACTCTTCTGTCAGAGTAGCGGGCACAGGGTGGCTCTTGGGAGTCCCTCAGCCAAATTCAAAAGCAAAACGAAACACACCATGGGCAACTTTTGCCCCTTCTCTAGGCTTGGGCTTTTTCATCCTCACCTCTGGGTCTTTCCCAGCTCTCTGCAGAGCAATGACTCTACTTGTGCCACTGCAGAAAGCTGACAAACTATGCCACTCCAGCTATGTGAATAGCATAGCTGGAGCTGATGTACCTTAAGTTACTACACTGCAAGGAGCTCTTTTTATGGAAATTGGAGGGAGTGTCTCAGTTTTTTTGTGGGAAATGCCTGCTTTGCGTTTTCATCAGAAAAAGATTGATTTCCAAATTTTCAATAGAAAGTTGAAATTTTCTGTGGAATCCTTTGTTCATTTTTTGAACAGTTCTAATTTCTCAACCACAAACAAACTCAATAAATCTACAGATGGACAGCTTCCCTTTAAACTAGTAGATAGCAAAATGCTTCTTAAAAGAAACTGAACCTACTTGCCAGTGTTATTCAGGAATAACCCCTTACAACATATGCAGTTTTGCAATTCTGAGAGAATTATCAATCCATTAGGCCAAGATTTTCAGAGCAGACTAATAATTTTGGGTACTGAATTTGATATATCTTAAAGGGGACAGATTTTCAGAAAAGTGCTGATCCTGATCTCTCAGAACAAAGTTCTTTTAAAGTGTCTCAAGTTTACTGCCCAGAAAATTACCCTCAACCAATAGTTACCTTGAAAACCTTGGCTGTAGTCTTTGGCATTATGTAGTTTTTTGACCGGATTGTTGTTTTATAGCAGCTAATATCTTCACCGTGTTCCTAAAATCTATTTCTCGATTTAAAAGTAAACAGTAAGGTCAACACATTGTGGCTATGTCTATGCTAAGGAGATCTTTCTTTCAAAAGAAGCCCTTCTGAAAGATCTCTTCCAAAAGAACTGCTTTTGAAAGAGTGAGTCCACACACAAAAAAGTGGATCAAAAGTCTTATCTGCCCTTTTGAAAGAGAGCATCTATACAGCCCATGCTCTTTCAAAAGAACGGGCCAAAGGTCAAAAAATCAGGCACCTTGAGGACTGTTCTTTTGAAAAAAAAAAGGGCCTGCGGAGTGTTTACACGTTTTCCTTCAAAAGAAGCTTTTGAAAGGGGGCGCTGTTCCTGAATGGAAAAGGAAGAGTGATTTCAAAAGGAGTGGTTGATTCTTTCGATTTACTTTCGAAAGAACACTTTTTGCATGTAGCTGCCCCTCTGGATATTTCGAAGCAGCCCCCTTTTTTTTGAAAAATCTTTTGAAAGAACTTGCTGGGGTATATGCAGCCTGTAATTTGTGAAGACTTTCTGGTGTCTTTATAATGAAGACACCATTTCCTCCCCGCCTTCTGAACAATCATATTGGCATTTTCAGTTTCAGTGAAAGGAGACCTGGCAGGCCTTGTGTTTATCCTTACGTGTCTGGCCTGCATCACTGAGGTGACATCATTGTTCATGCCATATTCTAATATAATTGAGCAGGTCAGTAGTTATTTCAAGCTTCACCCATTTCTGAATTCCATCCTTAACCCTCCAAAATGAGTCTTTTATAGTTAAATTATTCACTTATTAGGTAAAATAAACATGAAAATAATGTCTAATTAAAATAAAACAAAGTAGCGTGGAGATAAATTCAGACTGACACTGAGCAAACAGTCTGGCTGGTATCATTATACCCTTTTTGGAAACAAGCACGGATATTGGTGTATGGCTCCAATTAGCTTCAACTAGGAGGAACCTTAATGCTACAGACTGACTAAAGCTTAAACCTTATGGAGTTGAAAGCCTTAATTTGGGGCTGAAGGGGAAGCCTCCTGCACAGCACCACTTCTAGGAACATCAGACACCTACATGGGTGCTGAGGCAAAAGATGATACAGGGACAGGATTGATTTGTGAAATGCTTTGCAAGCCCTGCATGAAAGTTGCCTGCTAAGATGAATAGATCTGGACTAACATGAAAGCTGGAAGATGAAGCCAAACCCAAACCAAGGTTTGCCAAGTCCAAGGGCTGAGCTTTGGACTTGGAGCCAAAGAACAGGCTGAGCAATTGAAGCTGTCTCAACAAAGAAGAAAAAGAAAAATATAGAAAGCAATGTAGGAGGCCTCAGTGAAAGTTGGAGAGCAACACCAGAATTTTCTTTGTGGCCTGCCCTCATTCATGGACACACAGCCAGGGCTTGCGCCAAATGCTCTGCCTGAGGCTGGTTTAACCTTTCATTGACTTTCCTGCTACTACCATTTATCCCATTTCTTATGCTGTTGTGAGATGCAACCCAAAGTGATAGGAAACTGAGAGTGAGATGCAGTCTGGACGCTCTCCCACTGAGCACAGCTCTGGCTGGTGAGGCCAGAGAGAGCCACCTCCCCTTCTGATGCACTTACTAGCTGTTTGCCTTTCAAATACAAGAGTCCTGACCCAAGTTTCAGCTGCAGTATCATGCAAGAGAAACTCATGGCACATACTGGGAATCCAGCCACTGGAATGAGAACTGGGCAATTCCACACCAATCTGTCTACCTGTCATCAACATAGCTACTGGTCATTTCTCCCACACACAACTCCTGGAAGAGGAGGAAAAAGTCCCTTCCACAGGAAGCAAGCTTAGGAGAACTCAGGCAAGAGGAGGCACCTCTTTGATTCACTTGGCAGAGCTGCTGTCTTTACAGCATGGAGTTGGCACTGCAACAAAAACACAGGCTTTAGGTAAAGTACTGGATACATCTCTTCCAGTAGCTAGCCACCTGTTGGCAGCCACAACCAGCCATTCAGAGCACTGGTGATGTTCACCAGTCCTGTAACAAATGATGATGTTATAATATTATGGCTAAGCAGAACCCATCAGCAATTAAATATGATCAGTGAACTGCAAACATCAGATCACAGATCACACTCTCTCCACCCTGGATTTTTCCATGCCGAGAGAATCAATCAGATGCCATGGATTTTATTTCAAAACACTTGGCTCTTTGTTTACCTTGTTGGAAAAACCATGAACCAAACAAAATGGGCGATATTGTGTCTTGTGTGACACCCACGTTCCTCCCCTGAATTAAACAATTACACTGGTGTGTGATAAAAAGCAGCTTTCAGGCCTTTATCTATTACACCTTACCATATAAGGATATTAGACATGCAGCTTAAAATGTCTTCCAGCCCAGTGACAATCACACAATTTTTAATAATCAAAATGTTGACTTAGAAAATTGAGCAGCAGTTATTTTTTAAAAAAATCAAAGCTGTTATTGCTTTCTCTGCCAAGTGAGAATGATCCAATGAAAACTTGGCATAATCAAGTGGTACAATTATTTTCAGGCATTCATTGTGTTCATTAAATCAACCCTTCACCCAACAGGCCTATATAATGTCAGTCTTCTCCTCAAGATAGTGTCAACAATATAGGTGAGCCAAACAAAAAAGCAAGACATTCTGAATAAAAATCATGGAACTTTAGACAAGCCATCTGCACCCACCGTTGCTGAACTGTTTCTCTAATGTTCCATCCCAGTTCCCTTTTTATATCATGTCTATATAAACTGAAAGCTCTCTGAGCCATGTCGTAGCCTTCCAGCATTTTTACAAAGCACTTCATTCGTTGTTGTTTTGTTGCAGGGTTTTTTCCACAGTCTCCACTGTTGTGAGGGGAAATACTTCTTTTATCCAGGTCCTTCTACCCAGCATGCCTTCCTGTAAAGACACTGCGCTACATATTACAAGAGTCTTGCTGGCTGAAAAGCAAGGTAACCTTGATCTGCCCATATTCCAAAGCATCATTCCTTCACCATGAACAGTGCCAGCAGCTCTAAAATCATTAACTGCCACTATGGGACCACATCCAGTCTCTCAATATTCATCTCCTATCTCCCACAGGCCTGTCATTAAAGTGCAACACTGAAATGGAGCACGTCTACACTAGAGCATGTCTATTATGAGCCTGTCTACACTGAATCTGGAGCAAGCCTCCCAGTCCATTTTGACTGACTAGCATTAGTAGGACTCATGTTAAAACTCTAAAAAGAGACATGCAGATGTGGTGACTGAGGTTGGAGCTCAAGCATTCAAGCACATGGGGTGGGTTTGAGAGGTTGTGCACCAGTCAAAGTTGCAAAATCAAAACATGTCTCTGCAGCTCTTTTGAGCACACTGGTTCCCAGATACAACACAGCCATACTTCATCGCCCAATATTATCCCTTCACAGTCATAAACCATTGGTATGCCCCATTACATAGTGCTATACTAAGAATAAAAACCATCACACCCTTTTCTGCTTCAGTGAAATATTTGTACTTTTAATAAGGCATTGGAAAATGTGTCAAACAAACTAATGGACATTAATTGACAAAAGAGAGCAAAGAGAAGCAGGAACACAAATCTTCATCAATCTACCCCTCTCTGGCATGTCCCAGTTTCACCCCTGGAGCAGTCAAACAACCGTGGCAAGCCCATGTAGTTTAGGGAATAGCTGCCCCATTCGTTGACATAAACCCATGGGTACTTGCAACATTAAAACATATATTCTGTTGAGATTTAGAACATGGGATCCAGATCTGGCCGTTGGGTTCAGTTCAATCCAAGCAGCTCCTTGAAGCTAGATGAACTCAGTTCCTTCTTTAGGGTTGAAAAGCAGAAGTTAAGCCCACTCTGCCACCACCAAGCCTCTCTCAGGTGCTCTCCTTCTTCCTTCATCATGGCTCTGTTCTACAAGAGGGATCGACAGGGCTACCCCCATTCTCAACTTTTCATGGGCATGTCAACTAGCTTCTAGGTGCTTGAGAAGCTGCCAGTTCTGCCCACCGCTTGCTGCCCAACTCTTATGCATCCCCCCAAACACACAATACTGTGGGAAGAGGCACAGTCTGCTAGGTCTCAGTGCTGCCTACGGCATGGCAAACCCCAGAAGCCCTTTTTGTAGTTTCTTTAAATACTTGCTTGAAAATGATTATGACAGAGGAACTGCTAGGGGCACCCAGCCTTGCAGCCACCTAGCAATGTGTAAGATTATTCATAAACAACAGTGAGGTTATAGTCATGCATGGCAGATGGCTTCTGGGACCCAACTCTCAGCACGTCTCAGGGCACCCTTGAAACCCTGCAGGATTGAGACCAAACATGATAAACATTTAGTAAATGCTTAAAAACCAGGTGCAAGAACATGCTGGGGGCCCTCCCATGCTGCCATTTCACTACAGGTTGAACCTCTGCAATCTGGCAACCTCGGGACCTGACCGGGGCCAGACAAGAAAATTTGCCAGACCACGAGAGGTCAATATTGTCTAGCACATTACCAACACTCCCACTGCTTACTGGGCCCTTAGAAGACACTTAGGGGTAAATTATAGCTAAATAACACCACAGAACACTGAGAGCCAGGACTGGTGGCTGTAAACAAACTTTATGGGACCACAGGAAACTTGGCCACATCCATGGTAATTGGTCATACGGGTAACTAAAATCATGTCAGACCACAGATGTTGCTGGACAAGACACTTCCAGACTAGAGAGGCTCAACCTGTACAGAGCACTGCACACAGCAGGAGTTTCAGTGTCCATGACAAAATGGAACAGAAAAATCCATGAGGCAAAGAGCTTGGCAAGCAGGAGGAAATTCAGAGAAAAGTAGAAAATATAATGGCCCTGAAGGGCTGATTGACTAGGAATGGTTAGAAGTACAGAATACAATGAGTCGTCCAAGAAAACTTTCATTAAATCATAGTTGGTTGGGAAGACTGTGGGCCGGCTTCCCACAAACTGTGAAATACTTGTGTAAATAAACTAATCACAGAATCACAGAATCAAAGGGCTGGAAGGGACCTCAGGAGGTCATCTAGTCCAGCCCCCTGCTTCAAGCAGGATCAACCCCCACTAAGTCACCCCAGCCAGGACCTTGTCCAGCTGGGACTTAAAAAGCTCAAGGGATGGAGAATCCACCACCTGTCTAGGCAACGCATTCCAATGCTTCACCACCCGCCTGGTGAAGTAATTTTTCCTAATATCTAACCTACACCTTTCCCTCTTCCACTTCAGACCATTACTCCTTGTTCTGCCATCTGACACCACTGAGAACAGTTTCTCACCCTCCTTTTTAGGCTCCCCATCAGGAAGTTGAAGGCTGCTATGAAATCACCTCTAAGTCTTTTCTTCTGTGAACTAAACAAGCCCAAATCCCTCAGCCTGTCCTCATAGGTCTTGTGCTCCACACCCTTAATCATTTTTGTGGCCCTTCGCTGAACCTGCTCCAGCAAATCCACATCCTTTTTATACTGGGAGGCCCAAAACTGCACACAATATTCCAGATGTGTCCTCACCAGTGCCAAATAAAGAGGAATAACTACTTCTCTAGATCTGCTCGAAATGCTCCTCCTAATGCACCCCAGTATGCCGTTAGCCTTCTTGGCTACAAGGGCACACTGTTTACTCAAATCCAGCCTTTTATCCACCATGACCCTAGATCCCTTTCCACCATACTGCTGCTGAACCAGTCGGTCCCCAGCCTGTAACAATGTTTGGGATTCTTCCATCCCAGGTGCAGGACTCTACACTTCTCCTTATTGAACTGCATCAGATTTCTTTTGGCCCAGTCCTCCAATGTATCCAGGTCCCTCTGGATTCTCTCTCTACCCTCCAACGAATCTACCTCTCCCCCTAGTGTTGTGTCATCTGCAAACTTGCTGTGGGTGCTATCCAGTCCCTCATCCAGGTCATTAATTAAGATGTTGAATAACACCAGCCCCAGAACCGAGCCTTGCGGCACTCCCCTTGAAACAGACCGCCATCCAGATATTGAGCCATTGACCACTACCCGTTGGGCTTGACCATCAAACCAGCTTTCTATCCATCTTATAGTCCAAGGATTCAATCCATATTTCCTTAATTTATGGACAAGAATGTTGTGGGAGACCGTATCAAAAGCCTTGCTGAAGTCAAGGTATATCACATCCACTGACTTCCCCATGTCCACAGCGCTTGTTACCTTGTCATAGAAGCTGATCAGATTGGTGAGGCAGGACTTGCCCCAGTGAATCCATGTTGGCTACTTTTGATCACTTTCCCCTCTTCCAAGTGCAATACATGAGAAATGGATAGTGACTTCTTCTCCATTTCTCAGCTGCCAGCTCAGGCTCTCCTGTGGCAATAGCAGTGAGATTTCCAAGTCGAAGCATTTTTGTCCAGCTTCATCTTTTCTGCACTGGATTTCTATTCTTAATTATGTGCTCAGTGCTAGCCACATTTTAAGCACTGTGTAACACACAAGGGAAGATGTTCGCTGCACCAGGAGGTTGCATCTCACTAGACCAGCTATGGGGCAACACTGTGAGTGCTACCAGGTGCTGCTATGCTCAGTCCTAATTATAGGAATCCTCTATAGTTTGGCCCTTGCAGGACTGAGGCTGTACATTTGTTTATTGCTTTGTGTGATGGTAACTGTTACTGTCAGAGAGTGTGATCAAAAGAAGTGACTGAAGGAGATATTTTAATAAGGAGGGGATGGAATGAACAGCCTGCTGAATAAACAGAGAGCCAAGTGCACAAGGATAAAAGGCATTCCCGGTGCAAGAAACAGCATGGGAAAGGGCATGAAGCCTATCGTGGGAGAAGGAAACATTGTTTCCTCAGTTGTATGGGTCCCCAAAAATAGAGCCAAATAAAGGAGAAAGGTCGTGTTTTCTACTCTGAGTAGTATTTCTAATTTTCTAACAAATTGAAATGCTGATTTAAACAGCAGAGTTTTTTTGCCATATAAAATTTAGAAATCTAAAAAGTTTGACATGAAAAATGTTTTGTATTCCGGGGGCTGCAGCATTAGGCGCACTTAGAAAAGTCTTCCTAAACCAGGACTCAGCTAGCATTCTATAGCTGTCACAGACATGTGTTTGGGATCCTTCTGACACCATATCCCCCAGAATGAAACGGAAAGACAGCATTGAAAAGCTCGAGCATGTCTTCAGAAGCTTGGCATGCCGCAAACTGATGAGTATAAGCCACTCTCTTTCTTCTGGCTACTTAGACCTCTCTCTACTCTCCATACACACACAATAGCCTCTCTCTCTTTCCCTAAATCAACGTCGGCAAGGGGACAACAGCCTCTGAGCTGGTTGCAGAACGAGACATACAATTAGCAACGAAATAAAAAACAGCTGGTGAAATAGAATAGCTGTTATTCTGAGCACATGAACCTGAAAAGATACTGTTTATTTTATAAGACAAACAAAATTTTCCTGCTGTTTGATCTAAAAGAGCATCTAGCATTGGGAGCTGTCCGTTCTCATTTAGTCATGCCAGTGCCTAGGCAGGCTGTTCAGGAGCTATAAACAAAACACATAAAGTATCACTTTCCATGTTAATTTGACAGTAAACAGTATGAATTTGACTTTGCAGCTGTTTATTGATCCCCCCAAAGTCACAGTTCAATGCACAGAACAGTAGCCAGTGTGCTGGGACTGCAAGTTATAAAATTCTAAGAGGCAGGCTAGCCACAATCTCTCACTCTAAAGAAGATGGCAGGAGATACTAGGATTTGTGGCATTCATCCTGAAGCAGGGTAAGGGGTGGAAATATGTTGCTTAAAGTCTAAAGTGAAAATTTATCACATAGGCTTCTGAAGTTGGTATTTGTAAAACCATTCCATGTTAGCTTGTGGCTGCTGTTGCTAAAATGAATGGGAGCTTTACTGTTGTCATCATTGGTGTAGATCTGAATTTATGGGCTAGGGGTTATGGATCACCACTGACCACATCTGACCAGAAAATATTTAGGTTCTTGTCCCAATTCAGGTTACAAGGGGAGAGAGAGAGATACAGAGAGATACAGAGATACAGAGAGAGCTCTGTCTCAAAACGGGAGTTTTGGGATACGCAGCCAGGGCAATTAAATTGATTTTTAACCCCTCTATTTCCAGAAAGCAACAGAAAAGTGATGTATAAAGAGAGGAATATTGAGTAGGAACTAGGAGGTCATATTACCTCTGCCTACAGCACTGGTGGGACCATTCGTAGAACAGTGTGTCTAGTTCTTTAAAGGATGCTGAAACATTGGAGATGGTTCAGAAGAGTCTGAAGAATGACCAGAGGTGCGATAAGTCTTTCACTGTCAGTTTCATTTAAGATTTCTGATACTAAGAAGCTCTTTAAGACAGCAGATGAAGGCATAAAAAGATTAAACTAGACACATTCAAATGAAAATAAGGGGCACATTTTTACCAGTAAGGCTAATTAACCATGGGAACAGCCTACCAAGGGATGTGGTGGGTTCTCCATTACTCAACGTCTTTTGAAGAGATGTGCTGTAGCTCAGCCAGGAGTTATGCAGGAGGTCAGATTAGATCAGGGGTTGGCAACCCTTCAGCATGCAAAACACGAAGACAATCTGCAAATAGAATACATAGATTGAACCTGCCTCTTTGCAAGGAAAGCAAAACAAAATTAACCTATTACTGGTAAATTACAATATTGAGCAGTGATACAGTCTTCTGTTGGGGACTTTCTAAAACATTACTCTTTAATGTCATATGTTCTAGGTGGAGGTAATTTCATTCTAATGAGTTTAATTCCCCCTGCAGCATATGCCATTCTTCAGTTCTGGCTTAAATTGTGCAGCATTGTTACTGACCATTCTGAACCAGGTTCTACATTCCATTGCACGGTGGCTGGGTTTCAGAAATGGATGACATGACTCCTATGTATATATGCAGTTTATAAAGGGACAGGAGTAGAAAGCATTCTGGCTGGGAGGCTATATGTAACCATGAAGTACTTGCATGAGCTGGATGAATAGAGCACAATACAAAATGAAGGGAAGGGTGTTTCTCCAGGACTTTGAATTCTGAGGCTTTTTTATTGAATTCTCTGCAGAACTCTAACATCATTTTCACTTGTGTGAAGCCACAGAGGGCAGCATAAGTCTAAGGCCCCAGAGGGTAAAAGAAATGTATGCAAACTACTTGCAAGCGATCTATGCCTGAGCCTCAAAGAAGACAACTAGGAATGTAACAAAAGAGATCAAAGGCAAAAGAGGCTGTCAGGCTGTATTTATCCTCTACTCCCTCTATATGGGGCACTGACATTTTTAATATTTTCATTTCTGTTTAAAAACAATAGTTTAGACAAATGTGTCTAGACCAACGGTAGAGCAAATGTGACATTAATTATGGATTCCTTCACAGTAGCTCCATTTATATGGGCAATTTCCAATTCATGGAACTGTAAAAATGACCATATTCATTGAGAACAGTTGCTCATCTGGTCCAGCAGCCTGTCTGTGAGTGTGTACCACACCAGAAACTTCAAAGGAGTGTTCAAGTACCCTGAAGAGGACAACTATGGGATAAACAACACACAGGGAAAGTGTCTTCCTATCTCCCCCCATCCTCTATCCCCAGCGCTGCTAAATATTCCCCACACCATATTGGATAAAGAAAAGAGACTCAGTCTTCTTTAAATGCAAGATCAGATGAGAAGATCTAAAGGTCCTTCTGCTCTTAATGTCAATGAATATCATTAGCCACTCATATAAGAGAGTAGTTTGATGGGCCACTGGATAACTTCACATTTTAAAGTAAGAAATAAGCTGAGAGGAGAGCTAGAGGAAAGCACTCTGTAAATGAAGGAGAATGTCACTTGCTGAAGAGCGAACAGGTAATCAAAGTCCATACACCTAGTCCAGATTCCTAGACTAGGAGGAGGGATATCTCAGCGCCCAGAGCATTAGCCCTGTAAACCCAGGGAGAGCTCTGTCAGGGATGGTGAGAGGTCCTGCTGTGAGAGCAGGGGGCTGGACTCAATGACCTCTCAAGGTCCCTTCCAGCTCTGTGAGGTGTGTATATCCTTGTGTTTCAGATGTAAATGCAGGGTTGAAAAGGACCTCAAGAGGTCAGTACCTTGTATCTGTATAGCTTGTGTTATATGTCCCAGGACTGTTTTGTCTGCTTCTGCACTACATTATAGGTAGCAAGAAAAATATTTTTTTTATCTTTGAGGCCACTGCTGGCTCTCAAGAAAACCACAGTGATGATGCATGGTTTTTCTCACAATTCACGAGTGGTAGATTTTTTTAATATGACTCAGCCATTCATTGGCTAGTATTATAAAAGCAGCTCTTTTTAATTCACTAAAATATTTCTGACTGGCAGAAGATCTGAGGACTGAAACCGTCTGTCTAGCCACAATACCAGTTCTAGTCCCTTGACCCACTATCTTGACACTTACCAAAATCCTGAAGTGCCTTTCCCTCAAAATTATTGCCCACGCCTGCCCAACGAGATCAATCTGTTTAGCTTAACAAAGGGACAGTTACAAGGTAAGTAAGTAACTACATGGGGAATAAATATTTAATAATGGGCGCTTTAATCTACCAGACAAAGGCATAACACAATCCCGTGGCTGGAAACTGAAGCTAGACAAATTCATTCGGGAAATAAGGCATAATGACAGTAAGGGTAATTAACAGCAGGAACAATTTATCATGAGTCATAGCCAGTGTTTGCTCTCATTTTTCCCTCCATCTGCAGGATGCATTTTGTTATGTGCACCAAGGTATGTGTGGACGTGCAGCATCATTAGAAACCTGTGCTGCCCACTGAGGGTGGCTCTGGAGGCTCTGCTAATCAGCTAGACTGTACCTGAGTCACTCCTGGTTGGTCGCCCAATCTCTCAGTTTACAAGGAACACTGATCATAGCGGCTTCTCCATCACTAACAATTTTTAAAATCAATACTGGGGGCTCTTTTAAAAGATATGATCTAGGTATTTTTTGAGGGACGTTCTATGACCTGTGTTATTCAGGACATCAGACTAGGTCCCTTCTGGCTTTGGGCCCTGTGGAGACTATGCTGAATTGAGACACCTGTACTCATCTGGAAAGCACTTGTAATCATCAGAGATGGAAGGTTTTTAAAATATAGAGTGAAAGAGAAGAAACTTAACAAAGATAATTTTTCTACCTCTTCCCAACCTAACAAGCTCCTAGCTTCCAAACAATCTGTTGGAGGAGTGGTTAACCCAACCCATAGACTGTTAAAAAAATAAGCTATTTTAGACATTCCAAGGTTGATAGGCAACGCTACATCACATCTACCTAGCACAGGCTGGATTTGAAAGGAAAGTCCTCTCCCAGTCACTTTATGAGTGGTACATTCTAAAGAGGAGTGGAGACATTGAAAATACTCTGACTTCCTTTAGAGGCTCCACTGTGTATTAGCTGTTAACAGCAGTTTATTTCATGCAGACTGAATGAATAACCATCAGTCTATAGTGAATTCCACTCATTACAGTGCTGGGTTAGAATTAGAACTAATGATGCAGGAGGGAAAGGCTTTGAATGCTATTATGCACCCCTTGAGATATCCACTTCCATGCAACTCCTCTCCCCTCAGACAGTGTTAGTTCTCAGTTTGCACTAATATCTGAGGGAAAGGGCTTAACTTCCCTCCTTCAAGAGAGTGAATCTAGAAGAATGTCAACATCAGAGCTGGTTAAAATGTTCCACATTTGGAACAGAGGAAAAAGATCAATTTCTCAGTAACATTTTTGCAAAACTTGTTCCTTCTTTTTTAACCACATCTAGTCAATATCCATAACTGGAACTGGAGTGCAAATTCTAAAGCAACACAATCCAGGCCATTGTGCCTCAACTATGCACAATTATCCCAGTTTAAAGGAGGGTGTGATGTTTAGCCAATTTAACAAAATGGGAGTGATTTAAATGTGGACACTGACATGGATTTTGCTTGGCCTCAAGCTAAACTAATGTTAATTGGGTTTTAACCAACATAAGACTGGCTGTGCAGAAAGTTGCATCACTGAAACTAAACTGATGCAAATTATGTTTTAAACAAGTTCTTAGCCTAGCCACAGGTCACACTACTTACAATTTTATATCTCTTTCTGCGTACACGTTGTGCATCCAAATAATCTCAGTGAATAAAGGCAGGCAGCATTGTCTAATGGGTAGGTCACTAGCCAGGGAGTCAGAGCCTGAGCCTTTGCATTACTGACCTTTTGTGTGACTTAACCTCTTCTTGAATCTCAACTTCTTCATTTTCAAATAGAGATACTGATATCTCCCTTTTAAAATGCTTAAGATAGATGGATAAAATGTTATACAGGAACCAAGTATTATTTTACTGTGTGACTAGAGCTTGTAAGACAAAAGCAATATAAATAATATAGGTAAACATAAGTTTTGTATCAGTGTTCAGGAATGCCAGAAGGAGAGAAAGGTTAAATCCATGGCCATTCATTGGTTGGATTCTGCTAGAATAACTAACAAAGGAAACCCCCACCCTTTCCCCTTGGACTTTGAATAAGTTCTTCTCTTAGTTTTCATACATTTGGGTTCCGTTTCCTGTATTTCATTTTTTCCCCATTGAACATAGCACACACAAGATTTTGTTTTCTTCTGTCCTGTTAACACCTTTTGGTTCAATTGGTAGCCTGTCATGGAATCCTGGAACAAGAAATCTAAAGAGGCAATGATTCTTTATCCTACGCTGATAAGAAACAGCTTCAAAACAATTGCAGACAAGAATATTCTCTCCCTCTCTCTTTTCTTAGAATGTTGGAATGGAGAACAATCCCTTAAAACAAGGAGGTACCCCCACAGAACAGACATCCTGCAATGTATTGGATTCTTAGCATGGGCTGGTTGGAGACTGTCATGATGAATTAAATGTTCACTGTGTTCAAAGATTTTGAACAGCCACTGCCAAATATTATGAGTTACTATTAATAATAAACTTTTGTACTGCTCCTTCTCTAATATGTGATGATGTTCCCAATACTAAAAGGGCTCCTTCTGGCAGAAGCAACACATGCACATGATTTTCATGTTCATGAAATATGTTGTCCCTGTCAAAGCACTGAGCAGGAAACAGCACAGAAAAGAGGGGATGGGAATATTTTATGGGCGGTGAAAGAAAAAGAGAAAAGGAGATGCATTAAAAGAAAATAAGACGCATTTTAAAAAGTGTAGAATTATAGCAAAGCACTGATTTAGCAAAGCCCTTAAGTACATGCCTAACTTTAAACATGTGAGTACAAGTTGAACACCTCTAGTCCAGCAGTCATTGGTCTGGCAAAATCTGCAATCCAGCATGATTTTAGTTAGCCAGATCACTGCTTATCATGGGTGTGGCCAAGTTTCCTGCAGTCCCGTAAAGTTTGTTTACAGCCACCAGTCCTGGCTCTCAATGTTCTTTGCTGCTATTTGCCTAGAATTTACCCATAAATGTCTTCTAAGAGCCCAGTGAGCAGAGGAAGTGTGGGTAATGTTGCTAGACAATATTGACCTCCTGTGTGGAAAATTCTCTCATTTGGCACCTGTCAGGGCCCAAGGGTGCTGGACAAGAAAGGTTCAACCTGTACTTCCATTGACCTCCATGGGATTATTTGCAGACCAGATTCAAAGCCCATTGAAATCTTTCCACTGACTTGACTGGGCCTTGGATCAAGCCCTTCGAGCCAGATTTTTAGAGGAACTTCAATTCCAGAAGTTGCAGATAGGTATGTAGTGGGAATTTCAGAACAGATTAGGTGCCTGAATTCCATTGGGTTCAATGCCTTCATATGTCTGGAGCTAGATTCACAACGATACTTAGGCAGTGTAATGCTTGGGTTACCTAACTCTTAATTGCCTGGCTGTCCAATGGAATTTTCTGCCCTGAGATAGGCTTCCAGGCTTCCACTTCGACGCCTGGGAATCGTTAAATGTCACAGGAAGAATTTTCCAAGTCCAGCAAACCGCGTGGACAACTGTCTAAGCTAGCCGAGAGTGAAATGCTGGGGAAAGGGGTGGGAATTGGGAAACTAACTCGTAGTGACCAGGGTTTGGACGTCAGGACGGAGGAAAGAATGGTCCTCCACTTAGGATTCAGTGGTGAACCCTCTTCTGGCATTACCTTCCTAAGCCAGATCCATCGGTGTTTGCAAAAGGAGAGAGAAAGATACTATATGCCAATGGTTAGCTCACTGGGTATTTAGGGGTGAGTGTCTCTCCTGTTGAAGCTGTTTTACTCTATATAAAATATTCAGTGGATCAGAGAAAATGAGACACTGGCTTTATAGCATGGGGTTAAGCAATGCATGTGGGATATAGGAGCCCTGCCTACTATGGTAGTGATTATGCTGGGCTCAGCATCTCTGTGTTTTTTCAGGAGCCATCTCTGGGTTTAATGGGCTAGGGCTGACCTGACTTAGATGCCTAGAAAGGGCTCCCAGCTGAGGATCCAGAGCACAGACAGGCATGTCCCTTTGATCTGTGAGTCAGATGCCTAGACACCCTGATCAGTGGGAGTTAGATGCCCAACCACTTTTGTGGATCTGAGCCCTGAGCTCCAGCACAATCCTCTGCACTTTTATCTTGGCCAATTTAGGCAGCTCTTTGCTCTGCGTCCTGTCTTCTGAGGATCCCTTCCAAAGGCACCTAGCTCTCTCCCTGTATTGCACAGGGAGCAGTGCAGCTGACAGCCTCACCGGGCCCCTGCGTAAGGCAGAGGAGGGCCCTGTTTGATGCCTCACAAGGAGCAGGGCTGGGGGCAGCCACCCTCAGTGCCTCCCTGACTACAGCACGTCCTCTCCCTCAGTGCTGCCCAGAGCAGGCTGTGCAGAACACCAGCCGTGATTTCAAGGGCCTCAGTCTCTGGGTCCTTTTGTGTCACCAGGAGCCAGGGCAATTGCCCTGTGCCCTCCCCCTGCATCGGCAGACCTGACAGGGAGCCTGGATCCCTGACTCAGGGCCTCGGATTCCACGAGGTGGCAGGATGCTTACAGCTTATCTAGGCAATTCCCAGCCTTACACCACCTCACTACCTTTCTGGGAATTAGCCCCTAGTGGAAACCTAACCAAAAGCACAGTTCTTCAGAAACAGGCAAACCACTGCTGTCTCCCAAGACGCTGCTCTGCTCACTCACTAAACGCTGGCTCCTAATGCGACACCCACAAGAAATGAGTCAACCAGACATTTGTGTATTTTTCTAAAGTTATTCCTGGGTTAGTTCTTTTTTTCTTTTTAGCTCCACCATGCTGTGCCCAAGTCTTTGCTGAGTAACAGGTTATTTTATTGCTTCTGTAACCTCCCTGTCCTTCCACTCCCCAGCATTTTGCTATCTTTTGTTGGGTCGTAGCTGAAATTAGGACTAAATCCTGAAAACATTTATGCATGTGAGTACAGACGGAAACTCTCTAATCCAGAACTCTCTCATCTGGCAACATTCATAATCTGGCACGATTTTAGTTCTCCGGACACCATTTATCCCGGGTGTGGTCAAGTTTCCTGCGGTCCCATAAAGTTTGTTTGCAGCCACCCGTCCTGGTTCTCGGTGTTCTGTGCTGTTATTTATCTGTAATTTACCCCTAAATGTGAGCCCAGTGAACAGTGGAAGTGTTGGTAATGTACTAGATAATATTAACCTTCCATGGTCCGGTAAATTCTCCTTTCTGGCACCAATTGGGCCTTGTAGGTGCCGGACAAGACAGGTTCAAACTGTAGTCGCAAGTGCTGGTAGCATCTAGCCCTTACAAAGTAGCTCTTCAAAGCAGGGACAATAGCTTCTTGCTTGTACTCTGTAGAAACTAGCACATTTTGTAAAGGACTGAACACAACTAGAGATCAAATTGTGCTCTCCCTTAAACAGGTGCAAATCCAGATGAATGCCACTTGCGCCAGTGAAAGCGGAGATTTGGGTTGCTGCAGTGTTCTGTAGAATATGAGGGCCAAGTCCTGTACCAGCGCACCTCAATGATGTGAAAATTCCTAGTCAAAGTCTGCTTTCCCAGCTTGATCCAAAGCACAGAGAACTCTATGGGAGTTTTCCCATTGACTGAAATGGGCTATGAAGAGTCCGACTGGTAGGGGGTGACCATATTTCCCTACCTCAAATATGGGACAGAGAGATATGAGGGGGGGGCAGTTCCCTCCAGCTGCCTGTGCACCAGCAGGGGACCAAACAAAGGCAATTAGCACAATTGTAAAAATAAATTGGGACACCTTCCTGGCACCCAAAACACAGAGCTGCCCCACCCAAAACAGGATGGATGGTCACCGTACTTACTGGGCACATTTGCGATCAATTAAATGTGTGTATCTTGCATTCGGTTGGTAACCACTGCTCTCTGTTACAGCACAACGGTCATAGACACACTCCACCGCAGTCAGTAGAGTCATTTCACATTTACATCTGAGCAGAATTTGGCCCTCTGACTTCAGGGAGGGTCCAAGGCTGTAACCGTAGACAGCATTTGGAGACTGCTCTTACAAGGAGCTGAGCGCTCTAGTCCTGACCACATAAGCTGATGCTTAACTTTAAGCATATATATTTTAAACTTCAGTGTGATGGCCCTGGAAGTTGCATGAATGCTTATGTGCTTTTCTAGAGCAGGCCAGGGTCCTTGGCACCTTGCATAGGTGAGCTCCTTAGTGTAGAATGGTGTAATAACTTGTGAGGACAGTACTCATGCACAGTCTCCATAGACGTCAGTGCAAATATGACTGAGCCTTTGGGGCCAGATATTTTTTACATACCTTCACCTATCTCCTTCCCCCTAGTCCCAGCTTCTCTTCTGGCCTGAGACAAAACATCCAGATTTTCAAAAAGGTTCTACACATCTAGACAGGAGCCCTTTTGATGAGCTAGCCATAAGTTGTCCAATGGGAGCTGCTGGCTGCTAGGACCTTGTTAAAATAGCTGGCTCTCACTTAGGTGTTTAAAGGGCAGCTTTGTTATTTTGGAAATCTGGCCTCAGTTGCGGGTGGTTAGCATTCATCCCTGAGCATTTCTGAAAAGCCTGTCATCTGCAATTCAAGAAAGAGGAAGAATCAGAATTAGGGAAAGACAAAGGAAATGGCAGTGCCTGATTCCTGTAACAGTTTAAATGCACCCCTTTGTCGTACCTTCAACCATAAGAAGGAGCCCGAGTGCAGATCAGAAGCAGGCTGAGCATGTATTGAGTGTAAGGAAAGCTAAACTACTGAACAAATAAACAAAAACAAGGAGAAAATATCATCTGTGCCATTGCCCACAGCTATGCTTGCACAAATATATCAGGGCTATCAAGAATTTTATAATGATACTCCATCACCCATGGTTCTAGTTAAAACCACAGTAATAAACAAAATATACAGAGCACATCACTGGCATCGGAGACTATAATTTTCTCGGAGCAGAACTACTGGATGAAATCCTGCCTCTTTTTTCCAATCTAAAAAGAAACCTATGTAGATCTTTCCTTTCATTAAATCTTCTTAACCGTTATTAAAGAAAAGTCAAGTAGCCAAAATTCTTCGATGATGACGCTGAATAATCTGATTACAATGAATGTGCTGAGTATTTTGAGAAAGGCCATGAAGACAGATCCTCGGCAAAAGCTTCAGGCCCTGGGAAGACTTAACTTTCACAAGTTGCAATCCTTTCCTTTCATGAGGGGAAATTCTTAACTCGCTCCATGGGAAAATAAGTGTACGTTTCCCACTTAATTCTTCTGTTTTGCACTCACAAAAGAAATGATAAAAACTGTGCCACTAAACTTCTTGGTGATTTTGGACAAAGGCAAGTAGAATCCAAGCAATGGGACAGGAAATGTGGTCTCTCACAATAAAAATATGCAATGTACAGGCACACTGATAATTATTTTCCACTCCCACTGCTTAGGCAAACACATTCAAACATGCAGACAAATTATTAGTGAATAAAACATTACCACACAGCAGCTAACCCATCCTCTGGACAGTCCCCAAATACTATCAGTGATCAGGCTTCATTTTTTTAAAAGCAGCTCGTGATTTGGGGGGCTTTGGTTTTGGGTATCCAGCATCCCTTAAAGGGACTTATACCGATAACCAAGGTACCAGATTATGGTAAGGCCATTAGGTCCCAGCTGAATGCTGACAAATACATAACTGAAATAAAGCAGGGTCAACTGGGTGTTACTATTATTTAAAAAAAATTAAATAGAAAAAAATCAATATTGGATTTAGAAGAGTGTGTTTAGACTTTAGGAAATGTTTGTAAATTTCTTCACATGTTACTCTCAGATATGAAGTCTATACCCTTTGTTATAAGGAAACAGGGCCGGGGCAGGAGGAGCTGACCAGTTTTTGACTGGCTAGTCTGGGCAAAGAGGGTACCTTGCAGTGTCCAGTCACATTTACTGACCAGATTCCACAAGCGCAGCTATTGAGGGGAAGGGATGCAAGCAGGTGTCATGCTTGCCCCTGCTCAGCTAGGACTGCCTCCTACATGTGTCTGGTGGCGGCAGCTAGTTTGGGTGGGTTGGAGGTGAGGCATGGGATGAAGAGCAATAACCTATGGTGATGGGGAGACATGTAAATGGAGACCAGGAAAGCGGTGGAGTAGAGCCTCAGGGGAAGAAGCAGGGCAGGGGATATTCCAGCACTCCTGCTATAGTGCCTGGTTTTTGAATATGACAAAGACTGCCAGTGCTCTGAGGTAATATTGAAGTTTTTGCACAGTAATCTTCTGTAACTGTAAATCACCAGACAGGAAAGGGACATGATTTAATGTCAAATGCTGGCTTCCAGCAGAAAGCGTTAGGACCATGAATGATGCTGGACCAGATAGTCCCAGGGACTGGGAGCAGGGGCTGGCTGGCAGACTGGCTAGGGGCAGGAGTGGAGCTCGTCT
This sequence comes from Carettochelys insculpta, assembly GCF_033958435.1. Lineage (NCBI taxonomy): Eukaryota > Metazoa > Chordata > Testudines > Carettochelyidae > Carettochelys > Carettochelys insculpta. The sequence goes on along the minus strand of NC_134139.1, from coordinate 196,870,000 downwards.
GGTGCCCGGGGGTCCAGCAGCCAGGAGAGGCGCCAGTCCAGCAGCTCGGTGGATTGATGGCTGGGAGTATAACTGGGCTGGTGGCCAGGAGGCAGGTGGCCAAGAGTCAAGCTTGGCTGTGTGGTGAAATTGAGCTTCCCTGGCCTGGCAAACTCCCTCATTCAGGGATGGTCAGGTCCCAAGGGTGCTGGACCAGGAAGGTTCAACCAATACTAAGGCATTTACACTTAACACAATATAGTCTTTGGCCTAAGTGCATAACTGAGTCAGGTCCTAACACTAGCATAAAAGGTGCCAATTAGCTCCACACACTGATGCACGCGGACCCGATCACCAGTTGGTATTTTATTTGAACGTTCTGGCATCTCTCAATTTACTGCACCAAATGCTGTAATTTACCCCTTCTGTGCGTGTGTTTTTTTTCTCCTCCTCGTGGTAGCTGGTATAGTCTCAGCTGCTTTCAGATCAGAGCCATTGATGCACACTTGTTGCAAGGCATCTGCAGTTTTGTAAAGTTTAATATTATTTCCATTATGTTATGGCTAAAAGACTCGCCCACACAACAGCAAAAACTCAGAGCTCCATTCTGCTAAAGATTACTAGAAAATTTATAAATAGAACTTCCAATAGTGTCAGTGGGGGTTCCACATAGAAACCCCGTGTACCTCAAAAGAAATGAGGCCCTTTGAGTTTGGCTGGAGGGATACAGTGTTCTAAGCTGGCCAGCATTGTCACATTGGAACTTTTCATTATTTTAACCATTTCCTGAAAGTGACATGTAGGTAGAAACCATTCTCAATCTTTTGTGCCCCTTTTACAGTGCAGTTGTACACCAAACAGCAGCTATGTGAACTTGGCTTCTTTTTCTTCTGATCTGCATTACGGTTACACCAAGAGGCACCACTTAAGGACTAGTTTACCTTCTAAGTGTTTACACAAATGCACAGAAAAGGTTGTAAACACATCGGGGTAGTGACTATCTAAGCATAAAACATTGGTTGCCAAACTTTTCAGGAACACGGCACACTTCAACGAGACAAACGATTCCATGGCACAACCACTTTTTTCAGCTGAAATAATTGCTCATAAATGTCACATTTACTTACATTTACTATGGTTACAGTCTTACTGGAGAGGTTTGCAACACAGTAGCGCATATAACAAGCTAAAAAAAAACCAAAAGCATTAATGGTTCAAATCCATCACAGAATACGCCATTTTAGACAGCAAGCACAGACACATTTTCAAAATCTGCTCAATGCCATGCTAGGGATGTCAAGTAAATGAGTGACCCCTGAAAGCAGGCTCCTGTCCCCACCAGCCTGTTGGAGTCAGGCCACAGCCCTTAAACCACATCCCAACTCCAACAGCTGGGAGTAGGAGTGGGCTTCTAGCCAGTTCATTTGGGCCAGGAAGCAGCATTTCAGATGCCTCTTGGTGTGAATGGGGTCTTGCAGGGTTGGTATTTTCCCTCATGGTGACTCTGCAAAGAGCCACCGTGTGTGGGAAACTGATGAACCCCATGTCCCCCAGGACTCATGCTGCATGATGACAACAGATGTCTAAAACAGAGGAGCATAAAGTTTACAGTGACAATTATAATTACCGCTGTTTGAAAAACAATTACTCTTCCTTCCAAAGTGAACCCAAAGTTAGCATATCCATCTTTCTTTCTTTCTTTTTTTTTGGCTTAAACAAATATATTTCTAAAAAATTCAATTTGAAAATGTCAAAATAAAAGTCTAAAGATTTTAATCAAAATATTTCAACATGCCAAACTTTTGCTTCCACATAAACACTTTTATTTCAAAAAATGCTTTCATTTCAGAATGTGGATTCCAAGTGAAATTTTCCCCTCAGTTTCCCTGATTGGACATCACCACCTTGCACCCATCAACAATTTCACATGAAAAAATTCAGTGAAACTATTTTCCATCAGGAAGAAATTTTGGTTGGCAAATTTTAGCTAGCTCCAATTGTAATTATTTGAAGCAGCCCACTGATTAGTCCTGCTCTCCAGACCTACTCTTCCCAGAGCCACATCTACTGATCACAGTAACAAAAATAAGTCTCTACAACTTTAGATCCTGGTTAGTCCTAGAGAGCTAAAGCAATGAGAATGCGAATACATTATAGTCTATTTCTTCTTGTGCATCATCCACCAAATTGTAGACTGAACTCCAGTTACAGGCCTTATCAACGGCACCTGCGCAAAGCCAGAGAGGGGTAGCTCATGTGCGGAATAATTTGAAGACAATGGATTTTAATAGGTACAACTAAAGGAAGAAATTGGGCAGTATAATCATTATTATGCTGTTAGAGCATGAGAAGGAAAGATCCCCTCTTATTTTCAGAACTCAGCCTACATTTGCAGTGCTGGCACTTCCGGGGAAAGAGCCTTCCCTTTATGATTATGTGAAACATTGTATTGCCTAATGGTCCCAGTCAGGGTCCCATTGTGCTAAGCCTGGTGCATAGGATGCCCCTGCTGCAAGGAGCTTGCAGTCTAAGAATGAGATGAGACACCAGGTGTAAACAACAGACAGATGAGGAGGAAAAAGTAACGGTGAGATAATTATGATTAGTGCAGCCAGTATGACAGCCATTTTTTTCTGCAGATTATCTGGGCTATCCTTTTCGTTATCTGTAACTGACAAAAAGAAGAGGCATGAAGAGCTCTAAGTGCCATTGTCATGTGGGTTCTTGCTGGTAATTTTCTGATAAACTCACCAGATGGCAAAAAGGGTGAAGAAGAAGAATTATTTCTGTCTGCGATGTTGTGCAATGGCTCCTTTCCCCTTTCCTCCTCATTCCGGTATCCCATGCCATGGCACACTAGGCTGTGTCTACACTAGCCCCCTCCTTTCGGAAGAGGCATGGTAGTGAAGGATTTCAGCAAATGCTAAAGAGGCACTGTCATGAACATACAGCACCTCATAAGCATAATGGCAGCTGTGGGTGATTCAAACGTGCCTGTTTCGAAACACACGCTGCCCATGTAAACGGGGGCCTTTCGAAAGAAACCCCTGATTTTGAAAGCCCCCTTTTCCCATTTGGTTTTGGACTCATTAGCTTCTGCTGAACTCCCTCATTACCATGCCCCTTCCAAAAGGAGGGGAATAGTGTAAAGGCAGCCGAGGTGTATTTACAGACGAAATGAAGGTGTGAGTGTCGCACTGATAGACATGCCAGCCATTCATGGTAGCACTAGGAAGGTGCACCACCCTCTTGTGCTCCCCACCAAATTTTTTATTGCTAAATGGGATGTCTCCTACATGCCTACTTTTGGGTGGCTGTCCCAGCAGTCTGTTCTCCCCGGCAGGCACCAGGTGCCCCTGATGCCAACACAAGCTTTAATCTTGCTCCCATGGACAACAATAGGAATGAAGATGTAATGGCACATAGTACATGGCTAGCCCCGGAGGAAGCCCTACTGCTACATCTACATTACTATTACTACTCATGCTGGCTAGACTAGCACAGGTATGCCTGTCTGTGCTACAACCACACCTTTATTTGTTTTGTAGAGGTACATGAAGTACTGGTACCCTCTAAGATCTGCCCTAGTTTTTTTTTACATTTAGTATTGGGGTGGCGCCTCTTTGCAAAGCCCAGATCCAAGTTCAGATTTTGATTAACTTTTTTCCACTAGTCTGATTACCGGCTCTTTTCTAGCCAGGTCTCATTTTTGCTACTTGAAGACTACCACAGTGGTAAGATTTTGTGGTTAGTTTCCATTCTAAAACAAAGAGGTGAGCATCAGAAGCCCAGTTATGAGCTTGGAGTAGGGATGAATGTAAGATGACTGAGGTGTCATCCATAAAGGGTTGGATGGATTGGGAGAAGAAATCATAAGGTTAGCAATATCTGTCTTCTTGAGGCCTGACAGTTTGCAAGCGCAGGAGTTTAATTAGGTCTGGAGTTGCATTTAGATCAAATAGCAAAGGTAGCAAAAATAGTATTCTTCCCCCATACCCATCACCATCCATGCATGCCATGCCTGGCTAGAAACAGGTGATCTTTCCTTCAAAGCAGATATTCTGCTTGTGAAACATTTTCCAACCACTGTCTACTACACAGTGCTGTTAATTTAGTCCATTTGCTGTAGATGGTGTGTGATTGGTCATCTGGGTCACATGGTTTTGTTTCTACTCCCTGACTAGATGTCTGAAGTTTTTTTTAAAAAATGGAAAAATAACTAATCGTGTATAGGAAAAAAAATGAAAAACTGTCAAATGCTCATTTGAACCAACACCCTCATTCACACATGGGCCTGTTCATTCCAATATGCAGCTAGCAAGCCCCAGGTGGAATGATCTCAGCTGAAGGAAACTGCCTGTCTTGAATGGATGTTCCTGCATCCTAGATTTGCAGTTTTCTGTAAACTCTAATTATTTTATGCTGCTTAATCTGACATCCTCCTGTCTCACCCAGTTCTCACTTATTTCTAAATGCACAGCCAGTCTCACCCACTTTCCTCCTATTGCTTCTTTTCAGCCCACCTGTAAATGATGTTGTTTTCTTTCTCTCTCTCCTGGCTCTCTTTTCCTTCCCACTCTGATTCTATATTTCACATCCTCCTTCTATGCTCCACCTTCCTGCAGGTTCCTGTTCCTTACAATTTTCAAAAGATATAAATTAACAATCTGAGGCACACATTGAACAAGAAGCAAAAATAACTGTCTGAGCATAAAGACACCTTTGCATTTTCTCTCACATGCCTCCATTTCTCCCATTAGACTGACAGGAAGGACAGCCTTGCACTTAAAGCACTGGACTGGAACTCAGGAGATCTGAGTTGGAGTCTTAATTCCAGCACAAATTTCCCATGTGATCTTGAGACCCATCCTCTCTTGTGAAAGGAGACATCTCCACCCCTCTGTTGGTGTACCCAAATAGCAAGTTCTAGAGCTCAGGGACTGTCGCTGAAGTGCCCCCTATTGTATTGTATAATATTTGTTCAGATGCAACTAAGAACAAGAGACACCACAAACAGCAGCTTTTTGCAAGTCTCTGTAGGTTCCTAGATGTGTGGCTATAACTGACAATATCATGAGGACTGTCTCTCCTTTGGAGCTTGTGCAGAGGAACTGTATTATTCAGGTTCCTATTTCAAGAAACTTTGTGTGTTTTCACCTGGTTCATGCTCGTAAGCAGCCCGTGGAAAGGTAGATTACTGATATGCCCCCTCATAGCTGAAAATGGCATACAGTAGTGCAGTCTCCTTCTCTAGTGCCCCCTGCCCACAGCCACTCCAGCCCTGTGGTGAGTTTCTTCACATAGTGACAGGTTCCCCAACATACAGTGTCTCACACAACACCAGACAATCAACATTCTTCTGCCCTTCCATGCTCCTTTTCCATTTGGAGCAGTGGCCCCAGGCTTCTCCAGGGACTTTCCCAATCAAATTCTAAGACAAAATGAAACACACTGGAAAAAACTTCTGCCCCTTCCCTGTCTAGATCTTTTTATCCATCCTAAGTTCTTCCCAGCTTTCTCTTTCTCTGCAGGCCACTGATTCTCAGGGACTACCTCCCTGGACTCCTGCCTCTAATCTCGGTCTTCAACTCTAGTCTATTCCACAAGGCCTTGTGCTTGTGCTTTGCTTTCTCTTAGGTTCATTTATAGAATCACAGAATCCTACAGGTGGAAGAGACCTCAGGAGGTCATCAAGTCCATCTCCATGCCCAAAGCAGGACTAAATCATTCCAGACAGGACTTTGTCAAGCCGGGACTTAAAAACCTCTAAGGATGGAGATTCCACCACTGCCATAGGTAATGCATACCAGTGTTTCACCACCCTTTCTAGTGAAATAGCTTTTCCTAATATACAGCCTAGACCATTGCTCTTTGCTCTGCCACCCATCACTACCGAGAACAGCCTCTCTCCAAGCTCTTTAGAACCGCCCTTCAGGAAGCTGAAGGCTGCTATAAAATCACCCATCACTCTTCTCTTTTGCAAACTCAATAAGCCCATATTCCTCAGCCTCTCCTCATAGGTCTTTTTCAGGAGTCGCTTTCACCCCTGCTACTCTCTCCCATCAGACCCAGGTGCGAATGTTTTCTAGTCTCTATTTCCAAGAGTGGGGCTGTGATGGTCCTTCTATTCTCTCTCCTTCAGCCTCCATGTAACCTGTGCTCCCTCTCTTTACAGTCACCACCCAGATATCTTCCCCATCTGGGCTCTATTTTAATTAGGCCCGGTCCACCATCCAGACACAGCCATGTAGCACAACTAACTTCAGGTGCACCTTAACCCTTTCATTGCCTGTGTGGCGTGTGCACTCTTTCACACGGTCACTAAATTAAGAGGCTGTGGGTCACTGCACGACGACCCAACATCTGTGAAATTGAATGGAGCTGGAGCTGCAAGGGGACTTGAAGTAACTGTGATATCAAAAGAGACCATTATTGCACTGCAATACAGTCCATACTGCACTGATGTATGTTGTCACTGTTTTCTTGTGCTTTTCCTCTGGGCTGCCTGTTCCCACCTGGAGTCTCTTGTCTTATACTTAAGTTGTCAGCTTTTGGGGGACAGAGGACCCCCTTTTTGTGTGTTTTGCACTACCTAGTACGATGGGGCTCTGGACTATGGCTAGGGCTGCTAGGTATTATGGTAGTAACTGGATTCCTTCCAATCTGCAAAGAGAGATGACTTGCCAAAATGAAGTCTGAGTCTATTTCGAAGAGAAAATACTGTCCTTTATTCTTCAGGTACAGTGGGATGGCAGCTTCCACCGGCTCCTGTGCAACATATTGGGCAGGGGGGCTTTAATGCAACCAGAAAGAGCAGGGCGAGGGCCATTCAGCCCTCATTGCCACCCAGAGTGCAGCACTGCCCACCACCCAGCCCTCAGGCCATACAGAGGGGAACTCCAGCAGCAATTTAAAGGACCTGGGACTCTGTCCACCTCTGTAGTGACAGCGTCAGCAGCCAGGAGCCCTTTTGAATTCCTGGGCCTTATAGCAATCTCCCCCCTGTCTCCCCTGCATCAGCAGGCCTGTTCAGGTATACAACTGTCAGGCCTGGTCCTGCCTTCCTTAGTCCCCTCCAGCCCCTCCATTGAACTGCTGTCCCATATCCAATCTACTGAGGACTCTGCACCAGTTGGAACAGGAAATGTGTCTTGCTCTGTGTTTGTCAAATACCGAGTCACGTTACCACGTGACAAAAGTGGTTTCTGATGACTATAGGACGAAGGGGAGATTTGGCTGTTCAAGGAATAGCAGAATAAGGCCTGTCCTCAAGTGAAGCAATTGCATTTTTGCCCCTGGAATGAACACACCAGCACTGCAAGCCTGTTTATCTGGTATTTCCATTCTCCTCTGATTAGCCTAGCTGAATGAGATCTTCATGTGGTAATTACAGCACAGCTCATTTGTGTGTGTTTTACAATGGTGTTGATATAATCCCACTAGAGCACCCTGAGCATATGCAAGGAGTTCCCACCAGAAATCTAAATAACGCCCCAGCCCTGCTGACAGCTTAATAACGTGACAAAGTTCAGTCCCGTTCAATGTCAGGGACAGGAATGCAGCTCAGGCTGCTCTGACCTAGAGCTTTCAAACCTTTGCACCATTAAGACTGAACGTTTGACAAATAATCTTTTCTTTGCCTGTTCGAATCCATCAGACGCAACCAGGTGCCACGGAGAGGCCACATGCCACTGTTAAAATGTTAAATTGAGTGGCATGGCCATCGAAAGCTCTGGAGAGGGACATTTATCTTTATTATTATTGTTATTAATAATGCAGATATTGCTTTGCGTTGCATTCCAGTGTATTTTTGCAGCACTAAATCACCTGGGTGCACATCAGCCACCCTGATAAATCACACGATAAACCAAAATTCAATGCAGCTGTCAGGCCAGACCCCAAGCGAATGTGCAGGGAGCTTAATTAAAGTTCAGCAAACTCAAAAATAGAAAGAATAGTGGTGTGCCAGTGACATTTGAGTCCCCAGACCAAGGCTGACAGCTTGAAAGTAGGCCAGCCAGGCAGAATTAGCTTTCACTCTCATTTCACCTCAGAGGCAGCATTACCAGGAGAACCAGGGTGCGAATGACTGGTCATATAAAGCTCTGTTCTTCAATACCTCTCCTTTCTCACCACATTTCTTCCTTAGTCTCTCTTTTTCTCTCATCTCAGTCCTGCTTCCATTTCTGTCTTTTTTTCCCTCATTCCTTTCTCCTCATGCAGTCTCTCCCCGCAGTCTTTTTCCACTTTCATTCTTGCTGCCCTCTTGCTATCCTCTCCTTCCCCCACCAAGAAAGAAATCCCTCACCCAACAGAAGAACAAGAATTGAATCAGAGCCAGTTAACTGGGCCAAAAGGCTACATATGGAACCAGCAAATCACAAAGCCATGAAGGATGTTAGTGATTTAAAGTTATATATGTTGAAGTCTGAATCTTAAAATGAATCCATAATGGTAAAGGTAACTAATGGAAAGACTTAACTGACAGCAAGTGGAGTTTTTTTCCTTTAGCATTATGTGCTCACATATTCCTCTTATATGGTCCCCACCCTTTCCCGGCTCTCCTTTCTGATTAGTTCAAAGTCTACCCTGACACTGAAAAGCAAAAGCTGCTGCCTTACGAAAAAAAGATTTAAACCCATATACCATATATACAAGTGCCACTCCACACTGACACACAGTAACACAGCCACTGCCTTTGCAGGTGAAAAGGTTTCATCCTGTAGGCTGATTCTTTAGTGGTATGAACCCTCAGAAATAAGGTCACATTTAGTAAGGCGTAATGAATTCTCCTGTCCATCCAGAAACACAAGAACAGAACTTTCACCTGAGTACATTAAATATCATCTTGCTAGCAATGAAGGCTTCAGAAATCAGCTGACAGTGGAAAATTGATGTCTCCCTAGAGGATTCTTTTATACCACATATTCCAGTCCTTATCTCTTGCTCTCTTGGCAGTCACTCAATAACAAGTAGGACATCTTCCTGTCACCCTCCTATTTGTGAGTCCATTGATGGCTGACCAGCCCAATTCTGGAGCCGCAGATCTTACCACAGAAGGGGCAAGTGCTGCCCCTTGGAGGGGCACAAGACCATCCAGAAATAATATACTATAAATAAAGGGGACAGACGTTCCCCATTGGACAGCAGAACCTCAGAGTTGCAAACACATCAGGAATAGATGTTTGTATCTTTGAATAAAGTATTATACTTCTTTCAAATGTTTGCAACTAAATATTGATTTAATACAGTTATGCAACTTTGACATGCAGCAAAGAATGCTGCTGTTCCCTTTATTTAAGGAAAAAAATTATACTTGCTACAGTATTGTATTAGCTTTCTCTTCTTCTGGTCTCTGCTACTGCCTGCCGGCATACTTCCAGTTCCAAATGAAGTGTGTGGTTGCTTGGTCAGTTTGTAACTCTTAGGTTCTATTGTATTTCTTTCTCTTACACACACCTTTGTTAAAAGACCATCTTTAAGGCACAAGGCCAAGCACTCAAAAATGAGGAAATCCCAGAATTAAGGCTGTCTGTGCAATTTTCATTCAGCCCCTGTGTTCACCTGCATTCTTGTGATACAGAGTTTAATTACAAGATCACATTTTCCACAGAAGGAGAAGGAGCTTGCAGTAAACAAGGCTGCTGTCTATAAGTGCCTTCACCCCCATTTGTCAAAGACATTGGGAGGCACATAGTGAATAAGACAGGGGATAGCAGGAGGGAAAAGGAGATTTTTTAAGGCTAAGGCAGTTGAATGCTGCTTTTGAGAATTAGAGTCTATCCCTCCCTTGCCACAGAGTTCCTTTGCAGTTCTAGGCAAGTCACTTAAACCAGACATCACCAGAGTGGTCAACAGTTGTGTGTTCCTCATTTTCTGGGTGCCTGACATAAGACCCTCCGGTGTGATTTGTAGATATGCTGAGCACTCAGAGCTGCATGTGAAGTGTAATGGGAATTTTGCTTTGACTATAGAGTGGTGCATAATGCCAAGCACTCTCAAAAATCAGCGTTTCAAATGGGTCACACAAAACTCGTAGATATTTTGAAGATAATCTCTGCACCTCAGACTCCTCTTTATAAAATGGGGATAATAGTCCCTCACTGCATGGGACTTATGTGAGAGTAAATAACTAATGTTGTGAAACACGCTGATACTACAGCAATGAGTCTCACAGAAAAGCCCAGGAGGAAATTACTAGCTGTGTCTCCAGAACAGGGTTTCAGTAGCATGCAGTGAATAAGGCACAGAGCCACACATTGAACAATGAAGAGTACACAAAATTTTGAGTAACTGCTCATTAAGCAAGTACCATATATTCTATGAACTGAAGGAGGCAAGGGGCTTGTGGAAAACGTACAGTGCGGTCATCATAATGTATATACATAAGAGCTAAATTAAGTTTGCAAAGGCAACCTTAATTCTAGCATTTCCTCACTTCTGAGTAAGTGGTTTTGCCACCATAATGTTCTTTTAACAACTTTGTTCTGTGTTTATATATATTCTTTATCTGCCTTCTCCATGAAGATTGCTTCAATGTGTTTTTTTCCCCAAAGCCTGTGCCTCCTACAACGAAGACTCTCATAGAATACTCAGAACTGAAGGAAACACCAGAGACATCTACATCCCATAACTTAAGAAAAAAGCAGTCCAGTAGTACTTTAAAGACTAACAAAATTTATTAGGTGGTGAGCTTTCCTGGGGTAGACCCACTTCAGACCGTAGCCATACCAGAACAGACGTAATATTTAAGGCACAGAGAACCAAAAATAGTAATCAAGGTTGACAAATCAGAAAAATTGTGATCAAGGTGGGCAAATCAGAAGAGCAGAGGGGCAGTAGGAGGGTGGGAAGTCAAGAGTCAGATAAAACAAAGTATGTAAAAGAATCCATATAATGAGGTCATCCTTCAGTCATCCAAACTACTGTTTAAACATACATTGAAAAGAGGTTGGATTGAAAGGAGAATTTGGTCATTATATGGATTCTTCTACATACTTTGTTTTATCTTACTCTTGACTTCCCCCCACCGCCCCTCTGCTCTTCTGATTTACCCCCCTTGATTACAATTTTTCTGATTTGTCAACCTTGATTACTATTTTTGGTTCCCTGTGCCTTAAATATTGTCTGTTCTGGTATGGCTATGGTCTGAAGAAGCGGGTCTTTCCCAGGAGAGCTCACCACCTAATAAATTATTTTGATAGTCTTTAAAGTGCTACTGGACTGCTTTTTGTTTTGATAGTATATAGACTAACATGGCTATCTCTCTGTTACTTCATAACTTAAGGTTATAACTTCCATTTGAACTGGACCATGTGCTGTAGATAGACGTCTTGACTTAACAACTGTAAGTGGTGAAGAATTCATCACGTCCTCTGGCTCATCCAGGCTGCTAAATCTGTCCATATCCAAACAAGAGCATCTCATTCGAGATAGGATTAAATTCTCCTTTGCATCCAACCTCTCTTCAATGCATGTTTAAACAGCACTTTGGATGACTAAAAGTCACTTGGTGGATGTGTGACACATAGGCAGTGGGTTGCATCTTACACTTGCCGCTGAATGAAATAAGGGAAAAGTCAAGTACTAACGGGCTATTAGCTCAAGTGGCAAAGACTTGTGATACTGCTTCAATCCCACAATGACATCATTAAGCTATGGATTGTTTCCCTTCCTGCAGACTCATTGGAAGAGAAGGCTAGGTACTATTAGTAGTGGATTAATATTGCCTAGATTATGAGACATGACGGTATAACTGCTACTGTATTTCAGAATGCTTCTGTTTGATGTTTTACAAACATCTGCTTAAGATTTCTGTGCTAATTTAAAGAGGTGAAGGACTCCATTCTTCCCAAAGCTGTCTCAGCTGTAGAAAGTGTCATAACAGTACGAGGCCCCTTCATTTCATCCTTCACCAAAGGGGCTCCAAAGCTCCTCCACTGCTTCTTGGAATGCCAACAGAAATGCATGGCAGGTACAGGAAGCTGCGGGGCCCACAAAAGAAAGGCATGCACAAGGCTTGAAAGATGGATGACACCCAGGAGGTCTAAGCAATAGTACCATTCCTGCAGATTAGGGATGCTAAATGGTTAACTGGTTATCAGAACAGAAGGTATGAGGCTTAGTGGTATGTTTACTGGATGCCTGTTAACATCAGCAGCAGCCAGATGCATTGGGCTAGAGGGAGGGGCTGGCATGCAGGATGGAGGGATGCCACAACTGTAGCTGAGCAGGGCTGGACAGTGGACCCTAAGTTAAAAGGTTAACTGCTAACATCTAATCAGTTAACCATTTTAACATCACTACTCCAGATCTGATTACAACTTAACCAGAACACACCAGCAGATACATATTCCTTTATTTAAATAATCAAAACAAAAACCTTACCCCAAAAGGCGTTTTTGCCCCAAAAAAGGAAGACTTCATGGAGAGCCCATGAAGTCCACCAGAGACTTGGTGACTGCCATTGATTTGACATGGAAGCTGTTCAGATATTATGATGATGGGCAGCAGGATAAATACTACAATGCTTCCACTGGAGCTGAAGGTGCAATGTTCATCTTGATTGGATGTACCCACACTAGATGGGATTAAGCTGGCAAGCTAATAATAGAAGTACAGCTGCAGCTGCACAAACAGGACTAGCTAATCATCCTGAATCAGGGTCTCAGTTGGGATTGTAATTGGATAGCTAGCCCATCCAGCTGCTCACACCTTCTCCGGTGTCCTGTTATTTTTAGCACTCCAGCTTGACTGGAGCTAGCATGGGTAGGTCTACCCAACTGGGAAATTACACCTCTCATGCCAATGTAGACATACCCTAAAGACAGACAGATTACATAGTTAAAATACAGCAGACATATATAGGCATCAATGCTGGATGGTGAAAGTAATCAGAGACACGGAGAGTGTTGTCCAAGAGGAGAGCCTGAAAATATTTAGGCCTGTGTGGTTCACAGGAGAGGAATAAAAGGGGACATGATAGAGTGGGGTGAGCAAAAATATTCATGGGGGGGGCATTCCAAGCATTTTGATAAGTGGTCATTGGCTGCACTTTGCTATTATATTAGTGGAGGGAGTGTGTGGTCTAGAAGGGCGTGTGTGAAGGGGTTCCAACTTGGGGCAGTGGTGCGGAGAAGATGCAGGGTCTGGGAGGGAGTATGGATGCAAGAGGGGGTTCTAACCTGGAGCAGTGGTGCAGGAGGGAGAGCAGGACCTGGGAGTGAGTGTGGGTGCAGGAGAGGGTTCTGACCTGAGGCAGGGGATGCAGCATGCAGGCTGTGGACCTAATTGAGAGATGTTTGCTAGCATAGGCAGCTCGCAACCAGCTGTGCAGTGAGGTGCTCCAGCAGGTGAGCTGCCTGCATGTTGTGGTCACCCCTTGTCATTGAAAGTGGCCGGCTGCTGCTGGCAAGCATGGCTGCATGCCCCTGCGAGAAGGTAGGCAGGGGTCTCTGTGTGCTGCTTGCACCCACAAGCACCACCTCAGAACTCCTAATGGTGGTTTTCGTCCAATGGGAGATGTGAGGATGATGCTAGGAGCAGGGCAGTGCACAGAGACCCGCTGCCCGTCTTCCCCCAAGGGTCACACAGAGACACATGTGACAGCAGCCTAAGGACACAGTGCTTCCTGGAGAGGTGTGGCTGATGCCATGGCAGGAAATGTGATGGCCCTGCTGGGCTACGGGACATTTTCTCCAGCCCCCATCTGGAGGGTCATGGTGGTCTGGAGGAAAACATTTGGTAGGTCAGATCCACACCACGGGCTGAATTTGCCCACCGCTGTGATGGAGATATAGAAAATAATGAATGGTAAAGAGAAGCTAAGTCCATCCAGTCTATTAACCATTTCTTACCATTCCAGAATGAGAAGAAAATGCCAAACCAGCCTGATTTGCTTCTATAAGAGGTAATTGGTTTGGTGGATAGGAGGGAATGAGGTAGACAATGAATCTGAATTTAAGTAAGGTTTTTGACACAGTCCCATATGCTCTTCTGATAGGTAAGCTGGAGAAATGTGGACTTGGTGGAACAAGCATTGAGGAGATACAGAATTGTTTAGAGGCAAACCAAGGGTAACTATGAATGGAATGATGTCATATGGGAGGAGGTCTCAAGTGGGATTCTGCAGGGATCTGTTCAGAGTCCAGCGTTAAATATTTTTATAGATGCAGTCAGAAGAGCATACTGACCAAATATGTGGCTAACATGAAGCTATGGGGAGTTGCCAATGCTTCAGAGGATACAGCTATAACTCAGAAGGATCTGGATAAAGTGGAGAACTGGGCTATAGACAACAAAATGAAATTCAGTAAAGATAAGTGTAAGGTGCTACCTGTAAGGAGGAAAAACCAAATGCACAAATACACAATGGGAAGCAACTGGCTGGGGAGCAGCACTGATAAGAAGGAGCTGGAAGTAATTTTATTTGAAAATGTACCTCAGTTTCATCTGGTAGCGTCTCAGTTCAAATTAGGTGAATGTGCGATTTCCTGATGGACTTACTCATGGAGGGTTGTGTTTGTACTATCTTTCTGCTTCCAGGAACAGGGACTCCATCCTCATGGAAAGAAAAATACTGTTATGTCTGTATTTGGGGAATCAAATTAGAAAAATCAGGGCAAGCCTTTAAACATTTATCTGGAGTAAATCAGCTACAAGGGAATGATAGCATATAAATAAATAAAACCTTTCTGCTGGCTGGTGTCAGCAGCAAAAAAGACCAGCATCAGTTATATAGGGGTTCCTCCTAAAAACCAAAATAACCTCAACTGAGGCCCACCCAGAATCACCCTACAGGGGTCTAACTGGGTCAGGTATCACCTGAGCACTCCCTCATGGCTAAGGCTTTGGCACTCTGCCTCTTCCCTTGTCCCCTCTTCAGAGCTCCTTAAGAACTGCACTGGCTGTCTCCTGGGGCTGACACTCCTCCTGCCTGGGGCTCATTCCACAATGAAAGAGTTCAGAAGAAGGCCCTCACTACAGCACACTCAGCTCTGGAGTCTTCTATCACACCTGGAGCTCAACTGTTGCTCTAGTCTAGTCTGCATGAAGCCACCCTCCCTAGCTAGAGCTCTGCCGTCTGACTGTGGCTTCCAGGCTCAAATCATTCCCTTAGTCAGAGCCCCGCTGCCGGAAACTCCTACTCACAGTAGCTCTTCTTTACCACAGCTTCCTCTGTCCTGTTGCCCATCCACCTCTCGATGTTTAGAGGATCAGTTCCAGAAGGACATTGCCCTTTACTATGGCTGCCTGCCAGTCCGCTGCCTCTCTCTCGCTCCAGGACCTGTAACGTCCTCTGTGGTTCAGCCCTCCAGCCAGGTTGCTCAGCATGGCCCCCTGTCTAGGTACAGTCTGAAAAAGTCTCCGTCAATCCCAGACAGTCTTCCAGTTCGCACCCTTGCTAGGGCCCCTTCCCCAGTGTGGGATAGGAGAGTCCAGGCCAGCCTCTGACTCCATGTTCCAGCCCAGAGACCCTCTAACAGAAAGCCAATGTCTGTTCACCCCCCAGCCTAGCTACTTGCCCCTTAGGCTTTTTCCCTGGCTGGTGAGCTATCTTCTCCACACTGTTCTGCATCTGAGCCAGGCCCCCCACTCTACTAAGCAGAGAGTGACCCAGACTTCCTCCAAACTGCCCTTGCTGCTTCCAGCTTCCCAGGTTTTATTGTTACTATACCATACTATACTACACAGGCCAGGCCTGCTCAGGTGAGCTTCCTTCTAAACAAGGCTCCCTGCCTACCTCTTTCCTTTACTGCTTAATAGGTTAATAGGCCCATCCATTAACACCTTCAGAGCAAGGGTAGAGAAGACTCCCCATCACAGGCCTCATCAAGGCCGTTAATGTGGCAACAGTGAGGCTGCAGGTCCCTCTGAAGGGGCCATTTCACCTGGTGACAATGGGCAGAACGTCCCCGCACAACCGCCCTGAGTCCAGGGTTTTAAAAAAAAAAGAATTTCATTAAACTGTAATAGACTGAAGCTGAGCAAAGCAGCAATGAAAAAATTAATAGTGTCCATCAGGACAGACTCCCACCTGCCCAAAGTGTCTTCATCCCATCCTTAGTCCTCCTCCTGCAGCTGCGGTTAATATGTTGCAGCCACTTCCTCTGTGTATTGAAAATAATATTGGACAGTTGTAAAAATTGTCCAATGCCACTTTAAATTTTGGGGAGTGAGATTTCCTGCTCCGGCTTGGAGGCTAGACAGCTCTGTAGGGACTCATGCACTCTGGGCCTAGCAGCAGCCAGCTTGCAGATGCTTAGGTTTAGAGTAGCGGTTCTCAAACTATGGATGCGTCTCCCAAGGGAGGCAGGAGCTATGTGTGTGGGTGGGAGGCTGGGTTGCTCATTTTTTAAGACCTCTAGCTGTCAAACTTAGGGGGCTCAGGCTCATGGAGGAAGGCTGTGGATACCTGGGAAGAGCGGATAAAGTGGGTTAGCCTGAATCCTAAGACCCGGGCTCAGGCTCTCCTTCCCCCACCCCTCAGGGTCTCACTAGGCCGCAATCTAATTCCTGAACCTGGAGGTGGCTTTTGGCTGTTAGCAGCAGCACAGAATTAAGGATGGCAATGGGGCATGAAGTCTGCTGTGAAACGTGATACTGCTTTTTCACACTGCCATCCTTACTTCTCTGCCGCTGCTGCTGGCATGGTACTGCCATCAGAGCTGGGCATGTGGCCAGCAGCTGCTGCTCTCCACTCTGCCTCCAGAACTGGGTGGTGATGTATGTCCTTGTGGGAAAGAGAGAGCTTAAATGACCACAATCATGAAAAAGGGGGGCCCAATCAAATAAGTCTGAGAATGACTGGTTTAGAGTAAGGCTGTCTGCCTCTCAGTTTTAGGAAAAAAATCTGCTTGCTCTCTCTCTCCCTGGTTTCTGGTTCTTGTGTACGTTCTTGTTCTGAATTCTAATAAATAAAGCAGTCTTATGTTACACTTTCCTCTTCCCTCCACCCTACGTTTGTTTTCCAAGGTTGATGCAGTCCAAGAACTGCAGCCCAGGAGGGGTACACTGCCTCAGTCACTCTGAAGGGTCTGTTATCTAACATAGCTGCAGTGATTGTTCCTTAACTGCTGGGAAGGGAAGCCTGTTCCGGAGTTCTGTAAGTCAACTGCTGCTCTCTCTGGCATCAGCCAAGTCCACTGCAGCATCAGCAACTAAATTCGACACTGTCTCAGCTCAATACTCTCTGCTGCCTCAGAATGGCCACTCCTCACCTTATCACCCTGACGCCTTTTCTGTCATAATGATGCCTCTGTGAAAAGCCTTTGGGGGAGACATCAGGGTTGTCTGCAGCCCTTAAAAGAGTACTTACCACCAAACAGGCACCCCTGCTGGAAGATGCAGTCCCCTTTGATTACTTTTAGCTTGTCTAGCTTCTCTTTGCCAGCAGTGCCTGGCTGTAATCTTGGTCAGGGTGACCCTTCAACCTAGGAACAGTTGGTGTAGCTTTCTAATCCCCTTGTTTCTAAACAGGGTCAGCAGCATTTCATTGCACCTCAGCTACAATTGTATTTTAATCATACTGCCTTATGCACATGCAAATGAGGCCTCACCTGTACAGTCACTTCCCCTTACTCATCAACAGATGGCAGCAGAGAGTTCCATTTTGTGGCACCCCTGTGATCTATGGTTCTCAAATCATATACATACCTATCTCATGGAGCTGGAAGGGACCCCAAGAGGTCATCAAGTCCAGTCCTCTGAGCTCTTAGCACCCTCCCTGTCAGATTTTTTTAACCTATTTGCCCCAAACCCCTACATGGGCACTCACAACCTTGTGTTTACAAGGCCACTGCTCAAACCACTGAGCCAGCTGAGATGTGTTCTCCCTATTCACCAATATGTGTCAATAGTGAACATCCTACTCTAGAGGGCTTCTGGCTGCAGGGTTTACGTCTAATCTAATGTAACATACGAATTCACCCAGGGACTTAAACCACAGAGTTAAGAGTGAAATTGGTTGTAATAAGAGTGTGGAAAGTAATGGGATGATGTGTTTATTTACAACCACTAGATGTCTCTGTTCACAGGTTATGGTGCCTGACAGACAAAGGAGAGAAAGCTGTATCGGAGGAAGTGGGTCTTTGCTCACACACATACGCATCTCACAGAACTGGAAGCGACCTCAGGAGGTCAGAGAACCCAGTTCCCTGCCCTCTTGGCAGGACCAAGCACCATCCCTTTTTTTTTTTTTTTTTTATTTGCCCCAGATCCCTAAATGGCCCCAGCAAGGATTGAACTCACAAGCCTGGATTTAGCAGGCCAGTGCTCAAACCACTGAGTTTATGCTCCAAAATAGCTGTTAATCTACAAGGTGCCAAAGGACTGCTTGTTGCTTTTGAAGATCCAGACTAAGTTGTCCACCTCTCTGATGCAAGCTGGAACTGAAGCCGCATGGATGTCTGTTCATAGGTGTCTCTAGGTGTTGCTGTTTTCCTAAATGAACACTCCTGTTTGGAATGGGCTCTAATTCCACATTTGTTGATATCCAGGTCATCTTCTGGCATTTTGTGAGATCCTCTAGCAAAATTACCCTCCTAAAATGGCTGGTTTATGGAGAGCATAAGTGGAGCCCTGGTCTCCACTATAACAATTAGATGCTATCCCTACAGAAGAGCAAAGTTTATTACTTATTTGTTTTAACAGACAATTTAAATAAGAGGTCAGACTGTTATTTATTTAGTATGGGAAAATAAATCAATTTAATTCAAATAATGGACTGCTAATCAAGATCAGGAAATGCTATTATCAATGGTTCAGACATATTTCTTCATTCAACACATAAAGATATTTAAAGTTATGTGAGAAATTTCCACTTTTCTTTCCAAAGGTCTGAAAGAAACGCTGAGTAGATTTTTTTGGGTTTAAAATGTGATAAATTAAAATTCTAAACTGTTTCTTCAATAGCAAAGTATTCTTGTTATATAAATTAGGACATTAATTGTATTCAGAGTTTGTAGCAAGTACAATCACACAATCTGTAACATTAAAGGGAAATGCCTTTTCCTTGAATTATTATTTATTTTGTGTCTTGCAGCAGAAGTTATAAGCTCCGGTCAGGGTCCGATTGTGCTAGGAGCTGTACATAAGTAGTTTGTTTCTGCCTGACTGTCAAATCTAAAATTTTACACAAACAGAATTCTTATGTCACCTGAAAATGACAAATGTTCATGGACCGCTCTCAGCTTCCTTGTTTACTCAAAGCATCTATGGAGGTTACTAAAGTAAAGGGATACCGTTCATTGTTCACCACCAAAAATACTTTTTAGAAGTAAATAGAAGAATTTTTTAAACTTGATCAGATCTGAGTTTTTCTAGCATTTCTCCTGCAAAAGTTAGTGATCTGAGGAGCCCGTATAGCAGTGCACCTAACCTCGTTCCCATCGGAATTTTAAACATTTCTGGTATTAATAGTGACTGGAGAAACTCAGCCTTTTGAACTTGGATCCTGACAGGAAAGTAAAAAAATTAATGTACTTTTAAATGACTTATTTTGTGTTATGTACAGTGCTTTGAAGCAATAAAGTGTTAGATACAATAATATTTTGTTTTAAGACACATACCTAATTTTTAAGAACCATGTGCCAGTTTTGGGGGTCATATAGACCCACAGCAGAGTGCAGACATTCTAAATTTGCACCAACAGCTTCCTCCACATTCCTGTGTGGATTTGCCCTCATACAGAACCCACGGATCCCTAAATTCTGCTTCTACACTGACACCCATCATCCGCCCTCAGCTACATGGCAGCAGTGCATATGTGGGAATGTGTGCATAAGTTAATATGGAGCCCCTGCCCCCGAAACACTCCTCCTGCTTCCCCTTTACGTCCCCTCTCAGAACCTCAGATTTTGTACCCTTCACATGAGGCTATTTAATGAGGCTATGTCTACCCTGTAGCCATAACTTGAAATATCCTATGCAATTTGTGCAAAGCAAATTGCATAAATTATTTCAAGCTAACTTATTTTGAGCTTGGTGCCATCTAAATGGCACCAAAGTTCGAAATAACTGGCTATTTTGAAGTTTCTGCTCCCCTCTCATGATGAGGGGTAGCAGAAATGGAATACCACACGTAAAATAGCATTGCTATTTTGAGTGTGGTGTTTGGCCACAAAGTTGATATTTCGAGATACATCTGAATCCCAAAACAGCAACTATAGTGTAGCCGTAGCCTGAGTGAGGAGTCTAAGCTGTTGCCTGCATTTATTTAGAGTTGAAAGGTATTTGCGTTCACCTCTCTGGTGCATTCAGATTTCTTTATCAAATTTGGTTTGGAGCTGCAAAATCATTAATTGAAAAGACTCAAGGCAGAAAATGCCTGTGAGTTACTGGATCCTAAATGCTCTAGGTACCCGAAGAGCAGAGCTGTAGCTGAAGTAAATTGTCACCACCCCATTGACATTGATCACATGATGAGTATTTACTCCAGCTGACAATGTGCCACCAAAGCCACAGACCCGTCTTTGTGAAGGGCTTCTTGGTCTCTGACAATTCATCACAGGACAACCATCGATTTTTCACTGTGAGAGGCTTTTCCCTTTCTTTTTATTGCCAGCAATACCAGTTGCCAGCATTAAACAATGCAACACGCGCTCATTTGTTTGAAACCAAAGCCTTAGACACAAAATAACATTGGAAAGAACAAGTGAGGGAGGATGGCGACTCAGCACTTAGGAAGGGAACATTTTAAATCCATTTAGCAGGAGGGTAGCGCTGGAGTGCAACAGGCTTTATGCATTCAGACACAACAGGGTGTGCATTGTTGTGCCATAATTGCCCGTCTTGGGTGCATGTGGTGTAAGGCAAGAGGCCAACAGCTGAATGCTTTAATTCAGCCGCACAAGAAATGAGATTTAGACAGAACAATGTGTGTGCCTGTTGTGCCTTATTGTCATTATCAAATGGATCTGTAGTGGTGGTGTTATAAATAGGAACAACTGGTGACAAAGCCGCTGCTTTGAATCACTTTGGAATCAGTACTTTTATGTTGTGGTTCCTGAGGTCAGACCTATTTAGTGGCTGTATTTAGGCCAATGGGTCTGACTCACTGCTAGCCAGTCCACATCACATGATTTCTGAACCCATTTTATAATATGGTGTGGTGGCAGGGGTTTCACAGTTGTCTCCAATAAGGGGAGCTGGGAATTCATCCGGGAGCAGGTCCACATGCCTTAAAGGGGCAAGGATGGAGTGGCTGGTATTTGTGCCCATCCTACGGCTCATACAGCCAAGTATTTCCTCTGTTGCTCCAAGGACTTACTATGTTGTTTTGGCTACTGAAGTTCTCACTCAAGTAAATGGTAAAACTTCAATTTTAATCAATGGAAGCAAGATCTGGATCTTTGCTGATACCCAGTACTATTTTCAGATTCACATGAGCATAACTGAGTGACACACCCTTCCATCCAAGGATCTCAAAGCACTGACAACATTAATCCATTAAACCTCACCACAGTGCTTCTAACAGGAGGATAAATTACAGCCACATTGTAGATGGTGAATGGAGAAGCAGAAGTCCAGACTCCGATGCCCTTGTTCACAAAGGGTAGAACTGAACTCCATAAACAGTCTCATTAAAGTTGATAGGACTATTCACGGAGGAAAGTGCAACTCAGTGTAAGCAAAGTACCCAGCTCCGGGAGCTGAAGTGTCTTGCTTGAGGACCCTCAGCAAGCATCAAAAGAGTTGGGAATGCAACAGACTTCTAGGAGGCATGTGCCAACAACCAGACTCCCATCCTCTCCAGCATATGTTACTTTTGCCCTAAATCTAACACATAACACAAATGGTAATCATTCTGTTTAAACAATATGTCCTGAATCAAATAGCCCCCCATTCTATTTTGTGTCACTGTGGCTTACTTAGCAGAATCTCAAAAAAGAGGGTGGAGACCACTCAAATTTCCTAACAGGCTCAAAAAGGTCTGGCTGTCTTTTCTTTTTAAAAAAAATCAGTAAAAAGTCTGAGCATTTGGCTATTTGCAACTGTCATGTAATTATTACTTGTTTCCAAACAACAGTGTAATACAGAGCCAAAACAGATGAATTTGGTGCCAGGCAGCATCACACAATTTCTTCATAGTCTGTGGTTCTACAGGGATAGTTCAGAAGCAATAAAAGTCATATAGTAGCAATGTACGATCTAGGTTAATACAATCTATTTCCATCTCAGATGGGTCTTTGGGAGTTGAAGGACATTCACGGGTGCTAGCATCCTACAGAATGAGCTGCTTTCAGGGGTCTCTGTAGTATACTTTACCTACACACCTGCACGTTGCTACTTTAAAGTTTTAACCTCAGGCAGTATTCTGCCAACAACTTTCAGCCTGAAGTGCTAATTGACTATCCTAGTGCGAAGAACCACCGAGCATGGCTGGCTTGCTTCTCTGCCACTGAAAACCACACCGTGCCTAGTTTTCTTTTACTCAAGCTGCTTCATAAAAAGAGTGAGCCAGCCACAAAGGGGGCTTTGTTATATTGTTGGATACCACCAAAGTGTGTGGTTCTCTAGACCGCACATCCCATTGCATCACAGGCAATGATATTAGACAATGGCAGCACTGCCTGGTCCAAACTGCGCTAACGTTCACTGGTACAAATGCAGAATATTTTCTAATGGAGTCATTAAGTTCCTCCATTTATATGAAAAGCAGAATCTGGCCCTTTGTTTTGCTTATCACATTACTGAAAACCATCGACCACTGCTAATTCAGTTTGCTTCAGGCATTCGTTGTTCTCCAAAGACAGAGGCCCAGATGAGGACTGAGCACCTAAAGACTTCTGAGGATCTGCACCAAAGTCTTTGAAGAATTCTGCCCATTGGCCGTCAAAGGAAACAGAATTCGTGCTCTTCATGTGTATAGACTTAGAATCATAGAATAAGAGGGTTGGAAGAGAGCTCAGGAGGTCATCAAGTCCAATCCCCTGCTCAAATCAGGACCAAGACCAACTAGATCGGCCCAGCCAGGGCTTTTCCATCGTAAGTGGCATTACTCCTGCCAAGCACTTGAGCACAGGAGTAGCCCTTACTCACATGCTTAAATCTAAAGATGTGCCTAAATGCTTGGCTGGATAGGGACTTTCATGGTATTCTAAACCGAGGAGTAATACACACTGAAGTCTATAGCTAGAGAATTTGGCTCAAGGACAGCAGCATTAGAACCTTGACCTGCTTCTGTCTCTGTCTCTGTCTCTCTCTCTGTCTCTGTCTCTCTCTCTCTTGATCTGGAGCATAGCTAATGGAGTGGCATTTGAGAAGACACTTCCAAATGCCACCACTTCCGGCCTCCTCAATAGACATGACAGAAGTGTCTACTTGATGGCAGAGCTTGCTGAATTAAGATAGTTTCATAGTTCAGGAGTGATGAGGTGCAGCTCCAAAAGTGCAGTATATTCAAAGTGCACCATGGTCTTCAGTGCTTACATGTTGAAAAGCTCCAGGGCAAGGGTCTTGAGAGAATGATTTTGACCCTGTCATGTTGCCATGTTGCATCTGACAAAGTGGGTCTTGGCCCACGAAAGCTTATGCTCCAAAATATCTGTTAGTCTATAAGGTACCACGGGACTTTTTGTTGATGTTTACATAGGGAAATTTCTAGCTGTGTGAAATCCCAAGTCTCAAAAATGCCATTGAGTTCATGCAATACTTGCTGCGTAATTAAAACTCTGATTCATGCCCACTTTTGATTTGTTCTACGAAGGTGAGAGGCAGGGAATGAGCAGTTGATTGGCTCCAGCCTTTTCCCTCCTCTCAGGGGCGTGGATCAATGCTAAAATTGCACTCACTGCTGGGTCCCTGCCCACGGAAGCTAAAGAGCCAACTAGCAGACCAACAGTGGTGGGTAATGAATACAGATCACATGACACCTGAGGCACATTACATATGTGCTGTGAAGAACAATTAGCCATCGTGGCCTGGGTGGGGTGCCACCATTTGCTGCTGGCTTAGGCCAGTACCAAATAACTGTTCTGCTGGAGCAAGGACCCAGAGGAATCAGTGTGACTTAGAGCAGTGTTCCATGGAACCCTGGGCTTCTGCAAAGTGAAAATAAGGGTTTGGCATGAAAACAGTAAGAGATCAGCAATCAGCAGCTCCAGAGCTGCATGCAGCTCTAAGAAATCATTTGTGACTCCAGATACAGGCACTGCTGACTCCTCTTCAGCTCCTTGCCCTGCCACTTCTGAAAGAGTAGAACTAAATAGAATTGGTTTAACAGCCAGCAGGAGGAATCCAGCTATTAAACTAACTGATTTTAGTTCCATTATTTCAGTGGCAACAGGACAGGGAGCCACAGAGAGCCAGACGGGTCCTGCGGTTCCTGCCTCATTCTAGCCTTTCATTGGCTGTGACTGGCCTTGCACATTGCCATAGGGCTGCCAATGAAATTTGGCCCTTGGGACTAGAGTCAGAAGAGCAGCAGTGCTGGCTATGGTAGATTTGTCCACCTTGTTGGGTGAGGTAACGGGAGGCGCTAACTCAGGAGGAGTTTGTTCAGGCAGGGCTAGGCTGGAGGCCCTCTGTGGGTGGATGGGTTAGTCCCAGGCACCAATCTGGGGCTGAGACGAGTTAATCCTAGGGATGGTGGTGGGTAGGTTTGGGGCTGAGACAGGTTAAGCCATATATAAGCCTGTTATTAGGGGTTCTGCAAAATTCTTTTGAGTTTAAAAGGATTCTATGGCCAAATAAAATTGGGAAACACTGACTTAGAGGGTCTCTTGGGAATAAAGTGCCTCCTGGTGCTATTCTGAGGACGAATTTGTGCCCCATGCCTTGCTCACTGCTGTGTCAAATGTCACAGCATAGTGCACAGAATAGATTGCTCATGGTTATAATCTCTCTAGGCTACTACATGAAAAGAAATACGTATGGATTTTTTAAAAAAATATAAACAAGCTTTAATACTAATTGTTTTCAAAAATTAATTAGCTCCTTCAGCTACCCTACAAGTCTAATCCTTTCCTGTCTCTTCTGGCATCATAAGATCATCACAGATGTGAGCATTAATGAACAAAGAAAAGATGCAGAAACAGACAAAAGCCGCCAGAAAAAAATTCTTCCATCACAAATATGTCAGGAAAAATTATGTAAAGTAGAAAAATAAACAAGTTCTGACTTCTTCATGCTTAAAAAACACATCTATTAAAGAGAACGGAGGATTTATTTTGTTTTCTTAAAACATTCCAATTATTTTTAAAAGGTATCAGCTATCTATCATCTGCTGGGGCTTAATGGGGCTGTAAAATCACTTTCCTGTGGTGTTGGATTTATGCTACTCAATTTTTTAATAAACCCATGCAGTAAACCCATGCAACCAACCAAATATCTGCCTCAGCAAGAAAGGGACACGACTGATTACTGGATCCTAGATGCTTTCACTGTAATGTTAGGATTACAAGGGATGAGAGAAGCATTATTGCAATAACTAACCTTTGGACCAGTGAGTTCTAACAATTTAAAAGATGGTATGTCTTGTAACAGGAGACAGAAGATGGACAAGATGCCCTGAATCTAGGCTCTCAACTTTTTCTTTACCCTCTTTTCCACACTGCCACCTCCTAAACTCCTTTTCCCCCCACCTATAGCTGGTGTCTAACTGTGATGCCCTTGTCTAGCAATATGGGAAGGGCAGAAAAGTCATAACCAAAACTGAGTCTGCGAGGCCAGGACTTTTGTTTCTCTAGTTCCAGTGGTCCAGAACCTCAAAAGTATTTAGTCTTTTAACTTCCATTTATTTCAATGGTGGATGTGAGGGACATACATGCCTTTGGGAAGCAGGACTTATGTTCCTACTTCTTTTACGTTTGGTTATGAGGTACGAAAATAAAGGAGGAAAGAAATGCTGGAACTTGACTGAGACAGGGAGATGTGGAGAACAAAAAGTATGAAGATGGAGAGCAAAATGTGCGTCAACAGAAGAGTTATCACATAAAGTGCATGGTCAGCCTCACTTGAAACAGAAAGGTTGTTGATTTCCTTCCCTCCATCCCGCTGGGTGACTTCTTTCTGATACATTCATATCATTCTCCCTTCCAGTTAACCTTTAGGTTGATCCAAACATGGGGCAAGACTGATAACCAGTAGTCATCTATACAGCAAAATATATCTTAGAACTGCAGTCTTCTGGAAAGCAATATTAACAATGCAGGTGTGTGTCATGGTTCCTACTTTAAATATCCTAGAAACAAATACTTCCTTAGTCTCCTGACCTTTACGAATAAGGGAGCTTATTGGCAACTCAAAATATCCTAACAGAAAGTAAGAGAGTTACTAATGTCTGAGCTCTCCTAGCAGCATCAAAATTAATAGTTAAGAAAAAGAAATTGACATGGGTTCCAAATATGAATGGAGTATTGGATTGAGTGAGCTAATATCTTTGAAACGAATACCTAAGAAATGTTGGATGAAATGGACATCTTTACAGACATTTGGTCTGCATTTCTGAAATGTGGATGATTAAATCCATATTGTTGGCTTTCTAGCCTTATGCACTACGTCTCTCTTTACATCTTGCAAGAAATTTATGAACAAAGTTATTGTAAATCTGTTCTGTCTGTCTTGTCACTTAGATTCTTCTCAGAAAAGTTACTTTGCCAATGTAGATAAACAATCTCCTGCAGGATTAACACATACTACTTAAAATTCTAAATACAATGGAAGGCCACAAAAATGCCCTGAGTAGAGGAGTTCTGGAGCTTTTTAAAATATCACTCATGATAATAAAAAGTTTATCTGAACCTTCTGGGTCTAGGGAAGAGGGATAGAAGTCATAGAAGCACGATCTCCTACAGGGATTTCCAGTCCTTCCTTCTACTTGCCATATTTTGAGCCAAGAAGCACAAAAGTGTGCAAGAATTACAGACTTGAAAACAATGGTCTGAATTTCAAACTTATTCAAATTTCAGGAGGACTTGAATACAGAGTTTTGGATCAACCTTTTATTGGGTTAGGGATGAAATGCAAACTTAAGATACAGATACGGGTTTGAATTGCCTGCAAAATTTGACGAAGGGCTAATCAGACTTTTTTTTTTAATTTCTGTGTGAAAATTTTTGATTAAAGCATTTTTTTTATTTTAACTTATTTTGATTTTACATGTTTATGTTGAAAAACCAAATCACATGTACTGCGTAAGTAACACTCTTATAGTTGCCAAAAACCAAAACAAACTGGCTACGTCTACATGAGAGGGGTTTTCCAGCAAAACCGAACTTTTGTTGGAAAAAAACACAAGCATCTACTCACAAAATGTGCTTAGTCAACAGCCTGCTGACACCACCCAGCACATCCGCAGGCAGCGTTGTACCTCTTTGTGTTGAGATATTATGCCTTTGTTGACAGTTTCCTGTTGACAAAAAGCTGCGTAGACATTCCAGGGGTCCCTCTGTCGAGAGACAGGGCTTCTGATTCACTGGGAAACCCTGTTTGCGGACCTTCTGGTCAGCCATTCTGTCGAGGGAGGGCTGGGCAGTCTGGCAGCTCTCTGTGGACAGAGCAGATTGCTCTTTCGATCTGCTTTTGTGTGTGGACATGATCTGTCAACAGAGGGTTTGCCAGAAGATCTCTTCTGACAGTAATTTCTGTCAACAGATTGCTGTAGTGTAGACGTAGCCACTGTGGTTTGTGGATTTTCAATTTTTATAACAAAATCTCAAAATGTTTTAGATATTATGAAAAACATCATACAGATGTCCATGGCACTGAAAAGCCATTTTCCACTGATAAACAAAAAACAACCAACAAAATTTTAGAAGGAAAATTTAAAAAACAACTGTCCTTTAAGGGTGGTCAGATCTAGAAGATTTTGGTATGGGTCTAGTATTTTTATTAAAATGAAAGCAAACTGTATTAAAACTTTTCAGAAACTTAAGAGGTTTGATCAAATTTGGTTCAAGAAAAGGATAAAAGTTCACACGGGAAAGCAGAAATCGGTTATCTCCTGAACTGGTTTTCCTACTCCAGCCAGAGATCCACTTAAATATGCACAGAAGAGCAGCCCGCATCTTCTTTCTACTTCTTTATTCACAGTTCTCACATAACTCTGATTAGACAAAGCCTCTGGTTAAAAATAATAACCTGTTAAAGGATGACTGAGAAAACTGCAGTCTTGGTGAACTCGCATTCTGGTAGCCAACCCATAGTGAAAAAAAAAATCTAAAATGGCCATTAATCAGACACTGTAAACCACTGTTCATTACAAACTAAATTTGCTGAGCCTTGGTTTTCATAGTCTTACAGAGTGAGTCAGCTCAACCAATAAGATGAGAAGAAAGAAAAATAATTTAATCAATCAAAATAAATAACTAAATATCTTATTTTTTTTTAAAAAATATACAAATAATTCCAATGGGGTTATTTTATGAAGACACATTTTTAATGAGCCACATGTGCAGACTCTTCTAAGCTCATTAGATTTTGCTGGCTGCTACCACTGCTGTCAAAGCCAACTGATTTCTGAGCAACATTGCAGAACCTTTGTCTGTTTAACTACTCCATTCTGAAGGGAGACTAGGAAGTTCATGGACTTTCTTCCAAGGTTTTGGAAAGTTCAGAACAAATTGACTCTATGCAAAGCTATAGACAGCCATAAATATCAGTCAGTGGGCAAGATACTCTGCTCTGCTGGAGTAAATATAGAGGAACTCCTCCACAGTCAATGGAATTACTCCAGATCTACATCAGTGTAATAGAGCAGATTCTGGCCTTCTAGGTTGTCTCCAGTCCATTCATTTTCTAATTGCAAACAAGAGCCTGATCCTGGTTTACCCCTTTAAAGGGTTGGCCGATGTGACATTCCACTGAGGTCACTGCGGTTCCATACAGGAGCCAGGGTCTGATCAGGAGTGAAAATAAAGGAGTGCTAGAGTTCAGTGTTATTTTATTTTTCCCAACCGCTACAAATCTCGAAATTTGAAGTAGACTGGGAGACATCCTCTCCCTGCTATAGAGCTAGCTAGGTGAGCTCAAGATTTTACATTTGACACAAAATAATTGTCATTCTTAATCTCTTAAAGTAATTCACCAAGAAAGTGATCAGTTTGAAGCAGATCTGTGTACACAATGGCTGCCCAGAGCACAAACTAATCATTTCAGAGAACAGTCCTAATACACCATCAGAAGGGTCATTTAAGTGGCAGTGTTATGAAGGAGGGAACAGGAGGGACAAAGCCACCATGCATGGGTTTGTACCAGTCTACTTGCCAACCTTCTGGCTAGGAGTGGAAGTCTCATTGCTCTAGGTCCCTTCTAAGCCAGGATCCTTAAGGTTTTCAAGCCAACCTTCTCTCTAGAAAGGGAGATCTGGAAAGTGACCCATTTTGAGTACAAAAATAAATTGGGTATTACTTCCCTATCTGGTAGTCATACAAAGCAACAGATTTTCTCTCCCTCCCATGGCTCCCAGTCTGAACAGGTTGGTAAGTATACAGTTCAGGTGAGTGTATTTAAAATGATTTGACTAGCTGTGTGGATTCTTTCTACACAATGGGGTAATTACATAGCCCCACTCGCTATAGAATCTGAACACGTCCACCAGCTGATCCAGCGGGCCTTTGGGTAGCAGCACTGCTGCTCCAAGAACTGCCTGATCCATCTCTTGTTCTATTTTTTCCTTTTATGATTTTGGATGAAGTGGAAATAAGCAAATTATATGCCAAGCAGGATCTGCAAGGCTGACGTATTCACTGATGCTTTCCTCACTAGCCTCACATCAGTCAGAAGCATTTAATAACCTCCTCCAGCCTTTCTTAAACAGATGCTTCCTTAGGTTCCAACTCCTTTTGCTTTCATGCACACACTGTTCTCACCTCAAGGTTCCCACTAGTGGTGATATTTTGGATGGAGCACATCAGGAAAAAAGGGTCCTTGAAAAGGGCCAGAGAGGAACCAGTTCTGTACGTTCCTAGCCTGACTATGTGGGATTTTCAACTATCAATCCTATTTTTCAAGGTTCCCAGTAAAATAAGTGATTAATATTACAGAAGATAAAAAGTTGAATAGGTTCAAATACTGATGATCGCCAGTAGTAATACTTGCTCCAGCTCTTGGGTTCAGATTCCAGAGGGGTACCACCACCACCACCCACCCCTCAATGTTGCCTTATGTTTTCTCTAGGGAGAAGCAGATCTGGCCCTGGTCAATACACTTTAACAGCTGAAGTCATGGGGATGCCAACCAGAAACATAAGGATGAGTAAATCCTAAGGCAACAAGGAGAAGAGTCTGTCAACTGGGAAGCCCCCAGAGATACTGAGCCCTTGCTGATGCCAGTTAGGGTTTGCTGAGCCGCTTGGCCACATCTTCATAGGCTTGCTCAATTTCTTTGTCTGCAGCACAGGTGTTGGTGAATTCGTCCCTGGCATAGGCATTGTTCAGGTATCGCCATAGTCCTGTCATCTCTGATGGGAACTCATAGTTGCGGTATTTCTTAGCCACAATCTGGAGCAAAGACAAAGACAAAATGTGCTGGTTTTAGGCTTTTAAGCTTTGTTCTTTTGGTTACATGATACAGAATCACAGAACACTAGAACTGGAAGGGACCTCAAGAGGTCATCGAGTCCAGTCCCCTGCTATCACAGCAGGACCAAAAGGGAGAGGGAGTCAAAAGGGGCAGGATCCTACAGTACAACGTTTCCTAACCATTGCCATACAAACACAATACCTAGCCTAAGGCTTTGTTTCCTCAAACACTTAGGCTGTGTCAACACTTTCCTTCCTCTTTCGAAAGAGGCATGCACTTGAGGGAAACTGAAAATGCAAATGATGTGCAGATTTACATGTCTAGCACCTCATTTGCATATTCTTCTTTTGAAAGAAGAAAAGCAGTATAGATGCAGCTCTTTCAAAGGTAAACCCAATCTTTGAAAGAACGCTTCTTCCCTTTTTTTACGGGAAGAAGCGTTCTTGTCAAGATGGGGTTTACTTTCAAAAAAGCTGTGTCGATACTGCTTTCCGTCTTTCGAAAGAAGAATATGCAAATGAGACATCAGATATGTAAATTTGCAACTCATTTACATTTTTTATTTCCCTCATTTGCGCACCTCTTTTGAAAGAGGAAAGCAAGTGTGGAGACATCACTACTTTGCAGCAAGCTGGGGCATAACCACTACTCTACACTAGCCTGCTGCATCCTAAATATCCAGGTGGTCGAGGCTGCTATGCACTAAATGTGTGTTTTGATCTTCCCTGCTTTGAAAGAGGAGTACACTTTAAGTGCACTAGGGAACTTTTAGTATGTGGCAGCAAGGTACATGTGGACACTTAATGCACAACAGGCCAGTGTAGAGTAGATTTACAGCTCAGTTTGCTGTAAGCTATGTATTCATGTAGACAAGCAGTAAAAGAAGGCTAATACCACTGCATGGTAACTGATGCCGAATCCTGACTTTGTAATAGGAAACACCATATCCAAAGACTCAAACAGACTACACTGTGTTTTTTTCCCTCACTCCTACAAGCATCACCTCTAACAGCTGTGCTCTCTGGAATGCAATGTTCATAGAAAAAGCCTGGTCTGATGACACTTTAAAAAGGTAGACGGTTTAAAGCAGCATTTCCCAAAGCGTGGTCCGCTGTTCAGTACGGGTCCTTGGAAAAAAAAATACCGGTCCATAGAAAGTATACACATTATCACTATGTAACATTATTATTGTGAAGAAATAATAAACAGTGAAAAATTATTCATTTGGCATTTTTATATGCATTTATATTTTTGGGCCGCAAAAAAAATGTACTGAACTAAAATGAGTCCCAACTATATAAAGTTTGGGAAATCTTCGTAAAGGATCAGAGAAGTAGCCGTGTTAGTCTGTAGCTTTGAGAACAACAAAAAGTCTTGTGGCACCTTATAGACTAACAGATATTTTTGGAGCATAAGCTTTCATGAGTCTTTGCCCACGAAAGCTTATGCTCCAAAATATCTGTTAGTCTATAAGGTGCCACAAGACTTTTTGTTGTCCTGGTAAAGGATGTTACCTGAGGGAAGACTTAAAAAAAACTGAAACACATTCTCCTTAGTCAGACAATCATGGTGGTAGATATAACCATGCACAAACACTGGAAAGACACACACAGCAAGGAGGGGAAAGAACTATTTAGAATGATACGGGGCACCATGACTCTGATATCAAGAGTTAGGTGCCTTAGTATTATCTGAGGCTCATAAAATGAGGAGTACTGGTGTTAACTAGGCAAGCACATCTGCAAACCAGGAAGTTTCCTATCACTGAGATTTATTAGGAGATTTCTGTGGAAACCTAACCATTAGAGACATTTAGGCCTTAATTCAGCAAAGCACTTAAGCACATGCCTTATATATATATATATATATATATAAAATCAATGGGACTCTTGTGCCTAAGGTTAGAAACATGCTTACGTTCTTTGCTAGACTGGGGCGTTTCATCCTGATTGGGCAATGAATTTAATAATACACTGCATGTAACAATCCCGCAGTGACAGAATGGACAAATAGCTTGGGAGGGAAGGATTAGTTAATTTATTGGGTCTTCCCCATCTCTAGTTTTTATGACAGTGTAAAGTTACTGCTTAGCATAAGAGGAATTACATCCATATGTACTGCACAGCTCCTCTCTGTTTTCTAAAGTACTTATTAGAGTTTCCATCCGTTTAGGTTTTTCAAGACAGCTCTGTTCTTACAAGGGATTATGGTTTCTTCTTATTACCAGGATTCCTTCCTTTGGCATGGTCTAGGCAAAATGCATTTCTAAGTTGCATCTATGTACCCGCACCCCTCTCAGAAGTGTTCCACATGTGAACATAGAGGATAGAACCCACTCATCAATACAAGTCGAGATGCACACAATTTCCAAAGGAAGTCTTTAACCAGTGAGAATGTCCTTATATGACTACCTTTCCTGTGTTTTTAAATGGATGTAGGATAACGGTCTCCAGCTATGCTTGTCTATAATAAGAAGATTATAATTTTACAATGGCTGTTTACCTATTTTTCATTTTGCCTTATAGAGATGGGAAGTAGCAAAAGGCCCCATAACGTAAGCTTTAAGCGTTAGCATTACAATGTCTGGCTATGCGTCCATGAATGAAGATGAGCCAAAGAAAGTGCCAAACCAGTGAGACTATTATCACTTTACTTGTGCAAGTGACAATACGCATCACATTCTGTATTCTTGTTTTATATGTGTACAAACAGCTCAACATGGCTTAGCTTATGTTGTGATTCAGGAGCCAAAGTAGATGCAGGACTTGGCTCCACTTTCTAGTTCCTGGCTTGCCAATGTCTACCAGGTACCGTTGGTTTTGGGTTTTTTTTGTTTTTTTGTTTTTTTCTGAAGAAACATGTAATCTGATAAATTGAATAAATACAGCACTCAGAAAACAGAATTATATGCATCCTCTGCACTATATCAGTGACCACTCTGCATCTTAAACCCTGGCTCCCAGAACTAGCTTCCGTCTATTAACTTCACTATGTGAAATACCGACTGACTAGTTCCTTTTAGGATACGCATGGATGGGAATGGATAGGGTAAAAACTGAGAGTCTGGAGACTCAGTATTCCAGTCCTGGATCTGCCACTGACTCACTGTGCGATCATGGGCAAGTCACATTAAGCTCTCTCTTTCTCAGTTTCCCCATCTATACACAATGAGGCAAATGACGCTGAGCCACTATTGCACACAGTTTTCTGATCTATAGAAAAAAAAAAAGCATTAGGCATATGTCTACACTGCACTTAGACATGCAAGGCTGGCCTGTGACAGCTAACTCAGGCTTGCAGGGCTCAGGATGTGGAGCTGTTTAGTTGTGATAAAGACATTCCTGCTCAGTCTGGAGCCAAAGCTCTGGGACCCTCCCACCTCACTGTTTTCTAGCATTCTGGCTGTACCTCAAACAGCCTCTCGCCTGAGCTCCCCCAGTCCAAATCAACTAGCAGTTGTAGGCTGTGGCTACACTGCCCTTCCCTTACAGAAGGGGCATGAAAATACTGCCGATCAGAAATGCAAATGAGGCACAGATTTAAATATCGCATGCCTTATTTTGCATACTCGTGTGGTATCTTGATTGCAGAAAAGCTGATTTTGAAAGCAAAAACAGCCATATAGACGGGGTTCATTTGAAAGGAAACCCCCACTCTCAGAAGCACCCTTCTTCCTAATGTAGTATAGAGGTGCCCTCAGCTTTAAGCATTATTTTCATACCTATGTAGTGTTACTTGGTCATGAACACACAACAGGCATGGGCAATCATTTTTGATGAGAGGGCCACTCCAAGAATTTGGAAACTGGTCAAAGGCCGCACGCTTCCATGATATTAATGGAGGAGGGGTGGGGTCTGGAACAGAGGTTGGGTACAGAAGAGAGCCTAGGGTAAGGGACTGAGTTACAGGAAGTGGGGTCTGGGAGGCCTGGGCGGGAGGTGGGTGCAGGAGGCAGTTGTGACCTGAGGCAGGGGACTGGAGTGCAGAGTCTGGGAGGGGGCAAGGGTGCAGGAGGAGGGGCAGAGGGTCTGGGTTACAAGGAAGATGGAGATAGGAGGGAAGGCAGAGGGCTTGGGTTAGTGAGGTATGGGTGTGCAAGTGGGGAAGAGGATCTGGGCTATGTGGGATCTGGGTGAAGCACTGCGGGGCAGAGGATTGGAGGAGGGAGGGATTGGGGTCCCAGAGGCAGGATCTGCTGAGGAGACTTACCTGGGTGACTCCGGGCCAGCAGCCCAGCAAGTTTCTTAGGCAGGGCTCATGTGTTCTCTGAATAGCCCCAAGTCTGAGGGGAGGGGGACTTTGTGCACTGCTTGTGCTTCAGACACAAAGCTCCTATTGGCCAGAAACCATCCAATGGGATTGTGCTGGGGACCTTCTCCCTCCTCCCTCAGGCTTGCAACTGCTGCAAGACAAAGAGGGAACCCACTGCTGCTTTTCTGAGTGGGCCTGTGGAGGCGGGGCAGGCAGGGAGCCAGCCTGAGGTTTCCCACTGTATTCCCAGGCCAGATCTGGAGATTTGGTGGGCCGGATCCAGCCCATGGGCCACATTCTGCCCAGCCTTGACATACACACAATAGTCAAAATAAGATAAAACTAATTTATAAAAATATTCCAGTGGAAAGAAAGAATCTGGATGACACGGCTTTGCAGCTGTCATGGCAGCTGGCTTTAAAAATACACTTCCTACCAAGGAATACCAAAAGGCCACAAAGCTTATATACCCCTGTTTTGTAAAACCAATGTGTGGGGGCTGGGAGTGCAGAATGGGGGAAACGGGGTAATGGCAAGACAATCAGTCCAAGCAGGTGCACAGTTTAGTTCAGAGAGTCAGATGTGATCTGATACCAACTCAACGGAGCAAAAAGGAAATATAGTGACAGAGTGCAACGAGTGCCCAAGATTAAAGACAAATATTTTTAAATAGCTCACATTAAAAGCAAACTGGCTTGTAGAATATCAGCTGTAAGATATGCTGGTGTGTTCCTAGTAGCTCCAGATAGCACAAGCTTCTGCTCTTTCCTTCCTGAAAACCCAGACACCACAGAAAGCTGCATATAGAAAGGCCTCAAGCTCTTCCTCTTTCTGCCTTCACTCTGTCCTTCATTCATAACCCTGGTCATTCCCCTGCTATGTATATTCTTCAGGATGGGGAACTGAACTCCAACAACCCAACCGTATCTGGCAGAGAAGAAACATTCAGCCTGCTCTGACCCTTCCGCATCTGCCAGCAGAGGGGAAGATAATGCTGTGAAGAAGAGGACTTGTGAATTTAATTGGCCATCTCCCTTTTACCTCGTAGGAAGGGCTATAAATGCTCAACTGGCTTCATAGCCTGTTAATGCACCTGCTAGGCTTAGGTTTGGCTGTCAGAGCAATAAGGAGAATCCTGTTTCCCCTACCTTACTTGCAGCATACATCCCATAGAACCCCAAACCCTTACTGCGTGACCCAGAACAGTGAATAGAAGAGACAGAGTCTCTGGCTAGGTAGGGAAGCGGCATGGGTGCAGGAGGACGTGCATCAGGTTGAGGTTATGTTGGGAATGGGTGCAGAAGGAGGGACAGAAAGATTAAGTTATGTGGGAAGTAGGCACAGGAGGGAGGGCAATGGGTGTGGGTTATGTGGAGTATGGGGCACAGGAGGGGAGATGTAATGCAGCAGCCTATTTTTCCCACCTCACAATGCCTGGGAGATTACTGGGAGTCTCACGTTAATGTGAACTCTTTCAAGCCTTTTCAGATCTTGTTTAATTTTCTTTGCACTTTTGGGCAACATCTTAGGACCTTATTGTATATAGACCAGGCTCTTTCCTATTAAAAACAAACAAAAAAACAAACAAACAAAAACAGGGACTGGCAGACAGAATAAAAGCCTTGCTGTGATAGCTCAGATTTACTGACTTGGGTACTTTACTCTCAATCCATATTTGCTTGTCCAGGAGATGTGCCTTTTACCTTAACAACATGAAGTTTGGGCAGGAGGTTGCAATCAGCAAGCGTCAGCTCATCCCCATCCAGAAACTTGCGCTTTGATACTTTCTCCTCTTCGGTGCTGTCTGCATCAATCTCTTCAGGCAGAGGTGTTTTCAGATAGTCGTCCAGCTTCTTTAAAGCCTTTGTCAAACCTCTCTCAAGGCCTTTGTCAACAAACAAATAAATTGGAGGGTGGGAAGAAAGAAAGAAAGGCTTAGAAACATTCTCCTTCACACGTCCATTGTGATGAAGCTAAGAGCACATGTTTTGGCGTGGGGTTCTGTTTGTGCGGCAGCCCAGTGGAATCTGGCTGTCAATCAGTAACATGAGAATTGTCTCCAGGTAAAGCTAATCTGCCAGTGACATAGGTGGCTGTTAAGAAGGGTCCCTCCCTCCTATCAGTAGAGCAATGCAGAGGGACTCTGGAAGGAGAAAAGGAGGTGTGGTTATGATGGTCCTACACTGCATTGATCCTAGGCTATGATTTTGGTCTACTGCAGCCATTTGATATTAAGGTAAATTGTCTAGATCTCAAGGTTGTTATAGCTGTAGATTATATGGGGTGAATAGCCACATACACAGGAATTGGGCAATGCCTCTGTACCCACCCCATCACAGTTATCACTGAACATCCAGCTAAGAGGGTCAATGAATTGGAGTTCCCCAATTCCAATAGCACTAGTCTAGCCTGACACTATTTCAGTCAATATCATACCTGGTCCAGTACTTCACGTTCATTTTTTTCTTTCATGTACATTCATTTAAAATGGCAGGAATGTCTCACAAGATGTCACCCATAATGCTACAGTGTCATGTTCTACCAGTCACTTAGCAGGTACAATGTGATTGAAATTAAAGCTGTTTGGCCACAATTAAATGTAATGCCACACATAACATTCGTGAAATTCAGCTAGTTTCAAACCCTTCCAGTTCCAGAATTGAATTTGGGCCAAGTTCCCCTTACAGTCAATTTTGAAGGGGTTGTACAACAGAGAGGAGAATTTGGACCTTTTGATTTAAGACTTACTAAAGGCTAAACAATGCAGTCAGTCCTACTACACACAATAAACTCCTGTTGACCCCAGAACAATAAGATACATCATATAACCAACGTGCTAAATTTTCCCACAAAAACGTCAGCCCCAGGTGCAAGATGTCTGTATCTACACTTTACCGTCCTGAGAATGATATTTTACTCATCCATTAAAAAGAGTGTATCTGCCTCTGGTGACTGAGTAGAAGTTTGCAAGTTATTACTTGGATGGAAGCCTCCTGGAACAGGAATCATCTTTTTGTTCTGGGTTTGTACAGCTTCTAGCAAAATCCCTAGCTGCCAACGTACTATAAATACTCAATGTATAATTAGTAAAAGAGCAATATGGCCCAATGGAGGATAAGAGCCAGGGCCTCAGGTGTGCCTCTGCCCCTGAAGCATTACACTTTTATGCCTAATCCTGCGAAGTTTTGTATCCATGAGCTACTTTGCTCAATGCTTATGTCTAAATTTGTGCTGCAAGAATTGATTCCCAGTTGGTGGAGACATGCCTCCCCTATTTCTGCTTCAGCTAGTACTCTAATAATATCAAGGCAGCCTGGGTAGCACAGGGGATGGCTTGGGCTAACCACCCATACCTGTACTCAGGGTCTCTGAATGGGTACGTAGGCAGGCAGTTATCCTGCACTATCTCCCTTGCTATCCTAGCTACACTGCTATTCTTAGCTGGTGGGTATTGTCTATGCAAGCTAGGAATCACCCCTCCCAACTCAAATATAGACATAGTGGATGTACATAAGTCTTTAAAGGACCAGCCCTTTAAACACATCTTGTGTGGTTCAAAGTCCCCTTAAAAGAGCTGGAGAATAGACCTTAACAGGGGAAGTCTGCCAGCAGAAAGCTGGCACATGGGGCTCTATTACCTGTGTGGCATGAGGGCAGAGAGGGTATATTTCCAGAGCATGAGGGTGGAGTGGAAAGAGAGCACTGATATAACATC
This sequence comes from Carettochelys insculpta, assembly GCF_033958435.1. Taxonomy (NCBI): domain Eukaryota; kingdom Metazoa; phylum Chordata; order Testudines; family Carettochelyidae; genus Carettochelys; species Carettochelys insculpta. The sequence continues at coordinate 196,831,593 of NC_134139.1, read as the reverse complement.
CATTGTGGCCTCACGGCAGCAGTGACAGCTAACACAGGTTGCCTGTTGCCCTCCCTTCCACTAGGGTCTGGTGCCCTTAGATCAAGGAACCGCACCAAGTCACTGTCACTGCCACACTCAGGCATTGTGGAGAACCATCATGGTCTTATTGTTTGCCCTAAGAAACTGCTGCAATCCCAGCTGAACCCTTTTGCCCCCAACAAACATGGGAGGAAGGGTTAGAATTTCGTGGCTGAAAGCAAAGACACGAACATGATTGAAGCGCTGCCATCTATAAAACAAAAGTGTTGCCATCCCTAATTTAATCAGATCCCAAATTTAATTTTGACAACATTCTACTGTCAGATTCTGGCATTATGATCTATAATCGCCTGCAGCTGCTTTCTGCTTCACAGCTCATATTGAAAGGTAATAAGAACGTGCCATTTAATATACCCTCATGCAGCAACAAAGGGAATATTTAACAATCTCTTTTTGTTTTGACCCTTAACACCTGTTGAACAAAAAGTTTTCTTTTTCTTGGTCTGCACCAGATAGTATTCTCTTTACAGTGAACTCATTTGGAGACAATGGAATTGAATTACTCTGATTTAATTCAATTTAGCTCACTTGGATCTTTAAAAACTGGCTCAGCAATGAGCATTTTCCGATATCCCCCAAAAACCCAATAAAATCTTTGGTTTTGCTAGCTCATCTGTTTTACATTTCCAATATGAGACGAAGGTATTGCACAATACTGGGAAAATGCATTAAGTGCATTGTAAGCTAGACTGTAGAGTCAGATAGGTGTGTTTGTAAAGACAAGGCAGAGGCAAGGTGTTTTTAATGGAGCTCTTTTCTGGAACTCATTCATTTCTCTTGCTGCTATCACTACATCAATGTGTCTTCAGGCTCTCTCAGAAACAATGGCTGGAGTGATGCCTGTTGGGGAGAGTAGAAAAGTAACATGGATGTGAATTCTCCAGGGCTCTTTAACCTCTGAAAAGGCATTTTCCCAAGAGAAAAACAACAGTCATGAACATCACTAAATCTGCTCTCTGTATTTTTTTCCTATAAGATACCTTTGTCTACCGCAATACATATCCTGAGGCATGAGAGTTGTGACTCTGGAGTGTTGTGTGACATGGGGCAATTGATGTTTCATGAAAAGCCAAGGATGAAACATCGAGACAGGTCTATTATTCCAGCAAGAGAGAACTTCCCCAGTCCTAAACTGGTTGAGATAATGCTCAGTCCATCATAAGGAAGTAGGCTAAAATTATCAAAAGCTCTTCAGGGACTTTGGCTCGAACCTCAGTTGATTTTGAAAATGTTATCCCAAATCACAACCCCTGAGACCTCCAATCCAAATCCACATGCTAGACCCAGAGTGTTGACAGCTTTGTGAATGGAACCCAATTCCCATGGTTACCATGGCAAGTACAAACAATGTCAACCAGCGTCATTCAAGATAAATTGTCTGCAGGCCCATCAATGCGGATGGGAGCGAAAAGGCAACTGTTCAGGGGCATGGTAATGAGTGAGCTGGGAAGATGCTAATGAAGATGCTAATGGGAAGATGCCTCATTAGCATAATGGCGACAGCACGCAATTTGAAAGTGCTGCTTTCAAATCACATGCCACCCATGTAGACAGGGGCTTTTTGAAAGGACTCCCCCAGACTTCAAAAGCCACTTCTTCCTATTTGGTTTTGGGCAGAAGGGGTTTTTGAAGTCCAGGGGGGGTCCTTCCAAAAGGCCCCCATCTAGACAGGTGGTAGTGTTCCAAAAGCGGTGCTTTGGAATTGTGCATGGTTGCCATTATGCTAATGAAGTGCTGCATATTCATGAAAGTGCCTCATTAGCATCTTCCCAACTCGTTCATTACCATGCCGCTTTTGAAAGGAAGGGGATAGCGTAGATGTAGACTTCAAGTTAACTAGATCCTCTCCAGAGGAAGCAGAGTCACAGCACAGATCTAGGAAGAGGCAGGTGGGTAGGTAGGCATTAAGACCTATTGGTGCCCCAGATTTTCAGGAGCCCTACACAGCTGCATATTCAGCATACGGGTAAGGATAGGCCCACTGGGGCAGCAGGGCTAAGGCAGGCTTTTCTGGCCAACTCTCATTTTGCAGTACTCCTGGAAGGAGCTGGCAAATCCCTGGAAGGGGTGTGTCCCCATGTGCTTCTCCTGCCAGAGCACCACCTCCACAGCTCCCCTTGGCTGGGAACTGCAGCCAGCTAGCTGAGGGGCAGTAACTGCAGCTTGGGGCAGGGAGTTGGGGTGTAGGAGGGGATAGGATGGGGCATCCCCTCATACACCTCAACCCCCTCACCCCACCTCCAGAGCTGCTGACAGAGGGATTCCAATTGCTTTCAGAAGACACCTAAGGTAAGGCCAAACCTCCCCCACTCTTACCCCCATCTCTCTGCCCCAGACTCACTCTCAGAGCCTGCACCCCACATCCCACTTCCCCCATACACCCCAACGCCCAGCCCCAAGCCTGCACCCAAACATCCTTCCAGAGCACAGACCCTGCACCCTCTCCTGCACCCAGACTCCCTATGTCCCCTCTTGCAACTAACCCCCCTGCCCTAGCCTGATGAAAGTGAGTGAGGATGACGGAGTGCAAACAATTAAAGGAGGGAGGATGGAATGAGTGTGGGTGGGGCCTTGGAGAAGGGGCAGAACAGGGAAGAGGCAGAAGTGAGCAGGGCCTTTGGGTTTATGCGATTACGCAGTTGGCAATCCTACCAGATGGGCACGTGGAAGCCCTGTCAATGCCAGAAAAGCTCATCAACAGCACAGCCAGCAGCTCTCTGGGCACCAGCCAGAGCAGGAGCAGCCCCACACAAAGATCAGGTGGACTGCATCTATGTATGCACTGCTTCTGTGGTACTAGGCATTATACCTTTAAGAGCTAAGCTCCCCCTATGGGGAGTCTGGGTGGGGCACTGTGAAGCTCTGGTTGTTAAGCACAGCCAGCTGGAATCAGAGTACCGGACACAGAAGAAAGCAGAGCTTTTGCTAGCCTGTTACGCAGCGAGTGATTGCTGAATGCCACCTCATCCAGAGAGGCATACAAAAAGATCAGTGAAAATTTGACACCATTCTTTACAATTTTCCTTGTCCCATCCTCTTACAGCTTTGTACAACTTTGTCTAACAACCGCTGTGAGCCAGAGAAATAACACTTTACAACCTCAGAGAAATCACAGAACATTTAATTACCATCTGCCAAATACACAGGGCGAGGTTCAGTTTAGCCAAAGATACCAAATTTACATTGATGTCTTGTTTTCAGGAAAAAACTACTTTGTGCTGAGCAATAAGAGTAACAAACTCTGATATGCACAGAATAATAAAGCTTGTAACAATAACTGGTAAAATTCTGCTGCCAGATACTCTGGCATAAATCTTGAGTAACTCCGCAATATCCAAAAATTTGCTTCACTTTTTCACAAGATTAGTACAGAATGGAATTTGGCTCATTTACTCAAATCTCCAGGCAAAAGGCTTCCTTAAACACAGGACTGGACACAAGATTGGGAAGTATAATCCAAGAAGAAAATTTGCAGGGAAAGGGTTACACAATAAAGGCTTGGTCTATACTAGCCAGATAAGTTGATTGCAGATACACAATTCTAACTACGGCAATTGCATAGCTAGAACTGACTCTTCTGCAATCGACTTACCAGGCCATCCTCACTAAGGAAGGTAGAAGAGTTCCTCCCATTGACCTCCCTTCCACCTCACTATTGTGAGGAGTACAGAGGTTGACTGTGGACCCCTGATAGGTCAATTGTGTGCATCCCTACCAGGTGTGCAAAATCGAACCCAGGAAGATCAACCCTGAGGAGGTCGATCTTCCAGGTAATGTAGACATGGCCAAAGATTCACTGATAGCTTCTGAGGGTGAATTCCTGGCCACACTGAAGTGAATCAGAGTTTTGCCATTGACTTCAATTAGGGCAGAAAAGGGCAAGGGGTGGCAGATTTTATCCACAGATTTTAAAGCCAGAAGAGACTGTTTCAATCAGGCCTTCTGGTGGCCATAAAAATGAGAACATCATAGGTCTTTTCCATATCTTATTTCTATTATTTGAAACAGTAGTGAAGTGGAAATTTACTACATATAGTAAAAATGTTTGGAAAAAATAATTGCTTCAGACTAACCAAATCCAAAACTTGGATAAGAGTCAGCAAAATAGTCTCCTTCCTCCTCATGAAATCCCCAAATGCCTCCTTCCAACATCTACTCATATCACACAAAACTTACTGCAGATTCTCTGCAGACTTAGCATTAAGTCTTGAACAGCTGCCGTGCCCTACTTGTTCATTGTGGCCTCAGTCATCTGTAGTGAGGTCTGGGCCACGCCAACCTTGAGGAAGCTGCAGTGCATTCAAGTGACTGGTAGGCCTGACAGCACAATGGAGATCAACAGAAAGGCAAGAGCTGATGACAGATGGGAAATGATGTTGGGGAGCGTGTCTAACCTGGAGGTTCAGCCAAGGAGTTGATTAGGAAAAGAAAAAGAGCAGAGGAGTAGATCATGTAGGTGGAATAAATGGGAAGGAAGGAAGGAAGATGTCTGAGGGGCTGGGTGGTAATATAGCACGTCAGCACACCTGAATTCACTTCTCAGCTCACCCCAAAGCTTCTTGTGTGACCTTGGGCAGAATCGCAGTCTTTCTTTCTCTCCATTTCTTACATGTAAAATGGAGATAAGAGCATTTCCCTACCTCCCGGGGATGCTGCGAGGATAACTACATTAGCGTTTGCCAATAACAGGGGGCCAGTAAAAATCTAGTCTATAAAGACAGCACAAAAGTTTGTGGGGAAGGAGTAAAAAGCTCCCAGAAGCTTGAATGAGTTCAGAAAATCATCTGAATATGATAGCTTTCTCTGAATTGAAGTTCTGGCTCCCTAATAATTAGAAAACAAAAGGGCTACAGAAATCTCCTCGTGTCCCATGACAGTGAGAATGTTTGTTGTGTTATCATTTTGAAGACTGATAGAGAACAGGGATTTCTGCACACATTGAACCTGCAGCTCATGGAGCCCTTCATCCTGGAGGCTACCGGGGCAAGGGGTGGGGACTATTCAGCAGCTATTTCTCAATCTAAATCTGAGGTCTCCTGCCCTCTTTTATTTAACTGAACTGCTGAAATTCAGTTGTCATCTTATTTTGTTCACCACCCTCTCTAATCTCAGTTACCCCAGTGCAAATCCACAGAAGTGCCACTGATTTACCTCAGCTTTGCACCAGAAAAAGGCAGAGGAAAATCTAGCTCTTTTTTAAATCTGATACCAGAGACTTCACAAATGAACACATAAATAGGGATGTTGGTTCTGCAATATTGCCAGGACATTTTATAATCCTGATAAGAGGGCTCCTAAAGCTGGGACAAGCAGGCAAACAAATAATTTAAGTATTGAACTATCATGGTACTGAGATGAACCAGTGCAGATCTGACAGCAGAATCAGGATTTTCATTCGTATTTATAACAACATGAGATATCAAGGTTGAGGGGGTACAACGCAAGTGGCTCTTTACGGGATGGAATGCCACTTTTGAAACTACAGTGATAACCAAGCTTCTAAGCTGTCAAAACAAAACAATGTGAATTCCTTTGTATTTGTCATGTGAAACCACCCCAGAATGACCCCTGCAGAACAGCAGGTTCCTTAATTGTCAAGCCCAAGCGAGTTTAATAAACTATGATCTGTGTACAAAATTAATTGTGCTTGCCGCAGCTACCCTGGGTCGCTGACTGATGCTTATTCTTTTTACTGCTCTTTTCTTCCTTGCTCCCATTAAGATTTATCCCATAACACACGCAAATGAACTTGATGAAATATGCAATGAGGGAAATGGGGGAACAGCACATAAATATTCGCAGTCTCATACAAACAACCTGAGATTTATTTTTCCTTTAAGAAAATAAACCACCTTCCTTGATCACTTCCAGATTCATGGTGTTTGATATTAGAAGAGACACAACACTGTTTTCTGGTAGGAGAGGAAAAACAACATAGAACCAGCAATTTAAGGTAAGAAAATAAGATAATTTTACTAATCAAACAGTCTGATTAAAGACCAGGGATCCATATTGTCAACTCCTTCTCTGCCACCTACTCTTCCAAACAGACTCAAGCTCTGTATTATAAACTTTACCCGGATACAACTGCCCTTTAACAAATGGACACACTAAGGGTATGTCTACACAGCAGCCTTATTCCACTGCTACATGCAAAAATGCACTTTTGAAATAGCACTTAGCTATTTCAAAATACAGCATCTACACTCATAGAACCTATTTCACACTATGGCTTATTTCAAAACAGGCTCTATTCCCTGGTTTAACAGCATCTTTTTCAAAATTGCTGTTCCTCATTACCAATTCCAAAATAAGCCAACTGCTTTTTGAAAGTATTTCAAAAGAGCAGTTGAATTGTGTAGATGCTAGGAGAGGTATTTTGAAATAATGGCTATTATTTTGAAATAACTTTGCTGTGTAGATTGACCCTAAGACTGCAATGTGCCCTTTGCTGTAGTAAGCAGGGAATATTTTTGCCTTTTCCTTTAAAAATGAGTTCTTTTTCTGTCTATAATTTTTAGGGATCTGTAATTATGGTGCTTGAAATTTATGCCACTGTGCTGATTCTGATGTAGGTGTTTTACCCTGATCTCCTTTGGTTTTCAGGGAGTGTCTTCACTGTGATGCGGTTGCAGTTTGTGCAGACATGTCTCAGCTATCTTTTCTCTAGCTAGCTTGGGAATCAGAGCAAGGTAACCGTGGCAGCATAGGCTTCAGCATGTACAAGCAAGCCTGGAATGCTGGCTAATTACTTGGGTGGCTAGTGGGCTCTGGACTTCATAATGCCGAGGCTTCATTGCTCAGGTACCTGAAAGAGCTAGAATAAAGCTGGATCCAATACGTCTACATAAGCTGCAATGTCATACCGACATATGACTGAAATAAAATTTCTTCTCCTCTTCTATGCTATCTCCTTTTCCCGAGCGCTCTCTTCCAGACACATTCTCTCTCCTGCAAATGCCTTAGTACCAATCCCAACCTTCTTTCTCCAATGACTGATGAAACCATGACTTATGTTTAAAGTACAATTTTCAAACAGTGCCTATGTGATTTAGGAGCCCATGTCCCATTTTTCAAGTGATTTAGGCACTTAAGGCTATGTCTCATTAAAAATCAATGGGACTAAGTCACTTTGGCACTTCTGAAAATGTCACCCTTCATCCTTAAGTTGCTGCTTCCACCACAATCCCATGACAAACAGTGTGATACTGGACTGGGGCCACTGTGGTACAACTGTGTCAAGTTCAAAGCACTGAATAGCAGCCATGTTGATGGATAGTGTGGCGGAAAGGAGAAGGAACATCACCCCCACTGACTTCCCATCATACCCTTAGTCAAAGAAGAACGATCCAGTGGTGACGGTACTCACCTGAGCCTGGGGAGACTTGCTAGCTAGTTCCTACCTCTTCTATAAGCTTTTCTGTGTGACCTTGGGCAAATCACTCAGTTTTTCTGTGCCTCAATTCCCCGTCTGTAAAATGAGTATAATAGTACTGCCCTACCTCACTGGTGTGTTGTAAGACAACATACATTACAGACTGTGACAAGTATCAGAGAGGTAACCATGTTAGTCTGTATCTTCGAGAACAACAAGGAGTCCTGTGGCACCTTGTAGACTAACATATTTTGGAGCATAAGCTTTCGTGGGCAAAGACCCGCTTCATAAGATGCATGAGTGGGTGGGAGAGTTCAGAGGAGTATTTAAAGAGAGGGGTCCCAGTAAAAGGGAGGGCCAGAGCTGGCAAGGCCTATTCAGTCAGGGTATTTCTACCCTTCATTACAGACTGTGAGTTACTCAGCTAATCAGGGGGAGGGGCATATCAGAACCTAAGACACCTGCACAACTTTTTAGCTATGCTTCACCCTCACAGATGACTTTGCAACCTCCTCCAAATGGACTGTCATCTTTGGCGAGGGGGAAGCTCCACTACTGGCATCCATGTTGCCAGGAACAGTGAGGAGCCAGCCATGAAAGGCTTAGCCAGAGAAAGATCAGAAACTGTGGCTGCTTCTTTGAAACGTATTTCAATGGAACTGAATTTAGAATTCTGGGAATGTTAGACTCTTCGATTCCCCAGTTTCAGGCAGGCTGATAATATCACAAAAACAGGCTTCATCACAGTGTTTTGCTTTTATGCCTGGATAAAACCAGGCAATGCAGATGCAATTTTAAATCCTTTGAAAAGAAAGATGGATGAATATCTTCCCAAACCCCCGTAAAGTTTCACATTTCAGTTGGCTCTGGTTCGGATCTGAAGATCCAGGTTTATCGCTAGTGGAAATGGTTTACTTATGCTTATTCTGGTTTACAATGGAGGTGTAAAACACACTTAATCAAATGGTTCTAGGGCTTGTTTTGAACCAAGGAAATCGGATTTGGAAAGCAGTTAAAATGTATTAAAAAGGGTTAAAATCTAAGGGTTTGGCCCGTGTTTTTAAGTCGAGGTAATGGCAAAATGTAAAACCACTATTCTAAAGCTGCTCCAGGTAAAACAACTACTGACTTGTATTTCACAAAACACCTTCATGCGGCAGGGACACACAGATGTATCTCAATCCATGAGCACTTCCCAAAGGGCTTTATTCTGACCTCAATGGAACTAGCTTAATACTGGTATCACGCTACATTTATTTCAGTGGTGCGACTCCTGATTTGCTCCAGTGTAATTAAAGAAGAATGAGGCCCTGAATTAATAAAACCACTGAATTTATTCATAATGCAAGATTCTCACTCCAGAATCCCCATTTAGCTGCTGCATGTTTACTCAGACTACTCTGTGTTGTTTGCTCATCAAACAACAAACAAGAGCTGCTTCTGGAAGCAACAAAAAGGCACTAACTACAGAAATATTCTGGGGAAAACAAGAGAAAATATTAAAGTGCTCTGCCAAACTTCTAGTCACAGTGCTGTGGGGACCCCTTGTGTTCTACTGTTTAAGCAAGGAAAACGGCTCTTTATATGTTTACTATAGGTTTCGTGTTCTGCCATGCACACAAGGGGCAAATTCTGCTATAATTTACAGCAGTGTAAATCCAGATGCTTGCCACTGATTTAAACCAAGTTACCCCACCCGGATAGTGGTGTAACTGACAGCAGAATTTTGCACAGAACATGACCATTAATACATGAACATATTTAGAATAATAATACAGCCACATAGATTGAAAAGGGCCTGATTCTTCTCTTGCACCAACTGCTATGCTAATGTAACTCCATGGAGTTCAGGTTTTCTCCTGACTTGCGGGGGCGATGGCAACGGAAGGTGAGAGTAGGAGAATCAGGCCTAAATATTGTCCTGCTATTTAGGCCAGGTCTACACTAGAAGGTAAAATTGATTTTTGCTATCCCAGCACACAGGGAGGTCATAGAATCATAGAATCATAGAAGAGTAGGACTGGAAGGGACCTAGAGAGGCCATCGAGTCCAGCCCCCTGCCCTCATGGCAGGACCAAGCACTTTCTAGACCATCTCTGAAAGTCATTTATCTAACCTCTTCTTAAATATCTCCAGTGATGGAGATTCTACCACCTCCCTTGGCAATTCGTTCCAGTGTTTGATCACCCTGACAGTTAGGAACTTTTTCCTAATGTCCAACCTGAACCTCCCCTGCTGCAATTTCAGTCCATTGCCTCTTGTTCTAACCTCAGAGGCAAGGAAGAACCAGTTCCCTCCCTCTGCCTTATGACACCCTTTTAGATACCTGAAAACTGCTATCATGTCCCCCCTCAGTCTTCTCTTTTCTAAACTAAACAAGCCCAATTCTTTCAGCCTTTCTTCATAGGTCATCTTCTCTAGACCTTTGATCATTCTCGTTGCTCTCCTCTGGACCCTCTCCAATTTCTCCACATCCTTCCTCAACTGCGGTGCCCAGAACTGAACACAATACTCCAGCTGAGGCCTAACCAGCGCAGAGTAGAGCGGGAGAATGACTTCTCGTGTCTTGCTCACAACACACCTGTTAATGCATCCTAGAATTATGTTTGCCTTTTTCGCAACAGCATCACACTGTTGACTCATATTTAGCTTGTGGTCCACTATAACCCCTAGATTCCTTTCTGCTGTACTCATTCCTAGGCAGTCCTTTCCCATTCTGTATGTGTGACACTGATTGTTCCTTCCTAAGTGGAGCACTTTGCATTTGTCCTTATTAAACTTCATCCTGTTTACCTCAGCCCATTTCTCCAGTTTATCCAGATCCTTTTGAATTATGACCCTATCCTCCAAAAAAGTTTCAACCCCTCCCAGCTTGGTATCATCTGCAAACTTAATAAGTGTACTTTCTATGTCAATATCTAAATCGTTAATGAAGATATTGAACAGAACCGGTCCTAAAACAGACCCCTGCGGAACCCCACTAGTTATACTTTTCCAGCAGGATTTAAAACCATTAATAACTACTCTTTGGGTACGGTTATCCAGCCAGTTGTTCACCCACCTTATAGTAGTCCCATCTAAGGTCAATGGGAGAAACTCTCCCATCGATTTCCCTTATGCCTTGTAACTGCCAGGAGTATCAGGGTTGAAGGTGGTGCCATGACAGTTCGATTTAGCCCATCGCCACTGGGCACGCTAATTTGAACTCTGAAAAATCGACTGCCAGCATGTTGATCTTTCCATACGTGTAGATGGGCACATTGACAGGGGGGTGCAAAGGGAGTACTTGCCCCCAGATATGGCCTGTCAAAGGGGCATGGAGCTCTGGCCACTGCCACTGCTATTTGGGCAGTGCTGCTGTGGGTGCCCACAGCTGCAAGAGAGTCAGAGTGGACAGCACTGCTGTCCAGGTGTCACTGAGGTCTGACTGCCCATGGCCTCACCCCTTCCACTCTTGGCCATGCCCCTTCTGGGGTGCAGAGCCTGGCCCCCCTTCCATATTGCCCCAGGACCCATGGCAGCTATTGGCACTGCTGAGTGTAGACATTCCCTGAGACTGTAAGCTTTCAAGGCAATAACCTTTTTCAGGGTGTCTGAAAAGGCTACTGGCACCACGTAACTATAACAAAAGCAGGACACATTAATTTAGATGTCTTACCTCTGCTAGGAGAACTTTAGACTAAGGCATCGGGAACATGGTAGCAGAGAGTCAAATGCCACTGAAGCCGTTAGCTTCAGAAAGGGGAACAACACAAAAATGAGGACGCTAGTTAAATGGCAATTAAAAAGGTACAGTCACAAAAGTGAAATACTTGCAAGCTGCATGGAAACTTTAAAAAAGCACCTTATTGGAGGCTGAAATAACATTTATACCTCCAAATTAAAAAACACAGTAAGATGAACAAAAAGTGCCACAATGTCTAAACAGCAAAGTACAGGATGAACCTCTCTCATAAACTCATCTGACAAAGCAAGTTTTGGCCCATGAAAGCTTAAGCTCCAAAAAATCTGTCAGTCTATAATGTGCCACAGGACTTCTCATTGTTTATGTGGCAAGGATGATCTGATGAATATAGTGCACATAGATATTCAACAAGCTTTTGATGAGGTCCCTCATCAAAGGTTCTTAAGAAAAATAAGCAGTCATGGGATAAAAGGGAAGTTCCTCATGTGGATCAGTAACCCGTTAAAAGACAAAAAACAAAGAGTAGAAATAAATGCTCAGTTTTCAGAATGAAGAGAGGTAAATCGTGGTGTCCCACAGACATCAGTACTCAGACCAGTGCAGTTCAATGCACAAATCATCTGGAAAAAAGGAGTAAATTCTGAGGTGGCAAAACAATGAAAAATTACCTGAGATTTTTAAGTCCAAGCAGACGCTGAAGAGTTACAAAAGGATCTGACAAACCTTAGCTATCCATATGTACTCATGGATTCTAAATTAGCTGTGATGACTCAAGAAAGAGCTCTTGGAGTTATTATGTATGGGTGAAGAAAGTAAATCAGAAAGGGTTACAACACAAGATCCTGGGGTCATCCAATTAAATTAATGGTAGGTTTAAAACAAAAGGAAGTACTTTTTCACACATTATACAGTTAACATGTGGAACTCATTGCCAGCACATGTTGTGAAGACCAAAACTAGAATGGGGTTCAAAAACAAACTAGATAAGTTCGTGGAGGAGAGGTCCATCAATGGCTATTTGCCAAGATGATCAGGGGTGGAACCCCGTGCTCTGGGCATCTCAGCCTTGCTGGAAGTTGGCAGTGTATGACAGAGAACAGATCATAGACCTGTTCTGTTCATTCCCTCTGGAGCACCTGGCATTGGCCACTGTAAGAAGACAGGATACTATGCTAGCCAGACCATTGATCTGACCTAATGTGTCCCTATGTTCTTAATGGCATACAAATTTCTTTGCTGGTTTCAAACGTCTCAGCCTTAATTTTTGTTGTGATCTAATATTTTCAGTTATACCAGCTCCCATCATTTAAAAATTATGGATCAGATACCCCAAATTTTACTGCAAAATCATGAGATCTTAAAATAACATTGTGTTGGTTTCCTTTGCCTCTTTGCTTTTAAAACTTTGCAGTTCTCATACCAGGCTTTTCTCTGCAACAAGGAGGACTAGAAATTTACCACAAACAACAAGGAGTCCTGTGGCATCTTAATCTGAGATCCTCATGTAATCACTTGCCTCCATGAGCTACATTGTTTAGAGAAAACACCAAATATTGCAAGACTGACTAAAATCACTAGAGTGGCAACATCGTTTTCCATCTATGTTTTATCAATTGACCTGCACTCTGGTTCTTCTACAAAGACAATTTTCATCAATAATAGTGAAAAATATTTTTCAGGAAAAAATATGTTATGACCCATTCCTGCTCCCCTTGAAGTTAACTGGAATTTTGCAGACTTCTGAGAGAGCAGCATTAGGTCACAGAATTCTATGTCATTAGACATTCTGCTCTATAACAACATATCCAGGAAGGCAATAAAGTGTGTGGGTAAATGTAAGGCTGTAAGTAATCCTCCTGGAGTCAACGGGGCTACTCATGTACTTAAATTTAGACATGTGTTTAAACAAAATTTCCTGAATCAGGGCCATAATTTTCCACAAATTCATGTCCATGACAACTATAGAGAGGCCTTGATTCTGATTACACTGAAGTCAATGGAGTTATGTCAGTGTGAAAGCAAATTCAATGAGATCAAAATCAGACCCTCAGTGCCTATAACAATCTCACAGTCCAGAAAGGAGGCCTCTGTAGATGTGGTACTGCTTACAGGAAGGGCAGCAGGGAAGGGAAAGGATCACTGAGGTAATGATGCTTGAAACTGAATGTTAAATAATAATGCAGTTTAGTGACTTCTGCCACCAGATTGTTCTAGTCCTCTTCCAGGTGCTCTGCTGACCCTGCGTGTGAGCAAGGGAGCTCAGCTGGGAAAGAGAACAAAGCCTCCCAGTTGAGCCAGCGACAGGACTTGGAGGAATATTCAAGCTCAAAGGGGAATAATGGCTTTGTTAAATATATCTACCAACCTGGTGATCAACTTTTCAAAAGGCAAAATTAGAACACATGGAGCAGCCCTGTGCTCTCTGTGGCCCTGCCCCAGCCTTTTCCCTTCCCTTGGGTTCCCACTCCTTGCTCCTCCTCTTCCCAGAAATATCTCCCTCCCCACACTCCCAGCTAGGCCAGAAGCTGCAGCTGGGCCATGATAAGAGCTGAGAGGAGCCCTGGACCCTACCCCTTCCCTGGGGTGCCCGAGACCAGTCCCTGGCCTATGTCACCACCCTCTGGGCCCTGAGGCCTTCATCCTCCAGCATTCATGTCAGTAGAAACTTTGCCACTGATTTCAGTGAGCACAGGACCAAGTCCTTAGTGTGCAGAGCACTAGTAAGAAGGGTCAAAGGTACATGGTAAATTGTGCAGCTGCTTGCCAGATTATATTTAGCCCATGGCTCTGTGATTTATGACATTGCTGTCACCACTACGTAGTGTTTGCATATAAAAAATACCAGGACCAAAGTGTCTGAAAAGAATATATGAGGCCATAATTCTTCTTCTGTTATGCATGGTCTGTATGTACAATAAGTATTGGAACTTTCCCTGTTTATACATAGCTAGCCTGTATAAAGTGATTTTTACAGACACTAAAGATTTCATGATAAGTTTCATGAGCATCCAGCATTAGGGCCAGATTTAAAATGGGGATTCAGCTCCTTTGAGCTTCTCATTAAGTGAAAAAGAGCCAGATTCTCATAGTAAATGGCTGGTGGGGGAGTGAACAAGTTGGAGCTAACTTGTGACCAGTTGCCCCTCACACCTGTGTAGGGGGTACTGGAAGAGAGAGGAGGAGTTCTACTTTGTTATGCCGATCCTCAATATCCAAGAGATAGAGCACGGCATAGGCTGCTTTACTTCACAGTGGAACTGGAGCCAGGGCTATCAGAGAGCTGTAACCAACTCTGTGATGACCCCCTTCCTCTCTGGGACCTGGAATAGCTTGAGAGAATCTGCCCTCCCCACTCTGCAGTCTCATCACTACGGTAACCTTTCTGTGTGGCATACATTCCTTTAGAAGTGAGCTGATGTTTTTCTATTTATTTACCAAGGTACATGATGGCGTCTAGAAAGGATCAGAACACACAGACACAGTGTTCATACTGTGCGTGTATATTCACCGCGGGACTGACACGGCAACTCCATGGAAGGCAGTGGAACTAAACTAGCATAAAGCCAATGTAGGTCAGAGGAGAGTCAGTCCCTGCACGTATGTGCGCATACATACATATATATATATATAGCACATAAAGAGGGAGAGACGTTTATCACCTCATATGCTTAACCACAAAGTGTGATGTAGCTGCCGAAGGAGGTGAACGGCACTTAATCACATGCAAATTAATGATTTAATGCTCTTTTATTTTTGGGCCCTTGATCTAAATCCAAACCAGACCAGTGGAATCCTCTGGTCAGACGGCTGGAAATTCCACCGAATTAAATCACGTTGGTGGTCTCCCAGCTCCGATCCTAGAGAAGAGCCGTACAGTAAAACATCCTCTAGTTCTGCTAATGAATGCGCCCACCCAAGCAGGATCCAGCGCACCTAAGAACTTAATTCATGAACAGCTTTTAACCTCATGAATGAAATCAAAGGGCTCATTCTGTGAACCAAAGAGTGTACACTTTTAGAAAGAACTAACTGCAATTGGATGGTCACTCTGCATCATCCCCTTCATGAGCAATATAGAAATGAAAAAAATAATCATATTACTGAACACGTACGTGGTTTTTCAGGTAATTAATCCACAGGACACTCCAATGAGAAGGTAAATAGCTATTCCTATCCTCCTTTTATAGAGCTATTGGTCACACAAAGAGCCAATGTTAAAACTCATAAGATCCTGGCTGTCAGTCCTGCACTCAGACAAGGGGTTATTGTAAATATCGGACAATTAAATGAATCTGCTCTCAAGTGAGGCAGGAAAACTCAGATAACTAAGTCTAAACAGGAAAAGAGCTCTGTATATGTTTGAAAGCTTTTCTCTCTCATCAGTAGAATTTGGTTCAAAGAAGATATTTCCTACCCACTCTGTGAATCCAAGATCAAGATCACACTCCTTGGATTCTTCCTAGGACTTCAGTCTATGCCATCAGCCAAGCAGGAGACTAAATGTTCATGATTTCAACCACAGCAGTGAAGGACAGAACAATCTAGTTACATTATCCAAGCAGGAAGTGGAACTATTCCTGTGCTGTGAAGACCCCTCCTTTAGAGAAGCTTGTTAGGAAATTATTGGATGATGTGGGGAGGAGGGGGTGGAAGGAATCAAGTCTGTTGTAACTGAATGGGCTTGAAATAATAAATATGCACACTTTCTTTAAACACAGCTTGCCACATCCTGAGAATCTGGAATCAATTCCTTCTCTTTCAAGATGCTTAAAAGTGGTGGAACTTTGATATGGCACGAGTATGTTTGCTTCTGGGCTTACAGCCCGAGCCAGCCTGTTCCAACCCTTTCAACATTTTTATATTAAAAGACAGCAAAGTTAGAAAAATAAAGAAGGAAAAAAAAGATCAGAAATTCAGAGAAGTATTAAATTGGGGCATCCTTGGGGCCAAATATGTCTGGGAAGCAAATGAATAGTGATCTACCACATCTTACTGCATAGCGCTATACCAGAAGGCTATCACCTGCTTCTGTGCCAGGCACAAAATTTAATGGATGTGCCAAAGGAATCTCTGCAAGGACCCAGCAAAAATTATGTTTTTCTGTTAATGTTAAAGTACTTTTTTCCTCAAATGATCCTCTGATTCAAAATATCCTGTGATACTAAAGCTGATATAGAACCGAAAACTCTATCCTATGGAAAATTCCTATATTTAAAAAATAGTTCCAAAAAGGAATAAAAGGGCAAAAATTTTCCCACAAAATGAAAATTCTGGAAAACTGCAATTTGGTACCATTGAAACATTTTCTTTCAGTAGTAAGCTAGACCAGGTGTATGAGGCAGTATCTTTTATTAGGCAAGCTTCTCTTGGTGGAGACTTTAAGTGCCACAGAGCTCTTCGAGTCTGGAGAAGGTAAAAAGTGTCCAAGCTAAATATAAGGTGGGGCAAACTGTGACACATAACGGATTCATATGTTTAGGAGACCATTTAAAATGAAATGGATAATCAAACACCTCTGAGCTACGTCTACACGTGAAGCCTACATCAAAGTAGCTTATTTCGATGTAGCGATATCGAAATAGGCTATTTTGATGAATAACGTCTACACGTCCTCCAGGGCTGGCAACGTCGACGTTCAACATCGACGTTGCGCAGCACCACATCGAAATAGGTGCTGCGAGGGAACGTCTACACGCCAAAGTAGCACACATCAAAATAAGGGTGCCAGGCACAGCTGCAGACAGGGTCACAGGGCGGACTCAACAGCAAGCTGCTCCCTTAAAGGGCCCCTCCCAGACACAGTTGCACTAAACAACACAAGATCCACAGAGCTGACAACTGGTTGCAGACCCTGTGCGTGCAGCATGGATCCCCAGCTGCAGCAGCAGCAGCCAGAAGCCCTGGGCTAAGGGCTGCTGCACACGGTGACCATAGAGCCCCGCAGGGGCTGGAGAGAGAGCGTCTCTCAACCCCTCAGCTGATGGCCACCATGGCGGACCCAGCAATTTCGATGTTGCGGGACGCAGATCGTCTACACATGCCCTACTTCGACGTTCATCTTCGAAGTAGGGCGCTATTCCCATCCCCTCATGGGGTTAGCGGCTTCGACGTCTCGCCGCCTGTCAATGTTCACATCGAAATAGTGCCCAACATGTGTAGCCATGATGGGCGCTATTTCGAAGTTAGTGCTGCTACTTCGAAGTAGCATGCACGTGTAGACACGGCTCTGGAGATGTACAACAATGAAGGTTTAGGGCTGGTCCATACTGGTAACTCACATTGGTATAGCCTCATCTCTTGTGGGGCGGGGAGTGAAAAATTCACACCCCTGAAAGGTATGAGCTATGTCTACACCACAAAATGTCAATCTGATTTATGTTAGCATACAGCCACCACCATTATAAAATCATTTGTGTGCACGTACATTTGGCACCTCATGTCACTGATGCTTGTATCAGTGCATTGAACTGGTACGCTATGAGTGTGGGCATTGCAAGACAGACCCTGAAAGCCAGTAACCGTCAACATAAGCAATGTAGTGTCTACACTTCCATTGTGTTGACCTAATTACATTGACTGACTCTGTGCAGCTGAGGGAGATGATGTTACTAAAATGACAGAGAGAGGCACTTACGGCAGTGGGAACCAAAAGTAAGTGACGAAGCTTCCACAGCTAGGTCAACACAGAGTAGCTGACATTGACTTAACCATGTTGTGTACACCAGGCAGATAGTTTGGGGCAACTTCTCCAACCCTCATGCTTTTTGGCAGAGGGGGTCCCACAGGGTCCAGGGTGGCCTGAAGAATTAGCAGGGGGCCTGGTGTTGGCAGCAAGGATTGCGGCTGTCCTTGCACTCATGGATGGTGGTAGAAAACAGAGCAACTTGACCCCACCCCACTCTACTCCCCCAGCTCCCAGCTACATCACTTGAGGATGGAGTAAGTGGTAGTACCACCCTCTGCACTCACTAGTTCCAGGAAGTGGAGCGACTCAGCTCGGAGTCAGGAGAGTGCGTGCAAGGGCAGGCCTGATCCCTGCTGCCACAGCTCAGGCCAGGTTACTCAGAGGAGGAGATTTGGGCAAGAGGCGGAGTGGGGGAGAAGGGACAGACAGGGGTGGGCATGTCCTGGGCCCTGAACCTCCTTAGGGATGGCCCTGAGACCAGGCCATAGCTATGCCAGCTTAACCCCTGATATTGACCTAAGTACCATTATCAGGGAGGTTGGTTACATGTGGTGAAAGGAGAACACCTCCTGTCAGTGTAAGTAGTATCTGCACTGAAGCACTACATTGGTGCAGCTGGATTGTAGAGTTTTAAATGTAGGCAAGCTTTTAGTAGGCATCAGGATGCTTTACAAATTGTTGTACTTCAAGCTCAAACCAGTGTCCCTATTAAGTCCTTAACTTTTAGTGTCCAGCAAAGTTAGGAATGTAAGTTTCCAGGCTAATCTGGGAGCAACAGACCTATCACACTTTTTTCAATAGTGTCATTGTGATACATTTCATTCTGACTTTTATAAAGTGATTACATTACCTATATAAAGTATACATCATATTACATATAATATAAATATGTTAAAATTAATATTTTAATGCAATATAAAAGCCAACTTGAAATTTACTGAAACAACGTAGAAACAAAACCTTTCGACATTGTCCAAGAGAAATGTTTTGACTCTTATCCACTTCGTGCTCCGGGTTTTGACAAAATTGGATTTTTTTTTAATTGAAAACAGTTCAGGAGAAAATGTGCTTACCCCCTCTAACTAAGAGTAAAGCTTTCTGCTTTATATATTCACCCATTTGCCAGCAGAGTGCACCACAAACCTTAAAGCAAATGGACAAATGTAAACAACAACAGTATTTATTTGCGGTCAGAGACACTAGGGCAAGCAACTGCATGTCTTTGTTTCCATAGCAACTTCTCTGTACCAGTAAAGCTTCCAGGAAAAGAAAAATGGCTGCCTTAGCTACTTCAAGCCCTCAGTTTCTTTCACCAACTTCTTATTGTCTTACCAATGCAAAATCAAACATTACCAGGAACTAGTTCCCCATCAATGGCACTGATGAAGCTAATGCATAGCCCACTACAATGCAACCCCCCACCTGTGAGAAACAGGCTGCTTTGATTTATTTGGGGAATGCAGTAGGATTTATTAATCCTTACTTCAAGAAGCTTATCACCCTAAAGCCGTGTCTACACGTGCACGCTACTTCGAAGTAGCGGCACTAACTTCGAAATAGCGCCTGTCATGGCTACACGCGTCGGGCGCTATTTCGAAGTTAACTTCGACGTTAGGCGGTGAGACGTCGAAGTTGCTAACCCCATGAGGGGATAGGAATAGCGCCCTACTTCGACGTTCAACATCAAAGTAGGGACCGTGTAGTCGTTGCGCGTCCCGCAACGTCGAAATTGCCGGGTCCTCCATGGCAGCCATCAGCTGAGGGGTTGAGAGACGCTCTCTCCAGCCCCTCAGCTCAATGGTGGCCGCATGGAGCGGCCCCTTAAAGGTCCCCTCCCACTCCCTTCCTGTGCAGGAAGCTGAGGGAACGTGCAGGCGCAGCCCAGACACGTGGCCAGCCTGCACATCCCTCAGCCAGCACAGCCACCCACCCAGCTGCGATGGCTGCCCGGCAGCCCCCCCAGCGCCCCCAGGGGACCCCCCCCAAGGGGAGCCAGGGCAGCCAGCCCAGCCAGGCGGGCAGCCAGGCTGGCAAGCGGCAGCGGGGCCCCTCCTGGATGGAGGCCGAGCTGCGGGACCTGCTGGGGCTCTGGAGCGAGGAGGAGGTGCTCCAGGTAATGGGGAGCAAGAGGCGGAACGCGGATGCGTTCGCTCAGCTGGCCGACGGCCTGGCTGCCCGGGTTCACCCTGCCCGCACTCCTGATCACGTCAGGAGTAAGGTGAAGGAGCTGCGGCAGGGTTACGCCCGGGCCCGGGATGCGGCCAGCCGATCTGGGGCCGCCCCCGTCACTTGCCCCTTTTACAGGGAGCTCAGAGACATCCTGGGCCCCCGGCACACCTCCTCCCCTCCAGCCACCCTTGATACCTCAGCCGACAAGCCCCAGCAGGCCCTGCAGCCGGAGTCCGCCCCGGAGGCAAGCCCCGCACCCCGGGGGCCCCCCCCGGAGCCCACCCCCGGGACATCGCAGCAGGAGGAGGAGGAGGAGGGGGCTCCTCCTCTGCAGAATCCAGGCTGCAGATCCTCCTCCTGCCATCTCGGAGCAGCAGCCGGGCCTCCGCCCCCCGCAGATCTCCAGACCGTGGGAGCGGACCGACAGGTAGGTACCCCCCTCTGGTGTACACCAGAGGGGGGTACCTACCTGTCGGTCCGCATGAGGGGCGGGGGGTAATAGATATGTGTCCAGGGCCCCCCACATGCTCACATGGCCATGGCCCCAAGGACAGCAGGGCCATGGCCCTCACAGCAGTGCATCAGCCCCTGTCCCCCCGCCACCCCGCATGACAGTGCCATGCCCCATCACCAGGCCAGGGGGGATCGGAACCTCGAGGGGCCCCCAGGAGGAGGGGGTGGGACAGCCCGCAGCAGCAGCAGCAGCATGTGATGGAGTGGGGGGAGTGCAAAAGGGAGACTCAGGCTACATATGAGCAACAAGAGCCGAATAGCTCCCAGGGGCAAAGGATGATCCTGGGGCTACAGCTGGCAGGTGACACCTCTGCCCTGGACAAAGAGGAGGGAGGAGCCAAGCTGGCTTGCAACTGGGGGGGGGAGGGCGGGGGCCACAGGTAGAGGCTAGGGGAAGGGAGAGCTGGAAGGCAGCCAGCCCGAGGAGGGGGAAAGCTGCATCCCAGAGGGCCCCCCCTTGGGGTCTTCTCCCCAGGACGGGTTGGAAGGACTGTCTCTTCCGACAGCTGGTGCTGTCACTCCTGGGAGAAACTGGGCATCTGTGGCCTAAGAAACCTCTCCTGCTGTCAGACCCTGCGGGGTGAAGTGAGAGTCGCTCCCACCGGGGGACGGGGTGCAGGGCAGGGGGACCCCTGAACCCCATCCACCACAGCAGCATCTCCCGGGGATGGGGATGGGGAACCTGCAGCACAGGGCTGGGGGGACAAAGGCCACGGCTCAGGGCCCACACTAACGCCTGTCTCCATTCTTCTTCCCCCCCTCCTCTCCTGTGTCCCGCACCTGCACCATCAGAAGGACTGGAAGAGAGCGCCGGCGAGGCCTCAGTGGTCCCGGAGAGCCCTCCGGGACCATCGCTCCAGGCCAGCCCCTCGGCCGAGGACCGACCGGCCCCACGGCGGGCTAGACAGCGGACCCCGCACCACCACCCGCCGACGGCGACGGACCCCCAGCTGCTGGCCATCCACCGACGGCAGCTGGAGGTCGCAGAGCAGCACCTGCAGCTGCAGGAGCAGGCGCTGGCCTGGCGCCAAGAGGCATGGGGGGCCTACATGGAGACTTTTAACCGCCTGGTGGACTACCTGGCCCCCCATGCCACGCCGGCCGCCGCAGCGCCCGCCGTGCCTGCTCCACCAGCCGCACCACCAGCTGCTCCGCCCGTCGCCGTCCCGTCCGCCGTCATCCCGCCACCCACCGCCGAGGGCCGGAGCGCCGAGGGACCCCTGGAGCCACCTGAGACTCGCCGGGCATCATATCTTCCGGTCCGGCCCGCCCCCACCCAGCCCCGGACAGGGCTGCGACTGCGGCGGGGCTCCCGGCCGGCCACGCCCAGTGCCGGACTATAGGGGCAACGGGCCCGGGACATGGCCCCACCCTTGTATATAGTTTAAACTTATTATTTGGTGCCCCCCGTTTGCCCCGTCCCCCCCATTAAAATAGTTCTCCCCTTTATCCTCCCTGGTTTTCTTTTTATTAATGAGGACACTTGTTTCTTAGTATTGTTTTATTTGTACATATTAGTTTGTTTCCGCATGTTTGTATATAGTTTGTTCTTGTTTCATATATTTACAGTTAAAAAAAAAAGTTCTGAAAGAAAAAGAAGTTTAAGTTCAGCCACAAGTGCGTGCTGTCATTTGTCCAGGAAAAGTGGGAGGGGGGTGCGGTGGGGTGCTCCATGGTGTGGGCGTTGGGGCAGGAGTGTGGTGGAGGAAGGGGCGAGCAGTGGGGGGCCTGGGCAGAGTTCACCCCGCAGCCTCATCATTGAAGTGGGCCCGCAGGACCTCCCGGACCCGGGTCCCTTCGGGGTCCACCTGCCGACTGGGGGCAGCAGGTGGCTGGACGTCTGCCCTGCCGGCTTCCGCAGCCCAGCCCTGGAAAAAGGTCTCCCCCTTGCTCTCCACCAAATTGTGCAGGGCGCAGCAGGCACCCACAATCTGGGGGATGTTGTTGGGGCCCGCATCCAGGCGGGTCAGGAGACATCTCCAGTGTCCCTTCAGGCGGCCAAATGAGCGCTCCACCACCTGGCGCACGTGGTTCAGGCGCTCGTTGAAGCGCTCCTGGCTAGCGGAGAGATGGCCCGTGTACGGGTGCATGAGCCACGGGTGGAGGGGGTATGCCACATCTGCGATGACGCAGAAGGGCATGGTGGTGTCCCCCAGAGGGATCTCCCGCTGGGGGATGTAGGTCCCCGCCTTCAGCCAGTGGCACAGGCCCGAGTTCCGGAAAACCCGGGCGTTGTGGGTGCTGCCAGGCCAGCCCACATAAATGTCCTGGAAACGTCCCCGGCTGTCCACCAAGGCCTGGAGGATGACAGAATGGTAGCCCTTGCGATTCAGTATCGTCCTCCACTGTGATGCGGGGCGTGGATGGGGATGTGAGTCCCATCCAGAGCCCCGAAGCAGTTGGGGAAGCCCAGGGTGGCAAAGGCCGCGATGGTGGCATCTGGGTCCCCCAGCCTCACGAGCCTGTGCAGGAGCATGGCGTTGATAGCACGCACAACCTGCAGAGAAAGCACATGGGACAGCACCAATGAGGGGTGAGCAGGGTGTGCGTGGCCCTGCCCTGCCCTGCCCTGCCCTCCTCTGCCCGGGCCCCCCTCCCCTGCCTTGCCCTCCTCTGCCCTCCCCCGCCCTGGCCTCCCCTCCCCTCCCCTGCCTCCTCTGCCCGGGCCCCCCTCCCCTGCCCTGCCCTCCCCTCGTGGGTTCTCTTACCTCCATGAGGACAGCCCCGACGGTGGCCTTGCCGACACCAAACTGCTGTCCCACGGATTGGTAGCTGTCGGGAGTGGCCAGCTTCCAGACAGCGATGCCAACCCGTTTCTGCACTGTGAGGGTACGCCGCATGGCCGTGTCCTGGTGCCTGAGTGCAGGGGTGAGCCACTGGCACAGCTCCATAAATGTCTGCCGGCTCATCCTGAAGTTCCTGAGCCAGCGGTCATCGTCCCACTCCCTAAGCACCAGCCGCTCCCACCAGTCGGTGCTGGTGGGGTAGCTCCACAGCCGCCGGCGTGTGAGGCGGGGGGTGGGGGCGGGGTGCTGCAGGGTTAGGGGTTGAGCCCTGCTGCCGTCGGGGCAGCTCCTCCTCCGGTGTAGCAAGGAGGTGCTCAGCTGCCTCCCGCATGGCATGGAGCAGGGCAAGCCCTGCTCCTGCCGGGAGGGCTGGGTGGACCTCTGGCTGCTGCTGCTGCTGCTGCTGCTGCTGCTGCTGCTGCTGCTGCTGCGGCTGGGGGTCCATGACTGCGGCGCCCGGGGTCTGTGTGCCTATGGCTCCTCAGACCGCGTGCTGTGCAGGCTCAGTGTGTCTGGGAGGGGCCCTTTAAGGGAGCGGCTAGCTGTTGCCCCGGAAGCGCTAGTCCGCCCTGTGACCCTGTCTGCAGCTGTGCCTGGCAGCCCTATTTCAATGTGTGCTACTTTGGTGTGTAGACGTTCCCTTGCTGCGCCTATTTCGATGTTGGGCTGCGCAACGTCGAAGTTGAACATCGACGTTGCCGGCCCTGGAGGACGTGTAGACGTTATTCATCGAAATAGCCTATTTCGATGTAGCGTGCACGTGTAGACGTAGCCTAAATGTCATTAAAATACCCAAATACTTCATCCCACTTCTCAGGAAAGACATAAGAGTCACAGACTGCAGAGCGAGCTCACTTACCAAGATTTTGTTACCTTTGCTGAACATACTACAGAACATTTACCAGGATACTAAGAAGGGTAATCATACATAATTAAAACTAAAATACACTTGTCAAAATCAGAGATAAACTAATCTTCCAAAACTTCAGTTCATGACTTCATGCACATTAGTGAACTTATTCTCACATGCCCCCGTTAGGGAACATTAATCGAACAACCCAAAATTTGGTGAGTTGGGGTTCTTGGCATTTGATTTGGATTTATCTTTAACCAAAAATAAGGAGCAAGATCTGTAGTGTGATGTAACACCTTGAAGCTGTTTGGGATATATTTTTACCACGCATGTTAATCTACTCACAAACTCTGATGATTTGCACTGGATCTCCCAGTCATCAGTGTAGATAAGAACCTGATCCAAAGACCATTGAAGCAGGTAGAAAGCTCCAATGGCCATACAGCAGGCACATAGTTAATGTTTTCTGTAGCTAGTGACCAGTCTAGCACAGCAATGGGAAATCAGAGATACAAAGTGGGCCACAAGTGGATCGCTTTCACCTCAGTGGGCTGCAGTAACCCACGACCACTGGAGTTCCACCTGTGGTCCCATTGCTTCCTATCTGCCTCCCTCTTCCATGCACCTCTTGTGCACTGGGGAACCAAAGTCCTATACTTCCTACTCATCCCCTTCCTTCCCAACCCTTTTGGAGCACTGCAAATTATGTGATTCATGCTCTTTTCCCTTTCATCCCCCTCCGTCCTAGAGCTGGAATGGAATCAATCAGCCATTCCAAAGACCATTGAAACAACTGGAAAGCTTCAATAGGCATAGATCAGGCACATATTTAATAGGGGGTCCACAAGCTGCAAGTGGAGCCACAGTGGGCTGCATTTGGGCCACAGACTGCAGGTTGCTCACCACTGGCCTAGCAGGAGTTATGGCTACAGCTTCATTATCATTGTATATTTTCTGAGGTCTGATGGTTCTATAATACTGATGTTTTGGTTAATCAACCAAACAAGTGGAAATCACATGGCTGCATCTCCACGTGCCACTTCTTCCGAAAGCAGCATGCTAATGAGCCAAGGGGAAGATGCTAATGAGGCATGGATGCAAATTTTCCATGCCTCATTAGCATACCGGAACGTGGTTCAGAGTCCAGAAGAAGCTCTTCCAGCCTCCAAAGTACATGTGGAGACATGCAACCCATAGGGATCTTCCAGAAGGAAGCCCTCTTTCCGCAAGCCCCTTCTTCCCCAAAATTTGGAGACGCAGCCCATATGATTAACTAGAGACATAACTGCATTAGAAATGCATGACACAGATGAACTGTTCCTCTAGCAAATTTAAGTCTCTCTGGATTTCACCCACTAATGTGGAGGTAGGATATGGAACAACAGTGCTGCTGTCTGTAGCAATAATTCATGGTAGAGGTTGAACCACTCTAGTCTGGCACCCTTGGCACCTGACTGGTGCAAACCATAGGAGGTCAGTATTTTCTAGCAGTGTTACCAACAATTCCACTGCCTACTGGGCTCTTAGAAGACATTTAGAGGTAAATTAGAACTACAGATCAGCACAGAACACTGACAGCCAGGATTGGTGGTTGTAAACAAAGTTTATGGGACCAGGGGAAACTTGGCCACATCCAGGATAAATGGTCATCCGGCTAACTAAAATCACGCTGGACTACAGATGTTGGTGTGTGAAAGAGTTCTGGATTAGAGAGAGTCAATCTGTACTTATAAATGACTTTCCACTAAGAAGGTACCTAGCAAATGTTAACTAATTAATTTGTGCAGCAGTAGATGGTTACCGAGGAATGTGTTATTAGGCTTAAGGACTAAAATATTGGCTGGGGGCTAAACAATATGTTCTAATATCTCTTAGTATAGGACAGCTTGTGGCCCATGTGTCATCTATACCCTTAGGGACTGGATAGACCCCACATCACCATTCTGTGGCCAGCTTCATCTTTTAAGTTCCCCAGTATGGTCTGCAGGAGCACTTAATTGGCACTGTCTGTGAGCAGAGACACTCATTGGTCTTGTGAGGGTGCGACCCATAACAATGTACTCTCACTCCAAGGTCACAACACAAAGCTGGATCCCAAACCTAAACACAACCTTCCCAGTAGATTAGCAATGCCTGTGCATGGTGCTTAACGGACAAAAAGAAAACACACAACCTGCTCGGCAGACTTTCCAAACTCAGGTAAGATGTGACCTGAAGAGCGACTGAGAGCATCCTGACAGATCCTCACAGGTGAAAATTGATATAGATCAGAGATCCCCATAGGATGAGGCATGTGCCTTACGGAGGCACAGAGGAACATTAAGGGGTACATAGCTGAGGCCCAGCCAGCCCCCATGGGAGGCATTGAGTGAGCACCACTCGGCTCTGCTTGTAGCTCTGTCCCTGGCTGCTGGCCCCAGAAGCTGGTCCCATGCCGGGGTCCCTGCTGCCAGCACCATGCCAAGGGCCCCACTCGTGGCCCTGGGTCCCCAGCTCCTGGCCTGGTCTCCACTCCTAGCCCCACTCCTGCCCTCAGCTGTGGCCTCAGCCTTGACCCTTTTACCCCGTACTCATTTCCTCCTGAAACCATGACCCAATCCTGGCCCAGGCTCAAGGTGGAAGATGCAAATGGGGATAAGGAAAGGCATGATCCAGAAATTGACATGATCCAGAATAGGCCAGTTGACTTTCACAGAGCTACACTGATTTACACCAGGTGAGGATCTGACTCTCTTGTGGGAGGGGAAAATGGAGAAATGTAGCTGCCGAGTTCAGGGGATAGTTTTAGCTCCCACTATAAATGTCATACAGCAGTGTTTCTCAACCTTTTTTTTTCAAAAAGTACTGCCTTTTCAAAAATAATAAGTACTCCCAGACTTCTCTTATGTACCTTTAAAGGTATATTTACCACTGGTTGAGAAGCATGGTCCTTAGGTAATCCAAGGTCTTGAAACAAGCCCCATTCAACCTTTCCAGATTATTGTACCCTTTTCCTGAGTCAGATTTGCTCTGCATACCACCTAGTTACACCTCACTTAAAAATTACTTACTTACAAAAACTGCAAAAATATCACAGAAGATGACTACTGAAATCTTGCTGACTTTCTACCATCTTATTATACAATAAATGATTTGGAATAGAAATATCGTACTTACATTGCAGTGTAAGGCATATGAAGCAGTAGAAACAAGTCATTGTCTGAATAAACTTTTGGATTGTAAAGACTTTACTACTGTTTTTATGTAGCCTGTTTTGAAACCAGGCAAATATCTAGATGAGTTGATGGACCCCATGGAAGACCTCTGAGTACCCCTGCTTGAGAAACACTGTCATAGAGGTATTAAGAGGCATGCATTTATTTTTAACACTTCTGTGTGAGTAGTTGAAAGAGGAGGCCTGGAGCTTCTCAGCTGCAATAACACAGCCTGAGAAGCCAAATCAGATCACTCTGTTCATCCAATTAATTTTTAAAAAAGGTGTCACTATTGTGCAGGTTACCACAGCAAACCAACTGTGCCAACTCGACACAATCTTGAGATGCTTGAGAGCAGTTCCTGATCTTGACTAGATGGGTCCAAATTTAGAGTAACTCCTTTAAATGCACTGTCCCAAACTGATTAGCAATAATACCAGATGCCATCTTAGAATATGCCAGCGAAAAGACATATATAAATAACAATGTACTTTTTTAAGTGTGAAACCTCCTTGCAATGAGTTCGTAATATACCCTGCTCACCGGCATTGTCCTGCTGCTTGGTGTTCTTTATGTATGCAGAGAATTTGGAGAAGATATCTATCCCGGCAGAGTTTGATTCACGATGCGTAGCAGCCAGTTTGGGGTACCTGAAAAGGAGAGGATCAGTCTGGAAAATAATGCCCTATTGTTGCCAGCAATATACTGATCGTTACAAATGCTGTTTAGAGAAACAGGAAGGAAAATATCCCTGTTGCTGGAACTATAATTAATGCTGTCATTTATCTCAGCACGAAGCTTGACAAAACCCTCTTAATAACACTGCTGTCCTGGGGAGCTAGGCAATTGGAGAGTTACACAGTGATAGTTTTATGACAAGGGTCATTGTACTAGCACTTAATAATGTGACCAGCAGCCAGTGTACAGTGGCCTTAAATCAGAAAGAGGCGTAGATGTCTAACAGAGTGTGGGGGAGTTTGGCAGCAAATGCCTTCTGTTACCAGTGGCAGACCTGTGCTTAACTGAAAATGTAGCCCAGAATGTAACAGCAAGGAACTTTTGTATAATGAAAGTGGATGAGTGTGGAGTTTTGATTCCGTGCATTTTTTTAAAGAGACATGGTTTGCAAAGGAATGTATTGATTTGAAAGACCAGAGCAGATTAAGGGACTGATTCAAAGCCCACTGAAGTAAACATTAGCACGCTCATTGACTTGAGTGGGGCTATGTCTGCAGTAGACATAGGAGTCAACCTCTCACACACAATTTTAGCTATGTAAATTGCATAGCTAAAGTTGACTTATCAGTGGTCGACTGCCTTGCTAGGGCTGTTCTCATGGAAGAAAGTTGATGGGAGCATTTCTCCCATTGACCTTCCTTACTCCTTGCTGCTTGCGAGGAGTTCCGGGGTTGACATTGACCCTGGAAAACACCATTTTGAGTGGGTCAATCTTATGTGGCAGTATAGATGCAGACTAAGTCTTGAACAGGTCCCTAAAATGTTTTAGCATATCTTTAATGGAGGGTGTAAACACCACACAGTCCACCTAGCCAGTTTTCATATTCATAGAGCTTGAGGACAGAAGGGACTGACCATCAGAACATTAATATAACCTCCTATATACCACAAGCCGAAAATTTTCAGTTACCCATCTTTTCAGACCAATAATGCATATTAAGCTAAACCAGATCTCCCAGAAAGGCATCCAGTCTTGATGTGAAGAAATCAAGTGATGGGGAAACTACCACAGCCCTTGGTAGTTTGTTCCAATGATTAATCACCCTCACTGATAAATATTTGTGCCTTATTTCTAACTTGCTTTTGTCTGGATTTCATTTTTTGCCATGCCTTTCACCCCTAGATTATAAATCCCCTTAGAACCTGGTATTTATTGCCATGAATATATTTATACACTGTAAACAACTCACTTCTTAATCTTCTTTTTTGCTAAATAAAA
Organism: Carettochelys insculpta; assembly: GCF_033958435.1. Classification (NCBI taxonomy): domain Eukaryota; kingdom Metazoa; phylum Chordata; order Testudines; family Carettochelyidae; genus Carettochelys; species Carettochelys insculpta. The sequence continues at coordinate 196,802,295 of NC_134139.1, read as the reverse complement.
CATGTTGAACTCTGTCAGTCTCTCACTATAAAGCTTTTTGTCTAGCCTTCAAATCATTTTTGGTCCTCTTCTCTACATCCAGTCCAATTCTTCAACGTCCTTTATAAAATGTGGATGCTATAGATGGGCACACAATTCTAGAGTGGGTCTTACCAAAGGCTTTGTATAGAGTGTTGTGTGTGAGGCAGACCAGCTGATGTGGGAGGAGGACAAAGGGGGCAGCTACCAGGCCTAGTGATTCAAAGGGGCCCAGGACTCCTGGCCACTGCCACTGCTACTGCAGCAATTGTGGCAGCTGGAGCCCCAGGCTCCTTTGAATTGCTGTCACAGTGCCATGCCAGGCGCTCTACATGGCTCTGACAGGTGTATGGGTGGTACACTGTGGTCTAGGCAGTGCTAAGGGCTGATTGAGCCTGACCCCACCAATGCCACCTTTGGCCCCACCCCTTCTGGTGGCATAGCTCTGCCCAACACACACACCTTTCCCCGGGGCCTGCAGTGACTGTTGGTCCTGGTGGTATTAGGAGAAAACGTCCTGCAAGCATTAATCATGTGAGCAACTTTCACACATGCAAGCAGTCCCACAGAATGCATCTAAACTGTTCCCTGGGTCAAGGCTACTCCTGTGAGTAATGGCTGCAGGACTGGGGGCCATCTTGTGAGCTCCAGATAAAATACCTTCCTCCATTCCTAACAAACTCTGACCAAAAAGCACAATTTGTTACTTTGGAGGTGCAAGCATCTCCTCCAGGAACTCCTCAATTTTGTTGATGTCTGTCTTGACCTCTCCATTAAAAGTCAAGAATGGGGGATGGGTTCCAGGAGCCAAATTGTGTAGATCAGCTGGCTTTCTGCAGAAAGAAAAGAAAAAGTCATGGTATCAGCAGTCATTGATTATTATAGAGCCCTACTGGTATATATGGCACATAGGAAACCAGTTACTTGCCCCCGCTTATTTTATTCAGTATTTAAAGTATTTTGAAAGAGTCCTAGTTAACATGCAAAATAAAAATTTTCTATAAATTATCAGGAAACTGAATCTCAACTACTTTGTCGTGTGTCTTCAGCATTATGTGTTGATGCAAAACCCATTGAAGTCAATGGAGGGCCTGTCTTTCTAATAACGATCAAGCTATCGGCCGCTGAGATGCCTTTTTCCAAATAAATTAAGCAATAATTGTTACCTTTTCAAGTCAACTGTGGTGACATTAAACACAACTCCTTTGAGCCAGAGTATCATGAACAGACGCTGTGAAAAAGGACAGTTCCCAATACTTTCTCCATCTATACCAGCCTATGGGAAACAAAGGGAAAATAATTAGCATGCACCAAGAAGTCTGCTCACTTCCTGTGAGAATGAAAACTAGATGTCAAAATAAAAATTACCAGAATGAAAATAAACAGTATTAGACAACAACACTGCTCATCATCCCCAATATAGTAATGGAATTACTCCGATCTTAGCATTGGCCAGTAGTTTGAGAGACTGTCCTAGCCTGTGTCATAGAAGAAGATCTGGCTAGGGAAAGTGGGTCCCTAAGCCATTGTTTAGCTCATTTCTGGAATGCTGTTTAGGCTCTCAATTTCCCTTTTCAACATAAAATCATGTGGGAAACAGAGCTGTTAGATAACTCCAGAGCAGGTCTGCAGCTGATATATACAGTCATTGCCACAGGACTTCCATGGATCCATGACTCTTTCTCCCCAGCAAAGACTCTGCCCTGCAGTCCCTACAAAAAAAGGACCCAAGAAAAGACTTCTAGATCCAAACTGGAGTCCAAACATTTCCAACATCCAGAAATATTTGGATCTGGAGTTCTAGTTTACATTCATAGAAGAAATGGAAATCAGATTACAGCATTTGGATCCCAACCAAAAGATGAACTTTTGCGAAGTTCAAGGGAGATATCTACACCAGAGTTCCGGTCTGTGTCCATCCCTAATAGCTATTGAGTTTCCTACAAACAGCTGCAAGGCAATAAAAAAACTGCTAGCCTTAGCATTGAGGAAATGACCTGGTAGATCTTTCAGAAGTTTATGGTATTTAGCTATGTAAAAATACAAATAACCCTGGTTAAGATGCACAAAAGCTGTATCCAAGGTCAACATCCTTGCATAATATATACCAGAATGGCCAAAACTTTCAGGATGATAATGATTTTGAGAAAATCAGTTTTAATTTATGGTACCATCATGAATGACTGATTGGTGTTTAAAAGAGTCTTATGATCTTGGTGAAGCAACCCATCTTTCTTTGTTCATTATATGGGTTGAAGATTTATGCATACAGGGTATGTTTGGGATATGGGTGGTGAAATAATTTATCACATACATTTTTTTTCTTCAGAAGATATATCATATTATTCTGTTTGCTCTCATAAGTTTTGTCCTCTTGATACTGAAGATGAGAGGCAGTATTAGTGTGCCCTAGAGAAAGAATCACTTCTAATTACTAGAGCTCTGCAAAAAGGTTTGTAAACAGAACTTGGCCAGTTTTACCAAACTCTGGCAGTTTAGCTGGAACATTTGCTGTTGAGGGTATGAACCTTGCAGGCAATCTGGGCTCAGTTTTAGGTGAGCCTGTGTTTGCAGAGACAAAAGATTAATTCGATCTGCTAAATTCCAGTTGAGATCCAGGATTTCAGCTGCCTCCCTCCACCCCATACATAAGGTTTTGGTCCAGTCTATTAGAAAGATAGGGATCATCTGAAATACTCTAATTTGGGTCTAGGTGCAGATTAAAACACTTTGGGCTATGGTTACACTAGCGAGTTTTGCCAACAAAACCCCAGGTTTCTTGACAAAACTGGTGAAACATCCACACACACAATGTGTTTTGCCGACAGTTTGTCTATAAAATTCAGCACTTTCACCAGCAGCATTCTGCCTCTTAGCCACGAGGCATAACACTGCTATCAATAGAATCTGTTGACAAAAAAGCTGTGTGGATGCTCTGGAGGGGCCTTCTCTGTTTTGTTGTGAGAGCAGTAGGAAGAGACCAGTCCTCTGTCAACAGACCAGAGTGCTCTTCTGATTGGCTTTTGCGTGTGGCTGCACTCTGTCAACAGTTTTGTTGGGAAACCTCTTCAGACAGTGACTTCTGTCAGCAGATCACTGTAGCTTAACCCTAGTCTTGCATAATGTGGGGGCATTCAAATCTGATGGTTTGGTTTGAGTGCCTCTGCTTGAAACCACCGGTTCATCGGGCACTTGATTTTGACATAGAATCAGCAGACACCAAGGTAAGGCTGAAGAAGATTCATTTGCACAAATCGCTGGGCAGTGGAGTAGCCCCGTTTTGCTCAGCTCTGCAACAGGACACAGTTATTTCTGTTCTGAAAATTGCATGGTAAGATCAAACACTGAGTTACCATGGAAAACCAGGCACTTTCATATTGTTGGATACAAGCAATAATTGTGAAATTACATCCATTAAACCTGCACTAGTGTCTGTTAACTTTTTACTGAAAAGAGGCCAGCACTGTAAGTGGATATGCTGGCCTGAAGTCAAACTCTCCTCTCTGTAATATCATGGCAATTCCACTGAGGCTAGCCCATGGAGTCTATAGCTAACCCAACTCTATATGAGTAAACATTTGGGAAACAATATAATGGTCGCTGAATCCAAGGAGAGATCAGTGTAGACAGTGAGTCCGATTCTTGTCTCATTTACACTGGACATGGAGCCTCAGCAACAGCATAGAGTTGGCTCTTACTGTGCCGCTCACCGACTAATGATGTTCCTATTGTCAACTTGATTCCATTGTGTCCGATTCACTATTGCCCAGACCTTTGTGCAAAGTGGTTGTGAAATGCCACTGCATGCCACACAGCCAGTCAGTCTACCCACTAGACCATACTCTCTTTCTTTGCAGAAAATACAGGCAAGGCTTACTGATTCAGTGACACTCTTCATTACTAATAATAGCAGTATTTTAATATGGAACAGGCAAAACAAGAGCAAAAATCTTACACAGGTAATAACTTCAAAGGGCAAGCAGAACACCCTTGGATCATTTGTGGAGTCGTCTTAATATGCCACAAGGAGAAGGTGAAGAAAAGAAAGCTTACTCAGCCTGAACTTCCAAAGGAAAACTGTTTGCATGATAGCACCCACATAGTAATTAAATAAAGTTAATTATACACCTGTCCAACAGAACACAGAATACAAATAAGAGGTTAGTCCAAATGAAAATCCAAAGCAGTGGTCAAGAAAGAGAAAGGCTAACAACTGGCAGATTGAAGAAATTAGTTTTGTTCATGGTGCTATTCAAAGTGAATTTGCCATTGAAATGCAAATACATACATGATCTCTTTCAGTTTAACACTGATGCTTTTTTCCTATTGGTGATTGAGTTTGGATGTGTAGATGGTAGGGAGGAAGTTCAGAAGCTAAGATAAAATATTCTGGAAAACGTATGTCTTAAAGTATCCGGAGAATAATGGATAGATGCTTGGTAGGGTAACAAAGCTCTCATGATTTCTCAGTCATCACTTCTTGCCCTCAGAAACACTGATCAGCCAATGTCTATGTGTTCTAGTGAATAATGGCCTGTCCATGCATGCCCAACACATGTTAGTAATCCTTACTCATGTGAGCAAGAAGTGCTGCAAGGTTTGCAGGACAGACTTTTATTGCGTATAACTTGATAATAGTTTGGAGTTTGTGGGAGTTTGTGCCTTTGTCTAGAACTGTCTCCTTCCTTCTTTGAAATCTCCCAGTTGGCTGGCTTGATTTCAATTAAACTCAAAGGAATTTAACTGCTAGTAAAAAGTGTCAGTTATTTTCCTGACCAGCCTCCAGATTCTTAAACACTAAAAGTCCAATTACAAGAAAATCCTCCCTGGAACTCAGTGTAAACATATTAGAACAACTCCACTCTCTCACCAGCTGCTTGCCTCTAGGTTAGTGGGTGAAGAATGAATGGTATTTCAGTCTTATTACATACATATAGGAGACTCCTACATAAATAATTCAGTACTGTTAATTTATAAAGTGTACAGCGGTGTGGAGGTAGGGGTTTGATAACTCACTGAAGGAGAAAATCAGGATGGGTTTAAAAAGAAAGACACAGTAACTTTCTGGGCCTGATTTATTTATTAATAGCATCAGTCAGTACCTAAAGGCCCCAGTCATTGTCCAGTGTAGTTAATAACTGGGATCAACAAACTCTAAGTGCACGCTATTATAATGTAGTAAGTGGGATAGACTCTCTCACTCATTCCTGAAATAATCCAGCTGGTGTGCTCACTCTGATATACCATCTGACAGTAGGAACTTAACATTGTTAACCTTTAAAAACCATGCAGTTTCATTTCCAGTTATTCCCAGAATGGAGCAACTTGAAAGGCAAAACAATATTGTCATTAATTATGATCATAAAAATTACTAAATATCCAATTTCAGTATTGTAGCAGAATATTGCAAAGTGCTGCATATTTGGAGGATCGGGATATATTCAGAGCCATCTTGTCTCCTTGTTTAATTTTGCACTGCACTGGGACCATTCTGCATAACAGGATGAAGTTTTTCTCAGGTCCCTTTGGACATTGCGGTTTGTATGCAGATGTTTTGATGATGCCCATATATTTTTAAAGGGATTTGAACAAATTAACAGAAGCAGGAATACTCACTGATCTACCTATGTCCTGGTGAGGATTAACAAGAGATTCAGTTTTATCATTCTTATTATCAAAATCCAATTTCTTGCTATACAGCTTTGTGCTCCCCCTATTTTATAATGGGGAAGGGGTCTGCCTTTAGACCCTCTACTTATTCTCAAAACTCAAGGGGGAAGTGAAAATCATATCTGAAGCCAGGAAATATCCTATTTATTGTGCCATCTACTACATATTGTAGTGAGTCTGTGCATCTGTCTGTCTTTCCATGAGTCCGTCCATCCATCTGTGAGTCCTTTTGTTCAAGAACTCCTCCTAAGTGGTCAGAGCTAGGCCCACCAATTTGGTATGCAGCTTCCTCTTATCCTAACTGAAAGCAAAGACAGGTTTTGGTTTTGCCAGGAGAATATGGTGTATCTGGAATCCGACTGTTTTCTATAACATGGAGAGGCAGGCTCTGAAAGCAGGTACATTTATGCTTCTCAATGACCCTGGGGGGGCAGCGAGTACAGGGGACAGTTATGCAGGCCAAATCTCTCCCCCCCTGGCCCTTGGCCCCAGAACTGGAGAGGGAGGTGGGGGAAGAGGCGCTGGCTGGGCAGCATGGCCCCAGTGAGCTGCTCTTGCTGGAGGAGCACTGCCCTCACCACCCTGGGCAGCCCCAGTGAGTCCCCCAGCCAGACCTCCCAGCCTCCTGCCCTGACCCACTGGCCTAAGCCCCCCATCCTCTAACCTGAATCCTGCAACCCCCCTCCACTATTCTGAGCCTGCCCTGACTCCTACATGCTCCACCTCCTGCCCTAAGCCCCCACCCCTCCCAACCACCTGCCCTAATTCCTGCTCCCCTCACACCCTGCCTCCACAAGGACCTGAGCAAAGCTAGGTAAACACTCTAGTATTATATATATGCAAGATGAGATCAAGTATTCCAACGCATTGCTGTAGTGAAGAGTTGCTAGTTTCTTTTTTTAAGATGTTCTTGTCCACATATTAACTCCTGTAAGCTGTTTGGAGTGCCATCAATGGAGAGATGAGTATATTCATAGTATGGTACTGGTAGCTCTCAGCTAAGAACTTAATCATGTATCCTAGGCCTTATGTAAGACAGGACATTCCTGTTGACTGTGATCCCAGTTCTTGAAAGCAATCATCTATGATCTTAAATAAATCCCAATTCAGAGTAACGATGTTAATCTTTATGCTTGTACTTATGTCCTACTAACTTCAGTGAGAGTTAAGCATGTGTTCAAGTCCTTTCCTGAACAAGGGCCCCTGTAACAGCAATAAATTCACTATTTAACATTTAAACTTTGTTGGACGTCTTCCAAGACTTGAGCATTTGTTAGAGGAAAAAAGAAATGGTGCTTAAAAATGGCATCATTGGTGCATGTGCCAAAGAGAAAAGGAGTATTTGCTAGAAAAGCTGGAAGGACAGTAACAGAAAGGAAGAGCTGAGGTTCTTCAGCCAAAGCCACAGAATACAGCCAACAGTGGTGCTCACATTTGACTCCTAAACCCAACATATGTTATATTCATTTAAACAAAATTTGGCCTGCATTATTAGTCACTTGACTGATTTACATTCGTACGGCAGTGAGACTCTCAGGTCAGGAGAGGTGTTGCATGCCTGCGGCCTTTAGGATTTTCAGGTTGGCAGAGTTTTATTTTGGAGATCCCTCAGGTATTCAGAGTCAGGAAGTGACAATTGTTAGCTGAAAGTTTGATTCATACATAAATAGTGCCATTTTCTAACCCTTTCTGTTCAACTGAATGCTGGTCTGAACAGTCAGATGGTTCGATCCTTCCTTGAGGAGTTACCACTGAATCTCATAACTAATGATCAAAATGTTAGTTAAGTGGCATATTGGAAAGAGCCAGGGAACTTGAATTTTGTGGGAGACATCCATTCACAATCTGTGAGGGAAGGAGATAAGCCACTGGCTGGCACCTGAACCTACCCTGGGAATTTTTACCATATGTAAGGAGATGACTTCAAAGGTTGAGTTCACAATTTGAAAAGTTATAATCTCTCATTATAACAGGGCTTTTAGGGAAATACGATGGCCATGTGGTTTGACGCAGGGCCAAGAACCAGGGCTTCCCACATGACATTAAGCAAGTTGCTTGGTCTCTTTATGCCTAAGGTCCTTGTTTGTAAAAAGAGGGAAATAGAAACATCAGGATTTATTAATTACCATTTTCAGGTGATCTGAGATCCTCAGATAAAAGTGTGAAGTAGTATCATTGCTGTTGTGAGTCCAGTGTAGTGAGAAAGAAATGCCGACACAGTAATTCCATATAAAACCACTATTACTTTTATATCTGTTTGTGGTAGTGCTCAATTAAGCTGTTAACTTTTTGCCTTGATGAATAGTGACCATTTATTTCTACTTTTTTGCTTTTTCTCTTTTAACCAGTTTCTTATTAATTGCAGTAATTGAACCTCTCACCCCAAAACAGAGTGTTTCATTGTCATAGAAACATCCTATTAATAAGGTTCTCATAAGCTTCTGGAAAATTTAAAAAACTATAACCAAGATTTCAAAAAAGTGATTAGTGATTAGCTGTGCCTCAATGCCTGGGTGGTTAGTCACCATAACATGGCTCAGTTTCTTGAAGGTCGGTATTCAATGTTTTATGAAAATCTGGCACCCGTAGACATCTCAATTTGGTCACCCTAAGCTAAGGCACTTAAAACCATTCATGGCTTTTTGAAAATCTTAGCTTAAATCTACCAGTTAGCCACTATTTTGCCAACTCTCAAAGAGTGTGAGTATATTGAAAAGCCAGTAGAAGCCATACAGCTGTTACACTGCTAAGGTTGCTTACATGAAGTACCTAGGCTCTGGTCCAGTGCAAAAGAGAGAGTTGGTGAACCATAGTGGAGATGCCAATCCCTTCCAATGTAAAAGAGGTTAACTATGAGCAAAATATTCAGTTTTATGTCCAATAGCCAAAATTACTGCTTGTACCATCCCTAATTCAGAGCCTGTGATTTGTTCTTTGCAGACAAGATTTAGTAAGTATCATTCCTATTCCCATTTATATTAATTATCTACCATTAAAAATAGAAGAGAAACAAATACAAGTACAAAAGATCATTTCTTGGGCCAATATACTATTATGATCAATCTGTCCTCCTTTATCTTGATGACAATAGAGATGAAATCCTCACAGACTTGGTATCTGCTGCTTTAAAGAACACGTGACAGATAACATGACAATTCAAATCACTTTCATGTAACATGATCTACCCATGAATAGTCAGTGCTTGTCCATATCATATTTATACAAATTATTGTTATGAAGCCTTAACAAATGCAAGGTTCATTTCTAAAACAAAATATAACACATGCAGAGACTGTGCATTGACTCTTCATATGTCCCGTGCTTTATTGTCTCACAGAGCATGCTGGCGCTGTTGAAGCCTAGTATAGTTTTCCATGTACTCACATAAGCTAATACAAAATGAGATTTCAACATAACTACTGTGAACGGCACTAAAATCCTTTGTTTCCTTTGTGCCCTGCTCCCACAAGCCTCTGTGTTTTATTATTTACATAACAATAGAACCAAGGCAATCTGCTGAGATACGAGTCCCATTGTGCTAGGGACTGTATGCTGGAATTCCCTTCTATAGCTGCACTTTTTAGTTCCCAAGAACTTTGCTTGACTTCTAACTTATCGCTTATCATTTTCACACAGCAGAACTACACAGAGCTGATCATACTCACATGTAGGGTGTAGGTGCAGGGTATACCACACATCTAAAGTATATTATTACTCAGCTTATATGCACTTTCTAAAACAGACTGGCAGGTCATTGGCAGTGCCAGTAACAGGATTACAGACCACAGGCTTTCTGGTTAATGGTGTTGCTAAGAAAGGAAAACTGGTTGGGCCCCAACTTATGGTGGACAGGTAAAAACCAGAGAGCTTGGCTGGGTCCCTTATCGGCTTTGACACACTGGGCCCATCACTTGTCGTGTAATGCACTGTTCCCCACATTGCAGAAGCAGCAATCCCTGTTCTTTTCTGGACTGCTGCTGTTACTCTGACTCTAGCTGCTCTTTGTTGCACGGTTTCCCATCCGTGGGCTGTGAGGAGCGCACAAGGTCCCTGCAGTGCAGCTGTGTTCCCCTAGTATGTCCTCTTTGTCCCTGTTGGGTAGTGGGCAGAGGACTGTCTGGAATAGCTCAGGGGAGACCTTTCTCTTTTCTCAATGCCTGGAGCAATCCACTGCTGCTGCTATTATTACAGGGAGGAAGAAAAAGAGTACCCAGGGGCTTACATCTGGGTGTGGGTTGGTGCTGACTGCATGAGCTATGCCCGTGTTTCTGATATCCAGGCCAATGGACTATACGTTAAACCACACTGCCTCTCTGCTTTCTCCTACACTGCCCTCTATATCTGGAACAACTTCCCTGACTCTCTATGCCACCCATCTTCCATGACCTTCATCAGAAACTCCTTTAAAAGCCACTTCTTTCATCTGACTTACCAGCACTGACCCCATGCCTGTAACTGCTTTAAAAGAGAAAATTGAAAAGGGAACAAACAATTTACACAACTAACTTTATCCTGTACAGTGTTCACGCTGCCCTTACATCTCACCTCTGTCACATCTCATTGTCCTGTGCCTTAGCTTGGGAGCTACTCCAGGGAGGGTTGTCTCTCTGAATATTTATAGGTTCATTTCAATAAATACATAATGATAAATTAAAACAGCTCCTGCCACTCTGCAGGGAATGTGCTTCCCCAGTCTCAGCTAGACTCCACAGGAAGATACAGTAGTTACTGCAGGATCCTGGGTAATGAATATTGTTGGTATCTGTATATAACCACAATATGGCCATCCTCCTTGCTCCTCGCCTTTCTGCCCCCTTCATAGGGTGAAAACCAAGCTCAATGCTGTCAGTAGGAATTTTCCCATTGACCTCAGTGGAGCTTGGATTTAATTTACAGCTTTTAAGGTCAAATGGGGCAATTATAATATTCTTTTCTGACCTCTTGTGTAACACCAACCATAGATTTCACTCAGCAATTCCTACATGAAACCAACAAATTGTGGCAGAACTAGAACATATGTTTTAGAAACATCATCATGGTAACTATGCTAGACTTTGGTAAGGAAAGCCCCATTGGTGGTGCAAATTTGTGCTGTGGTGGTGAATACCTGGCTCCACTGGTGCAAAAGGCAAAATTCCTATTGACTGCATCAGTGCTAAGATTAACTAGTGTACTAGTAGATTTACCACCACTGGTAAAATGCATTTTTGTCTCTTATTAGTTGTTGTGACAGGATGTATGAACCCCGTGCTGACAGGGAAGGGGGTTTGAGAGGGTTGTGCACCAAGGTAGCCCTGCCAGCAATGTATGGGTGAGGGAGGGCTTCAAAAAGAGGAATCTGCAGATTGTTACCTGTTTGGTTCACTCCCTCAGGGTCACCTGGTATTAGCCACTGTCAGCAGACAGGATACTGGCCTAGGTGGACCTTTGGTCTGACCCAGTATGGCTGTTCTTATGTTCACAACGGTGGGAAGCCAAGTGAAAGGAGTGATTAGGATAGTTCTTTGAAAAGGGGAGGAGGGAACCTCATGGCAGAAATGGCCCAGTACTGTGAAGAGTCCAGCAAACCCCAACAGGGAGAGGCTGATGCGGCTATCCAGCCATAAAGACTCCAGAAAAGCTACTATCCAGGCATCCCTGATTGATCCCTCTGACCTTTTTCAGCCTTGTTACTGACTCCAGAGGAGCTTGGTTTCTTCTGACCTGAACTGTTACTCCCCCACCCCCAGAGGTGAAGTAAGCAGCTCCTCCACCTCAAAGGACAGTGCCACCACAGGCTTACGGGGCTATGATTAATCCTGTGGCTAACTAGGTTACTGGGCTACAGAGTTATTAAGCTAACCATGTGGTGGGAGTCAGGTGTCATGCAAAACCACAGTGCAGCAAAGGAGGAAACTCTTCATACAGGTGAGCTGTTGGGTTTAGGGTTGTCTAGGTGGAGAGAAGAGCAGCTGCTGCAATTGCGGGGGGGTAGCTGGTTGAGGATGGTAGGATTATGGAGTTACCCCAGTGTGATGTGGTATACAAACCTCACACTGAGCTACCAGGGGTTAAGGAAATACTCTGGGACCAGTCAGCCTTGCCTTGCTACACCTGTGGCAAAAGCAAATGCAGATGCAAAGGCACCAACTGGAGGAACTAAAAGAATCATAGAATCATAGAACAATACAGCTGGAAGAGACCTAAAAAAGCCATCGAGTCCGGCCCTCTACTCTAAGCAGGACCAAACACATCAGATCAGTCCAGCCAGGGCTTTGTCGAGGCGAGACTTAAACACCTCCATGGGATGGAGACTCCACTACTTCCCTGGGTAGACCTTTCCGATGCTTCACCACCCTCCTAATGAAAAAGTTTTTCCTAATGTACAACCTGGACCTTCCCAACTGCAACTTGAGACCATTGTTCTGTGTTCTGCCATCCGTGACCACTGTGAACAGCCTCTCTCCAGCCTCTTTGCAACCTCCCTTGAGTAAGTTGAAGGCTGTTATCAAGTCCCCCCTCAATCTTCTCTTCTGCAGACTAAAGAGTCCCAATCCCCTCAACCTTTCTTCATAAGTCATATGCTCCAGCCCCCCAATTATTTGGAGCAGCCCAGAGGAGACCGCAGACCTGAAGTAGCAGGAGAGAGACTAGCTGAGGGAAGGCAGAATCTCTCCTTAAGCAGCTACTCAAAGATCCCTCCCTGAAAGAAGGGTGGACCAGCTGCAGGGACAGCCTGTAAAGGAAGCATTCTCCTCTCCCTTTTATATACACTTTGGACTGAACTGATCTCCTTTATTTGTGTTTGGACTAGCCCAGCAGGGGAAAGGCCGTGGGCTGAGCTGGCCCAGGAGGCTGGGGAATACCGCTGAAGGAGGTGATTGCCACCCAAGAGGAAAGGGAATAATTTGTGCAACACACAGCTGCCAGGAGGCGCTTGGAATGAGCAGACAACCCTCAGGTGGTGACTTTGGGGCAATCATAGGCAGCTGATAGGGACTGGCCCAGGAAGGCAGCCTTCAGCAGTTCCAGCGGTCAGAGCCCTGATAGCTCCCAAAGGGCCCTAGCATAGAACCCAGTGTTGTGGGAGGGCCTAGGCTCTCCTACCAGCAACCTGCCCCCAGCAGCTCACAAGCCTAAGACCTGACCTCCAGAGAGCTCTTCCTTACCAACCAAGGGCAAGCGAGGGCTGTCACACTGGGCAGCAGATTCAGACTCATAGTCTAACCACAAACAGTGTCATAAAGGTCAGCACTTTGGCTCAAGCATCAAATTTCACCATAACTGTGGAATTATGATAAGGGGGTTATTTTTGTTTGTTTGTTTTTGTTTTTGTTTTTGTTCTGGTTTTTTTTGCCTTGGAAAAAAAAGTTGTTGTTTAGTAAGAGCCCTACAATGCCGCCCTGCCTAGCATACAGTACCATTAAATTATTGCCCAGTCTTTGCACACGTGTAACAGAAGTTTCAGATTTTTGGAGGCTGCATTCACAGGCTGTGTTCTTCCCTTGACCTTTGTGCACAGCTCCCATTGACTGACTACAAAATGGCACACTGGGCCCGGCACTGCTGCCAGTAGAGTCAATTGAGACAAATCTTCCGCAACTTCAGTGGGAGCAGAGTCGCTGTCCAATTTTAGGCAAGGGCTGGATTCAACAAACCAAATCTGTTTAGTCTCTGCCCAGCCAATGTCCATAAAAGGGATCAAACTCCAAGAGGAAGATATGAGTCCCTTGTAGCCTTCAGTCTGTTGGTCTTGGGTATTTATAGAGCACCCACTACCACAGGCTGTGTCTATACTTCAGTAAAACACTAAGGCTGGCTTGGGTCAGCTGATTTGGACTCACAGGGCTCAGGCAAAGGACTAGAAAAGGCTCAGGATTATAAAATGAGCGTGTGGACTTGCAGGCTCCGTAGGTTGTCAGATCTCAGGCTTCAGCCCAAGTCCAAACATCCACATAGTTATTATATAGCCCTTTAACCTGTGCCCTGCAAGCCAAGTCACCTGACCTAGGTCAGCCTCCATGTTTTAAGCCAGTATAGACATACCCATAGTTTCTATTGTAGATATTTCTATAGGCTGGGAGAAAAAATATTTTTGAAACACTTTTTCATTCATAAGGAATAGAAAATGAGGACTAGAGGTAGATCACCATCAGCAGCTAAAACAGCAGTACTAGTAAAGCAAATTATACTAAAAGGATTATATTGTAAAATGATGCTGTACAGACACAGGAGTTATTTCTAGTGTTTCACAGTAATGACAAAAAGAGCTTTTCTCCCTACTACACAGTGCTGGAATTCAGCATGTAGGCTTTTTATAAGGAGTAAATCCATGCACCTCTGGAACTCAGATGCCTTAAAGTTCTTTGATCCTGGGACTGTGCTTTCTTGATGCTGTTTATTCTGCAAATGCTGATGAATTGCAGCCACATCTCCATGTCTATAAGCAGAGCACCAGGCTAACAAATAATAACAGCAGCCATGTGCTGAAAGTTAACACTCAACCTGAAACTGGAGCTGTGGCTGAATTATTTATTGAAATTCCATGACTTTATTTGCCACTATTAAGAGCCAGGCAAACCTGCAGCTCTTGTAATATACGGATTAAAGGAGTTTTGTTATGATAATATGAGAGCATTTCCTACCTAATCAGTTGGCCTCACCGTGGGCCATAGTCTACCTTCACTTAACACCTGATCCTGTAGGTTGCTGCACACCCCTAGAGAAGTGATGACTGTTTGAAACACTTACTGATTTCACTGGGATTACGAGGTAATGCAGCAACTCTTAGGAGATGCTCAGCACTTCTGCAGGATTAGACTTTCTATCCCACTCAGCCCCAAGGAAAGCAGTTGCACAAGGTGTACATGAGTGCAGCGAGCTTAATCCTGGGAGGTGCCAAACATCTATTACTCCATTTGAAATCGGTTTGAGTTACTGGTGCTCAGCACCGCTCAGTTTCAGATCCAGAGTTTGGATCAGTGTTTGCTTGTCTGTGGCACATGTCAACCCACAATACACTTGGTAAGCAAATTATTTACTTTAGGGCTAATATTTCTGTATGAAGGTGTCTGGACAAATCCTCCTAGCAAAGGACGGCAAGCGTAACAAAAAAATTGGCTGTTCCCTTGCAATGTACAGGGTAAACAGAACAATGTTTAGCATTCATGAGGAAGTATGTACATTGTTAATGCTTTCTATCATGCAAACATACTCTTGTTTTTTCATCTGTCCATTTTTGCAGGTTGAAATTCATCCAGGAACCAGTGCAAAGTTTGCGCAAATAAAATGGGTTTATGTGGGACTTAAAAGCATAGTGGTGAATTCTATCTGGTGGCCTATTATATCAGCTAAGAACACAAATTACCAATTAGTAAATGCAAGCACCTGAAAACCAGACTTTACGAACTAAGCCACTCGGGGACCAGAAACAAACCATGGGAGCTGTATCCAAGACAGCTTCATTTTTCAGTATCAAATGCTCACAAGAAATTGATAGAGAAGTCACAGACTCAAAAGCAATTACAGAAATTGGTCAATATGTAATTTTGAATAAAGAATAAGTTTTAGAAAAGTGGGGTCCATATATGTACTAAAAAGAGAAATTTGTATAAATTATTTCCAAGTATTTTATGGTTTCATAAAATCCTGAGTTAGAAATGGAAAAGACAATTTAGGTTAGTCAGTGGTCTTTGGCTCAGACTTCTCACATATCTTCCCTTGCAATGAAGGGTTGTTTCCTATAGGGCTTTTAAATATATTATCCAGTCCACTGTAAATGCCCCAGTACAGCTTCCAAAACTTCTCTGGAGAATTTTCTTCATAGTTTAATCAAACTCAGCCATAGGAATGTTGCCTTGATGTTAGCCTATTTTTCCTCTCTGCCCATTTCAATCAATTACTCCCAGTTAGGTACTTCATACTCCTGGAACAATCACTCTTCTCCTTAATATTTATACCCTTCAAAAATAACAAGAAGTCCTGTAGCACCTTAGAAGCTAACAACTGTATTAGGTCATGAGCTTTCCTATGTAAGACCCACTTCCTCAGATGACTGAAGCAGAAAAATAGAATCCAGGATTTATACAGCTGGGGAGGCAGGGGGGAAGGGGAAAAAAGGTTACCTGTCACAAGTAGGACCTGTTGATGAAGCAAGTTAGGTAATATGTGTCCCATTCCTGAAAATATCAAAGGTGGAGAAATTGCCCTTGTAATGTATAAGATAGTTGAGATCTCTGTTAAGGCCTGGGTTAAATGTGTCAAATTTGCAAACGAATTACAATTCAGATGTCTCTCTCTGTAATCTTGTAATAAAAGTCTTTTGGACAAGAATGGCTACTTTTAAATCCATTACTGAATATCCAGGAAGGTTAAAGTGTTCCCCTTTAGGTTTAAGCGTATTCTAATTCCTGATGTCAGATTTATGTTCATTCATCCTTTGGCACAGAGATTGTCTAGTTTGTCCAACATACATGGCAGAGGGGCATCGCTGGCACACGATGGCATATATCACTTTAATGGATGTGCAGGTGTATGAGCCCCTGATGGTGTATGCAGATGATGTGAATAGGTTCTGTGAGGGTGTCACTATGTGGACGGAGTTGGCAACGGAGTTTGCTGCAGGGACAGGCTCCTCGGCTAGAGTTTCTGTAGTATAGTGTGCTGCAGAAGAGGCAGGGCCAAGGCTGGAAGGGGTGGGGCCTAGGGCAGTGAACCCTCAGCACCCCCAGGACTGCGACACTGCCCTCACCCCTCAGAGCCATACAGAGCAGAGGAGCAGTGCCGCTGTGGCACTTCAAAGGGACCCAGAGCTCCCACCACTACCTGGCAGGCCCTGAGGCAACTGCCCCCTTTAACCACTGTCAGCAGCCTGGATTGAACCTTTGAGTCTATTGCTGTACAGCACGTTTGCAAAGCCTTTACACGTTCTCATGACTCTTCTCTGACCCAAACCCAGTGTTTTGGTATTTTATGCTTTGCTCACGCAGCATATCCTGCTGCTCCCTTTGTTTCCATCACTCACGTGTGGCTCTGGAACTTTTCACACAGCCCTAGGCCTGGATTAGCCTCCTTCTTCATAATGACCAAGCTCTCTGCCCTCTTTCAGTGCCTTTCTCTAACTTATTTCTCAGCCAATATTCCATCCAACAATGATGGATGTTGGCACTAACCTCTGCCATGCCCTAAGCTAACAAATACAGCTTTCAAACAAACCCAAACTGCATTAAGCAAGACAATTCAAAAGACTGTAACTCAAGAAAATCATTTCTTCTTCCCTCCCTTCTGTTCCCCACAACGCTTGCTCATTGGTTGTCTGTCAAATTTACTGTTGGCCCTTATATACACCATGCTAAGGGATACAATAGATTATGTTTTGTTGCTCTTCTCTGAGATTCCCTCCTCCCCACTTGTTAATACCTTGGTGCTGGAGAATGGTGCTGTAACTTTCAGGGCACAGATATGGCAAAGCACTCTGAAATGTTTGTGAAAGCTATTAGAAAACTATTTAAAACTTGACAGCAAACTGAAGAAGTTGATGCCTGATTTCATGTTATCATTTCAGTACTCCAAGGATCTGGGTAACTCAGTGTTTTATTAATGAGATACATACAAAGCATTCACTGCTTCAGATAAAGGCAGGTTGATAGGAATAGAAAGTTCTTTATTCATTAATGGTTGTTTGGTCAAATGAGGTAGGTCTAGTTTCCTGTGGAGATCTGTCAGCACCACAATTTGGTACAGCTGATAAAGTATTAATAATCAGAAAACAAGGACTCATGAGGTTGGAAACAAAACTCCTATCTGTGCAACCTGTTTTTGATGAGCATCCTATCACTGTGCTACTCAAATCACAAAAGTTGAATAGAGGCGCATGACTGAATATTTGAGGGGTGGAGGTGATGCATGAGCTGGGATGGAGCGGGTGTCTGAAAAGAAGGATAATCTTGTAGTTAAAGACATGGACTTGGATTTCGAATATATACGTAGTTTGAACTGGAGGCAGAACTTCTGAGACACTGGGTACATCCGTGTGGCTAATAGCCCCTCCCCCTGCTTCCACTGCCACAGCTACACTATTTGTAGTGGGGTGGGTCAGTCAGAGCTAGCGTGGGTATGTCTTCATGAGCTGGAAATGACACCTCCCAGCTCAAGTGCTGATGCACTCTTAGGAGACCAGACTCCTGCTACACACTTTGTACAAGACCTTGGACAAGCCACAATCTCTGTCGTCCATCCATCCAAATAATACTTCCTTGCTCCAGCTCTTTGCCTGTGCTGTTCAATTACACTGTAAATGCTGTGTCTGTACAGTACCTACGGGCCCTGAGCTTGGTTATGTTCCCTTGGAACTACTGTAAAACAACTACAGGGTGAACCTCTCTAGTCTGGCACCCTCGGTACCTGACTGGTGCCAAACGAAAGAATTTGCTGGACCACAGGTGGTCAGTATTATCAAGCAGCATTATCAACACTTCCACTGATTATTGGGCTCCTAGAAGAGATTTAGAGGTAAATTAAAGCTAATTAGCAGCACAGAACACTGAGAACCAGGACAAACGTTATGGGACTATGGAAAAATTGTCCACAACCATGATAAGTGACCATCCAACTAACTAAAATCACTCCAAAGCATGTTGCCAGATGAGAATGCCGGACTAGAGAGGTTCAACCTGCAGTATAATAAAGGATCAGTTCGAGGGCAAGGCTTTCTGGAAAAAAGTGTGCTTTAAAACTTGATCTGAACACTCTCAGGCAAGAGCCAGAGCAGATGCACGTTGACAGAGCTGTGTGAGGAGCGTGCCCTGCTGCTTCCTATGTTGTGTTTCTCTTGGCAGCCACAGAAGATTTTGGTCTTCTGTGCTATCAATCTAGCACCTTTCACAGGCCATGTGTATTTTTTACAGTGTACCAGTTCTACAAGCAGACCTGTTAATGTAAGCAACTTCTCTGGCAGCTTTATGTTTTATCCTGTGTGCTTATTAGATCTAGATGAGAGACAGCACACAGATTTTGAAGGTTATACACTGAAGTTGTTAGCATTCGTTTTGGAGCATGTACTCTGAGCAATGGCCATCGCAAAGCTCACTAGAACACAACACTTCAATCAAATATTTAAGAAACTGGAATCCTCCCAAAGGGCTTGTGTTTTCTAATGTTTAATGCACTTCCATAGACAACTAGATACCATTCTTTCATACCATTGCTTTAGTCTGGCACTTGAGAAGGAAATATATAGTCAACTTCAACTTGTGAAACCTGTATAGCACCACATAAACAGTCAGATCCAACAAATTGGTGATGTCAGTCCAATTACTGGTGGACAGGTGTCAATGGAGAAGAGAGATGGTATTGCGGTTAAGGCACTAGACGGGCAGGGAGAAGTGCTGGATACAAACTGGGTCTACCACAGACTTCTTGTGTGATTTTGGTGAAGCCATTTAATCATTCTGTGCCTCCATTCCTGAACTATGAAATGGGGAAAATAACCTTTATTTTATCAGACGCGTCTATTTAGGTTGTAGTCTCATGGGAGAGTGACTGTATCTCACAATGTGCTCACACAGTACCTAGCACAATTAGACCCCAGAGGCCTCTGTCACACAATTAAGTAATAATAACCATCACAACTGGTTTTAGCAGAGAGGCAAAGGATCTGAACAGGCTGTAAAGAATGAGCTATTTTCTCATGCCTACCTATGATCCTTTCTAAAGAACCTTTTATTTTTGTGAAATACCATACTTAGACTTTGAAAAAGCCTTTGGCAGCATTGACAGAGACACTTCGTGGAACCTGCTGCAACACCATGGCATCCTATCCAAAAATATTAACTTCTCTTTCAATATATGAACCCTCGACATGCCAAGTTGGTCACAATAGCATCTTGATAGAATCCTTCAGCAAACTATCAGGAATGCAACAAGGGTACCCACTGTCACCTTCCTGTTCTTGATCACAATGGACTCAATTATGAACAGGACAACAGATGGCCATCAACGAGATATTCAGTGGACACTTTTCAAACAGCTAGAGGACAATGATTTTACCAGTGATGTTGCCCTCCTTTCACACAAACACGAAAGCATGAAAGAACAGGTCACAACATTAGACAAAACTGCCTCAGTGACTGGACTAGCATTAACAAGGGAAAGACCAAGACAATGAGGATCAGCCAGTCTGACTACATCACCTTCACACTGGGAGGGGATGACCTGGAAGATGTGGAGCAGTTCACTTACTTGGGGAGTATTGTGGGCATAGATGGAGGAACAGATAAGGATACCAATGCCAGGATAGGGAAAGCAATAGCTGCATTCAAGACTCTCCCATATGGAGTTCAAAAATAATATCTGTGAAGATGAAACTGCAGCTCAACACAAATGTGAAGGGTGTGCTCTTGTATGGCTGCGAGACCTGGCATACTAAAAAATCTTCAAATCACAAGCTACAGACATTCATAAACAGATGCATGAGGTACATCCTTCACATGAAATGGCAAGACTTTGTCACAAATGAAGAGTTTTGGAACAGAGCAGGACAAGAACCAACTGACACTGAAATCAAGAGACAAAAGTGGGGATGGCTAGGCCACACTCTCAGAAAACCATCATCCAGCACAGTCCATCAAGCTCTCACATGGAACCTGCAAGGAAAATGCAAAAGAGGAGGACCTTGGACAATGTGGAGAAGGTCTACTGAAACTGAAGCACACAATTGGGTTACTCCTGGCACCAGCTAGAAGTTTTGTCCCAAGACAGAGTGAAGTTGAGGAGACTTGTAGATGACCTATGCTCCACATGGAGTACAAGGGTCAAGTAGTAGTACTAGTAGTACCATATTTATCTGGGGTGCTTTAAAAATAACTAAGAACTAAAAATCCCTTTGAGTAACATTTCCACTAGCCAAAGGGCAATAACACAAACTCCCCATATTCTCTGTGAGGGAGACATCTTCACTCGAAGCCTATTAATTGCACCCATTTCTGGAAATTTTGCGTCTGTGAACAACAAGGTCATTGACACCCTCGGAGGCAATGTGGTCAGCAGGTTGCATGGGAGGAGTCTGAAAGTTGTCTGTGCACTTGTTAGCATCAAGGCTAGGAATGCTGACCGAGCAAAGGCGGCAGGGGGTATCTCCTTCCCCTTGAAAGATAGTATCTTTTCTCAAGACCTACTTCTTTGTCTGAAGAATGAAACAGTGTTTCTGCTGAGATCCCCACAAAGGCCGTCATGAATGAATGCCTGTAAAGGGGTAAGTCCACAAAGAGTGGGTTCTCTGTTGGCAACCAGCCAGGTGAGCCAATGGGAAGAGAGAGAGATCTTTTGAATTGAAGCAGGGCCAGATAGACAGGCAGAACTTCAGAGTCTCAATGCGTGGATGAGACGATGGTGTAGGGAAGAGGGGTTTAGATTTATTAGGAACTGGGGACACTTTTGGGGTAGGGGGAGCCTATACAGGAATGATGGGCTCCACCTAAATCAAGGTGGATCCAGACTGCTGGCATTAAACATTAAAAAGGTCGTAGAGCAGTTTTTAAACTAAGAGGTGGGGGAAAGCCGATTGGTGCGGGGGAGCACCTGGATCGGATGGAGACTTCTCTTACATAAGGCTCCATAGATAGGGATTCCCTAGAAGTTAGTCAGATAGGGAACGTGGGAAATAATATATGGGCAAGATCAGATGTGAAACAATCGTGCATAAAAAAATCCAACGCGTCTGTGAAAGGCGGACATATAAATAGTGGCAGTTTTCTAACATGCTTTTACACTAATGCTAGGAGTCTGTCTAATAAGATGGGTGAACTGGAGTACCTCATATCAAAGGAGGAAGTTGACATAATAGGCATCTCAGAAACATGGTGGAATGAGGACAATCAGTGGGACACTATCATACCGGGATATAAATTATATCGGAAAGACAGAACAGGTCGTGCGGGTGGCGGAGTGGTACTATATGTGAAGGATAATATAGAATCAAATGAAGTAAAAATCCTAAAGGAATCAAAATGTTCCATAGAATCATTATGGATAACTATTCATTCCTCTAATATGAATATGGCATTAGGAATATATTACCGACCACCTAACCAGGACAGTGATAGTGATGCTGAAATGATAAGGGAGATTAGAGAGGCTATCAAAATAAAAAACACAGTAATAATAGGAGATTTCAATTATCCCCATATTGATTGGGTGCATGTCACCTCAGGACGGGATTCAGAGATTAAATTTCTTGATGCCTTAAATGACTGCTTCTTGGAGCAGCTAGTACAGGAACCCACAAGGGGAGAGTCGATTCTCGATCTAGTCTTGACCGGAACGCAGGCTCTGGTCCAAGAGGTAACTGTTACTGGACCGCTTGGAAATAGTGACCACAATATAATAACTTTTAATATTCCTGTGTTGGGAAGAACACTGCAGCGGTCAAACACTCTGGCATTTAATTTCAAAAAGGGGAATTACACTAAAATGAGGAAGCTAGTTAAACAGAAACTAAAAGGTAGAGTAATTAAACTAAAATCCCTGGAAGCTGCATGGAAACTGTTTAAAGACACCATACTAGAGGCCCAAATTAAATGTATACCCCAAATAAAAAAACACAGTAAGAGACCTAACAAAGAACCACCATGGCTTAACAGCCATGTTAAAAAGGCAGTGAGAGAGAAAAGGGCAGCTTTTAAAAAGTGGAAGTCAAATCCTAGTGAGGAAAATAGGAAGGAACATAAACACTCCCAAATTAAGTGTCATAATGTAGTGAGAAAAGCCAAAAAACAGTTTGAGGAACAGCTAGCCAAAAATTCAAAAAACGATAGTAAAATGTTTTTTAAATACATTAGAAGCAGGAAGCCTGCTAAAAAAGCAGTGGGGCCCTTGGATGATAAAGATATAAAAGGAGCGATCAGGGAAGACAGTGCCATTGCGGAGCAATTAAATGATTTCTTTGCTTCAGTCTTCACGGCTGAGGATGTTACAGAGGTTCCTAAATCTGAGCCAGCCTTTTTAGGTGACAAATCTGAGGAACTCACTCAGATTGAAGTGACATTAGAGGAGGTTTTGGAATTAATTGATAAGCTAAATAGTAACAAGTCTCCAGGACCGGACGGCATTCACCCAAGGGTTCTGAAAGAACTCAAATGTGAAATTGCGGAGTTATTAACAGTGGTTTGTAACCTATCCTTTAAATCCACTTTGGTACCAAATGACTGGAAGACGGCCAATATAACGCCAATATTTAAAAAAGGCTCTAGAGGAGATCCTGGCAATTATAGACCGATAAGTTTAACATCAGTACCAGGCAAATTAGTAGAAACACTAGTAAAGAGTAAAATTGCAAGGCACATAGAAGAGCACGAATTGTTGGGCAAAAGTCAGCATGGTTTCTGCAGAGGGAAGTCATGTCTAACTAATCTACTAGAATTCTTTGAGGGGGTTAATAAACATGCGGACAAGGGGCACCCAGTGGACATAATATACCTAGATTTCCAGAAGGCCTTTGACACGGTCCCACACCAAAGGCTTTTATGTAAATTAGGTGGTCATCGGATAGGAGGAAAGGTCCTTTCATGGATCGGGAATTGGTTAAAAGACAGAAAACAAAGGGTGGGAATAAATGGTAAATTTTCACAATGGAGGAGGGTAACTAGTGGTGTTCCCCAGGGCTCAGTCCTGGGACCGATCCTGTTCAACTTGTTCATCAATGATCTAGAAAATGGTGTAAGCAGTGAGGTGGCAAAGTTTGCAGATGACACCAAGTTGTTCAGGACAGTCAAAAGCAAAAGGGATTGTGAAGAACTACAAAAAGATCTCAGCAAACTGAGTGATTGGGCAGCAAAATGGCAAATGAAATTTAATGTGGATAAGTGTAAGGTAATGCATGTTGGAAAAAATAACCCAAATTACACGTACTACATGATGGGGTCAAATTTAGCTACGACAGATCAGGAAAGGGATCTTGGAGTTATAGTGGATAGTTCTCTGAAGACATCCATGCAGTGTGCAGTGGCAGTTAGTAAGGCAAATAGGATGTTAGGAATTATTAAAAAAGGGATCAATAATAAGACAAAAGAGATCATACTTCCCCTATATAAAACTATGGTACGCCCACATCTCGAGTACTGCGTGCAGATGTGGTCTCCTCACCTCAAAAAAGATATATTGGCATTAGAAAAGGTTCAGAAAAGGGCGACTAAGATGATTAGGGGCTTGGAAAGGGTCCCATATGGGGAGAGGCTAGAGAGACTGGGACTTTTCAGTTTGGAAAAAAGGCGATTGAGGGGCGATATGATAGAGGTATATAAAATCATGAATGGTGTGGAGAAAGTGAATATAGAAAAATTATTTACCTTTTCCCATAATACAAGAACTAGGGGACACCAAATGAAATTGATGGGTAGTAGGTTCAAAACTAATAAAAGGAAATTTTTCTTCACACAGCGCACAGTCAACCTGTGGAACTCCTTGCCCGAGGAGGCTGTGAAGGCCAGGACTCTATTAGGGTTTAAAAAAGAGCTTGATAAATTTTTGCAGGTTAGGTCCATAAATGGCTATTAGCCAGGGATAAAGTATGGTGCCCGAGCCTTCATAACAAGGGCAGGAGATGGATGGCAGGAGATAAATCACTTGATCATTGTCTTCTGTTCTCCTTCTCTGGGGCACCTGGCATTGGCCACCGTCGGCAGATGGGATGCTGGGCTTGATGGACCTTTGGTCTGACCCAGTATGGCCATTCTTATGTTCTTATGCCTGTTGAGGGGGCTTTCTTTTGACTGGTTGGAGGAGAGAGAGATACAGAGATGCTTAAGCCTGAGCAGGGCTTAAGGAATTCAGTAATTATCCAGGCCACAAGGAGATCTGGGCATGCAGGTACATAAGTCGAAAGGACACGATCGGGTAATTGTTTTGGGTTTGGTACACTGTAACTTCTAAACTGTATTCCAGGAAAGTAATTCTACGTGCTTTTATCTACCCTTTTTTTTCAATTGCTCTGTGACACCTAGCAACCAAGTATGTTTTATCATTTTATTTGTATAATTTATCTTTTGTTCAGTTGATAAGCCACTAGGGTCAGGGAATCTTTGACCTTGAGAATCTTTTAAGTAGAAGCCTATAGAGGCAAGTTATTTTTAAAGTCTCATGCAGGCCCCCACCTTCTGCACTTGGGAGTGTCAGAGTGGGGATCAGCCTTGACAGAGACAGAAAACCATATCTTGTGTTTGAACCTGAGCAATTGTGTACAGTCAGGATATTTGCCTTAGCCATGAGAGGATTATCTATTGTGGGGGATGTGGGGGGCCACAGCCCATAGCAGACTATAGTAACTTCATGGAGGGCAAGTGTGTGGGCAGTTGGGTCAGTGCCTTTATGTTTCCAGGTACCGAGGCTCATCCAGGATCAGCCTGCAGCAGCTAATCCAGCACCTGGGGTTAATCAACTACCTGCAGCCAGTTAAGGCCTGTGGAATCTTTAAAATACTTCCCTCAGGTAAGAAAGGGGAGGAAGAAAGGGGATGGACCAGGAAGTAGGAAAGAACAGCAGAAGAGGGCCTATAAGAGAAAAAGGCTTTGCTGGAGCTGTCCATAGAAGGTACTGGGGAAAGCATCTGGGGAAGTGGCCCAAGGAGGAAACTGTTGCACTTTGGGCTGAGGGAGACAGCCCCTCCAGCGGCAGCTATCTAGGGTCCCTGGGCCAGAACCCAGACTGAGTGGGAGGGTGCTGGATTCCCCCCAGACCACTCCACCCTCTCTGAGACAGCTCAGCAGGAGCGGAAGGAGAGCCAACACTCCTGGGGGGCCGTCCCCGTTTATGACTGCGCCAATGATGGGAAGGGCTCAACAGGCTGTGCCCCACCCCTGGGAAAACTGGGAGGCAGACCAAAAGGGATGCAGTGAGCCTCTGAGAGAATTCTTTAACTGCCACAACCATAGGACCCACAAGGAGTTACTCAGGACTTTGTCACACTGTCTTGCAATAAACATCTCATTAATAATGGTATCTACAGAAAGAAGACCTGCCAATCCAGATAACAACAGAATTCTCAGACATCCTACCAATGATGGACTGAAAGTACCTGCACAGATAACATTCCAGAAGATACCAAATAATCTGTGCCTCTTCCCTTTCCCTTCCATATTCCTTTGCCTTTGTTGGGGGAGTAAATGAAGAGGCTGTTGGCTTCTGGTACATTAAATAACGATGTAGGTAAAGATAATAGAATCCTAGGGCTAGAAGGGACCTCAGGACATCATCAAATCCAGACCCCTGCCTAAAGCAGGATCAACCCCAACTTAAATCCTCCCAGCCAGAACTTTGTCAAGACGGGACTTAAAAACTTCTAGGGATGGAGATTCCATCACTTTGCTAGGTAACATTCTCCAGTGCTTCACCATTATCCTGGTGAAATAGTTTTTTCAAAAATGCAATCTACTCCTCTCCTTCTGTAACTTCAGACCATTGCTCCTTCTGCCATTTGTCACTACTGAGAAGAGCCTCGCTCCATCCTTTTTAGCACCCCCCTTCAGGAAGTTGAAGGCTGCTATCAAATCGTGCTTCACTCTTCTCTTGTGCAAATGAAAGAAGCCCAAATCCCTCAACCTCTCCTCGTATGTCCTGTGTTCCAGTTCCCTAATCATTTTCGTTGCCCTCCACTGGACATGCTCCAATACATCCACATCCTTTCTATACTGGGGGACCCAGAATTTTAGGCAGTATTCTAGCTGTGGCCTCACCAGTGCCGAACACAGGGGAATAATAACTTCTTTAGATCTTCTGGAAATGCTCCTCCTAATGCACTCCAACATGCCATTAGCTTTCTTAGCTACAAGGGCACACTGTTGACTCATATCCACCCTCTTATCCACTGTAATCCCTAGGTCCTTTTCCGCTGCACTGCTACTTAGCCAGTAAATCCCCAGACTGTAAAAATGCTTGGGATTCGTCCATCCCAAGTGTAGGACTTTGCGCTTGTCCTTGCTGAACCTCATCAGATTTATTTTGGCCCAATCTTTCAATTTATCTAGGTCACTCTGGATCCTGTCCCTATCCTACAATGTATCTACCTCTTCTCCTACCTTAGTGTCATCCGCAAATTTGCTGAAGGTGCAATCCATCCCCTCATCTAGGTCATTAATAAAGATGCTGAACAATACCTGTCCTAGTACTGATCCTTGGGCACACTCCACTTGCAACTGACTGCCAATCAGACATGGAGCCATTGATCACTACTGGTTGAGTCTGACTGTCTAGCCAGCTTTCTATCCACCTTTCAATCTATTTATCCAATCCATACTGCCTTAACTTATGGGCAAGAATATTGTGCGAGACTGTATCAAAAGCTTTCCTAAAAAGTCAAGGTATATCACATCCATTAACTTCCCCGTGTCCACAGAACCAGTTACTTCCTCATAGAAGCTAGTCAGATTGGAAAAACATGACTCACCCTTGGTGAATCCTTGTTGGCAACTGTTGATCACTTTTCCCTTTTCCAAGTGCTGCAAAATGGATTCCTTGAGGAGTCCCTCCATGATTTTTCCAGGGACTGACATAAGGCTGACTGACATACAGTTCCC
Source organism: Carettochelys insculpta (assembly GCF_033958435.1). Classification (NCBI taxonomy): domain Eukaryota; kingdom Metazoa; phylum Chordata; order Testudines; family Carettochelyidae; genus Carettochelys; species Carettochelys insculpta. The sequence goes on along the minus strand of NC_134139.1, from coordinate 196,775,065 downwards.
TGGATTGTCCTTCTTCTTAAAGATGGGCACTATATTTGTCTTTTTTCAGTAATCCAGGACCTCTCTCAGTTTCCACAGGTTGTCAGAGATAATGACCAAAGGCTCTGCAATGACATTTGCCAACTCCCTCAGTACTCTTGGAGGTATTAAATCCAGACCCATGTGTACGTCTAAGTTTTCTAAATAGATCTTAATGGCTACGTCTACACTAGCACACTACATCGAAGTAGCCTATTTCCAAGTAAGAACATTTAAATAGGCTACTTTGACACATATTGTCTACACATCCTCCGGGGCTGCTGCCGTTGACGTTCAATGTCAAAGTAGCAATGGGGAACATCGAAAGGAGCCACCCCGGAAGCAAATGTGGAGCGTCCACACACACAAGGGCTTCCCGTCGAAATAAAGGGCCAGCAAAGCCTGTGGACGGGGGTCACAGGCTGGACTAGCCCTTCTGGGGCAACAGCAAGCCGCTCCTTTAAAGGGCCTCTCCCAGACACACTCAGCCTGCACAGCACAAGGTCCGCAGGGCTGACAACCAGTTGCAGACCCCATGCACACAGCATGGACCCCCCGCTGCAGCAGCAGCAGCAGCAACAGCCAGAAGCCCTGGGCTAAGGGCTGCTGAACACGGTGACCACAGAGCCCTGCAGGGGCTGGGCAGAGCATCTCTCAACCCCTCAGCTGATGGCCACCATGGAGGACTCCGCTATTTCAATGTAGTGGGACGCAGATCATCTACACATGCCCAACTTCGATGTTGAACATCAAAGTAGGGCGCTATTTCCACCTTTGCATTGGAATAACATTTTCAACGTCTCGCCGCCTAATGTCAATTTCAATGTCAAAATAGCGTACAGTGCGTGTAGATGCAACACGTGCTATTTCGACGTTGTGCCAGCTACGTCGAAGTAGCCGGCTAGTGCAGATACACGCACCCTGTTCTTTCCCCATCAAGAGCTGCTCACCTCCTTCTTATTGCCTAGTGCCGTAGTCTGGGAGCTGATCTTGACCATGAAGACAGAGGCAAAAAAGCATTGTGCAGTTCAGCTTTTCCCACCTCATCTGTCACAAGATTAACTCCCTCATCCAGTAAGTGCTCCTAAACTCAGGCCAAAACCCCAGTTCAACACTCCTGCTCTTTGAGGAAATTCAGACCCCACTCGTAGCTTGGCAGCTAAGCTGATAGTGGGGCAGAACCAAATCCCTACTTCTGAGCACCCATCAATATGAGGATCTGGATCCAAACTGGGAACCTCAGGCTCACATCTTCTATGTTCAAATGTCTTTCTTCAAAAGAAATGAATCCGGGCATATCAACCCAAGCAAGGACAATTCAATAAATGTCGCAAAAAATACCTCTCTCCCTGGAACTGCTTGTGTTAGTGGCAGAAAATGAAAAGGACACTAAGTCCAGTAGAAAAACCTACAGTGGGACTAGTGAGATAAAAGGCAGTTGGGTTCCACTGACAACATCCCAAGGCAATGCTCTGACAGAAATAAAAAGACTGTGTAAACAGCTGAATACAGCAAAGCTCCCATTTCCTGGGTTCCCATAACCCCTGAAGATTTTCTACACTTTTCCCCTTGTTTACTCAGGACCATGTTTAAAATGATGCAGTGCTATAACTAAAGCAAGCCTCACAGACCACCCATTCCACAAGAAATCAGCAACACTGACTCATAACAAAAAAAAAGGAAATGAAAAAAATAACTTCCTCTCCTTACATGCACCTGCATACCTTTGAGGTAAGATGCCCATTCAGCAGGTGAAAGCTGAAAGGAAAGCAGTAGCATAACATGACTGCTGACCACTACAAATGAAATCAGAATCTATAAAAGTCCTGGGAACAATAGAACCCATTGCTCATTGGATTTCTCCCAATACCAGTTGTTTCAGACAATATACTGGTACAGTGAGCAGCACCTGAAACGGCAATCGTCGAATGTAGCAGACACCATCAAAGTAGACCTATATAAGTGTATTTCCTATTGTTATTCTGCTTCCCCAAACCTATATCTACTTGACTATTTCTTCCATTACATTGTTAACTCCTTGGAACAAGGCCTGACCCTTCTTGAATGTTTGTAACATGGCTGCACATCCATCACTGACATGCTCACAAACAAACATTACTTAATAAAAATAATAAATGTTGAAGGTTCCAAGTGAAGAGCCATGGAGAATTAAATTTTCTGGTTAGTTATTGAAAAGGGATAGTATAGACAATCTCTGTCTCTCACCAGGATACTTCAGCCCTAGTTTGAAAGAATCAACTCTGGTTTTAAGGGTAATTGTTTCTATAGGGTTGGTCTCAATTTCTCTGACTACCAAAAAAAGAGAGAGAGATACCAAAATGAACTATGAAGGCAAGCTTTTTGGTACATCCATGCATGTGGATATTGATATGGTGACTGTCATCTTGGTATCTGGCAGTCTGATGTTCAAATGACTTAGGTGCCTAAATGTGCAGATACGCACCTAGTGGGAATTTCAGAAGTATCTGAGAGGCTTTTGAAAATCCCAGTAGGTATTCATCTGCATCCTTATGTACCTAAATATCCCTGAATATCTGTTCCTGAGACACTATGTTAAAGCTCAAATAAGTATTGAACTAGATAGTAACTGAACTCATACTGTCTCCTCCTTACACACAAGACACCGAGGGAGTATTTTAAAGAGATGCAAATAGGTTCTGAAATCTCCCTATCATCACAAGATAACTTTGAACAGAGTTGGTTCATAACTAGTGATCTAGAAGTTAAAGGTTTCTAGTTCCTTCAGCTCTCCTTTGAATCAGGCAGTTCCCCTTTTAACACTGTTTTAATTTACTTCATTTTTGTGAACTCAGGTTTGCCAAGGCCCCCTTTAAACTGCAATCTCAAACCTAGAATAACAGAAATGCAGGACTGAAAGGGGCCTTGACAGGTAATGAAATCCACTCCCTGCTCTGTGACAGGACCAAGGAACCCTAACCACCCTGACAGGTGTTTGTCAAATTTGTTCTTAGAAACCTCCAGTGATGGAAACTTCACTATTCCCAGCTCTGCCACTTGCCTTCTCAGTGATCTTGGATAAGTCATTTTGCCTCTTTCTGGCTCAGTTTCACCAACTGTATAATGGTGATAATGATACTGACCTGCTTTTGTAAAGTGCTCTGAGATCTAATCATAAACAACGCCATAAAAGAGCTAGACATTATTAACCATTAATGTGTAAGGCTTCAGGCCCCAAAGAAAATCACATGCACAAATGCCTGCACATGTGCAGTCTCAACAAGTCAATGAGGCTCCACACACATGCCTGTGTGCCTCTCTTTGAAGGATCAGGGCCTCACAGGTATTTTCAGTATATAACAGAGCATGAGAGAGGGTTACGTGGCTTGTAAAAGGTCCCAGAGTATTTATAACTAAAAATAAAATCAATGGCAGAACCTTTAAAAGCCTCTGGCTCTTTAATCGAATTAAAATATTTTGTTTCTGAATTGAAAGCAGTTGTTGAAATTAGTTGGTAAATGTCTTGTATCTTGCTGGATTAGTTTATTATAAAGTAAGCTCAGCTCTCTAGACAGCAAAGTCAACTCAGCACTGCATTCTTTGAAGATGATGAACCTTTTTCCATATTGCAGAACATAATGGTTGTATGATTTTATTATTAGCGCGCCTTAGAATAGGTCAACTCATTTTCATGGCCCACAGAGACCATGAGCATGGAGTGTCGCAAAACAAAAGCATTATGACCTGATTCAAACAAATTTCCCTTTGCAGGCAAACTGAATTCTCAGTGTAGCAAACAGAGGAAGACCTGATGATGAGTGGGAGCCTGGGTCATGACATTTTTCATCGGCAATGTCATAAGCCTTGAAGAAACTTGATGACTTCAAGAGAACTACCATAAATAGCCTGGAAGTGGCTCCTTTACCGTTTCACTCATGTAAGGAAATGAGGTATGATTTGTTGTTCCCATTTATTAGGCTATCTGCAAGGTCAAATTGCAATACAATCAGTTTGGGCCTTGGCCCTTTTTGTGAACATTTATACAACTGGAAAAGTACAAAAAATTAAATAAAAAGGATTTATCTTCTGGCACTTTGTAGGATAATAATAGGGTAATAAATGTCAAGGCCTCTGCACTATGCATCAGGCACATGCTGATCCAGGGCGTGAAATTCTGTCATCCACTCAGCACACAAATTAAGTCTATTTATCAAGAAAAGAGACTTAACAAAGCAGATTAACACCTTTTGGGCCAGTTTCATCCTTGACGTAATGCTCTTTAAGTTCCATCAGGAATAGTCTGGCACACTCTTTCATATGGATGTAGAATCAAATTAAGGCAATGCTTCTGAACTGTCCTTAATTATATCCCTTTTCTGTTATTTTTTCTATGTTTAAACACAGTTTGGAAGCCTCAAAGTACTTGACAGAACTGCAAACAAAGCACATATATCAGAGGGGTAGCCGTGTTATTCTGGATCTGTAACAGCAACGAAGGGTCCAGTGGCACCTTATAGACTAACAGAAAAGTTCTGAGCATGAGCTTTCGTGAGCACAGACTCACTTCATCAGATGCTGGTCATGGAAATCTGCAGGGCCAGGTATAAATAAGCCAGAGCAAGGCTGGGGGTAACAAGGTTAGCTCAGTCAGGAAGGATGAGGCTTACTACCAGCAGTTGATCTGGAGGTGTGAACACCAAGGGAGGGGAAGCTGCTTATGTATGTAGCTAGCCATTCACAGTCTTTGTTCAATCCTGAGCTGAGGGTGTCGAATTTGCAGATGAATTGTAGTTAAGAAATTTCTCTTTGGAGTCTGGTCTTGAAATTTTTTTGCTGTAGGATAGTTGCTTTTCAGTCTGCTACTGTGTGGCCCGGGAGATTGAAGTGCTCTCCTACGGGTTTTTGTATATTGCCATTTCTGATATCTGATTTGTGTGCGTTTATTCTTTTACGTAGAGACTGTCCAGTTTGTCCGATGTATATAGCAGAGGGGCATTGCTGGCACATGATGGCATAAATTATATTGGTAGATGTGCAGCTGAATGAACCCACGATTGCGTGGCTGATCTGGTTAGGTCCTGTAATGGTGTTGCTAGTGTAGATATGTGGGCAGAGCTGGCAACGAGGTTTGTTGCATGGATGGGTCCCTGAGTTAGAGTGACTGTGGTGCAGTGTATAGTTGCTGGTTAGAATTTGCTTCAGGTTGGCAGGCTGTCTGTGGGCAAGGACTGGTCTGCCTCCCAAGGCCTGTGAAAGTGGGGGATCATTGTCCAGGATGGGTTGTAAATACCACCCTGTACCGTAAACCCACTGATCACTACACCTACCTTCATGCCTCCAGCTTCCATCCCAGAAACACCACACGGTCCATTGTCTACAACCAAGCACTAAGATATAACCACATTTGTTCCAGCCCCTCCGACAGAGACAAACACCTACATGATCTCTACCAAGCATTCGTGAAACTGCAATACCCACCTGAGGAAGTGAAAAAACACATCAGCAGAGCCAGACGTGTGCCACAAAGCCTCTTACTACAGGACAAGCCCAAGAGAGAAACCAACAGAACACCACTAGCCATCACCTACACTCCTCAGCTAAAACCTCTACATCGCATCATCAGGGATTTACAACCCATCCTGGACAATGATCCCCCACTTTCACAGGCCTTGGGAGGCAGACCAGTCCTTGCCCACAGACAACCTGCCAACCTGAAGCAAATCCTAACCCGCAACTATACACCGGACCACAGTCACTCTAACTCAGGGACCCATCCATGCAACAAACCTTGTTGCCAGCTCTGCCCACATATCTACACCAGCAACACCATTACAGGTCCTAACCAGATCAGCCACACCATCATGGGTTCATTCAGCTGCACATCTACCAATATAATTTATGCCATCATGTGCCAGCAATGCCCCTCTGCTATATACATCGGACAAACTGGACAGTCTCTATGTAAAAGAATAAATGCACACAAATCAGATATCAGAAATGGCAATATACAAAAACTCGTAGGAGAGCACTTCAATCTCCCAGGCCACACAGTAGCAGACTGAAAAGCAGCTATCCTACAGCAAAAAATTTTCAAGACCAGACTCCAAAGAGAAATTTCTGAACTACAATTCATCTGCAAATTCGACACCCTCAGCTCAGGATTAAACAAAGACTATGAATGGCTGGCTAAATACAAAAGCAGCTTCCCCTCCCTTGGTGTTCACACCTCCAGATCAACTGCTGGTAGTAAGCCTCATCCTTCCTGACTGAGCTAACCTTGTTACCCCCAGCCTTGCTCTGGCTTATTTATACCTGGCCCTGCAGATTTCCATGACCAGCATCTGATGAAGTGAGTCTGTGCTCACGAAAGCTCATGCTCAAAACTTTTCTGTTAGTCTATAAGGTGCCACAGGACCCTTCGTTGCTGTTAAAGCACATATAGGCATTACTTCACTCACCCCCTCAGATGCAATCTGTGGGAAGGAATGGAGTAAATTTGTAACAGTGTGCATCAACATTATGCAACAGCTGAATAATGTAAACTGGCAAATATACTCTATTTCAGAATATAATTGCCCAGGCAGGTTTTTGGCAGTGGGGTTAGTAAACTTAATTCTTACACCTGCTAGGAGTTCTTTAAGAACCAGGACTTTTGCTTGGTATCTTGAAGATACCATTGTGCCCCCTTAAATTATCAACATCATGCAGTGTCAGTTTGCATATCTGTTTGTGGCTCCCATTTCCACAATATTGGAACCTTTCATGACCTTTAATATAGTGATTCTCAAAACCCCCTTGTGAAATAGGGTCATCCATTCACAAACAGGGAACTGAGGCACAGAGTGCATAAAGAATTTGCACAGGGTTGCACAAAGTCTGCAGCAAAGCAGGGAATGAACCCTAGGACTCCTAAATTGCAGGTATTGCCCTGATCACATTCCTTGCTGTTAAACCAGCCTGCTCTTTCAATATTGATTCTGAAGAAATCCATTTATTGTTCCTATAGCAACAGCCACCGCAGGCTCTGGGGCCATGTGGGAGGGGGTCCATCTCAAGAAGGTGTGACGCCAAGGGTAGAAGGATCAGGGCTAAGTGCAATCAGCTGGGATGCCCTACCCTCCCTCACAGCCTCGTGGAGCAGCACTGCCATGGCAGTTCAAAAGGGCCCAGAGCTCGGGCTGCTGCCAAAGTAACAATGGTGATGGCTAAAGCTCTGAGCCTCTTTGAAATGCCAGGTTCCTATGCAACTGCCCCCCTTGCAAATCCCTGGCAGTGGGCCTGCAAATAGGTATTCTTTAATATGTTGGCAAGGTACCACCCTGTTTCATCTGGGGTTACAGAACAATGGAAAGGCATAGCTGCTTATCCCACCCCAAGTGAGACATGAAGAACAGAAACAAATGTCTGATATTAGAGCAACACTAGAGTTTTCCCCTTGAGCTTATTCATATTTAAAATGCCTTAGACCCTGTATGGATGTGTGGGTTCAGAGGTAATGGGCTTTGAGAAAGGTTTGATCTAAAGTAGGAAAATCCACACCCTGAGCAACACTGTTGTACCAACCTGGTATTGACAGCAGTCTGTTGATGGAACAGTTTCTCCCATCAACATAGTTACTACCTATCAGTGAAGCTCTCCTACCTATATGGTTAGCATCCTAACTAAGCAGAACAGCTGTACCTCTGCGACACTGTGCTTGTAGATCAGCCACGAGCTACAAGAAATTAACTCCATTTTACTGCTGAGCGAGACTGTTCACACAATTGTTTAATGCACTTTAAATTGATAAGCTCCAAATTCACACTTTCAGTTAATTTGGCTCATCTCTCCCGTCCCTGTGTAGATACGCCTTTCAGAAAGTTAATTTCACCAGCTCCATTGGGTACTACATTCACACCCCTCTTGTTCTTTAGCTGTTTAGCTTCAGTTTCATAGCCTATAAGGAGGGATGAAGCCTTTGTATTTGGCAACATCTGATAAAACAATAACATGAAAGCGGGAAACAACAAGAAATCCTGTGGCACCTTATAGACTAACAGATATTTTGAAGCATAAGTTTTCCTGGGCAAAGATCCGCTTCATCAGATGCATCTATAAAGTGCCACAGGACTTCTTGTTGTTTTTGGGGATACAGACTAACATGGCTACCCCTCTGATACCCCTCTGAGAGGAACATAGGTATAAAACACCCAAAGCTAGATGGTGGGGGTCAATGGAAGGGGACAGATTTCTTCTGACAAAAATATTACCATTAATCAATTAGAAAGAAAATTATTTTATAACTTATCTTGACAGGTAAAGGGCTAATGTGCATAACCCCATCCATCTCTGCTTTTCTGTTCACTTTTTTTTAATGTTAGACTCTTTCTGCCTCCCCTAAATTCTGCCAGTGATACTGTTCTTACCATCCTCTCTTCCAGCATCTTCTGCAAGTGTCTCTTTGCTCTTTTCCACATTACCAATTCTAGCCTCAGTTTCACTTGGCACAATCCTCACTGAATCAATGGGCAAGATTCATTTGTGCTGGCATGCCACTGCCTCCAATAACTTAGCTCTCTGGGATTGTACTTATGCAACTGCAAACAGCAACTGGTCCAGGTGAACTCTTACATCCAAATCCATTTATATTAATGTTCTGTAACTTAGAGTATGAAGAACCTTGGTGAGCTGTAATGAGGACTGGGCTCACTGTATGGAATAAACATCCCTGACTATAACTGCATGTGGTCAGAGCACCATTAACTGACTTCATGGCCCAGTCCTGCACACAATTACACAGATGCATAGGTTTGCTGAGTACTCACACTCAAGTCAATAGGGCTACTTATATGAGTCAAGCTGCTTATGTGCATAAGAAATGTCAGGCTCAGATCACCGGAGCAGCAAGATCACCATGTTTTAATGAACAGCAATGTTTTGATGAACAGCAAATCCAGCTTGAAGGTGAGCTGAGCTACTCCATTCTTTTAAATGTTGCATTGATTGTCACTGTTGAATGACTGCCCCTCAGGTATCTGAAAACACAGAGAGAAGTGCAAGGCAAACTTTACCTTAAGAAAATACATGAAGCACAGGACACCCACTCTTGGAGCCATCCTCTAGTGAAAAAAGGTTTTAAAGGAGACCAGCAGTAATCCTCAGACATACCAAGGCAACATGATTTTACAAGCCTACAAATATCACAGTGCTAGCTCTTGTGCTTGTTAAAGAGCTCAGAGGGCAGATAAACACCTGTTCTATTCCATAAGAAATCCCAATATTTTGAAAGCTGTTGACCTGCACTGGGACAAAATGTCAAAATAGTAAAAAACAATTGCAGAATGGAAAATTCCAAACAATTTTTATTTGAAAATGTTGGAATATTTACTTTAGCATGAGTCTAACATTGCTCTGCTGTGCCTCAGGGAAGTGTAGTTCAGGTATTTTGTATGTCCATTAGCCAGCCTTATCCTGATACCAAGATGGGAGGGGTTGCAAGTGCTTTCGAGGATAGTGTCTGAATTCAAAATGATCTGGACAAACTGATGAAATGGTCTGAGGAAAATAGGATGAGGTTCAATAAAGACAAATGCAAATTGCTGCATTTAGGGAGGAACAATCACATACAAAATGGGATGTGACTCCCTAGAATGCAGTATTGCAGAAAGGGTTCAAGAAGTCATAGTGGATCACAAGCTAAATATGAGTCAACAGTGTGACACTGTTGCAGAAAAAGCAAACGTGATTAAGGGATGCCCTAACAGAAGAGTTGTGAGCAAGACATAAAAAGTAATTCTTCTATTCTATTCTGCACTGATGAGGCTTCAATTAGAATACCATGCCCAGTTCTGGGCACCACATTTTAGGAAAGATGTGGAGAAATTGCAGAGGGTCCAGAGAAGAGCAACTAAAATGATTAAAGGTTTGAGACAAGATTGAAAGAATTTGGCTTGTTTAGTTTGGAAAAGAGAATGCTGAGAGGGAACATGATAGCACCTCTGAAGTACTTAAAGGGTGTTACAAGGAGGAAAGAGAGAAATTATTCTCCTTAGCCTCTGATGATAGGACAAGAAATGGGCTTAAATTGCAACAATGAAGGTTTAGTGTGGAAATTAGAGCTGCATCTACATGACCCCCTCCCTTTTGGAAGGGGTATGCAAATGAGTGACATCAGAAATGCAAAAGAGGCATGCAAAAGAGGCATGGATTTGAATATCTCATGCCTCATTTGCACACTCCCATGTGCTCTAGCTTCCTGAAGAGCTGTTTGAGGAGGCCAAATCAGCCGTGTGGATGGGGTTCCTTTGAAAGGAAACCCCCCTTTCAGAAGCAACCTTCTTCCTGAAACAAAGGGGTATATGGTCCTGCCATGAGGGCAGGGGACTGGACTTGATGACCTCTTGAGGTCCCTTCCAGTTGTAAGTTTCTATGATTCCTGTGTGAACTACATCTCCCAAGAGGAATGTTAGTCTATTGACACCTGTGATGCACCATGTTGATTGAACCAAAGAGTATATTGCAGTGCATCATGGGAAATGAGGTCCAGCCAAGAAGTGAAGCCAATAGAGGAAAATGGGAGCATGAGGTTTGCAAACTACAATTCCCATTAGTAGGATACAGAGTGCTGTCCAACTACCCTGAAATGAAATGTTTTATTTCTGTAGGCCCAAACAAGAAAACATTTCATTTTCTGTCAAAACAAAATTTTAACCAAAGCAAAAAAATCAGCCAGCTCTGTCTTTCAATAACTTTTCTCCAATAAATAATTTTGTTTTGTTTGATGTTCTGTCCATTATTAGCAAACATAACCCTGTCTTTAGAGGACAAACACTCTGCAACACAAATCATAAAATAATTATTTAAGTGATAGAAGAGAACATTCCCAGAGAATCTCTACTCTAATGAAGTCAGAGAAAACACTACTTAAAGACTTCTAAGGTGCCACTCTGGATTCATATTCAGGCATTGCTAACTAGTCTAGTGTAAAGTGAAACTGGCATGCTGAAAATCTGATCAGTTACAGAAATTTCTGTACTAAGGTGATATTACATAATATCATCATCTTGAAAACAAGCTGGATGTTTCTAATTATTTTTTGTTGACGATAATAGCTTTTCATTCCTCATTTAAGTGTAGCATTTTAAAATTGAAGTAAGACATTCAAGGAGGATAGATGACACTGTCTCTCTCTCTCTCACACACACACACAGACACACACGCAGAGAAGCTGAAGACAACTTTCATCCCATGTCAAAATGCATTTGTTTCAGTCATCATAATTTGCAGAGTTGCCCTGACTGTTGGCAACAGAGATGAAGAGTGTTCAAGAGGCTGGAGCAAAGGAATTGGCATTCAGGGTGGTGTGGACTTAAAGAGTGATTGCCACTGATGCTAGGGAGATCACTCAGCCTTTCCATACCTTTGTTTTCCTGTATCAACATATTCACCTAACTTCTTAGACTGTGAAAATTAGTGGATTAGTGTTTGTAAAGAATATTTATCCACAAACAACAGCTTCATCCAGCACTGCCAGACACAGGGTAGGAAGGAAGCATGTTGCCCCATCCAAAGAAAACAATATGCCTGATCCTGTTATGTTTGGAGAAGTATGGAAGGTAGCATGCTTCTCAAGGCACCCAATCCTATCCTGAGCTTTCCTTTTGGAAAGAGGCAGCTGCACTCCCATAAGAGCCTGTGGCTAAATGCCACCTCCAGTATTGTTTATTTGTGATTACTACATCAAGCACCATCATCTTCTTATGGCTTATTGAAGAGATGCAAATTGACAGCGCTCATGCTAGCTGAAGTGGAAAAGATGTGCCTTCCTGTGTGGGATTGGCAGAGGAGCTCTGACCGCAACAAGCAGAGAACTCTAACGTGCACTTAAACTCAGAACTAGGGGCCTGATCCAATAAACTGAAGTGAGCAGAAATACTTCAGTTGGCTTGAAAGCATCCAGCCCCAAAACCAGGAGCTGTCGTCAAGTCCCTCTGTGCCCTCATGCAAGTCTGGGCGAGTAAACTAGCTATATTTATATTTGAACCTTCTTTCATTCATGTACAAAATCAACAAAGGGTACTTTCATCCAATGTCTGTTCTGCAAACAATGAGAAATCATTTGAAAAGATTACAAGCCAGAGCTTCCCCGGTGTAAAATGGGCATAACAATTCTGAGGGTGTCTCTCTGAGAGGTTCAGATGATGAGTTTGCTAATATCTCCTCAGCCTTTTGCAGAATGAAGTGCTAGATACAGAGTGCTGTATGGGGTTAAGGATGGCTGCTGTCTGAATAATCAAAAGGGTTTAAAAAAACCGAAAGCAGCGAGTGCACAGCTTTTTGCCAAAAATGATTTGGCATAGCCAGTCAGGAGAGCTGATGACGTTTTACTTCGGAGTGTGAACTGGTGCACTTTCTGCTGACTGCCTTGGAAAGGCTCCCTGTATATTTTTGGGATGCTATGTCAAATGATCCCTGTGACATTTACTGTTCTGGAACTGCCTCAGCAAAGCTGTGAACTGCCAGTAAATGTTTCCCTAGGACAATTATTGGAGCGTCACTGTCATCACTTAAGTATGACACAACAACCTGTAAACTGAAAAGCGGCGTCCCCGCATGTGTGGGGATATCAGAGGAACTCTGGCTGCAATAAGCAGAGAGCTCTCAAGGGCAGTGGCTGTCTCAGCTACAGCTTCCAGGCACTGTTGCAGCATAAACAATAATAATCATGAACTCCCTCAGTTCTTCATCATCATTATGGTAAGAGGGAAAATAAATAAAGCATTATATGTACATGGTTTATCTATACAAACAGTAATATTAGACTAGACTCAGAAAATAATCAGTAGACTAGACTTAAGTAGCAGTTCTTGAATAACTTTATGTTTCAGGCTAAGATTTTGGTGTGGGTATCTTGGGTTCCACTGTAATTGTGAATTTGAGTGAAATCTGTGAGAGACACATTAGTGGTTCCTGGCCTGTCAAGCAGGGGCAGTGGCAGCTCTTGACAGCTCCTGGCATTCCAACTTGCCCTACATCGTTACTGTGCCACTAAGGTGTGGTGCATCTGCCCCTTCATAAATGGAGGTAGAATGTCAGACACACCCAACCTGAGTGGCATTGCAACCTCCCTTCTTCATCTCTAGCTCCTTCGTGGTGTTGTCACTATGGCTGCGTCTACACGTGCACGCTACTTCGAAGTAGCGGCAGTAACTTCGAAATAGCGCCCGTCACGGCTACACGCGTCGGTCGCTATTTCGAAGTTAACTTCGACGTTAGGCGGCGAGACATCGAAGTCGCTAACCTCATGAGGAGATAGGAATAGCGCCCTACTTCGACATTCAACGTCGAAGTAGGGACCGTGTAGACGATCCGCGTCCTGCAACGTCGAAATTGCCGGGTCCTCCATGGCGGCCATCAGCTGGGGGGTTGAGAGACGCTGTCTCTCCAGCCCGTGCGGGGCTCTATGGTCACCGTGTGCAGCAGCCTTTAGCCCAGGGCTTCTGGCTGCTGCTGCTGCAGCTGGGGATTCATGCTACAGGCACAGGGTCTGCAACTCATTGTCGGCTCTGTGGATCTTGTGCTGTTTAGTGCAAGTGTGTCTGGGAGGGGCCCTTTAAGGGAGCGGCTTGCTGTTGAGTCCGCCCTGTGACCCTGTCTGCAGCTGTGCCTGGCACCCTTATTTCGATGTGTGCTACTGTGGCGTGTAGACGTTCTCTCGCAGTGCCTATTTCGATGTGGTGCTGCGCAACGTCGATGTTGAACATCGACGTTGCCAGCCCTGGAGGACGTGTAGACGTTATTCATCGAAATAGCCTATTTCGATGTCGCCACATCGAAATAGGCTACTTCGATGTAGGCTTCACGTGTAGACGTAGCCTGTGTGGGCCAGGTTTTAATGCCCTAAGCTGGGAAAAAGGTCCAGGCCAGTAAGCAATGGAAGTGTTGGCAATGCTGCTAGACAATATTGACCTCCTGTGGTCTAGCAAATTCTTTTGTTCAACACCAGTCTGGTCCCTAGAGTGCTGGATGAGAGAGGTTCAACCTGTACGTGCTCTGTTTTATTATTTGTATTATAGTGCATAGTAGTAGTAGTAGGCATCCTTCAATCCCGAGGGATCATAGGTTTGTTCCCCAGTTGGACTGATTCGAACAGCATCTTCTGTGACTGTGCAATCCAATCTGGGAGTGGCAGTCCTTTCTGCACTGTGAGCAGCAGTAGGCAGATGTCGCTCTGGTATCGCGGGCACGGATCTTCCTGAGGGCTCTCCTGTCTCCTGCTTCCTTCACCAAGGTAGTTTCATACATAACAAGAGCTTCCTTCACTCCCTGTTTCCAGGCATGCCTGTCTGAGGCGAGCAAATGCCAGGTGTTCACACTGATAGCGAGAACGCTGAGGTCACGCTTGCACATGTCCTTGTAGCACAATTTAGGTCGCCCTTTCAGCCTCTTTCCAGACACCAGTTCGCCAAAGAGGAGGTCCTTCGGTATTCGGCCATCCGTCATGCGTGAGACATGGCCCAGCCAGCACATACACCTCTGTTTGAGAAGGGTGAACATGGAGGTGGTGCCTGCCGTCTCAAGCACTGCGCTATTTGGGACCTTGTCCTGCCATGAGATACCGAGTATGCGCCTAAGGCAGCGCAACTGGAATGTGTTGAGCCGCTGCTGTTGTTTTGAGCGCAAAGTCCATGTTTCACTGGCGTACAGCAGTGTGCTCAAAACACAGGCTGTGTAGACCTGCACCTTGGTGTGTACAGTGAGCTTATTGTTAGCCCATACTCTCTTCGTCAGCCTGGAGAACGTTGTGGCGGCTTTTCCAATGCACTTGTTGATCTCGCTATCAAGTGACAAGTTGTCCGAGATCGTCGAGCCTAGGTATACGAACTCATGGACGACTTCCAGTTTGTAGTCTAGCACATTGATAGATGGCTCGTTACCCATGTTTTGGCCCATCACCTGGGTCTTCTTTAAGCTGATTGTGAGGCCAAATTCCATACATGCATCCGCAAAGCGATTTATGAGTGACTGCAGTTCCTGCTGAGTGTGAGCAGCAATAGCTGCATCGTCAGCAAAAAGGAACTCCCTTACATGCGTCGTAAGCACCCTGGTCTTCACTCTAAGCCTCGACAGTTTGAAGAGGTTGCTGTCCATTCTCGTGCGGAGAGAGATGCCCTCTGTAGCAGTTCCAAAGGCATATTTGAGCAAAACTGCAAAGAAGATGCCGAACAGTGTTGGAGCCAGCACATACCCCTGCTTCACTCCGCTGAGAATCTCAAAGGGTTCAGATGTGGATCTGTCGTATATGACGGTCCCCTTCATGCCTTAATGGAAGGCCCTAATAATGCTGAGCAGAGTTGGGGGACATCCGATCTTAGCCAGAATCGCGAACAGACCTTTTCTGCTGACGAGGTCAAATGCCTTGGTCAGGTAGATGAAGGCAATATACAGAGGTTTGTTCTGCTCCCTGCACTTTTCTTGTAGTTGCCTAACAGAGAAAACCATGTCTATGGTGGACTGTTCAGCTCTGAACCCACACTGAGACTCAGGGTAGACTCTCTCCGCAAGAACATTGACCCTCTTCAGAACAACACATGCAAATAGCTTCCCCACAGTACTGAGAAGGGAGATGCCACGACAGTTGTTACAATCGTTTTTGTCACCCTTGTTCTTGTAGACAGTAACAATGCTAGCATCCCTCATATCTTGCGGTACGCTGCCTTCTCTCCAGCATTGGCAAAGTATTCCATGCAGCTCTGAAACTAGGGTACCGTTGGCGCATTTGAGGATTTCTGAGGGAATACCATCTTTCCCTGGGGCTTTTCCAGAAGAGAGTGCTTTTAGCGCGTCGCTGAGTTCCTCCAAGGTGGGCTCATCATCGAGTTCAGTCATGGTGGGCAGAGGCTCGATGGCATTCAGGTCTCTCTCTGTAACTACGATCTCTCTGGCATACAACTGTGAGTAGTGTTCCACCCAGCGTTCCATCTGCTCAGTTCTGTCCTTCAAGACCTCTCCTGTGGCCAACTTAAGTGGGGCAGTCTTTCTTTGTGATGGACCGATGGCCTGCTTGATCCCATCATACATTCCTTGCATGTTACCAGTGTCTGCGGCCTGCTGAATCTTGGAGCAGAGTTGGAGCCAATAATCATTGGCACACCACCGAGCAACCTTCTGCACTTGACTCCGAGCAGACCAGAGCGCCTGCAGGTTCACCTCACTGGGACAGGACCTGTATGCAGCCAGTGTCTGTCTCTTCTTCTCAGTCAGGGGCATCAGCACTTCAGTGTGGGCTTCAAACCAATCAGCAGACTTGACTGTCTTCTTCCCACAGGTAGATATTGCAGTATTATAGATAGCGTCCCGTAGTTGTTCCCATCTCTTGCTGATATCAGTGTCGTCCGGGCGGGGCAAGGCCTCTTCAAGTGCTTGGATAAACTCACATACTTTTGAAGGGTCATGAGTCTTGCCAGTGTCAAAGCGCAGCCTCCCTTCCTTTTTGGAGCGAAAGAATCTTCGCGGCTGGATTTGCACCTTACTACACACGAGCAAATGGTCAGTGTCACAGTCTGTGCTGTGGTAGCTACGTGTCACCCTGACATTACCTAAAAGGCTGCATTTGGTGAGGACGAGGTCAAGCTGGTGCCAATGTTTCAATCTTGGGTGTCGCCACGAAACTTTGTGCTGGGGTTTGATGTTGAAGAAGGTATTGGTTACGCAGAGGTCATGTTGGGAGAAGAGTTCAAGGAGGCGCTGTCCATTTTCATTCATCTTCCCTGTTCCAAACTGTCCCAGATAGGATGGCCAGCTGTGGTGGTCGCTGCCAACTCTGGCGTTGAAGTCGCCAAGGATGAATAGCAGCTCATGGGAAGGTACCTCACTGATGGTAATGCTAAGCTCATCATAGAACTTGTCCTTAACTTCCTGGGCAGAAGTTAAAGTAGGCACATAGATGCTGAAGATGTTGACCATGCCCACTGGTGTTTGAACCTGGATTTTCAGCACTCTCTCAGTTCCCACATTAGGTGGTAAGACTGAGCCAACTAGGCTGTTTCTGATTGCGAAGCCAACACTGTGTTCCCTGGTCTCTTCTGGAGGCTTCCCATGCCAGAAAAAGGAAAAGTCCTTCTCCCTGAGACATGCAGAGGATGATAGCCTTGTTTCCTGGAGGGCCACGATGTCCATCCACAGTCTTCTCAGCTTGTTGTTAATGACTGCTGTCTTCCAGGGGTTACTAATGCTCTGTAGGTCTTCTGTAAGGCCCGCAGTCATGGTCCTTACATTCCATGTGCCCAGCCTGAAGGCTGGATTATTTTGTTGCTTGTTTGTTTTGGCTGGTGTAAGGTTAATGATCCACCTGTAGGTGATTCCCTAAGCCCCACGCACCCAGTGGAGCAAGTGGACCGTGGCGAGGCAACACCTACTTGGCTGGGGCTGCCCAGCTTGAGGCAGGCGGTAGCTGCCCAATGAGATCCGAAGACCTCTCCCACCATCGGAAGCAACCACTAGTGCCTCACTCTATGCCAATCGAGTGCAGCGGCTTAATACTGGTAACTGCTGCTTCCCGTGTTGTGTCACCACTCAGAAAGCGATGCCAGAGTGTCCTCTCCAGGGCGCAGGCCTGGGCAAGTAAGTTTGAAGCAGCAGCTGATGCCCAGCAGCAGGTTCCCCCTCTCCACGCCACTGATGTAATTCAAGGGAAAGGTGAAAGCCAGTTCAGCTTGACACCAATGTCATCACAGGAGCTGCCAGAGTGAGATTGAGCACAACCTCAAACTGCCTTAGGGGCTCCATCTCCGGATTTTTCTTCGGGGTTTACTCCCGAAGCCTTTCCCATGACTGGGTATCGCCACAAGGCAGCGGAGGTTTTAAATCAGAGTTTCCTTCTCCTAGGTGGGCGGCCTTCCCAGGCTGACGAGCCCCATCTGCCTGAAGCAACCGGTTTGAAGGCACCAGTCACCCACCTTCGCCCCTTCTCCTGTCAGTGCAAACAGTTTCACCGGGCTTAGAAACTAAGCTACACATGAAAGCCGGCAGCTGGACTTCGGCTGTCAGAGGCTATTGGAGGTGCACGCCATGGGAGCATTTTATAGATAGTGGGAGCTTATCCCCGCTACCACCCCTGGCTATGACAACCCTTGAAACCTATAGTGCATAGGAGGCTAGTTATGGACTTGGATCCCATTATGCTAGACGCAGTATAAACATGCAGCAAATATATTCTGCAAAATATTTATATTTTTCTCTTGAAAACCTGCAGGCTCTGCCAAATGCATGATGCGGAATCTAGCACAGTTTATCGGAGAACGACGATGAGGATGAACCAACTTATATCCCCTAATTTATATGCTTTGTTCTTGTTGTTCTCCTTCGGCTCTGTTCCTGTGGTGAGTTACAAAGTAACTCTTTATCTACAGTTTCAAAGAGTGCCAAAAACCATACATACAATTATATACTGTAGCAAAACTGTTCATAATTGACAACAAAACACCCAGTACTTCTGAAGAGATAGAAAGAACTGTTGTAGTTTGTTTTCCTAGATCTGATTCTGACTTTTCTCTTAGCAGAGTATTACCAGATGGCTATCTGTGAATCTAATATGTTATGGAACAATGGTGGTCAGCAAAGGTGTTAAAAGGAATTTTTCCCAGTTTGTAAAATCATTATTTTGTTTCTCTTCATAGTAATCCCCTGGAACTAAAATCACTCTCTTGCAACAGTGACTTTCTCTCCAACCTCAGGAACATGGAAGACTGGCTGGCAGAGAAGGATTGTTGAAATTCAGAGGACCTCTCCAAATTCATGTCTCTCAGGCTTAGATTATAGCATTTAGCCAGAGCTCTGTGCTGAGGGAGGCAGTTTGACACCATACATCTCTAAATTACACCTGAAGAAGTACAGTTCCTCTAGTGCTTAATGAGAATGAACTATTCCACTTCCCCCTGCCTCCTCTTTGGGTTGATTTAGGTTGTGTGGTGCCCTGTTCAATGTAATTGAACGCTCCTCCAAATGCAGAGACTGCAGCTGTTCCTGGGCTTTTAACATGAGTGTGTAAGGCAAAAAGACTCCTTGTGCCCTTTGCATCCTGTACTCCCATGACAGTGCCAGTCTCACTCTCATTAGCTAGTACACTCATTAATAACATGGTCATCACCACAGCATCTTGAATGCTTGCAAGTGTTCTCAGCGATATCATAACTGATTAAAGCAGGAAGATGATCTAAAATAAAATGGACTTTGGGCCATTTGTGCTGTTCATTTACTTTCTGAATTGAGTGATGTAACCGGATCACTTAGCTGAATTTTTTTTATTCTACTTTGTTTCAATATAGGTTTGCTTTGGGTTGTAGTTTTACTTTTTATTTCCAGCCAGTTTCATGTTCTGTCTTTCCTTCATTAGTCAATTCTGCAGTGGGAGAAATGTCTGCCTCCACACAAATGCCTGGTTGTACTGTGGCTAAAAGGAAATCGGCAAAAATTTCTACTGATTTAATCCAAATTTGACTTTTACAAAACCTATATTTTTAGACCTACTTTTGAGTACCACCAGTTTGCCTTTGATGTTCCATTAATGAACCAGGCAAGATTTGCAGAAAAAAGCTAAATATATTCTCCACCAGGGTGTAATTTATATGAAATTACTTTGTTTCTCCTACACACAATGAACTCAGATTAAAGTGAGTCACAGCACACAGTGCTAAGTAACTTCTACCTGCTGTTGTTGACTTCCTTAAAGCTCACAGCACCAACCTCTCTCTCTGTTGCATAGCCAGCCTCTCTTCCGGCAGAGTTCCTTAATACCTTTTCAGACACATTTATAGGGATTGCTGCTGGAAAGCAACAAGATCATTTATCTATGCTTCTACATACTTTCCTTCCTAAGACTTACAGTACCTTGACGGCCCATGAACTTGAGGGGTTTTCATCCCAGTCTACCAACAGAAAAACTGTTCAGCAAATGTGTACCTTTCTCCTTACACAAAAGTTTTAAATGCATTTTGGATTATGTGAGAGATTAAATAAAACTCCCTTGAATTTGTTTCTGTTTAAAGGCCTTTCTCTTCTCTAAATGTGCCTCACACACCTTTCCACACATACCCCACCTTCTCTCCATAAGCCCATACCACCTCTGGCTCCATTTTTATGCCAGGACCAGGTAAATATTCTTTAATGGAATACTGATTCCATCAAAAGTGATGTCAAAACTCCATGGGACTTTTCAACAGCCAGGATTTCACCTGTTATTTTTAAAGCTCTCTGCAAGCTGGCTGTGGAACACCTACATTATCTACCTTTTCCAGTCCTTCTGCTGTTCTAGAACATGCCACCTTGCCATTGGTCTACAGCGATGTGCTAGGGTAGGTACAAGAGCCATCTCCTTTGCAGCTTCTGCCACCTGGATCAGCTGTCCTATAGGTCTCCTCCACACAAGAACTCCATCCCTTTAATTGCACCTCCAAACTTCTTTCTTGTTCATTGCCTTATATCTCTTTATTTGACAGTCTTTCATTCATTTTTTAACTCTGTAGCTGTTACACTGAACTCTGTAAAGCACATTTTGTTTTACTTTTTTATGTAATTTATTTGGACTTTTAAAAAAATAAATCACCTTTCTCAAAGCACAAAGGCACATCCACAGCCACTAAAAATTCAAATGAAAAAGGCCATCTATTTTTCATCCCAAATAGAAAGGGCTATAGCAAGGAATTACATGTAAGGAATCATAGCTACACACAATGCTTTTGTTCTGGTTCAATCACATGCAGTGAGCTTCCTGCAGGATGCTCTGGGTTAAATGCTCTGCTCTGTTATGCAGGAGTTCTGACTAAATTATGGAGGCCAACTGACAGCAATTCCATGCCCCAGTATAGAACAATCCATGGGCCCCCATGCATGCACAAGCCAGGCCTGCATGGGTGCAACCTACCAGACATGTGAGCAGTGCTGCTCCTGAACTAGCTGATGCCCAGCGAGCTGCCAGCTGTGCTGCTGGGCAAGCTTTCCTGGCATGGCCAGGGCTTCCACATATCCACCCACTAAGGTTTCCAAATGTCCAATCGCACAAACTCAAAGACCCCTGCTCTGTCTCTTCCCTGAGGCCATGCACCTGTTGCACCCTCTTTCCAAGACCCAATAACTACTCACATCTCCCCCCATCACTAGCGTCTCACCCCTACAGCAGTCACTTTCACCAGGCTGGGCCAGGGGACTGTGGTGCAGAAGGAGGTGCAGGGTGTAGGGGGGAGCTCTGGGAGAAAGTGGGGGTCAGGGCTCTGAATTTGGACAGGGACAGGGGTGAAGGAGGAGGTGAGGAGGCAGTGCTTCCCTTAGGTGGCTCCCCAAAGCGACTGGCACACCACTCTGTCAGTGGCTTCTAGATGTGGGGGGAACAGGGGCAGGAGTCTCCACATGGAACTCTCCACAGGCACCACCCCTGCAGCTCCTGCTGGCTTCAGTTCCCAGCCAATGGGAGCTGCAGAGTCACCACTCAGGCGGGAGCAGCATGCAGAGACCCTTCCTCCCAGGGCTGCAGGCATGTACTGGGAACTTCCAGGAGTGGCAAGGGGTCAGGGCAGGCAGGACGCCAGCCTAAGTCCTGCTGCACTGATGATGGGCACGGCTAGGGGCCCACAGGCCCTTTTAAATCACTCGGGCCCCAAAGCAATTGCCACCTTTGCCCTCCCGCTTCCCCATTGATGGGCCTGAAATTACCATGGTGATCCATTACCCTGAAGGATTTTAAAAATCTGTGGGTGACAGACATCACAGACACCATGAAGTGAGTGGGATTTTCTCATTCACTTCAACAGAGTGAGGATTCCAGTCCCTGAACCTATGAAACTAAAAGAAAAAAATGTCTCAACTTCAACAAGTGATGCCAACCAGAAGATACACCTCAGCTCCACCCCAGCCCCACTCGCAGCCTCAGCAAAATTCTAGGCACAGTGAACAATCACTGTTCAAAAATCACACATTCCTGACTACCTGCAGGGTGACACAGAGCCAACAAAAGCATTTCTCAACTGGCACCCATCTCCACCCACCTACCCACTTCAGTAAAAGCCTTGGGTTGAACTCTACCAGGGAGTGAGGGCCACTGCAAGAGCCTCCTGCACCTCCTCAGCCCTGCTACCTGACACAGAAAAGCTCTCCATGCTGGCTCTGCCTAAGTGGCCACACTTGAGGCAGAGTGAAGGCAGACAAGGAAAGGTGTTGCAGACCATGCATTGTTGGATGTGGCTACTATTCCAGCTTGGAATGGTACTTCCAAGGTGCACGGAAGTTTTGCATCTTTGCCCAGGCTGATGGGGTGGATTTTACTTCCCCCATCACTCCACACCTGGCTGGATACTTGCACGTTTTAAAGGGTCAGTATATTTCTGCGAGGTGAACAGACAAGATTTGCAGCATGCCCTGAAGCTCAACAAATCTCTGGTCTGCACTGAGATACATTTTGCACGATGTTTGCTCTTAATGAAGTTGTATGCACTATGGGCTTGAATCAGTGTCCAAATCAAGGGCAAAACTCCCATTGTTCTCAACAGTGCAGGATCAGGATCCATACCCTCCCAAGTACATTAAATATTTTGAAACCTATGATACTGTAAGTGCCTGTATTTCCTTGGGTACTACTGAGACAGAAAAAAACAATATAAATCCAGAATGATTAAATCAACAGGGCTACTCTGGGATTACATCTACATAAATGACAGCAGAATTTGAATATTTTGTTTTCACTTTTGTGTTGCCTAAGGGCAGCTGGACAGCAAAGTTTTTAGGAGACATCTTTGAGGCTAGAACGGCAGACTTGTCAGACCCTTTTATGATCACCAGGCCACCCCTGAAGGCTTCATTCTTCTCCCCTTACCTGACACACAAGTGGGCAAGAAAAGTACAATTCTTAGAGGTGAGCCTGGCAACCAAAGGGAGATGGCATAGTATAATAGAGGCAGTAGCTAAGAATCTGCAGCCCCTACCCCACCAGGGTGTCCATCACACTAGCCACTAGCCACTAGCCACATGTGGCTATTTGACCAGTGGATTGTGGCTAGTTGGCTTGAACAATAAATACATTTTCAGAATAATATGGCTAGTTGACTGCTTCAGAACAGGTTGGACACCACAGCTCTACAAGGAGAAAGCAAACAATGAAATAAAAGGAACGCTGACTGTTACCACACAACGCAACCTCGCTGCTCCCAACATTAGGGGAGGGAAAGAGCAGCCCTCTGGAAACATCTGCAGGAAACTAGCAGACTGTCAAACTGCTGCCCTTTCTGCTGTGTGCAGAAGTTTGGTGTATTAAATAAAAGCCCAGCTAGTGTGAGACCAAGACAGGGGTACAGCTCCTGCTGTGACTTACCTTCACAAAGAGTTCAATGTCAGGGTCTTTTCCGTCCCCATTAGCAGGAACAGAGTCTGTCATTTTTCACTCCACCCCCCCTCAACGCCAGTGGCTGTCCTCCTTCTGCTATGAGGCAAGCGAAGGTTTCGGTGACCGGCAGCTAGTTTTCCTCCTGTGGACAGCTCCAACAAGGCTTTTAAAACCTCTCTTTTCTACGGCTGGAAACCCCCACTGTTGGAGGAAATAAGTTTCTGCTTTAATAAATAAATAAAGCTGGCAGAGACAGAGCCACTATCGTAACCGTTCTTTGGAGCAACAAGTGCTGCTGTGCTGTGTTGTGCTATAGTATCCTCATCTCTCAGAGCTGCAGCTCACGCTGCCAGCCCAAAATAGCCCAGAGCAGGAGAGGAGGTGGGGCTAACTCATGGGGGAGGAGACGGCTGCTCTTGCCTAGACCCTTGTGTGAGCCTTTGAGCAAAGTGTTTCCTTCTTCCCTTAAGCATCTTTCTGGGGTCTCGCTTTCGCTCTCTCCCATCACGAGTGTGTCAGTGAAAGGAGGAGAACAGGAGAGCTTCACAGCAGACTGATTTCATTGTCTTAAAATGAAAAAGTAAGTGTCTTTTGCTCCTTGTCTGAATTGAACTTCTCAGCTCTTTGAGAATTTTAGCATTTTCAGCACGGCGAAGGGTTAAAGCAAACAGCATATTCCACTCTGCTTTATGCCTCATCAAGTCACTTTTGCACCTGCTCAGAGAGAGCACACAGTGCTTTCACATCATGGCAGTAGTGTTTTACACTTGCACTGTGCGGCTGTAAGCAACTGCGGAAGGTATGAAGTGGTGGAGAATCAGACACTAAAGAGAGTGGCTGGGGGAGTGAGATTCCCATAGTGCTGCAGCACTTGCTACTAGTGAAAAGCAGAGCAGAGGGAATGTGGGGAAGTAGAATAGTGAGCCCTGCTGATCACACCTATTCAGCATACAATTAGCAAACTGACTTCTGTGGGAGTGCTTTCTGCAAGGGCTGAATCAGGCACTTGGAATAAACAGTTGTCTTTTCTTGCCTCTCTCTTCCTTCTTTCCAAGTTTTATTCCTCTTGAAGATTTCTCTCATGCTCCCATTTTTTGCACCCTTTTATTCCCTTTGATTTGTAACACACAGTATAAGGTACATAAAACCAAGGAAATCAAACAGAAAGTTTAAAATACTGCCCTCAGGCTCAAGGTCTCAAACAATAAAGCCTTCGGGGTTCAGGCCCTCGGAAGAGAAGGCCTCTTTCCTTCTGCAGTCCTCTCTGTCTCTGCCGCTCTATTGCTAAGACAGCAGCTGATCTCTTGCACTCAGTTGACTATTGGCAGTACGCTGACAGCAAGCCTAGCCATCTCAGAGCATTCAAGTCAACAGACTGACAAAAGGCAATTTCACTTTCCATTTCTAATATGTATGTGCCCCTTCAGCTATTCTTCTGACATGATCAAACACTAATCTTTTATGAAGGTGTTCCTGGTGATGTGTGTTCATGATAATCTTTAACTCCATTGAAGGACCCCTGAGTGTTCGTTCTAACACTACCACAGTGGGTTCAAATATACACTTACTACCACTGTGGGTTCTAATATAAAGTTTTGGGGGTGCAGGAGTACCCAGGGGCATTACCTACCTAGTGTTTACATTGCAGTTATTTTCAGGTATTCAGTCAAATGGCCAGCTACCTGAACTAATTGTAATTATAAATATCAAAAAGAACAATCACAGCATAATTATATTATTGCAGTATGTCAACAATATAATTAGAAATTTAAATCATTGTTTTTAAAGTTCCTATATTATATACAGTTTTCATTTACACAGCTATAATCTGTTACTTCTGTTGCAAATTTTGTCTCCCTGAAGCTGCGTCTACACGTGCACGCTACTTCGAAGTAGCGGCACCAACTTCGAAATAGCGCCCGTCGCGTCTACACACGTCGGGCGCTATTTCGAAGTTAACTTCGACGTTAGGCGGCGAGACGTCGAAGTCGCTAACCTCATGAGGAGATAGGAATAGCGCCCTACTTCGACGTTCAACGTCGAAGTAGGGACCGTGTAGACGATCCGCGTCCCGCAACGTCGAAATTGCTGGGTCCTCCATGGCGGCCATCAGCTGGGGGGTTGAGAGATGCTCTCTCTCCAGCCCCTGCGGGGCTCTATGGTCACCGTGGGCAGCAGCCCTTAGCCCAGGGCTTCTGGCTGCTTCTGCGGCAGCTGGGGATCTATGCTGCAGGCACAGGGTCTGCAACCAGTTGTCAGCTCTGTGTATCTTGTGTTGTTTAGTGCAACTGTGTCTGGGAGGGGCCCTTTAAGGGAGCGGCTGGCTGTTGAGTCCGCCCTGTGACCCTGTCTGCAGCTGTGCCTGGCATCCCTATTTCGATGTGTGCTACTTTGACGTGTAGACGTTCCCTCGCTGTGCCTATTTAGATGTTGGGCTGAGCAACGTCGAAGTTGAACATCGACGTTGCCGGCCCTGGAGGACGTGTAGACGTTATTCATCGAAATAGACTATTTCGATGTCGCAACATCGAAATAAGCTATTTCGATGTTGGCTGCACGTGTAGACGTAGCCTAAGTTACTCAGATAATTATTAAATTTTCTCCTTCATAAAATGACTGTAGAAAACAACAGGAGATGGGCACTGTGGTGCTGGTGGACCAGGTACCAGCTCATTGTAAAACCCCAGGATGCTCTGAACACTGACTAATGCATACTTGAAAATCAGTCTGCCTTGCTTCTATGGTAGTATTGCTAAGATAGATATCAGAGAAGTAAAAATGAGTCTGGTGTTCAGATATTATGAATAGCTTGTAGGATGCTCTATGTACAAGTCTAACTTACCTGTACCCCAGGTTGTGAACCATTAGCAAATGTTTGCATTGTACATTTCTGTAATTATATAACTCATAAAACAGGCAAGAAGCCTTCTCTAATTGAAATGTTTCTTCCTACAGAAAGGCCAACAAGAAGGCCTTCGTAACCAAATGAGCCATTCTGTGAGATATCAAGGGAACAAAAACCTTGTTACTTGAACTCCTTGCCCATGAACTCATCCCATCAGCTTGATCTCTGAGAAGAGAGATTAAAAATATCCTGACAAGGAGACATTTGGTTCTGTGGCTGCTTGAACTACAGGGCTATGTCTACACTAGTGTTTGTCGATAAAACCCGGGGAGCATTCACGTTCCCAAGGTGTGCTGTCAACAGGATATCGACAGAATGCAGCACTTTTGTCAACAGTCTCATCCCATTTCCCACAAGGCATAATGCTCTGTTGACAGAAAGCTGGTCAGAGCATTTGCGGGAAGGGGCCCCTCTGTCGACAGACAGGGCTTCTGGGACACCAGGCAGCCCTGTCTGCTTTGCTTCCAGTTGGCTGTTTTGTCAACAGACCAGCCGGGCAGTCGGTTGCCCTTTGTCGACAGAGTGGATGGCTCTTGTGATCTACACGGTAATTTGGCCATGATCTGCTGACAGAAGTTTTGTTGGAAGATATTTTCTGTTACCAGCTTTCACCACATAAGTAATTCTAATTTTATTCCCTAGTTAAGAAGTATTTAGTTTTATTATGGTATTGGCTACAAGCATTGTCTCTGATGAGCTACTTAAAGTAAATGACTAGTCCTTTGATACTGGGATTAACCTGAATATTGTTGTGAGTTTTGACATGATACCATCTGTTAAAGAGGCAGGCTTACCTAGATGGCAATATAGACTGAAGTACCAAAGGGGACCATGTGTGATGACATGGTAGGGCCAGTATCATGCTTGTGGAGTTCATACTTGTTACTTCGTTGGTGAAATCATAGAATCATAGGGCTGGAAGGGACCTCAGGAGGTCTAGTCCAGCGCCCCGCTTCAAGCAGGATTAACCCCATCTAAGTCATCCCAGCTAGGACCCTGTCAAGTTGGGGCTTAAAAACCTTAGAGATGGAGAATCTACCACCTCTCTAACTAATGCATTCCAGTGCTTCACCACCCTCCTGGTGAAGTAGTTTTTCCTAAGATCCAACCTACTCCTCTCATTCTGCAACTTCAGGCCATTGCTCCTTGTTCTGCTATCTGTCATGACTGAGAACAATTTCTCTCCATCCTGCTTAGAGCACCCCTTCAGGAAGTTGAAGGCTGCTATTAAATCACCCCTCAGTCTTCTCTTCTGTAAACTAAATAAGCCCAAATCCTTCAGCCTCTCCTCATAGATCATGTGCTCCAGCCCCTTAATCATTTTTGTTGCCCTCTGCTGAACCTGCTGCAGCACATCCATATCCTTTTTATACTGGGGGGGGCCAAAACTGGACACAGTATTCCAGATGTGGCATCACCAGTGCCAAATGGGGTGCGTCTACATTAGCCGGCTACTTCAAAGTAGCTGGAACAACATCGAAATAGTATGCGTCACGTCTACACATGCCGTGAGCAATTTCGATGTTGAAATCGACATTAGGTGGCGAGATGCTGAAATTGCTATTCCTATCCGAAGATGGGAATAGCGCCCTACTTCAACATTCAATGTCGAAGTAAGGCATGTGTAGACGATCCACGTCCTGCTACATCGAAATAGTGGGGTCCTCCATGGTGGCCATCAGCTGATGGGTTGAGAGACGGTCTGTCCAGCCTCTGCGGGGCTCTATGGCCACCTCATGCAGCAGCCCTTAGCCCAGGGCTTCTGGCTGCTGCTGCTGCTGCTGCTGCTGCTGGGGGTCCATGCTGCGTGCATGGGGTCTGCAACCAGTTGTCAGCTCTGTGGATCTTGTGCTGTGCAGGTTGAGTGTGTCTGGGAGGGACCCTTTAAGGGAGCAGCTTGGGGCTTCGCTGGCCCCTTATTTTGACGGGGAGCACTTGTGTGTGGACGCTCTGCATTTCCTTCCAGGGCGGCTCCTTTCGACGTTCTCCGTCACTACTTCGATGTTGAACGTCAATGGCACCAGCCCTGGAGGACGTGTAGACAATACATGTCGAAGTAGCCTATTTTGATATTCTTACATCAAAATAAGCTACTTCGACGCAGCGTGCTAGTGTAGACGTAGCCATAGAGAGAAGGAACCCCTTCTCTAGACCTTCGCGCAATACTCCTCCTACTGCACTCTAATATGCCGTTAGCCTTCTTGGCTACAAGGGCACACTGTTTACTCATATCCAGCCTTTCATCCACCATAACACCTAGGTTCCTTTCCACTATACTGCTGCTTAGCCAGTCATTCCCCAGGCTATAACAATGCTTGGAAATCTTCTGTCCCAAGTGCAGAACTCTACATTTCTCCTTGTTAAACCACATCAGACTTCTTTTGGCCCAATCCTCTAATTAAATCTTTAGCTTTGGTGCCTGATTTACATGCTGTGCATCAGATGGCTTCCATTCCCTTCAGAGGAAGTTGTGGGTACTCATCACCTCTGAAAATCAGGCTATAGAAAATGACTTGTGGTAGGCCACACAATCAGCTAGAACATCGACCAATGGAAACATTGACCCTGACCAAGTCCCCAGTTCCATCTGACCATTGTGATATATAAGCAGTTTTACTCAAACCACACCCTCACATGGAACAATTTTGTGCTGAGCCTCTAAGGCTATATCTACACTAGCTGTTTCGGCAACAAAACCCAGGGAGCATCCAGATTCCCAAAGCATTCTGTTGACAGTAATTTGACAGAATGCGGCACTTCTGTCGACAGCTGTATCCCGCTCCGCATGAGGCATACCACCTCTGATGACAGAGAGCTTTTGACAGAAAACCAGTCTGGACATTCTGGCCAGCGCTCTGTCAACAAAAAGAGCTTCCAGGCAGCCCTGTCTGCTGTGCTTCCAGTTGACCATTTTGCCAATAGAGCGGCCAGGCAGTCCAGGCACTCTCTGTCAACAGAGCAGATCGCTTTTGTGATTTTGTTGGCAGCTTGGCTGTGATCCGTCGACAGAAGTTATTTTCTGACAAATCGCCGTAATCTAGACATAGCCTAAGAGAATAAGCACCTAACTTGAACCAGATAGCTACCTAAGGTATGGCAATACATTTTCAGCTGCCTCTCAAAATACTACAGGAGTGGAGCATGGCTATTACAATGCACCTACCTGCCCATGTCCACTACAGTAGGACTTGTGGGAGGGTTGGGGGCAACATAAGCAGCCTTGGGCAAAGCCTATGCCAGTGGGAAGTCTCCCCTGGCTGGTGTGAGGTTCTAATAGCTCCTTTGTACTGCCACAGCAAGAGAAAATCCATCACCTGACCATCAGAAATGCACCTCACAATGAAATCACTGAAAGGAAATACTTTGTGGTAGTTCAAATCTATCATTGCTAATAAACATCCTTTCAAGTAACATGGCAAATCATGTTACTCAAAAGCCAAGCTCATTTGGATATAGGGCATTTAATTAAATGGCAACGAACTAAAATCTAAACAAACCAAGCAGCAGAGTTATCTGAGCTCAGCAATAAAGTGTCTATTGTTGACCAGTTCCCTTCCCTATCAGGTTGATATTGTGAGATGCTGAGTGCCTCCTGTGAGGGGCTGAATGTCCTTGTCCCTCATTAAAGTTAGAGGGAATGGGCATTCAGTTCCATACAAATGGTGCTCAGCCCCATGGAGGACTGAGCCCTCCTTCATATAGCACTATGTTATCTTCCAAATGTGCATGAAAGCTTTAACTCTGATAAACAGTAAAGGAAGAGCTGAGTAGGAGAGAAGATATAATAAGATACCCTCTAGTCTTTTAGTGCCATTTTTGCTGTTTTGTTGTTGTATAAATCCGATGTATCACTTATGCCCTGCTGGAACCTTTTTTCTTGTGATACTATTATTCCATACAAAGGTCTATTTTTGGGATGTAAAATCAATTCTTCCCTCTGAAGATGTATTAAAGATAATCTAATAGCTGTTAAATAATTATCACATTCTCATTTTGCTCCAGAGAAAAGGTTTTCTGTTGTTTTTTTTTTTAGTTTGGCCTATTATTTTCTCTCGAGTAAGAAGTAACAAGGGCTTTAAGTTACACACAAGATCATGATTAGATACAGATCTATGAAGTTTTCATATGCCAGGTCATTATAGTTTGAGGCTTATGAAGTATGCAATCATGTGACACCATTAATAAAACAGGACAACCCTAGAAAGAGAATTGTCACTTACTGCGCTTTGTGCCTGAGCTTTAACATGGTATCAGCTTTCATAGGCCCAATCTAAGCCCCATTTTCCAGCAAAGATGCATTTTGAGAAGGTGAATGGGAGGCCAGGTATAAAGAACAGAAGTACAGAGTGAAGCTGTCTCCCAGAATGGCAATTACCTAGAGTGTACTCTGGAAAGAAGACTGTGCTGACCTGGGCTTTGTATTCAGCTAAATATCATTTTGTCCTGTGAGGGTGGGAACTAGAAGAATGATAATCTGAGTTATATTTCATGGAATTCAGTATAAAATAGCACCATATTTTTTTATATTGGATCTCACTTCCATTGGGGTCTGATATAAGGGGTAATATGTTGCTTCCCACTGAAGACAGTGTGGGTTTTGCCGTTGACTTCCTCAGGGCCAAAATTCCCTCCGAGAGCTGTCAAAACTGTCCTGCTGCCCAGGAGTGATCATGCTAACCAGCAACAACCTTTTTAGCTAGTGAATGCCAAGCATGCTCAGGGCATGAAGAAGTAAAGAACTGCTGAAAGAGAAAAGATGGCCCCCAGCAAATTCTGTCACTTGTAGCTATTTCTAATATCCTTGGCTATGTCTGCACAGTAGTCTTATTCACGATTAAGCTATTCCAGAAGGGGTATTCCAGAATAGCTTATTCCAAAATAGCGCAGCTGCACACAAAGGCCGCATCTACACTAGCAAGCACATTCAAAATTGTGGTTGGAAGACGGCCTTCTTTTGAAATAACCCGCGAAGCATCTACACGCATATCCCATGATCTTGCGAAAGTAACATTGAAAGAACGGGGCCGTTCTGTCAAGGCTGGTCCTCCATTCCCACAGTGGGAAGAGCGGCCCATTTGAAAGATTATTTAGAAAGAGAGCACGTGTGGATGCTCTGCAGATGGCTATTTCGAAAGAGGGAGTCCTCCATGGCAGCAATCAGTGAGCAGGGGCAGCGCCGCTTTCAGCGTAAGCGGAGCTCTATGGCTCCAGCATCTGGCTGCATTTGAAGATGCATGTTCCCATAAACCTCAGGCAGGAAGCTAAGAGTGGGCAGGCAGCAGGGAACCCATGCTGCTTGCCAGCTTATCAGCCCCTGTGATGCCTCAACCAGCCCCTCGCCCTCTCTGGACCCATGGCCAGCCACCCAGATCCCCGCCTACCCCAGGGACCCTCCAAGGACAGCGGGGAGCCCTCCCAGGAGTCAAACCAGGCCCTGAAGCACTGGGCCCCCTCCTGGTCAGAGACTAAGCTCCAGGACCTCCTCTCCTTATGGGAGGATGAGCGGTCCTCCACCAGACAAGGGTCCAGCACCACAATGTTGTGGCCTTTGAGCAGCTGTCGAAGGGCCTGATCAGCCAGGGCCACCCCCTCCCCCGCACCCTGGACCAGGTTTGATCAAAGGTGAAGGAGCTCTGACAGGGCTATTGCAAGGCCTAGGACATGGCCAGGTGGTCGGGGGCAGCGCCCACAAGCTGCTTCTACTATAAGGAGCTCTACCACCTCCTGTGACCCAAGGAGACCGGACCACCAGTCATCGTGCTGGATACAGCTGAGCCAGAGACCAAGCCAGAGATGGCAACAGAGATCAAGGAGCGCCTGGGACCGGCAGCCATCACCAGGTGCCTGCAGATGGCACACCTACAAGACCCCACCAGTGATGACGAGGGCTCAAGCGAGGAGGCCCTCATCCTCAACGTCCCATCCGGGCCCTCCAGCCAGGCCCCATCTGCCCATGACTTGCCCGACTTCCCAGAGGGACCCACAGGTAGGATGTGTGCACACTAGCTGCCCCAGGACCTGGGAAGGGGGTGCTAGGTCCCACCCTGGGCAGCCGCAGGCCTCCCACATGGCTGCCAGCCCTGGTACATGTGGACCCTGGATGTCTACACTCCCTGGGCCCCAGAAGGCTGACGGGTAGCACTCAGCACCATGTGGCCAAGACCATGTGGCCAGGACAGCACCATGGGCCAGCTGGCCATGGAGGGACTGAGGCGACCAGAGGGGAGCCTGTGCCCATGGCACCCATGTGGGGAACCCCGGAACGTGTGTATTGCAGGGCCTGCAGGAAGTGGGGATGGGCAGGGATATGGGGGCCAGCATCTGGCACTAATGGCCCATTCTCCTCTCCCCTTCTGTCTCCACAGCTCCAGCAGCCAACAGCTGGACCAGCCCCACCACCAAGGGCGAGGGGGAGCAGACTGGACCCCAAGCAGGGACTACACGGAGCTGCCACTGGACCATCTGCCAGTGCCACCAGGTCAGGGAGGAGAAGGTGGGGAACGCCGCCTTACCGGAATGCTGCGGGAGTGGCTCACCATGGAGCAGCAGGCCTGGGACCAGGTTGTGGAGAATCCTCATGCCCTCATTCAGGTTGTGGTGGACCATCTGGCCCTGGCCACTGCCCCCTCATGAGCCACTCCCAAACCTGCTGATGGGGTTCAGTGTGCATGCCTGTCCCCATCCCCACTCCCACCCCTTACCCTGCAAGGCAGGCCTCCCTGGGGGTCCCCTCCCCCTGCCCCCTGCATACCCACCCATCCCTGCCTCCACCCCCACCCCTGTCCCCTGCAAGCCAGGACTCCCTGGGGCTCCCATCCATGACCCCACTGCTGTCCCCAGTTGGAGCCACTCCCTGGTCCTTGACAGTGCCCATTGCCAGGGTGCCCTCTGCTCCCTCGTCTACACAGCCGCTATTTCAAAACACCTATTTCAAAATAGGCAGCATTCCTCGTGGAATGAGGTTTATATATTTCAAAATAAGGCAACTACTCTTTCAAAATTATTTTGAAATAGCGATTGTGTTGTGTAGATGCTCACATAGTTGTTTCAGAACAGCGGCTGATATTTTGAAATAACTTTTCTGTGTAGACATACCCCTTGTGTGCTGTTTGCTTCACTGTACTATTTATTTACCAATGTAATGTATATGCAATGAAGTCCGACTCATGAGGGAAATCCAGCACAATTGTTTAATGCAGGGGAAATACATAAAGTCAAATCATAGGGTCCTTACTCATGAAGTCAAAGTGCTTTTTCCTCATTAAATATGACTATAAAATAGGGCCAGAGTCCACCTGATCCTTACAGAGCTGCACAGTAGAGGGAGGAGGTCAGAGGAGGGAACAGTACAAAGCTTGCTCCATCAGCTTGTGTCACAGGAGAGTCAGATAGAATTACAGCACAAGTGCAACAGGAAGAGAAACAAAGATGGGTCCTACCAAATTCCCCTACACTACAGATTCATGGTGCCCTGAAGTGGAGGAAGGCAGGACGTGGAGAAGAAAAGGAAGGACTGGGACTCTGTCCCCACTCCCATGATCTAGCCATTGAGTGACAGGAATAAGTTGCACCACATCAGTGAATGCAGTACCAGCTGTGCAGCCTGTGTGGCTCTGGACTTCCCAAGAGGCATTTTCCATCCCTGAGGCAGGATGCTGTCCAATACCGCCACTGAGGCAAGCCACTATACTGCCACTCGCTATGGCTGTGTCTGTACTACAAAACTAACATCAAAGTTGCTTGTCTACCCCCACTATTACTCCATTCGCAGGAATGGAGTAAGGACTTCAAAGTTGGGCTCCCTACTTCAAAATTAACTTTGAAGTAAGGGAAAATGTGTGTATTCTCTCTGCTGGCTACTTCGAAGTAGTGCCTAACTTTGAAGTTAATTTACAAGTTAGTACCAAGTGTAGACGCACCCTATGAGCTCTATCTAAATTGGACCTGTGGAAGTATGTAACCCCCAGTCAGCCATTATATAGTCTCCTTTTTTTCCAAATCAAAGAAGATGAGATTCTCCCATCTTTATATCACTCTGTCAAAACATAGGGTGTTAGCACTGGAGGCCTCAGGGTCAAACCCAGCTGTTGGCCAAGATAGTGGAAATCATATGAGGACCTCAGATTTGGTGCTGTAAGAGTTTGCCCAGCATTAGGTCTGTTGCAAAAGACTAAAGTTTGTATTGTACATGGTTTGTTTTCACACATGTGCAGTGTAGGACTTTGTTACAAAATAACTTTAACATAAGGAAGCTCAGCAAAAATTCACGTTCATGATTTTTTGTTTAGGGGAATTCCATTAACAATCAATGTGATATACCACATGTGCAGATTGCTATGTCTGTATGATTAGCCCTCTGTCACTGAGAAAATATGTGAAATTGCATACTAATGTTGAAAACACTGAAGAAAAACAATGAAATTTTTCTTCATCTTATTCTTACGTTGATCACTATAGCAGAGGTAAAATACCATCAACAGAAATTTAGACACTTTAAAATGAAAAACCAGGGCATTTTTCCAAGTTATCCACTCTTTAAAATGTATTTTTTAGAATAGGATCCTTTAAAATCTTTTACAGTTTTGTTGTTTATTTTTTATTGGGAGTAGTCAAACTGGTTTTCTGCAGTTAAGAATTAGAAAGTGATGATCTTCTAGGGATGAGCTGCAAATGCCTGCATTTTATTTCCACTACAGCAAGAACAAATAATATTCACTCTCTAGACTGCTCCTTTCTTTCATGCATTCAGAAAGCAGCTCCTAGATGGCAGTGTTTTCTTCCTTTTATTATTATTAAAAAGCTAGCACCTCAACTAAAAATAGAGTTGAAGCTTAGAAGATTTTTCATAAGGAGAAATGAAATTTTGTCAAACTCTGACTATTTTAGAAAGTGTTACTGCATCAGTGAAGATATAACATTAAACATCATATAAATTCAGCTGCTGAATGGAATATTTTAATGTCAAGTTAACAATTTTATTTCAGCATTAGTCATGAAAAGATGAAAATATCCATTCACATTCCTCTTCTAAAAAATCTACAGTCTGAATGCTAAGAAGGAATGCAATAGTTTAATTCTTCATCACTTTCATGTAGTATTATCAAATACTCCTTTGCACTATAAAGCGATCAGTTTTCCTGTTGCTATCGCAAAGCTAGAACTAAACTTAACTTGGTGACATGCAGGGACAAATTGTCTGTTGATGTAACTCCATTGACTTTGAGAATTTGTGATAAGAGCTATTAAGGTCTTGCCTACTCACACTTAACTATACCCCCCATGCTTCTGTCCTATGTCCCTGATTTGTCAGTTTTCATTTCAATTTTTTTTTTATTTGTATCTCTCTGTTACAATCATCATGCCAATTCACTTTCACCACTATGTCCAGTACAGCACTATCTGTGATCGGAAAAAGGGCTTTTGAAAACTGGGGGGGGTCCTTTCGGAAGGTCCCGTCTCCATGGGCGGCGTGCAATTCCAAAAGCCGCACTTTCGAATCGCCATGGCCGCCATTATGCTAATGAGGTGCTGCATATTCATTGCAGCACCTCATTAACATATTTCGAACCTGCTCATTAACATGCCCCTTTCGAAAGGAAGTGGCACACGTAGACCCAGCCAAGGTGGGTGAGGTAATATCTTTTACTGGAAATATATTTACTGGATCTCTTATCTCTTAATGTCTGGTGGTGAGAGAAACAAACTTTTGAGCCATACAGAGTCTGAAGAAGAGCTTTGTGTGGTTCAAAAGCTTGTCTTGCTCACTAAGGCTATGTCTACACTAGCCAAAAACTTCAAAATGGCCATGCAAATGGCCATTTCGAAGTTTACTAATGAAGCGCTGAAATACATATTCAGTGCCTCATTAGCATGCGGGCAGCTGCAGCACTTTGAAATTGACGCAGCTCACCGCCAGGCGGCTCATCCAGACGGGGCTCCTTTTCAAAAGGACCCCGCCTACTTCAAAGTCCCCTTATTCCCATCTGCTCATAGGAATAAGGGGACTTTGAAGTAGCCAGGGTCCTTTTGAAAAGGAGCCCCATCTGGGCGAGCCGCATCAATTTCGAAGTGCCGCAGCTGCCCGCATGCTAATGAGGCACTGAATATGTATTTCAGCGCTTTGTTAGTAAACTTCGAAATGGCCATTTGCATGGCCATTTCGAAGTTTTTGGCTAGTGCAGACACGGCCTAAGAGACATTGGTCCAATAAAAGACACTACCTCATGCAACTCCACCAACAGAGCTACACTGCATACAGGAATAGCATACAGACTTCTTTACCTTGAAGTTACAAGTTCAAATTCAGCCTAGGCTATATAGTAATTGACACCTGATACTAGATGAACTCATTAAGATTTGTAAAGGTGTTTCAGCAAGTTAATCACTATTAATACTACCTGATGGCTATTTAGGGAATTATGTGAAATAAGCTGGTGGCAGCTCATATTTTAAGTATTCATATCATACCAAAAAAAATCCCTGACATTCATGGAAGAAAGACTAGTATGAGAGAGGTAGCTGTGTTAGTCTGTATCTTCAAGAACAACAAGATGTCCTGTGGCACCTTATAGACTAACCAATATTTTGGAGCATAAGCTTTCATGGGCAAAGACCCGCTTCATCGGATGCATGAGTGGGGTGGGGGGTGTTTTCCAGAGGGGTATTTAAAGAATGGGGTCCCAGTAAAAGGGAGGGCCAAAGCTGACAAGGTCTATTCAGTCAAGGTGGAAATGGCCCAAATGGCCCAGTAGTATGTATCAAAAGAGGAAAACACAGGTCAGATCAGACAGAGGGATATGGCCTATTGTCAGAGTCTAATGTGGAGATGTTAATGCCCAGTGCAGAGAAGCTGCTTTTGTAAGGGGCCAGCCACTCCCAGTCTCTGTTTAATCCATGGCTGATGGAGTCAAATATGCAAATAAATTGCACCTCAGAGATTTCTCTCTCCATTTCATTTTTGACATGCCTTTGTTTTAAGACTGCTACTTTTAAATCTCTCACTGAGCGTCCAGGGAGATTGAAGTGCTCTCCCACAGGTTTCTGTACATTACCATACCTGATGTCTGATATATGTCCATTTATTCTTTTATGTAGAGATTAGGGAAGAAAGACTAATGATTGAAGCGGTCATAATAACTTAGTTTCTTATACCTCTTTCCAGAACTGTGTGAAACCACAGAAGATCTATCTATACTGCAGCTGGTAGCCAACCTCCCAACTCAAGAGGACACAGTTGTGCTAGTGGGGCTTGATTTAGGCTGCTAAAACAGCGGCATGAATATTGCAGCTCCAGGGTTGACTCGTGCTAGCTCAAGAAACAGGATTGAGAGCATGAGTTGCTGCTCAAGCCACAACATTTATGCTGCTTTATTTAGCTCACTAGCTTGAGCCCTACTAGCATGAGTCTGTCTCCTTGCACTAGAGGGTTGCTCCTAGCTGCAGTGTAGACATACCCATTACTCGAGAAATTGTATAGGAACTTCCATTACTGCTACTCTTGCAGTGCCTTTTCAATCCCCAGGATGGTCAACTCACCATCTTTCACAATAACAAAATTAGATTCAGAAAATCTCTACGGTAAAAAAATACTAATTAGATTAAGCAAGTCTTTTATGAAGGAGAATCTGACAAAGCCATCATACGTGATCTTTGCAGGGAATTAGCCATATCAAATAAAAATGGAACATGACTTAACATGAACAAGGTCAGTTCTTGACCTTGCAGGATATCACTGCTATTATAAACAAAAAATGCAATTTACAACATTATAGCTTTATTGAAAGGCAATCTGACCACATAAATACCTTTCAGAGTGCTGTAAAAATCTACAACGTAGGTGTAGGATTCCAAGTGCTGGTTATCAGTTGTTAAGATAATTTATTATTGGTGGGGCTGGTAGCACTACCTGTTATTAAAGTTGTTGACACTTCCACTATAAAAAAATTTGTTTTCAGATGCTTATATCTTAACCAAACATTAACTATTTAGGCTCAAATTTTCTATGCTGGATGTTACACCTCACCCCTTATACTCTGAAGTATGGCATAATTATGCTGCATTTTGTAGAAGATAAGCCATGAGGGATGTCAGGATTAATAGGAAGGAGTACCTTGGGCAGGCATTCACAGGGGCAGAAATTTCTGAGGTTAGAAGTGTTGTACAGGATAGTGACTCACAGGCCAAACATGGGAGAGAGAAAACAACGGGAAGTCCTGGGCACCTTATAGACTAACGGATTTTTTGGAGCATAAACTTTCATGGGAAAAGACCCGCTTCATCAGATCAACCAGATGGGATTTATCAAATGGGAGAGGGGTTGCCCAGGACAGAACAGTTCCAGCTGATGTACACAGGTTGGGTGCTGGCTGTATCTGCTGGCTACACTTTTTAAAAGTTATTGACATCTGCATTACATTAACAATGCTTTACACAAGAACGTTTTCAGGCAAACTGAGAAAAGAAACACAGAACTTTGGAAGAACACTTGGGGGTAATTTTACAATGTTTGGTAACACTTTGGAGTTGTATAAACAAAACCTAACCAGAGCATTAGGCATATGAAGCGTCCCCATTCCCCTGGAGTCCAGAGCAGAGAGCTACCTGGAGCATGAAGCCACTTAAAGCAGGGTGGGGAGGCTCTGAAACAGCTGGCTGCTCTGTGCCTGAGGGTTCCAGTGGGGCAGTCTGCAGGCTGGACCCAGTGACTTGGCAGGCTGAATTCTGCCCACAGACTGTATCTTGCCCACCCCTGTGCTAGGTACTAGACAAACCACACAGATTCACTTTCTGCCTTTAAAAGAGCTGACAATCTAAAGAGACAGATAAAGGCTAGAAAGAGACAGGGAAACATACAGAGGGGAAGTAACTTGCCCACAGTCAGTGGCACAGTCTAATGCTTAATCCAAAGACCATACAGTAAACCCTCACTATAATGGACTAAGCGGAGGAAGGTTGTCTGTATCCCTGAAAGTCCGTTATATATGAGGGTTTACTTCCCACACACCCCTGCCAGGCTCCCCCAGCCCCAGCCTCCCACCACCAAAAAATAAAACCTGGCCACTCACCAGAACCACTGGTGGAGGAACTGCTGGACCTTGCCATGTGGCACAGCTGGAAGCACCCAGCAGCATGTGGCTGGAGCTGCCTTGCCGATCATGGCTGGAGGCACCCCATCACATGGCTGGAAGTTCCTCGCCATGCACAGCTGGAGGTGCCATATGGCTGGAGGCACCTGGCCGCATGGCTGGAGGTGCCACCGCACGGCGTGGAGGAACCCCTGCCACGTACACATGGTGTCTCTGGTGGAGGAGGTGGCAGCTCCTCCAGGCTGCACCACTGGTAAGTCTTAACTTTTTTTTTTTTTTTGGGGGGCGGGGATGATTTTACAGACCCCAGTGGACTTTGGGAACAATGCCTGCAAGTCACCAGGGCCTGATGAGATGCATCCTAGAATACTCAAAGAGCTGATGTAGGAGGTATCTGAGCCATTAACTATCATCTTTGGAAAATCATGGGAGACAGGAGAGATTCCAGCAGACTGGAAAAGGGCAAATATAGTGCCCATCTATAAAAAGCAGAATAAGAACAATGCAGGAAACTACAGACCCGGTCAGTTTAACTTCTGTGGCAGGAAAGATAATGGAGCAGGTAATTAAAGGAATCATCTGCAAACACTTGGAAGGTGGTAAGCTGATAGGGAACAGCCAGCATGCATTTGCAAAGAACAAATCATGTCAAACCAAGCTGATAGCTTTGATAGGATAATGAGCCTTGTGGATAAGGGAGAAGAGGTGGATGTGGTATACCTAGACTTTAGTAAGGCATTTGATACGGTCTCGCATGAAATTCTTATTAATAAACTAGGCAAATACAACTTATATGGGGCTACTATAAGGTGGGTGCAAAACTGGCTGGATAACCGTACTCAGAGAGTAGTTATTAATGGTTCTCAATCCTGCTGGAAAGTTATAACAAGTGGGGTTCTGCAGGAGTCTGTACTGGGACCAGTTCTGTTTGGTATCTTCATCAACAATTTAGATATTGGTATAGACAGTACGCTTATTAAGTTTGCAGATGATACCAAGCTAGGAGGGGTTGCAACTGCTTTGGAGGATGGGGTCAAAATTCAAAATGATCTGGACAAATTGGAGAAATGGTCTGAAGTAAACAGGATGAAGTTTAATAAAGACAAATGCAAAGTGCTCCACTTAGGAAAGAACAATCAGTTTCACACATACAGAATGGGAAGTGACTGTCTAGGAAGGAGTATGGCAGAAAGGGATCTAGGGTTAGAGTGGACCACATGTTAAATAAGAGTCAACAGTGTGATGCTGTGGCAAAACAAGCAAACGTGATTCTGGGATGCATTAACAGGTGTGTTGTGAACTAGACATGAGACGTCATTCTTCCGCTGTACTCTGTGCTGGTTAGGCCTCAGTTGGAGTACTGTGTCCAGTTCTGGGGGCCACATTTCAAGAAAGATGTGGAGAAACTGGAAAGGGTTCAGAAAAGAGCAACAGGAATGATCACAGGTCTAGAGAACATGACCGATGAAGAAAGGCTGAAAGAACTGGGCTGTTTAATTTGGAAAAAAGATTAAGGGGGGACATGATAGTGGTTTTCACATATCTAAAAGGGTGTCATAAGAAGAAGGGAGAAAACTTGTTCTCCGTGGCCTCTGAGGCTAGAACAAGAAGCGATGGGCATAAACTGCAGCAAGGGAGGTTTAGGTTGGACATTAGGAAAAAGTTCCTAACTGTCAGGTTGGCAAACACTGGAATAAATTGCCTAGGGAGTTTGTGGAATTTCCATCTCTGGAGATGTGTAAGAACAGGTTAGATAAATGTCTATCAGAGATGGTCTAGACAGTACTTGGTCCTGTCATGAGGGCAGGGGGCTGGATTCGATGACCTCTCAAGATCCCTTCCAGTCCTAGCATTCTATGATAATATGTCCATTGTTCCCGAAGTCTTCTAAATCAAGGTCCATAAACTGAAGGTTTACTGTACTGCCTATTCTGTAAATAGAGAAAGCACTTGGGGCTTGTCTACATGGCAGCTTTCTAGCTTGAGTAGGAAGACTATGCTCGCTGCCCAAATAGAGGCTAAAAATAGCCAGGTAATAAGAGATAGTATGGGCAGCAGGTGAGGCTAGCTGCTTGAACATAAACCCGCATATTCAGGTGGCTAATCCAAATCCTCATCTGTATTACCTTCAATGACAGTGTTACTTTTTAGCATACCAGCTGAACTAGAGTTAAAGTGTCTGTCTCTGTTCAGGGAAGCTGCAGTGTAGGTGTACACTGAAGTACACCTATGCTCCTCCGCTGAAGGTTTTGTGGTTGCACAGTTGTAGAACTGAGTTGCAAGATAGGCTCTCAGTCTGCACATACAATTATGACTGGTCTGTGCAAATACCACCTTGCAATGCAAATGAAGATATTTTGCAGGCAGTTTCACAGAAATGCTCACAAGTCAACATGTCACCAACTGCTTTGAAAATCTGGTCATGTTTACTTAAACTTATTTTGAAAAATTGGATCACTCTTCCTATGAGTCAGCCAGTCCAAGGAAGACATACCTTTATCTGAGGAGTAAATGTTAACTGAAATTAGTCAGCAGAATGTATTCAGTCATGTGTAAAACTCTTCATGTCCATCCTTGTTGGCATCCCAGCAAGGAATGCTTTCTGAGTTCTGCTCCTCTCTGTGGTTTTATACTGACTATTTTTAGCTACTATCAGCTGCAATACGCAGGGCCAATCAGCTCTCAAAGTGTGAAAGGAATTTTGCTCTGGTCCAAATTTCATTCTCTGTAATCTTTTAGGGAGGAGCCAAATAATCAAGTGTTTACTGCTTCAACCTTTGTAATTAGTGACAGCTTTCATGAATGCAAAATGAGCCAGCAGCCCTGCATAGTCAAGCACTCAGCCAGGACTGTACCAACGTTAATCTGAGTTAACAGATCAGCATTCTTGATAAAATTACAT
The DNA here is from genome assembly GCF_033958435.1 of Carettochelys insculpta. Classification (NCBI taxonomy): domain Eukaryota; kingdom Metazoa; phylum Chordata; order Testudines; family Carettochelyidae; genus Carettochelys; species Carettochelys insculpta. The sequence goes on along the minus strand of NC_134139.1, from coordinate 196,732,829 downwards.
TTATTCAAATTTAAAAAAATAGTGTTTCTGAGGATGTTTAATACACTCTGCTAGACTGCAGCAGTATAAAAGGAGAAAAACTAGTTGTTTTGCATGCTTCCTATAAAGACTCTCTGAGGCTGGGTCTACACTTGCCATGGAATATCGAATACTTCAGTTCAGTCTTCACAAAACAGCGTGTTTCAGGGTCCATGTTGACCCTGGAACTCCTAGTGAGCTGCAAGGATTAAGGAATGCCAACGAGAGGAGTGCTCTCATTGGCATTGTGCAGTGAGAACAGAGACAAATATTGATGACGGCAAAATCAAATTTTAGGTATGCAGTTGGCATACCTAAAATTGCATAGCAGCCGTCGATATTCAAGGTAGGTGTAGACCCAGCCTTAGTCATGTGGAGCTGAGAAAACATTTATCTTGGACTATTTAGAGTTTGTTGTACTCTATGCCCCGACTCCTTCATTCACAAAAGAAAGGCAGCCTCTTAAGAACTGGCCATATAAGCTATGTCTACACGGCGCTCTGCCCAATGCCACTGCCAGCAGAGCTATGCAAAGTGAGCTTCTCAGGATTGCAAATGACTTCCCATTTGCATACTCACAAAACTCATTACCATAGCCACATGAGAGTTCAGTGCCGACAGAAGAGGGTGCCGGCACTGCAGAGGCCATGCAGATGTGCTTCTGCCAGCTAAACCTCACTCTGTTGCCAGTCCCTTAAAGGACTGGCCTTGCTTTAGAGTGAGCCTGCATTAAAGAGACTGGCAACAGAGGGGGGTTTAGATGCCAGAGGCACATCCACGCAACCTCTGCAGTGCCAGCACTCCCTTCTGTCAGCACCAAACTCTCGCGTGCCTATGGTAATGAGCTTTCCGAGTATGCAAATGGGAAGCCATTTGCAATCTGGAGAAGCTCATTTTGCATAGCTCTGCCGGCAGAGCACCATGCAGACCCAGCCATAATGTACTGTACATCTGTGAGAGTAAACCGTATGCGTTAGTGTACCTGGTCTGAACCCCTGCCTCCTTTGAATTCAACAGCAAAACTCACATTGACTTCAATGATAGTCAGATTTTCACCCCTGTATATACTATTTGTTCAGAAAGGCGATCCCTTCAATTTCAGTGAAACCCACAAAGTAGCCAATATATCGTTAGTGACACAAGCTTCATCACTTAAATAATAATGCTACACAAATAGCTCTTTACACATTTGCTCTGGCAAGGGTCATTTGCTTTAATCTCAGAGATCATAAACGTAGAGGTATTTGAACACTAGCTAATAAAATAATTATAGTTAATGTGTAATGTTGACACTTCGTTGGCCTTGCATTGGGGTGAGCCTGCATTGTTCTGAGGCTGTATATCCCAGGCCAGAACTGCCTCTACACATCACTGGTAAATCCGCATTAACTAGGAGTAATGTGATAAAATTAAGTCAACTTGGAACAAAAAGAAAAGGTAGTTTGATTCTGAGGAGATTGTTCCTCATTTTTACATAAAAGGAAATCAAGAAAGCTTATCCTTTGAAAGTAGGCATCCTTCAGTCTGCATAGACTATGGATTGCGCCCTTTATAGTTTCAATTGGGGACTTCATTTACAGCATCTACTGTGACTATGAAGACCCACACGAGAGTGACAGTCCTTGCTGCATCTCTTGCAGATGTGGGGGGTGTCTGGCAAGTCCTTAGTGTGCTTTCTGTGCGCTCGCTTCTCCTCTGCTAGCTGTCTGATCCTCATCTCGCCCTTCTGAAGGCCCTTGTGTAACCCCTGCCTCCATCTGCTGCGGTCGTCTGCTAGTTCTTCCCAGTTGTCCAGCTCGATGTCTACCTCTCTGAGGTCTCTCTTGCAGACATCTTTGTAGTGCAACTGGGGGCATCCGGGAGGTCTTTTGCCAGAGGCTAGCTCACCATACAGGATGTCTTTTGGAATCCTTCCATCATTCATCCTGTGGACGTGGCCAAGCCAGCAGAGCCGACGCTGCCTGAGGAGGGTGTGCATGGTTGGGATTCCAGCTTGCTCGAGGACAGCAGTGTTGGTCACTCTGTCCTTCCATGATATTCCAAGGATGCGCCTGAGGCAGCGCAAGTGGAAGACGTTCAGCCTCTTTTCCTGGCGGGCATACAGGGTCCAAGTCTCGCTGCCATAAAGGAGGGTGCTGAGGATGCAGGCTCTGTAGACTTGCATTTTGGTGTGAGTGTACAGCTTGTTGTTTTTCCACACTCTCTTGCTGAGTCTGGACAGAGTTGTGGCCGCTTTTCCGATCCTCCTATTTAGCTCAGTGTCCAACGACAGTGTGTCAGTGATGGTGGACCCGAGGTAAACGAACTCGTGGACGACCTCTAATGTATAGTTGTCAATGCTGATTGATGGGGATTCAGCAACATCCTGACTGAGTACGTTTGTCTTCTTTAGGCTGATGGTAAGCCCAAAGTCCTTGCATGCTTTGGAGAACTGATCCAGCAGTTTTTGAAGCTGGTCTTCTGTGTGAGACACTACAGCAGCATCGTCTGCGAACAGCATGTCTCTGATGAGGACTTCCCGCACCTTAGACTTAGCTTTTAGCCTTTCAAGATTACACAGTTTCCCATCAGATCTTGTGTGCAGCAAGATGCCCTCTGTTGAACATCCAAAGGCATGCTTCAGGAGGAGTGCGAAGAAGATCCCAAACAATGTTGGAGCAAGCACGCATCCTTGCTAGAAAAAGGACTGGAGAATGTACTTTGTTGGCAGAATCCTGCAGTGGCATGAGGGCCTAGATGACAGGAAGATGGCTTTTCACATTCAGTATATTGTGATTTAAGCAGGAAAGCCAGGTTAATTTCAAATACCATTAGAAACAGGGTCCCTCAGCATGCCCTTTATTGCATGCATCATGATAGAAGTAGTCCTTGAAGAGAGGTCCAGAAAATATTATTCTCTAATGGCTCAGTTCTGTAAGGTACTTAGAAATTTGGCCTGATCCTGTATAGCTCTTGAGGACATGCTTAATTTTACATTCATGAATAGTTTTATTCAAACACTTACTGTAGTCTCATTTAGTCATATTTTGAAAGAAGAGGTCATCTGAACTCCTCCAATATTCTACATTACCCATAACTGTGGGCCAGAAAATCAGTGAGTTGTTCCTGATTTTCATGATAGTTTTTTTTCTGTATGACCATAGAAAAGACATTTAATTTCTCTGTGCCTTAGTTTTTACATCTGTAAAGTAGGGATGGCAATATACCCAATGTCACAAGATGTGTTGTGAAACTTATTTCATTCATGTTTGTGAAGTGCTTTGAGATGCTTGAAGGAAGGTTGTTATAGAAATGCTAAGTGCAGTAAATTCTGTTTTAACCAGCATTCTGTCATCCAGAATTCTCAGATAATTGGCACTTAACCATAACTAAATTTAGTTATGTTTTCCATAAGTACAGTATAGTGAAAGTAAATACAAATAAATACAGCGAATACAGTATAAGTTTACAGCGTACAATACGATTTTTGTTGGTAAAGTACTTTGCATACCTTTTTGTTTGTTTCTTAATATCTAATCTTGTTTTTCTTTAGTATTATGCATTGCTAGGTATACCTCCTTATTATCCAGAATATTCGAATATCCAGCAACCTCCTGGTCCCAGGGCTGCTGGATAGGAAAGAGTTTACTGTATGCTATTACATTTGGAGGTGGACCTGACAAAACACTGTGCTTAAAGACACCTGAACTCTGGGGAGCTGGATCTATGAATAATCCAATTTACATTTCTGGCCCATCTCTATGGTGTTATTACATCTTCATTAAGCCCACAAATATATGGCAACACTGTAAGTGATGCAGCAATATTTACTATGGTCGCACACATATATCCAAGGTGGTATAAAAAGAAACAGTTGCTTCATTCTAAACACAGATATCCTGCTTTCAGATAACAAATCAAACATTCATTTAGGATCCAAGCATCTCCTACTATGTTGTTTAAAGGAACAGCTGCATGAGGAATCATAATCTCGGTCCTTAAAAAAGCATACGTAAGCATTGCTATTAAGTACTCTGGATGGTAATTGTTTACATCCTGATAGAAAAGCTAGTAAACAGAGGTACTGAGCAACTATCACCTCGTATGTCTGTCCTCAACCAGTCAGGCATGATGTTAATGAGACAAAAATGTTGATCTGTTTAAAAATATCACATTACCCACAAGGAAGTTATAGAACTGTGAAAAAGGTCCCTCAGTTGGGTTGAAACCTAAAGTAACAGTGCATAGATTTTCTGCACAGTGTTCATCTCAAAATCCTACACAAAACAGGTCTAAGACTGGTATCAATAAGAAAAATTATAGTGAAGTCAAGCATTTGGCCTAATTTTATTCAGTTTTCAAAACCAAGCATGAAAAAAATTCAAGAAAAAAAACGATAGGTGTGAATTTATTCTTATTTGACCTAAACCTGGTTGATCAATTAGTGGTACATCCAGTGCTTTGTATATGCTGGTACTTCAGCTACTGAGTACCAGCACCTCAGCAGCCCCAGCCCTGGGATTGGCTGGAGAGAAGGGGGTGGGGAGCTGGCTGAGTACAGGCAACTCTTTTTTTTTTTTTTTTTTTTTTAAACAAAAAAGGCACTGGGTACATCAAATCAGCATTAGGATGTTGGTCATCATAACCCAGTAATCACAGCCCACTAAAAGCACAGGAGAAGAGAATCTCATGTGTAATGTAGTCTAGATTTCAAACAGCTATTAAAATATCCATTCTCTGACACCTTTCATACTGTGGTATCCCATGCACTTTACACATACACAGTGGTCACCATTATAGAACAAACATTTGCCTTAGTCTCAGGGACAATTGTACAATATCATCTATTCTAAAAGTATGATGATAGCATTTGCCACACCAACTGCATTAAATAGGGTAAGGGGATAAAGGTGCTCAGTGTACAAACTATGCTTAGCAATCATTTCACCTAATACTGAAATGCAATCTGCTTTTGGGGGAGGGACACAGTAACTCTTCAGAAGTGCATGGTATTTCTACACAGCTGTCACCTTCTGCAATATCATCAGTAAGAAAGCAACAAAACATAAATCAAAGTTCCATTAAATCTTCATGGAAACAACCAAAGAGTTTACATGAAAAAGAACACAACTGGTTGGGAGGGAAATGCTGTTTTTAAATGTCAAACAACTTTAAAAAACAAAAGTGTAAAAATAGGGGACGGAAAATGTTGAGTTCCTCCAACCAAGTGATTCTCATTTTGTTTTCCCTTGACTATGACCCACATTCTTACACTGTATTGGTCATCACTGAAATCTGGGTGCAGTATTAGCCTCCTAAACAATACAACACCATATTGAAAAGCTGTTGCTATGCTACTGTACTATACCAAGCCACAGCTGGAGCCAACAGCTAAAGTGGCACAGTGCTGTTGGCTTCATATTGATTCATGGACCTTTTCAGAGGGAGAAATAGCCCATCTGCACTGTGTGTGAACAGGATACTCATTCAGTGGAGGGCAGAAGTAAAGCTTTTTACCCTTTGTACCCAAAAGATTAGGCAAAGTCTTGCTACTAAAGCACACATTCTGTTCATAACAGATAGCATGGTAATTATGAATGGGGAGGTTATCTGGGACAGAACTGCTGGTTTGCTAATCTTCTCATGCACACAGCACAATTTACATAAACATAAATCAAGCTGTAAAGAGAGAACCATAGCACAATTCTTCTCTCGGAGGATTGCTGGTGCAGATGACAAACATAGATGAGAAAGTCAGTTTTTCTCTTGGGTTAGATATTAAGACTTAAAAGATAACCATCCTACAGTCTGATAAAGTGGCAGCAGCAGCATGCTGTGTTGCCAGGCTGTGGACAGACCCAGGACTTTGGTGCTCTAGGCTACTAGTGTCCTGGGTACCGAGGGTGATATTCTTTACTCTGGTCGTATTACTCCTACTTTCAACAGTGTGAGATCAGAATCAGGCCCAAGACTGAGTGAAACAGTGCTCTTGAAGCCTGAAAGTAGATGCTAAGCAGGCAGCGATAGCACTGCATTGTGGCTATTTCTTCAAAGAAAGGTAGTGGTGGAGCCTCCGAGGATGGTCAGCTACAGTTAGAAATGTTTCTTAGGAAGATGCTAAAAAGAGAAGGTGAGTTTTGTCTAGTTTCTGTAATCCAAGCAGATTTTTAAAAAGACAACACAAGAAAGACAAAGATATACTAAGTAAAGTCTGCCCAAAGATAAAGTTCTGGTGCCCTTATTTATGCCACACAAGCCGCGTCTACACATGCACGCTACTTCGAAGTAGCGGCACCAACTTCGAAATAGCGCCTGTCACGGCTACACGTGTTGGGCACTATTTCGAAGTTAACTTCAACGTTAGGCGGCGAGACGTCGAAGTCGCTAACCCCATGAGGGGATGGGAATAGCACCCTACTTCGATGTTCAACGTCGAAGTAGGGAACGTGTAGACGATTTGCGTCCCGCAACATCGAAATAGCGGGGTCCTCCATGGCAGCCATCAGCTGAGGGGTTGAGAGACGCTCTCTCTCCAGCCCCTGCGGGGCTCTATGGTCACCGTGTGCAGCAGCCCTTAGCCCAGGGCTTCTGGCTGCTGCTGCTGCAGCTGGGGATCCATGCGGCATGCACAGGGTCTGCAACTAGTTGTCGGCTCTGTGTATCTTGTGCTGTTTAGTGCAACTGTGTCTGGGAGGGGCCCTTTAAGGGAGCAGCTTGCTGTTGAGTCCGCCCTGTGACCCTGTCTGCAGCTGTTTCTGGCACCCTTATTTCCATGTGTGCTACTTTGGCATGTAGACGTTCCCTCGCAGAGCCTATGTCGATGTGGTGCTGCCCAACGTCGACGTTGAATGTCGACGTTGCCAGCCCTGGAGGACGTGTAGACGCTATTTTCGATGTTGCTACATCGAAATAAGCTATTTTGATGTAGCGTGCACGTGTAGACGTAGCCACAGTGTTTTATTGAACCAACAGACCCACTGAAATCAAGCAGACTACTGATGGGGTAAGACAGTCGTTGTCAACCTAGATAAAGATATGTAGACATTGCTATGCTCAGCATTGCTATTCCCCATAGGTTTAGGAGCCTAGAATCTTAAATGCCTAAATCCCTGTTGAAAATGGTATTTAGACTCCTAAATCAGTTAGGCATTGCAACGCTGAGCATGGCAATGCCAAAATACTTTTAAAAATCTGTGCCATCATGAATCCAGCCCTAGGATTCTATGATTCTATGATCTTATACAAATACAACGTTAGGACATTCAATTTCCTATCAGTCATTTCTACCATCTCCATTGTTTTAGTTAATTTGAGTTGTTATCACAAGTTGATCTTGGTATTACAGTAACTAGAACACTCTAAAAAAGAGCTTTTCAATTATTCCCTTTCTCAAACTGTTCAATTAACTTCAAAGACCCAGAGGAGCTGGTTACAGATCACTGAACACCTCCGCTTCTCCATTTTATCATATAAATCCAAATTATTATTATTAGTTCATTCTCACATATTTTCTCAAATTTTCAATCTGGCTTTAACCAGACTCCTTTTCTGTGTGTGCAAAATCTGCTGCAAGGAATAACTTTAGATACAATTTTGCACCAGCATTCCTTTTTATATGGTGAAAATTGTACTTGCAGCTATTTGTGTTTGAATGCTGTGGCTGCACAAGGAAATCAGCATTTGAAAAGCTGGCCCTTACCATGAAAAAGGGATATTCACATTTGTGTAAATTTCTTTACACATTACCCATACAAAATTAACATTAAAAATCACAGAAGTTCATTTAGACTCAGTGTTCCAATAACTCTCCGAGATTTGTATGAGTGCTCAGCTAGCTATGCTCATATGGGCACCCATAGCCTTTTTTCTACAAAAATAGGTGCCGGAACTCCCCTCAGCCCCAAATTGTCCTGAGGCTTAACACTCTGCAGTCCAAACCACCCCCAGGTTTAACCCCCCATAGTCCCAAACTGCTTCCAGGCTTAACCCCCACAGCCCCAAACTGCCCCCCAAGCCCATGAGTCACTTTTACCTTCCCCAGGAGCTCTGCATGCTGCTGTTCTTCACAGGCCTCCATCTTCTCTGCACCGCATCTCCGCAGCTCCCCCCAGCCCTTCAGCTCCTCCCACATACAGCTCATCAGGCACAGCTTCCAGGACCCTGCCACACTAAAAGAATAGGACTCAATTTAATTGGTTTAAATCAATTAAATTGAGTCCTACTCTTTCAGTGTGGCAGGCAGGGCAGGGACCCAGGGCAGCAGCAGTGGGAGCCACAAGTGGCTCCTTAAAGAGCCACATGTGGCTCCCAAAATGGCAGTGCCATGAAAAAAGGTGCCACAATGCCTTTCCGGTGCATTCTGCCGGAAGAAAAAAGCCCTGGGGGGTACCAATATTATCACATCTTTAAGATGGGTAAGGGGCATCCAGTGCAGTGCATCATTGCTCCTGTGTTAATTTTCTAGCACTAAATATTTACACCTGGTGATTTATTGATCCAAAAACATCAATAAATATATCAAAATGAAATTTTCTCAGTACAATCTAACATTTGCTTCACAGGCCATGGGAAAAACTAATAAATGGGAAAGTATGTGGTTTCAGTAAGTGTAGTCTCACAAATAAACTTTCACTTTGCAACGATTAAAGTGCCTGTCCTTACAATCATCTACTGAGAACAGATAAGAGTCTCTGACCAAACTTCTGAGAAAATTACCAGCTCTAGTCATCACAAAGGGGAAAAGTTAAAAGATAATTTAAATGCTAATCTATAAGGCAGTTAGGGCCACTTTCTGCCCTCAAGTTCACACATACACTTCCCAGTGAAGTTATGAAAATTCCAGTATAGATAAATGAGGGAAGTAGTAAGTTCTCAGAATGTCCCAGCTAAAAACTACAATGATCAGTGATGCTCATAGGAATGGAGTGCTGAGGCTATTTTATGCTTTCAGCTGTTCAGCTCTCCTGATTGCTTTATATTTTAAAGCAAGATGTAATATATTGAAAAATGCTTTGTATTCTGCAGAGTGAACACTCTTGTCTCTACATGTGTAAACAGTTTCCATCACTTTCTTGATCAGAATTTATTTTTAAAAGATTTTGTCCTTGTGAAATTCCCATCTCCTGTGCATCCAAATTCACACATTCTATCCTTTTTCAGATACTGCCTTCATCACTCCTCCGAATTCTTTATTCTGTTTTCCAATTTGTGTAAAAGTTGAATGGGCTGGTGTTAAATATAGAATATTATATTATTAATAATGCCATCATACTATCCATATGTACCACTACCCTTTACTGGATGTAATCTAAACTAATTACCCATGTGTCTCAAGCCTTGTATTGCTAATAGGAAAATAGTTTTTCCTTTGGCTCATGGTAGGGAACAGTGCATTTGTTGTGAAAAACATGCTTTTTTAAGGAACATATATCTGAGCGGAGTGGGTATGAACCCTAGCTCATTTCTCAAAGAACTGTTAAAAGTCAATAAAATATTATTCAATATTTAATATAAAGATGTAGATTGCAATAATATCAAGGTTGCAAAGTAAAGCACTCAGACTTCAAGAAAAGACAAAGTTAAAGCTGCCTGTCCATTAACATCAAGTGCACATATTCAACATGCAACCACACTATTGGTAAAAGAAGCTTACAATTTGTGTGTATGTTTTGGGTTTAAAAAAGCTATATTTCTAAACAAAGTTGCACCTGAGTCAAGATGCCCCATGTGACTAGCACCCAAAGTTGTACGTCAGTCATTATTTAGGTTTCAAGAGCTTTTTTGCTTAAAGAAACCACAGGCTTATTAAATAGGTGCTGTGTGGGTGTGACAAGTCCAGACATGTTCAACTGACACAACTGTCCCCATGGTTAATGCTCGTTGATATAATCTTTATTATTAGAAGTACAGTGAGTTTCTTGATAAAGATCACATACTGAATTCTGTTGCAGGTTATACTAGCCTACAGCCAGAACAATCCATTAAAAGTGATAAGTCACTGGGTATCTTAACACTCATGGAAAGACGAGTTAAGAGGAAGAATGGCTTTACATTTCTAACATTTTCCGGTTGCATTTAACAATAAAGGAGAGGGAATTAATTCCATAAAATATCAAGACATTTGAATGAGACTGATACTGTTGATATAGGGTCAGCACACACCAGCATCTACAGCTATCTGAGATACTGAAGTGATTTGCACTGTGCTACTTCCTGAGTGAGCTGGCTACTATTTTGTTTTCTGGTTATTTCTCCCCGGTTCTCTCTCAGCAGCCATCTTTGTCTAACTTACTAGTCCCAAATGTCTACCACTGTCTGGAAGGAGGAAGGGATGGAGAAGGGTGAGTGTACCCTACTGATGCCAAAAGGAAGTGGTCCTTCCAGACTGCTACCAACTATATGGGGAGGCAAAGCCTGGGGAGGATGACAACAGTTTGAAAACAACCATCGAGCAAACTGACTAAGATGAGGCACACACAGCATTACATCCAGCCCAGAGGAGAAATCGCAGACTCCACAGCCAGAGAGGAAAGCTGGAGAGCTAGACAAGCAGAGTCAAGCTGTAAGGAAGACCTCAAGCAGCAAAGGGCAACCAAGAATGAACGGTGACCATCCGTCCCATTTGTCCTGGGATAGTCCCTTATTTAAGCTGTTTCACGGGTGTCCTGATTTTTTATGGATTAATTGTCCCATATTTTGCAGGGCTCCAGTTCCCTGGCATCCCATGAGAAGCTAGCTTGTCAGCAGTCTACAGGAAGGCAATTAGAAAAAGAGGTGAGCCCAGCCCATGAGGTACCAAAAGAGAAAGTGAGCCCAGGGGGTACCAAAAGAGAAAATGAGGGAGAAGTCAGTGAGGTAGCAGAACCCAACCACATGGAACAAGAAACCAAGCAAAGTTCACATGGTGAAAAATAGAAATAGCAAAGCCCGGGTGGGACATCAGGACAGGTCAGAGGGAACACAGAACAGAAATAGGCCCCTCTTATGTTGAGTTTATCATGTCTTAAATAGCTTATTTTTCCTGAAATATACTGGTGCAGAGAACCCTCAGGATTTAGTGGACTGTATTCAAAATAAATTGTCCATTATTAACCATCCACTGTTGTTTCTCCAATGGCTCATTTCCTAAGACTAAAGGAGATGATAGAAGGGGAACTCCATTTTGCAGTCTTTGCTCTAAGTTATCATCAATCAGAGGTAATTTAGAATACAGAAAAAAACTTTTCCAGAGCTTTTCAGTGCGAACCCTTCTAAATTGCCACTCCTCTTGCTCATAGAGGATTGAAGAAAAACAGGGAAGCTCCCTGACCTGATCACTACCCTCCTAACTATGCATGAATAGAGGGAAGATTTTGTTCGCAGATCTCCCTTCTCCTGCATGGAAAGGGAGGAAAGACTATTTCTATGGTACTACTACCCCCACCTCTAAAACCTGTGGATGTGCTCTGTGGGACTCCGGTCCACGTGGAGAATAGAGGTAAAACCTGAGCTGACTGGAGGCAAATGTGCAAAGGCTCAGGCAACAGCAGGTGGTACTGCACACAGTCTCCTCTCTGGCCCCATCAGTGGTTAGGTAGGAAAGATCTGTCGTGGGGTAAGTCGCAGGTGGGGCTGGAGGGTGAATTGCAGCTAACTCAGCTCCATTGGAGCAACACTGCCAGGGAGCTGGGGAGCCGCCAGAGCCAGAGCCAGTTCATGCAAAGAGGGCTACAGTGAGGCTGGACCTGATCTTCTGCAGATCATCCCGATTACCCCGATACTGGCACTGTTTCTTAGTGCAACTGCCCAGCCCACAAGATGATGTGATGGGATTGCCACCCGAGGACCCTTGCAGAGATTTTCTACTCTTAAAGCCTTCTTCCAGAGGTTTCACCATGGGCAGTAACGATCAGGGTCAGAGCTTCCAGTCCCTGATGACCATTTCTACATAAGGGATGGTCTGACTCATAGAGCTAAGGGTTTTAGCTTTTTTTAAAAAGTTCAGGTGCATTAGGCTTGACTCTCCTGTCACTTTCAAGAGTTTGATACGAATGGAACTGTACTGACTCCAGTACTGACAGAGAAGCAAGTGAGAAGAGACTCAGCCCCTTGGTTCTTCTGAATAAACCTCACTCTCTTGGGATCAGCTTGATCTGTCTTTCTAATCATAAGGTAAATTTCACACGTATACATCTGAATTACAATCATTTGCTTGTTTTTTCCATCTCCCATGCAATTTGTATGCCAAAATGTTCTACAGGGTAGCTGTTTCATTGAAGGAACCAGATAAGTATAGGTAAGGAGGGAAAGATTTGTTTTCAGCTTGAGCTTTGAAATACAATGGAAAATTGAAGTGGGGAAAAAAGGATTATTGCAGGTGGCACATAGTGTCAGGTTAACTCTCTTGTGGGGTCCCTCTACACAAATCTTTTTCCTAATTTAAAACAAAACGATCAGCATTATGGCATCAAAGTTATACTGGGGTGGGAAATCATTTTTGATGCTGGAACCACTTCAAGACTATAGTAAGTGACCTAGAGCTGCACTCTTCCATATTCATGGACAAAGTGTGGAATATGGCATGGAGGTTGGGTGAAGAAGGGAGCTTGAGATAACGGACTGGAGTGCAGGAGGACACATAGGTTTGGTGAGGGGTTTCGGGTGAAGGAGTGGGTTGTGCCCTGGCACAGGGGACTGGGATCCAGGATGGGGCATGGGTGACGGAGAGGATTCTGAGGGTGCAAGTCTGGGATGGGGTTGTGACCCGGGGCAGGGATGAAGAAGCAGGTGCGTGGGTTTGGGTTGTGACCTAGGGCAGGAGAGGGTTATGATCTGGGTGAGGGGACTGGGTACAGGGCCTGGGAGGGGGTGTGGGTGCAGGAGTTTGGGGTGCAGAGGGTTTGATTTATGTGGCGTAAGGGGGTGGGGGTGGGGCAGAGCATTGGGGGAAGGGAGGGAGAGCACTGGGGGGAGGCAGGCTCTAGCTGAGAGGTGCTTACATGCATGACTCCCAGCCAGCAGCCCAGGTCTCTCAGCCCGGCTCCCTGCCAGTCCCCTACACAGTTCAGAGCAGCTGGCTACAGGGGCATGTGCTTCTCTGAATGCTGTGAGCCGGATGAAAGTGGAGGGAGGGGTACTTTGCGTGCTGCCTGTCCTGCAAACAAGCAGCTCTTGCTGACTGGAAAATTGGCCAGTGGGAGCTGGGAGATTGTGCTGGGGCGAGGGCAGCACACAAAGCCTCCCATGCCCACTCCCTATGCTCATAGTATTCAGAGAAGCACGTGGCCCCTGCAGTCAGCAATGTGTGGGGATGGAGCAGGCAGCGAGCCTGGCTGAGGCTCCTGCTTGGCTACAGTCCAGATTCAGCTTGTGGGCCATATTTTGCCTGCCCCTGCGCAATATTAAACTTGCCTTCTAATTAACATAAAACTGCTCTGTGGTTACTTGAAAGTCTTAAAACGTGTAGAATACAGTTAATTCAAAATAGGCTGCTTCTTACCACGGAACAGCTTCTATCAGTTTCTTTCTGGAAGGGAGCCTGGGTGCAGGAGAGGGCTCCAGGCTGAAGCAGAGTTTTGGGATGGAGGAGAAGGTGAGGAGCATTCGGTCTGGGGGGCGGTGTGGTGCGAAGGGAATTCTTAGCTGGGGCAGGGACTTGGTGTGCAGGAGTGTGGTGCAAGGTTCAGGCTCCAACTGAGAGGTGCTTACCACAAGTGGCTCCTGGTCAGTGGCACAGCAGGGCTCAGGAAGGCTGTCCACATGCCATGGCACCATGCTGCTCCTGGAAGTGGCCAGCTGCTGGCATGTCTCTTTGCACACCTGGTGGGGAGGGAGACAGCATGTCTCCATGTGCTGCCCCTGCCTACAGTGCATGAAGATGCCTCCTGCCCCCTCCCTCTGCCAGGGGTCCAGAGATATGCAAGCAACTGGCTGCTTTTGAGCCCTTCTGTGCCACTGGTCATTTAGTGACCTGGAGATTGTGATGTACGGGTCAAGGCTCCAAGATCAGCTACTTGTTCACAATAGACAGGTTGATGGCATATAATTACGGATTTATTTTTGTGGGACCCTCCTTGGTGCTGGGCTGCAGCCCGTAAGTCCCTGAATTATTCCAGTCCTGATGGCACAAGCTGCAGAGGAGAAGGCTTTTGGAACAGTGGTGGCAAGAAAAAATTGAGGAACAAATTATAATAATTACAATATCCAAAAATGTTTAAAAACCCAGTAAAAGTCACTAAGAAAAGAAAATTCACTTAACTATTATATTATTTACAAAATTCAAGCACTTATAAGCAAGGAAGTGAATGGGAAAGTGCACTATAAATCTTACAGCAGCCATAGAATAAACATCTTCTTATCAAACTAGTTGCCACAGGAGGTGAAGGAAGATATTTGTTAGCTGTCAAGCATAGAATGATTCTTACGCTGTTTCCAAGCAGTAACCAAACAACAGAAGGCAACATAGTCTCACACTATGGGTGTGTCTACACTTGCATTCCTCTTTCGAAAGATGTATGCAAATGAGGTGAATCAAAAATGCAAATGATGTACAGATTTGCATATTTGGCACCTCATTTGCATATTCTGATTTAGAAAGAGCTTCTTTCGAAAAGAAGAAAGCCAGTGTAGACACTGCTCTTTTGAAAGTAAACCCAATCTTCAAAAAAATCCTTCTTCCCTTTATTTGTTTTATTTATTTATTTAACATCATTTGCATTTTCGATTTACCTTATTTGCATACCTCTTTCGAAAAAAGGAATGCAAGTATAGACGCTCTACACAGGCACAAATCTTTGAAATAGCCATGCTAATGGCTATTTCGAAGATTATTAATGAGGTGCTGAATTGAATATTCAGTGCCTCATCAGCGTTAGGACGCTTCTGGCCACAGTGCTTCAAAAGCACCACTTTTGAAAGCAGGTGGCCCAGCACGGCTACACGGGGGTCCTTTCAAAAACCAGCTGACTGATTGGAATAAGGGGATTTCGAAAGGTGCAGGTCCAGAAGCATCCTAATGCTAATGCCCCGCTGAATATTCAATTCAGCACCTCATTAGTAGTCTTCAAAATATGACTATTTCGAAGATTTGTGTCTGTGTAGACACACCATAGTATCCTAGCTTGCTCCCATTCCTTTCAGCGGCAAAAACCTCTCACTTACTGGGAACAAAATAGTGCACCCAAAACTATCCACAAGGAAAGTTCTGGATTCTTCCAGTGAAGACTGGATGCTTTCCTGGAAGATGTGCTTCAGTCAACCACAGATTATTGGGTTCAAAACAGGAGTAACTGGGTGAGATTCTGTGGCCGGGTGTTAAGTGAGAGTTCAGATTAGATAATCTAATTGTTCCTTCTGGCCTTAATATATGTAAATAAAAATCATCAATAACGGTGCATGAATTGGGATAATTGGAGGGATGGTGACAAGGCATTTTGATCTAGAGAGATAAAGAAATATGTTCAAATCGTAGTATTTAAATACTCTGTAAGTGGGAAAACAGTTTGATCAATCCATTTGCTTCATCAGAAGATTTCTTCTTTATCCTGTAAGAAAATGACAATTTTCCTGGCAAACCAATTTTTCAAGCCAAGATGTAGGGACTTTGCAATGGAAGCTAATTGCAGTCTTAGCTAAGGAGAGGCCATGATACCATAATTCCTGAAAGGCTTGTAAAACACAATCCACCCGCCCCCTCCTTTGCTATCTCATATCAATGCAAAGGTCGTTATATATTCTTGCTTAATATCAAATACTAAAATTGCTGAGCGCATTAGTGGTAACACAAACTCATGTTCTATTTTCAAAATATCTGGTCACTCAGAGCCAGATTCTGATAGGTGCTATTTAACATGAATAAATATAACTCATCAAGTTGTCCCACTGGAGTCACTGGGATTACTCATGGAGTAAAGAATAGAATCTGGCCCTTAGACAGTTTGCAGTTTACTTAATATTGAGAAAGGGGGTATAAAGAGATGTTTTGTGAAGGAAAGTATAACATTTATTTAAGAGCTTAGATGAATGTGATTTAGAAACACAAGGGAAAGAGTGAAATTGACTCCGTAGTGATTCAAAACTGACTTGAATTCCATTAATAGGCATTTAACATCTGCCTATTAACTTAATCCTTGGTAGCCCCAGCCCGGGGAGCTGGCTGGGGTGCAGAGCTCCGATGGCAGCTCCAGCCCTGACGACCTGGCTGGGGCCAGGGTTCCCTGGCAGCTCCATAGCAGGCACCTGCCTATTAACTTAATCCAATTTGCTGTAATAAATAAGTTGGATCTGTTCCAAAGATGAACATGAGAAGGAATTCTACTTCCTGAAGATGAAAGAATAAACATAGGTAGGTAAGCAGTATTATCCCAATGTTACATGGGGAAACTGAGTCACAGAGAAGGTAAACTATTTGCCTAATTTCCTGCAGAATGTCAGTGACAGAGCTAGGGGCAGAACTTAGCACTCGTTTCAATGAGTCTGAGGATACTTGGACTGATTCTGGTTCATATGCCCCTGTACAGGTCTAGAAGCACAAACCCTTACCTTAACAAAGAGGAAAATGTCATACTCGGTCAGAAAGTTGTCAGTTTCTCCCAAGTTGTTGTTAGCTGGAAATCTGGTGGAAACTGGGGAGCTAGGGGAAGTGCCTGAGCTCTTACGAAGTCTGAATCCAGTAGGAGACAGAATTTTGTTTTCAAACACCATCCTCTCCACAGATTCGTCACCCTCTCTTGGGCTCATCATCTCCATCTCTTCCTGGCGATGCTGGTCCTCTTCAGCCCCTTGCTGAGAGGAAGCTGAGCCATCCTCCCCCTCAACCCCTTGCTGAGACGATTCAGAATTGCTGCAACTGTGGACTGGGCTCTCCTGACAGCTGATGTCCATGCTTTCTAGAGTGGTGGTGGAAGAAGGAGATACTGGGTCTTCACTGACTTGCTCATAAAGATGATCTTCCTTTACTTCCTCTGAATCAGGAATCTCATAGAGGCCAGTATTCTTCACATTCTCATACATGTGAGTAAAACCCCCCTTTTCCATGCTGGCTGGTTGGTTGGATTTTATGTATCTTTTGTTACCTGGAGCAGCTGGAGCTGGCAACAGATAGACAGGTTTAAAGGGAAGCAGTGTTTGTGGTGTGCTTTTTGAACGCACGGGTACACATGACAGGTTTCCAACAATCATTTACTGAGAGCTTTAAATCAATAAACTATACTTCCGCTAAAGTCAAAGACAAGACCAGCTCACTTTTAACCTCTTCCTGGATCAGGACACTTTCAACTATTTCAATATTTGCTCTTTTCAACATATCTTTGCCCAACGTCAGTATATATAGAGAATCCAACTCAGATAATTAGTAAGGGACAATAGAAGTCATTTGGGAAGTAAACACTGATCTTTATCTGAAAGTTTAATATACCTTGAGGATACTTGCAGCTTAGAGGAGGTAGATCTCACAGAACTGATCTGAGCATCAGTGAAAAGCAAGGGTACCTACTCCTCTGAGCACAAAATGCCCTCAACAATGTAAACAAGCTGTAACACTTCAGTGGTTAATCACAAGCCAGTGAAGAACCAGTTACCAAAAAATTAATTCGAGAAGTAGCACAGAGGATAACCTAACATACTGGTTATCTTAAGACCTGCTTTCTCTTGAAGTCTCTGTCACTGACATACTATATGACCTTCGGCAAATTACTTCACATTCATCTGCCTTGATTTGCCCATTTGCAAAGTATGACAATAATATTTACCCATATTTGTAAATTACTTTGAGATCTAGAAATAAAAGAACTATAAGCTTTAAGTTTTGCTACATTACTCTTGCAGGGCCTGCCCCTTTGTGGAAGTTACCAGACCAGGAACTTGCTGGCAGCTCCAGCCCCGAGCATCCATCTGGGTCTGGGGAACCCCAGCAGCCCCAGCCCTGGGCACTGGCTGGGATGCGGAACTTTGATGGCAGCTCCAGCCCTAGGGACCTGGCTGGGGCCAGGGGTCTCCAGCAGCTCCATGGCCAGCAGCCAGCTGGGGTGTAGAGCCCCACTGGCAGCTCCAGCCATGGGGACTGTGCCAGGGGAAGCCTGTCAGCCCTGGGGCCAGGAGCTGGCTGGGGCATAGATTTCTGCAGGCAGCTCCAGCCAAGCATATCTGGCTCCAGAAGTACTGGGGCCAGGAGCCAGATGGTGTGTAGCTCTGCTGGCAGCTGCAGCCTCAGGGACCCAGCTGGGGCCAGGGGAATCCTGGCAGCCCCGGGGCTGGGAGCCGGCTGGGGAGCAGAGTCCCACCAGCAGCTCCAGACACAGGGACTTGGCTGGGATGGGGGGAACCCAGCAGCCCTGGTGCTGGGAGCCGGCCAGGGTGCGGAGCCTTGCCAGCATCTCCAGTCATGGGGACCAGGTTGGGGGAAGCCCAGAAGCTCCAGCCTTGGGGATGCAGTAAAGGCCAAGGGGAACTCTGGCAGCCCTGAGGCCGGGAGCCAGCTGGGGCATGGAGCTCTTCTGGCAACTTCAGTACCAGGGATGTGGTTGGGGCCAGGGGAACCCTGGCAGCCCCAGGACCATGAGCCGTCTGGAGCGCAGAGCTCCAATGGCAGCTCCAGCCCCGGGTCCTGGCTGGGGTGGGATGGACAGACTGATGGACGCTTCTCCTTTTATAATAGTATAGATTTAAGATTTATTATATGTGTCTCCTACTTATAACAGAGGGCCAAAATCACAGAGTTTGGATTTGGAGCTGAACTCTCCAGAGTTTGAGGAGGTACAGATCTAGTGACTGGATTCAAGACTCCTCTCATTTTATGTATATACCGGGCTTTTGACTATCTTCATATTCTTAAGGCCCAACTATATACAGTCCTGCATGGATGGGCATGGAAGGAAAGAAAATACAAGACCTTTCCTCTTACTCCCCCGCCCCTATGCAAGGACTTGGCCCAGTCCTTATGTTTCTCTGGTCTGACTTCTGGAAAGGATGCTGGATTCCACCAAGGGACAGGTCAAATTGGGGAGAATGCAGAACCAGTGTCCCTCCACCAGCTCTGCATGGAACAAAGAGGTGCACACACTACATCCCTATCAAAAGGTGTATAATGGATGCTGATTCCCTGAAATCAGAAGGCTGAGGATTAAAGTCATTATTTTTCTATTCATCCTATCAAAGCAATAATAAAAGTAAAGCAGCAAAAATGTAGTAGCCTTTAAACCTGCAAGCAGCTGGATTCATCACCTAAATCATTCTGATTTACCTATCTTTAATTTTATATGAACAATAAAAATGCTGTGAATGGAATTTGCATTCCCTATCTGGAACTAACACCACTCTGCATAGACAGACTAAAATAACTGAAGGACAATGAGATACACTGAACGTGCTTATGTTTCTGGAAAGGCACAAACAGGGTATTTCAGGGGTGTATAATTCATATTCAGTGTGCTACTCATAATCCTGCCTGAACCACACACGTCAGCAAGCAGAACAAAGCCCATTTCCCCTTCACTGTTTTCATACATAACTGGCACATTACTTGAATATTTTCTCAAATCCCAATTAAAATTTTATCAACCATATGTCAGACATCATAAAAAAAGTCATGTGTTAGCTCCCAGAACCATGAGATTGGCTTGCAAAGCATGACATTTTAAAACAATAAATATGGGGATCTTTTGATTTACTTTCTGTTTTTCAAGCCTGAGGACTGTTTTCAAGCTTTTCTGTGCAATCATGAAACTAATATTTAAAAAAAAAATCAATGCTGAAATTATTGCATAAACATTTGTCTCCAGGACTTGGGGCTTCAAATAAAAATTGAAAGGTTAAATCATGGTTCCACTGAAATCAATGGGAGCTTTGCCATTAAATGTTGCCAAAATTTCACAACAAATATTACAAAACTTGGAATAAAATCATAAATGTTGGCACCACTGACATTTTGATGGGCTCTGTATTCTTCACAGCTCCCAAAAACTATATTAAGGGTCCCAATTCCCCTGTCCTAGGTGAATTCTGTCACCTCTTCTATGAATGTGGAGGTCCCCCTGGTGGCGAAACTTGTGCAGTTGCATTGCAGAAGACGCTGAATTCAGGGCAGGGAGTTGTACAGCACAAGAACTTAGGTTCATGAGAGCTCTCAGCAGAAGAACAGTAAGGCAGTGAATGATAAAGTCAGGAGATCTTCTGCTGCATGCAACCTCCAGCAGCACACAGAGCAGATATGCTAAGATGTGCTAAGAACATCTTGCAAAGTTGAAACTCTGCCAGAATCTGAGCACACATA
Source organism: Carettochelys insculpta (assembly GCF_033958435.1). NCBI lineage: Eukaryota > Metazoa > Chordata > Testudines > Carettochelyidae > Carettochelys > Carettochelys insculpta. The sequence continues at coordinate 196,712,587 of NC_134139.1, read as the reverse complement.
AACCTGTCAGAGAGGTAGCTGTATTAGTCTGTATTTTCCAGAACAACAAGAAGTCCTGTGGCACCTTATAGACTAACAGATATTTTGCAGTGTAAGCTTTCGTGGGCAAAGAACCGCTTCATCAGATGCACAAGTTGGGGCAGGGTTCCAGGGGGGTATTTAAGAGCTAGGAAACAAACAGGCACCATAATTTATCTTTGGAAGTCAACTGACTCCAGTGAAATTTAAATGGGATTAGGGGAGAGGGTTTAAAATTGGCCTAGTAGGTTTCATCCTCTTTTTATACTGCTGCAAAAATATCAAGTGGTTTACACTGTTCCAGAACCCAGCCTCAGAGCTCTTCCCTCCTGTCAGACTACTGCCCCCTGTCCCTGATTCCTGCCCTCCTGCACACGCACCCAACCCTGATTTCCAGCCACTCACTCACTTATCCCAGCTCTCCCACATCTACCCCCAGCCCCCTGTTCTGCCTCCTGCACCTCTTCTTCTCTCACTACCAGTCCATACTCTGGAGGACAGCAAATGGAGGACAAGGCAGTCACTTTTATAGCACAATAACCACTCAGTTGTAGGTATAGATTTTTAATTTTACCTATTTTAGTTATAATAATGTAGTATATCCTTTCAATGGGTGCACAGTCAACTAATATTATGTGGATGTTTGTACTAAATAGCTCTACTGGATTGCCATTGAACTGTCTTAACTCTAAGCAGTTTTACCAGGTGTTCTGTATTTCACTTAGGGAAATATGGTCACCCTACTTCTAACAATATGAATGAAGAAGTCTTTTTCTTTTCTTAACTCATTCTCTTTCCTTGATATAATACATGTTAAGCAGACTGTATAGACTCTACAGACTCAACAAACCTGGCACTAAATTTTTTAATAGATTTACACATTTTTTAAGGCAAAGGCAGATCTTGTGACCATATAGTCTCAGGATACAAAACAGGCCACAGAATTTCATCCCTATATTGCACCAAATTTGTGTTTAATTAAAGTATATCTTCTTGAAGACTTCAAGAGATGGAAAATTCACCACTTTCTTTAGTAGTTTGATTGAAGTCAATCACCTTTGCCATTAAAAAAGTCCTCTTTTTTTCTAATTTGAATTTGTCTGCTTGTAACTTCCAGCATGTGGTTCCTTCCCTGCTATATTAGAGAGCCCATTACTACTAGTATCGTCTATCCTTAAGCTACTTATGTGCTGTGATCAGGGGACTTGTTGATTTTTGTGATAAGCTAACCAGATGGAGCACTTCCAGTTTATCACTCTGAGGCATTTTTTTCTAAGCCTTGAAAATCTTCATGACTCTTCTGCGTATCCTCTTCCACAATCCCCTTCACACAGTTTCACCTTACTCATAGATAGCACCACCACTGAGATCAGAAACTGACCTATAGAGTGAAGGGGCCTGATAATGCTCTCACTTACGTCAGCAGCCCTAAACGCCAATGGTTGTAATAGGCTTAACTACCTACTTCAGTGGTCTACTAACCACCCGCAATAATCCCAATTCAGGAAAATCAAATAATATCCAGTCTCTTGATCTAATATGAAATATTACTAAATTGCCAAAGTAGTAATTTAAAATACCCTAGTCTTCACATAGAAAAAAATAAATTTGAAATTATATAGTTAGTAACTTGGACTACTTCATTGAGACAAGAAAATTAGAGAAGAAATCAAGTAAATTACTCTCATTTAAACTAGCTGAGGATCATCCCTTTCTTATGTGCAAAGTGAGAAGCTACTTAGGGTATATTTTTGTAAAGTCACACAAGGAGGTACAAGTTATGTGTCATTGTAGATCCACAGCAAACAGGAGCTGCAAGCAACCATACCTGCAGATGTGCAGGTAAATAAAAATGCCAACAGCCTTCCAATGCATAACCCTGGCAAACTGTGTATAGCCCAAAGGCCACTTACCTACCCCAATCTACACCAACATTTGGAAAAGGTAATAGTAGCAAAAGGCAGAACTGAAAATGGGTAAACAGAAGACATTAATTTTAAGTATAAGAATGGAGTGGAAAACAGTGATTAAAATGAGCTAATCAACATGCTTTGAAACATTGAAGGAGAATTAGAGTTTGTAACTGGAAGAGGCTGAACATACTGAACTATTTTATATTGCAGTGGGATTTGGGGAATCTCAGCACCTAACAGGACTGGACCCTTAATTTGTTTTTGACACGGTCTAGTGGTATAATTACATCTGATGGGTATTTAAATATAATATTTTGTAAATAAGTCAAACTAAAATTTCTGTGAGCCTTTGAAATTTGTAGAGATTTCTTTCTGTCTACTCATCTAATATTCCAGAGTTTTTATATTTGAATGTTATTACTTTTCCAGAAAAAGGCCTAAGAATCTCTGTGAATGGGTCCAAGAAGATTCTAGCTCAATATGCAGTGGAAGTTAAACAAAAATAAAATGTTAGGCCCTGGAAAACACAAACTTGTTGCATCTTGTCAGAACCTAAACTATGAGTTCTCTGGGACAGGGATGGTCTTTTTATTGTGACACTCTGTTACTCCTAATTTTGGAGCTCACTTCTGCCACAGTTCAATAGCACTAAACCTCTGTTCTTCCTCCCTGGTTCATGAAAAGCCCCCACTCTAAGACCTTGGCCTCCCAATCGTTACTTCTCTTGGGTGACGATGTGGGTTTTTTCTCCTCTGGACCAGAATATTTCCAGACTGAACAGGTCCTTGCCTACAGTGTGACCTCTCCAGTGAAGTCAGTTGCCCCCCATAGTGTGCTTTACTTTTCTCCCCAGAGACACTACATAGCATAACTGACACAAATAAGCTACCTTGCAGCTTTTTTTGAGCAACATCATTCATTCTTAAGGCAAAAGCATTAAAGAGAAAATATATTAAAACTCTAGAGGAACCTAGATACATGTAATAAGCTTACGAGATCATCACTGACTCCAGCAAGGGCTCTGATTGGTGATTAGTCCTTCAAAGCACACAAAGTGATTTTTCCTGTGGTCATAAATTCATCACAGCTTCAGCTCAGAACAAGCACCTCAGGAGTAAATTTAATTACTCCTTTATACACACTGTCTTTGAAAGGTCTCATACAACTGGTCACCAGAAGACAAGAGGTCCCCCCAGGGTGAAGATTCAAAGACTAAGTCCCTAGTGGGAATTCAACTTCATATGTTTTGTCCTAAAAATCATTCATCCAGGCTACATTGTTCAATACAGTCTTTTGAAATGCACAAAACTTCCCAGAGGTTGCATGTATCCTGTCCTTCTCCCAAAGAATTTTTATGCAAAGCCACAATAATAAACATTTGCAGTTCAATACACAATAGTCACACAGCCGCAGTTGCATGACTAATACAGTTATCTTCATCAACCTGTTAGGCAGGATGTCAGCACCACAGCCACACCATGATGATTCTGCTTTGATTCACACTTCACCTGGTTGACAACAATAGTATGCTATTGATTCTATAGTATCTTCCAAACAGGTTTGCTTACACCTAAAATGTTAGTGGCTCATCTCTTATAAATTGTGAGCAGATGAGGTTTTATTCTCCACTGAGCTTGTGTTAAAGATCACAAGAAGACCGTGATCTTCGTCCAACACTGTTACCTTCCATGAGATTGGAGTACAACCAGCTGCACCAGTTTCTGCATAGTATATTTTTCTTGCCTTGTCTCTCCATTGTGTGCTTCCACAAAGATTAAGACCCCATGTCTTCACACAATTACTTCCCTGCTCAACCACTCATTCTCTCTCTCTCTCTCTCTCTCTCTATATATATATATATATATTTCCCTATGATTCCCTGCCCCACTCCCTCAGACACACTCTAAAATATATACATTGAATATAGAGAATGTGTGTCTGGCTGTCTGTGAGTCTTTTTGTTCAAAAACTCCTCCTAAACCATAAGAGAAAGGACCACCAGATTTTACAGAATCATAGAATACCAGAACTAGAAGAGACTTCAAGAGATTGTCACATCCAGTCCCCTGCCCTCACAGCAGGACCAAGCACCATCTATATCATCCCTGTTAGGTGTTTGTCTAACCTGCTAACATAAGAACATAACATGTTCTTAAATTTCTCCAGTGATAGAGATTCTACAACCACCCTGGGCAATTTATTCTAGTACTTAACCACCCATTTGGTATGCAGCTTCCTCTTGCCTTACTTAAACCAAGATCAGGGTTCGGTTGTGGTAGGAAAATCGGAAATGCCTGGAATCCGATGGTTTTCCCGAACATAGAAATGGGAGGGGCACAGAGAGGAGGGATGACATACTTCAGACTCACCACTGGGGCCAGTAAGTGCAGGGAACAGCAATACCGCAGTGTGACCCCTGGGGTAGCTGCAGCAGGAAAACAGCGGCCAGTTGGGGACAGGGCTCTTGACCCTGCTGGCCCCTCGCCCCTGTCAGCCCTGACCCCCCTGGGAATACCCTCCCAAACAGACACCAGAGCCAAGAACCCTGAACCAGTCCTGCACCAGGAGCTCACACTGGGACTGGGGAAAGCGTCTCAGCTGTGGCCCCAACCACCCACCACCGGAGCTCAGGCAGCAACTGGAAAAAGCATCCCAGACCTTCCAAACACAGAGCAGACACCAGGCCAGGAACTGCACAGCCTGGCACAGCCACACCCATGAGAATAGGCTGGGCTGGGAACTGCAGCCCAACCTGGGTCCACTTCCCCACAGCCCAGAGGACAGGCCATGAGGCCTGGGAGCAGTAGCCTGACCCAGGTGCCCGAGAGGAGAAGTGGAGGGTTGGGAGCTGTGACCTGACACAGAACCCCAGAGGGCAGGAAGGGGGAGGGAGGATGAGACCCATGGTTCAGCCTGTCCCCCAGAGGACAGGCAGAGGGGCCTGAGCACCACAGGCTGGCCTGCCCACCCTCCCCCACCCTGGAGCATAGACTGGAGCTGGGAATTGTGGCACAGCTTGACCCCCCACCCCTGGATCAGAGGCTGGGGCTGGAGACAATGGCTTGCCTGGAATCAACACCAGGGGAGCTGGGAACTTCAGCTTGCCACCAACCCTGACCAGATGTCACAGGGAGCTGTGCTCCACCCCCACAGAATAGATGCTGAGAGTGGGGCCAAGAATCATGCTCCCCGAGCCCCCCAGAGGAGAGGCCTTGGAGCTGGGAAGAGCGGCCAGTGGCCTGCCACAGAGAAGACACTGGGGCTGGGGAGCACAGCCCTGCCCCCCCAGACCAGTGCCACGTTTGTTGCAATGGATAGCCCAATAAGCACACACACACACACTGACCTCCCAGACCCCCGCACTGAGTCTCCTGTCATGTGCTGTCCACCCTGATTCCTGCACCCACCCCTGCCCTAAGCCCAATCCCATACCCAGCCACCAACCCTGTGCCACCCCAAACTCTGTCATGAGCCCCCGACTCCTGCTCTCACTCCTTCACCCCCACTACCTCCCAGCCCCCCAAATCCTGACAAGTCCTCCACTACCCACTGCCTGCCCTGAGTGCCCCCAGCACCCCAATCCCCTAGCCTGAGCCATCTATCCCCTGCCCTCACTCCATTACCTTCCACCTGCTGCCCTGAGCTTCCACACCCTCCCAAACCCTTTCCTCACTCCTGCACCCCCACCCCCCAGCCAGAGGCCTCCCACCACACCTAACCACCTGTTCTAAACTGCTGAAACCCTCCTGCATCCACCACAGCCAACCTCTGACCTATAAAAATAAACATACTGTGTATGTCTGCTAGTACTATGTAATGTTGCCCAAAATGTACAAATATGCGTGCCTGAACTTCACAACCAAAACAAGTATTCTCACTTTCAGAAATACAGAGCACTCACAAGTCCTGAGAAGTCTTCCGTTTTGGACTGAGTGTGACAGATGAGGAATTTCTGGCTGAGGGAGTGGAACAGCTTAGGATGGCCTGTGCATCCTGTCCAACAGAGCCCTGTTTAGATGCCCTGCTTCAGAGCTTAGATTGTTGCCTTCAGGCTTTCTGAGAAGGTAGGTAGAATAATGTTACCATGATCTGTGAATTAAAAGCCTGAGTGTATATGCTGTATAACTGGCTGTTTTTTATACTCAAGTGTATTCACACATGTTTATTTTCATCTTTCTCTGAGACATTTGTTCAAGACAGAAAAACAATTGGTCCATGTAACTTTAGCAATATCTGTGCTTCCCTCTATTTGTTTGTGTGTGTGTGTGTGTGTGTGTGGGTGGGTAGGTGGGTGGTGGTGGTGAGACAGAAAAATCAGTGATCAGAAAGATGTTGATTTAATGGCAAAAATTAAGCCTCCAGGTCTACTTATCCCCAGAACATTTATAAAATGGGCAGTTGTCTTTGCAGTTGTCTTGCAAAAATCTCCGTGGGCCTGTTAATACACCTCAGTCTTGACCTGGATGCTTTACCTGTCCACTTGAAAGACCACTAAACTCTTTGCATGAGCCCCTGGATTGCTCTCCTATGGTAAAAGCTTTCAGTCATTAATAAACTGAGCCTGATTTGAACTGGCATACTTAACTGTGAAATGCTCAGTTAGCGATTGTCAGTATCTTAGCAATCACTATTAATTTAAATAAATAAAAAGCTTTTTATTTCTGGTTTCCCTGCAACAACTTTTACTCCCATATTTCATGTTCATTTTACTCTCCAAAGCTGTTGTTGAAAATACCACTGAGTTGAAATTCCCATGAGCTGATGGGAATAAGGGGACTTCGAAGTAGGCAGGGTCCTTTCGAAAAGGAGCTCTGTCGGGACGAGACGCACGGCGGCGAGGCGCGTCAATTTCGAAGTGCCGTGGCCGCCCGCATGCTAATGAAGCGCTGAATATGCATTTCAGCGCTTCATTAGTAAACTTCGAAATGGCCATTTACATGGCCATTTCGAGGTTTGGGGCTCGTGTAGACATAGCCATATATTGATAATTTCAAATGCATAGTCAAGGACGGAGCTAAACTGAGAGCAAATATCTATAAAGTGTGTAAACATTGTGGGAAAGATTAATGCAAAAATTGATTGAGAAAAGGGCCAAACTTGATGCATGCCAAGTCTTCAATGGGAGTCTACACATTCTTGTGTGACATCTATTTGCTTCTAGCATATGAGACTATACAGCCACAAGAGAACAAAGGAGATACCACAATGTCATTGTTGAATATAGCAGACTATATACATGTGACCTTGAAATAGGAATGCCCATCCTGGGTCAGACCAAATGTTCATCTCTTCCAGTATCTTGTCTTCCAACAATGGCCAATGCCAAGTGCCTCAGATAGAATGAGCAGAACAGATGATCCACTGTTGCACATTCCAGACTTGAAAAACAGAGGCTAAGGACACTATCTCTGCCCATCCTAGCTAATAGACATTGATAGACCAATCCTCTGTGAATGTATCTCGTTCTTTTTTGATCCCTGTTAAAGTGGAAAACTTAGGAGTATTATTTTTTAGAGATTGGGAGGACCTGTGCAGATAGAGTTCCTCTCTGTTTACATTTCTTCAGATGAAAGAGACACTGTCAACTAGAAATCTAACCAATTCAATAAAATTAAAAATAGTTTCAGGATCTACCCACCTCACTTTGTGGTTTTATAAATTTCACTTTCAAATATTTTGATGTTTTCTTTCCCTTCAGCTGTGTGCAAAATCCACACAAAAACAGGGAACATTGATGAACGAATAGACTCTTCAGGAGAAAATATAGAACTAATTATACACAAAGCTCTGCCCAATGCATAAAATGAAATGAAAAAAATCCCACAAAAATATTTTCTTCTAGTTCTGTTGTAGTAATCACTAGTTATTGAAAAGGAAATGTGTGATTCTCAGATGGTATTCCTTGAAATTTAAGAACAAATTTAATGCAGTTGACTGAGTTAGTAAAATATCACGCCTTATTTTTATTTGAACCAAAACACGAATTGTTTTTTATTAGTGAAGTTTGCTTCCTAGTCTACAGTCCTTCCTATTTTCTCAATAGGTCTAACCAAACACTGATGTATTTTTGTAGCCAAATATGTCCTATGCAAATGGATAAAATAAAGCACCGATAACACCAGTGACTTTAAACAGCACTTTTCAAGTCAAAATATTATTATTTTATTGCAGTGGCAGAGAGAATGAGTTAGGTGAATTATAGACTTAGAAGAAGATAGTCCCTTCCTGGAAACTCTTGTAATCTAAACCGATGAAAAGCTGGAGAGTGGAATACAACGTACAGTAAAAGTTCTATTATCTGGCATCCCTGAGGAACTGGGTGTGCCAGATAATCCAAGGTGCTGGATATTGAACCAGGACTGGGGAGCCTGCTGCCATTAGTCAGCCAGGTGGCGCCATGGGAGCTGACCCCAGCAGGGTAAGTGGACCCAGGGGAGCTGGCCTCAGCAGATCAGCCAGCCCCAGGGCATGTGGGTTAACTCAATGTACTTTACTTTATAGGCAAAGTGAGGTCAGTACCAAAAGGCATGTTTCTTGCTAGCTCCTTGTTTTGACTTTGTTTTTAAAAAGTAGATAAAATTAAATATTATTGACTCATTTTGTAGGTATTGTGATATAAATAGGTCTTAAAGGTCTTATCTAGGACAATATTTAAAGTGTAATGTTCAAGTGACATTTTAAACGTGTATATGGTTAAGACATGCTTCATCTCAGGTGGATTAAACTGAACAAGTAAAGCAAGCTTACCTTCCAGTAACTTCAACAGAATTTAAGTATGTTTAAATGTTTTGGTGAACAGGGTTGTGATTACTCACATTTTTATTATTAAGCACATAAGTAAGTGCTTTGCTGAATCAAAGCCAACAGGAATACCCCTTTAACTCTGAAAACCTATCTGGATCATTGCATAAATAGAATGCTTCTACTTTGAGAAGTATGTTAGAGTACTGGGAAAATGCCTGATTGGTATGAAAAATAGGAAAACCTATCCAAAGATTGGATAGGTTAAAAGGTTGGGTGCTCCCTCTTGTTCCTACATACTCTCCCATTCCTGTAAATTTCCTATGCTATAAAATGGCAAATATGTTTTTATGAGAATACAGTAAGGTCACTTATAAGGGACATATTTTTTTCCTACTGAAAAATGGGCATGCAGTAATTCATGTACAGAAATATTTATCACCAAGTCAGATTCAAATCAAGGTTTTTGTGGGTTTATTTTAAGTTGAAGCAGCTGCCAATGTTCAACCTATTTATCATCTTTGTCTGAATTCACCTGGGGTGATTTATACACCACTGTGGTTTACCACAGCTTGCATATTGCATGGAGTTCTGGTCGCAACATCTCAAAAAGATATATTAGAATTGGAAAAGGTACAGAGGACAACAAAAATGATTAGTGGTATGGAATAGTTTCCATATGAGGGATGGTTAAAAAGAGTGAGGATATTCATCACAGAAAAGACATGACTAAGGGTAGATATGGTAACGGTTTATAAAATCACAAATGATATGGAGAAAACATATACGAAAGTGTTATTTACTCCTCCACATAACATAAGAATTCAGGGTCATCCAATGATATTAACAGGTAGCAGGTTTAAAATAAACACAACACTTCATACAACATACCATCAACCTGTTGTACTCGTCACCAAAAGATGTGAAGGCCAAAAGTATAAGTGGGCTCAAAAGAGAATTAGGTAAATTCATCAACAGTTATTAGCTAAGGTGGTCAGGGATGCGACCCCATGCTTTGGGTATCCCTAAGTTTCTAACTTCCAGGAGTTGGGACTGAACAACTGGGGATGGCTTACTCAATAATTTATTGGTTCTGTACATTCCCTCTGAAGCTTGTGGCACTGGCTACTGTCAGAAGACAATATACTGAGCTGGATGGACCATTGGTCTGACTTAGTATGGCCTTTCTTATGTGTGTTCCAAGAACAAGGATGAATTGGAGATATGCTACTTCATTTATAGATTTTCTTATAGTTTTCCGCAGGAATAGAAGCATATCAGATCTACATCTCAAAATAACTCCCTCTAGCAGGGAGGTCATAATCCATTAGCCCCACTGTATGCACAGGCTCATCAAGGAAAGGGGAACAAGGTTTGAATTCACACAAGATTCAGTGTGAATGCACCAGAGGGATGTGTAATCAAAGAAGCTCAGTGTAGTTGCTTGTCTCTGCTGAAGAACAGTAGCTAGTCCTGTAGGAGTCCGGTGCTAGGGCCGTGCCTGTAGCTCCGGAGGGGACCGCAGCCACACCAGTGGTCCTGGGAGGCCCAGCCCTTGGCTCAGGGCGGCACAGTAACAAAAAGGGTTACACCGGCCCAGCCCTCAGTCCAGGGCAGGCAGCAGTTCACACCTTATAGTACAAGCCCGGCCCAGCCCTCAGTCCAGGGCAGGCAGCAGTTCACACTTTATAGTCTAAACCCGGCCCAGCCCTCAGTCCAGGGCGGGCAGCAGTTCACAGTCTATAGTATAAGCCCAGCCTCAGTTTGGGGTGGGGCAGCAGCACAGGGGCATGGAGCACAAGCCCAGCCTCAGTTTGGGGTGGGGCAGCAGCACGAGGGTTGGAGCACAAGCCCAGCCTCAGTTTGGGGTGGGGCAGCAGCATGAGGGTTGGAGCACAAGCCCAGCAAGGGCTTGCCCTGTGAGGGAGGGGGGTAGGGGGCCGCAGGCCCTCCCACACCACTGCGACCTGGCCCAGGGGTCACTCACACACAACCACGGCGGTGGGGATCCAGGCCGCAACACACCGCCGTGGGTTCGGGAGCATCGTTCCCCGGGCCACTTCCTACCTCTACTTCCACCGGAGAAAGGTCCCAATCCATCTGGTCAGGGGGTCCCACAGGGTCGCCCCCCTCCAGATCGTCTACCTTTGGGAGCTCCAGCCAGTCGGTCATGTCCACATCATTGGGGTAGTCTGGCGGCAGTAGCACAGTGGGCCCGAGGCGATCCTGGGCCTGGGGGCTGCAGGGGCCCACCAGAGCTCCAGGGCAGGCCGCTCCTGGGGCCTCGTGGTCGCTAGCCCTCGTCGGACTGGCAGGGCCTGGGGTTTCCTCCAAGGTGGGGGGTTTCCACCGGCGCGAGGGTCCTGGCAGGTCTGGGAAGTCCGGGTAGTCCCCCTGGGGCATCTGGATCTGTGGTTGCTCTGGGCCGCTGGGGGCTTGCTCCTCTGGACCGGTCGGGCAACAGCAGGCCCACTGCTCCTGGCACTGGGGAGCTCGCGCAGGCCCTCCCTCCCTGCCTGGAGGCCCAGGCTTTAATGGGTCCCAAGCCCCGCCCTTGGCCCTTCTGGCTCTAGACCCTGCCCTCTGAGGGGCGGGCCCCTGGTGTTCTGGCTCCGGGCCCACCCACCAGGGCCTCTGCGCAGCCTCCTCTGCTTCTGAGTCAGCAGGAGGCCGCACCGGCTCACTACAAGTCCCAAGACAAATGTGTTCCCATTTCTCTATTTTCATGATTAAACATCATATTAAAATAAGACTATTGATGCTGCAATAAATTTCCAGGTTATTCCTACAATAAACTGCTAAGGTACACTTCAATTTTCAGGGTTTATAAGTTTTGTTGGTTTTATTCTATCCTTACCCACAGTGTAAATGCGGAATAACTTCAGTAACTTCAGTAGGAATAGTAACAAAGAGGTAGCTATGTTAGTCTGTATTCTAACAAAAAAACCCAAAAACAACAGGAGTCATATAGCACTTTAAAGACTAACAAAATTATTTATTAGGTGATGAGATTTCTTGGGACAGACCCACTTCTTCATATCTGTAGCATTTCCAGTCCAGACTCAGTTATATAACACAGATATCCAAAAAAAAATTGCAATAAAAACTGGCTAATCAAACATATGGAACTGAAGGAGTGGGGTGGGGAGTGGGGGATGTTAAGTGTCCTGCATGAGATATTATGAACATCAAAGGAAGGGAGGCAGTCTTTGGCAGACATCATTGCTGAGCCTTTGGCAATTATCTTTGAAGACTCTTGGAGATCGTGAGAGATCCTGGATGATTGGAAAAAGGCAAATGCAGTGCTCATCTTTAAAAAAGGAAAGGACAATGCAGAGAACTACAGACCAGTCAGCCTTACTTCATTCCCTGGGAAAATAATGGAGGGGATCTTCAAGGAATCCATTCTGGAGCACTTGGAAGAGGGAAAAGTGATCAAAAGTAGTCAACATGGATTCACCAATGGCAAGTCATGCCTGACTAATCTGATCAACTTCTATGACCAGGTAACTGGCTCTGTGGACATGGGGAAGTCAGTGGATGTGATATACCTTGACTTGAGCAAAGCTTTTGATACAGTCTCCCACAGCATTCTTGCCCATAAGTTGAGGAAATATGGATTGGATAAATGGATTGAAAGGTGGTTAGAAAGCTGGCTAGACAGTCAGACACAACTGGTAGTGATCAATGGCTCCATGTCTGATTGGCAGGCAGTTAGGAGCAGTTTGAGCAGACCTTGAGAAGATGTTGTTCCCCATTACTCTACACTGGTGAAGCCATATCTGGAGTATTGCATCCAGTTTTGGGCCACCCCAGTATAGAAAGGGTGTGGATGTGCTGAAGCAGGTTCAGCAGAGGGCAACAAAAATGATTAGGGAGCTGACGCACATAACCTATAAGGAGAGGCGGAGGAATCTGGGCTTATTTAGTTTGCTAAAGAGAAGACTGAGGGGTGATTTAATAGCAACTTTTAACTTCCTGAAGGGGTTCTCCTAAAAGGATGGAGAGAAACTGTTCTCAGTGGTGACAGACAGCAGAACAAGGAGTAATGGTCTGAAGTTACAGAGGGGGAGGAGTAGGCTGGATATTAGGAAAAACCTACTTCACCAGGAGTGTGGTGAAGCACTGGAATGGGTTGCCCATAGAGGTGGTGGAATCTCTGTCCCTAGAGGTTTTTAAGTCCTGGCTAGACATAGTCATGGCTGGAATGACTTAGTTGGGGTTGATCCTGCTTGAAGCAGGGGGCTGGACTTGATAACCTCTTGAAGTCCCTTCCAGATCTGTGATTCTATGATTCTATGTGTGAGATAACTGCTGTCCCTGTTTATAGCAAGTGTCAATGTGTCAAATGTGTGTATGAACCCCAATTCACAAATCTCCCTATGTAATCTTCTTTTAAAGTCTCCTTGTTGTAGGATGCATATTCTGAGGTCTTTAACAGAATGGACTACTACATTGAAATGCTCACTGACAGACTTATGTGTATTGATATTCCTAAAGTTTGCTCTGTGTCCATTTATTCTTTGGCAAACTTTTTGCCTGGTTTGTCCAATGTACACAGTAGAGGGGCATTGTTGGCACGTGATGGAATGTATAACATTGGTTAAGCTACAGGAGAATGAAGCCCAATCTTGGAATTAATGTGGTTAGGTCCAGTGATGGCATCCCCAGAATAAATATGTGGGCAAAGTTGGCAATGGGGTTTGTTGCAAGGAGAAGTTCCAGGATTAGTATTATTGTGGTGTAACCTGTGATTGCTAGTGAGAATCATTAGGTTAGGAGGTTGTCTGTAGGAGAGAACAGGCCTGTCATATAGGGACTTCTGGATTGTAGCGTCATGATCTAGAATAGGTTGTAGGATTTAATGATGCATTGCAGAAGTTTGAGCTGGGGGCTATAGGTAATGACAAGTAGTGTTCTGTTATTGACCTTCTTGGTTTCTGGGTATTCATCTGGCACTGTCAATCTGTTTTTTTACTTCTCCCGCTGGTAATTAAGTTTTATGAATGCTTGGCAGAGATCTTGTAGTTTTCAGACTCTGTCAGTAGAATCAAAGCAGATGTGATTGTATCTAAAGGCTTGACTATGATGGGTTGTGTGGTGTGTGCTGGATGGAAGCTAGAGGCATGCAGGTAAGTATAGCAATCAGTGGGTTTGTGGTACAGAGCAGTGTTGATCTGGCCATCAGTGATTTATACTGTGGTATCCAGGAAGTGTATCTCTTGTGTGGAATGGTCCAGGCTGAGACTGATGGTGGGGTGCAGGTTGTTGAAATCTTTGTGGAATTCTTCCAGAGTCTCTTTACTGTGGATCCAAATGATAAAGATGACATCAATGTAGCATAAGTGAAGGAGGGGTAATAGGAACAAGAGCGGAGGAATCGTTGTTCTAAGTCAGCCATAAAAATGTTAAGATACTATCGGGTCATGTGGGTGCCCACAGCAGTGCCACTAATCTGGAGGTAGAAGTTGTCCCCAAATTGAAAATAATTGTGGATGAGCACAAAGTTACATAGGTCAGACACCAGACTTGCTGTGGTAACATCAGGGATGGTATTCCTGATCGCTTGTTGTCCATCTTCTTGTGGAACATTGGTGTGTAGATGCTCTGTATCCATGGTGGCAAGGAAGGTGTTGTCAGGAAGGTTTCCAATGTTTTGTAATTTCCTCATGAAGTCAGTGGTATCTCAGCGATAGCTAGGAGTGGTGGTGGTGGCATAGCGTGTGAGGAGAGTCTACATAGCTGGAGAATCAGGTAGCAAGGGTGCCAATATCCGGACTGATAAGGCATGCGGGGCTTCCAGGTTTAAGGATTTAGGAAGCAAATAGAATAATCTGGGTCGGGGTTCAGATGATATGTCTGAGTGAATTTGGTCCTGAATAGAGGCAGGGAGTTCCTTAACAGGTGGTGTAGTTTCTTTTGGAATTCTAAAATGGGATCAGAGGAAAGAGGTCTGTAAAATGTGGTGGTGTAGAGTTGTCTAGCTGTCTCCTGTTCATAGCCTGACTTATTCATGGTGACAACAGCACCCCCTTTGTCAGCTGGCTTGATTATAATGTCCCAGTTGTTTTGGAGATTCTGGACAGCATAGCGTTCAGCACAGTTGAAATTGTGTTTAATTTGGTGTTGTCCGCATATAATGTCAGTCTGTGCACAAGTTGCAGAAGCATTGTATGTACAAATCTAGACTGTCACAGTGACTGTCAGGGGAAGTCCATTTAGATATTGCTTCATTTGGTGTTGGGCATAATGTCAGTCTGTGCATGGTTGCAGAAGCATTGTATATAGAAATATAGACCATCATTAATCCTTATTAGTCCCTTTTTATGTGGTGAAAGGTGAGGCACAGAGAAGGCCAATTTCTTGTTCCAAAACACAGAGCAAGCACATTGGCAGAGCCAGAAATAGAACCTTAAGGGCTGGCCTCCCAGTTCCCCACTTTGGGCATTATTCGCAGCCATAAATAAAACCCAGAAACCCCAGCACCTAGCCCCCTGGTCTGAACATTCAGACACTTCCCAGTATCCTTGGCAGCATCTGTGTAGAGATGTAGTAAAGAATTCTGGGGTGAATTTGTGCTGGAAACAAGCAACTGAGCAGAAACAGGGTCTCGTCCTCTTAGTGCAGGGGTGAGCAGCTAAAATAGCATGAAGAGCCATTTGTTCCAATTTTTTAAAAAACTCAATAATTGAAGTCACCATGCATGAGAATATGAGATGGCCCTTAATAAATGTTAAATCCTTTATAAATAATGTCAAACCATAATTTTTATAACCCCTATTTTAAGAGCAGCACACACACAAATGATTAAATATCAAAACAAAAAGCAGTAAAGTAGCACTTTAAAGACTAGCAAAATAGTTTATTAGGTGAGCTTCGTGGGACAGAGCCACTTCTCTGTCCCACGAAGCTCACCTAATAAACTATTTTGCTAGCCTTTGAAGTGCTACTTGACTGCTTTTTGTTTTGATAGTGTAATGATTTAATATGTTTCCTGCAGGATGTTCACAAACTTTTTACATATTCTATTTCCTCACACTTTACATGTGTGTTTGTACCACTGTCTTCCTGACTTTCACTTCTGAACCTTCTCTCTCTCTGGAGAATGCTAGGGGTAGTTATCCAAAATTTTGAGATCACGTATCATTTGCTATTTAGAAATGAGTTGTTCTTTTTTTGGCTTTTAGATATTCACCATTTATCAAAAATAATGAGGAGGGGTTTTTGGTTTTTTACTTTGCAATTATGATGTTGGCAGCCACAAAGAAGTCCTTAAAGACTTGCATGCAGCTCCAGAGGCGCAGGTTGCAGACCCCTGTTTTAGTGTAAGAAACAAGGAAGGTGAAGGAAGGATGGCTTGCATATGTGGCAGAGAGAGAAGCCAATGGGACAAGGAGGTACCTAATCCTGCCTGCACTTGCAGGTACACACTAGCATAGAGTTTATTCTTCTTACAAGCCCCATTTCAGTTTGTAACAGCAATAAACCAGGTCTATTGGATTGCAACAACAGACAAATAAAGTAACACCCTCTCCCACCCCCACATTGCTGCTCTCACCTACATGCTGCCTTAGCTTACTATTGAAGCCCTTGGCACCATATATCTCCACTGTATTCTACGTAGCTTCCCACTGAACCCCCTTCCATCACAACCATACCTTGTAACCTTTCATGGCTTCCCAGTGAACCCCGGGGGCAACAAAGTCCTGGTCTCCAGATTGCTATAGCTTTCTGCTGAACCCTTATGGCACCACAACTACCATCTGTACACTGCCATAGCTTCCTATCAGTATCACAGCCCTCTCCTACACCCTGCTGTATCTTCCCACTGAGCACACGTGGCATCACAGCCCTCACCTGCACCCTGATAAAGCTTCCCCTGGAACCCTCCTGGTAACATCATCCTCCATCCCTTACACTCTGCCACACCTTCCCATGGAACTCCCGGGCATTATGATTCCTCCCTGCACCCTGTCATAGCTTCCCACTGTACCCCATCATTCTCACCCTCTGCCCCCTACACCCTGCCATAGCTTCCCACTGCACCTCCTGTCATTATCACCCTCTGTCCCCTACGTCACACCATAGCTTCCCGCTGAACCCGTCATTATCATCCTCTGTCCCCGACATCCCGCCATGGCTTCTAACTGCACACCCTGGCTTACCGCCCTGCTGCCCTAGTTTACTCCTGAACTGCGCCCTACATTGGCCCCACAGCCCCTCCCCCACGCACTAGCGCCCTGCGTCCACTCCAACCGCAGCACAACGCAATGATAGTCATCTCTGCACCCCCAGTAGCCAAATCCTGCCGCTCCAGACCCCATTGGCCAATCGGATCACAGGTCGGGAGCGTTCTGACCAACCAGAGAGCCAGCGGCCCTCAAGAAACACCGCCCCTCGCGCCGCTTCTCTTCTTAGCCTGTGGCTTTGAGGTTTGCTTTTGGCAGTTGGGGCCGTTGAGAGGTGGGTTCAGTGCGCAGGCGCAAATGGTCACTCGCTCATCTCTCTCCGTAAGGGAGGCGCAAGTGGGTAGCCTTCCGGAGACACGGAGGGGTAAGTTCGGGCTCCCGGCTATGGTAAGGGCGGCTGGCGGCGGGAAGAGAAAGCCCTACGGGGCGTAGGGAGCCTGCCCTCCCCGTCTTCTGACAGGAGGGTTGGATCCTTCCACCTGCGCCGTCCCTGGCCGACACCCCAGACCTGGAGGGGGCGTGTCCTCATGAATCCTGCAGGCAAAACATGGGCGCTGGTGGGTGCTCCGTCCTCTATCCCCAAGTACCTGGTACGGTGCGCTCGCCTTGTTCCACTCGCCTCCCCGCAGTAGGTTGGGGCCGGGCAGGGAGGTGCCCTTGCCTGGGGACGCTTGTACGCCGCGGGCAGTGCCCGACGCCGCTTCCCCGAGCGGTGCTGGGCTGAGCACAGGTGAGCACTGTTCATTTTCAGCCCGGAGGTGGCTAAGTTGTACTGGAAGAGAAACTTATCCCCTTGGTGGTAGTGCGTGGGGAGCCTCGGGGCCCGTTTGCGTGGCAGGGGTTTGCCGAATAAATGCGGTGGCCGTGAGCGAGACGTGTCTGCGCAAGATGGACAGTAGAGTCGTGGTCGGTTAGTGACATACGTTGGGAATGAAAGTGTAGCGCAGCCAGCTCTGTCACAATCCGTCTGTGAAACGTATGTATTCCTGGTGAGGCTTTTGCAAGTCAGTGTCACATGGTGGGGCAAGCCAGAAACTGATACCGATTTTTCCTTTCCCCGTATTTTGTTTCTATTCCTGTGAAACGAGTGTTGTGTAAATTACATGGATTTGCATATTCTGAAATTAGATTGCCAGTGCAACAAGAAGTCCTGTGGCACCTTACATCAAGAGAGGAGATGTTCGCAACTCCACGTTAACTGCCGGTAATGGGCCACATCCACCCTGACTGAATAGACCTTGTCAGCTATGGCCCTCCCCTTGACTGAAACGCCTCTGTAAATCCTCCTGGGAACTCTCTTTTCTCTCCCTCTCCTCCCCCCCCCCCCCCCCCCCGCCGCTCTCATGCATCTGACGAAGGTCTTTGCCCATGAAAGCTTATGTTCCAAAATATCTGTTAGTCTATAAAGTGCCACAGGACTTCATTTTGGTTTTGAAGATACAGACTAACTCGGCTACCTCTCTGATAGTTTGCCACTGTATTTCATAATACTTCATCTTGCAGTGACATGATTACTAGCTTTTATGGGAGTATGTGAATCATAAAGAAGCTTCCTTAAACTTCATATGTTATAGGAAGCAATGTTCTTTTGACTGTCAACTAGTTTAGATTCCAGTTCTAGTTTTTTAATTTTTTGTATGCAAATCTATTTTAAAGATGTATCCGTGAGTGTGCTATTGGATTTTTGTTGTGAATTCAAACATTCCCCAGTAGTATTGTGAACTCAAATGCAACACATGGTATTAACGGATGTTAACTAGGAAGTGAAAATGGCTAGTCTAGTTTCACTTTTCCAAACTGAATGCAACAAAAAGTGAAAATAGCCTAGAAAGGGATTCCAACATCACTAATACCACCACTTCAGCTTCTTAATAGAGGCAAGGTGAATTATTTTAGCACTTATCACCTGTAAAGGCAGTTCAAAACATTTTGGTTCTAACATTTAGCTACAGTTGTCAACTTCTTACTTAAAGAATAATCAACGTTTTGTATCCTATTCCTGTGAAACAATTCTCGAATGGAAAAATCAGCATGTAATAAGTATACAGACCCACTGTGTGTGTGTGTGTGTGTGTGTCTCTCTCTCATATGTGTATATATATATCACTTATTTAACAACTAAAAATAAAAGAGAGTTTAGAAAACTGCTTGCCTGTGACATTGCTATCATGGCATACTGCAGAATCTAAGGTTTTGTTTGTACTGGAAACTTTTGTACTTCTGTAGCTACTTATACTACCTAGTGCAACAACTGATATCTAGACAGACTATTAGTCTTGATCTTCTTCTAGCGGAAGTTGCTAACCTAAAGAATTTGAGGATAGGCTGAAAGTATACTCTCTACAAAACATTGATCCTCAGGGGTTGCAAGAGCTTTAATTGTGGCACTCAGAAGATTTTGGAATAGTTTTGCCAAACTTCTTGTTCAAACAGAACCCATTTTAAGTCAGATTTTTGCATTGAAATTATGGCTTCTTAGAGGTCAACATGTTTATTTCACTGTGCTAATTAGTTCACCCACCTTTCATTACACTACTCACAATTTGGGTGGATTGATTTGAATCAAGGCAGTTTAAATCAATCAAGTTACCAAAAAAAGCTAAGACTGGCTGTCTATACCTTGGTGCACTTAATATTGAAATAAGTTCCATTGAACTCACTGGTATTTTGAGAAAGCCAGGATAGAATGGGGCTTCTCTAGGGGTAGAAGTGGGTGGTGGGGGGGAAAAAATCTATGGGAGGACACTAAGTACACCTATGTTTTTGAGAGCAATGCCAATTATACAGGTACCTTAGCACTTTCCATTATAACCTGTCTTTAATTGCTTCTCCCTCTTTGGCAAATTGTTGGGGCTGATTTTATTTTTTTCATGCTTGATCTCCACTTATGGCTTTATTTAGGGTTTTTTTTTTTTAAACTTCAACCAAAATCCCTATATTAAAGAGAAAATGGGTAGCTTGATACCATCAGGGTTTGAAATGGATACTTCAAACTTGGCAGGGAAAATGGTGTTCTGGTAAAGGATGTACCATTTACTGCCCCTTACTTAGTTAAACCATGAAACACCCAGAATTGCCTCTTGCACATGTGCAGTGCTGCTTGTCTGAAGCATGCTGTTTAATCTTCAAGCAATATGGCTAGATTAGCCTGTGCTTTAGGAACATGTCATCTGATTTTTGCATGAGGAGTTGTGCAGTTGAAAACTTCACATCCCCACTTTTTTTTTTTTTAAAGCAATTAGACAATCCTAATCCTTCCTACTCTTCTTCAGGCCATCCAGGCTAAATTGGAGCACATCCTGGCTATGTCTACACATGAAGCCAACATCGAAATAGCTTATTTCGATGTAGCAACATCGAAATAGGCTATTTCGATGAATAACGTCTACACGTCCTCCAGGGCTGGCAACGTCGATGTTCAACTTCGACGTTGCACGGCACCACATCGAAATAGGCGCTGCGAGGGTACGTCTACACGCCAAAGTAGCACACATCGAAATAAGGGTGCCAGGCACAGCTGCAGACAGGGTCACAGGGCGGACTCAACAGCAAGCTGCTCCCTTAAAGGGCCCCTCCCAGACACAGTTGCACTAAACAACACAAGATACACAGAGCTGACAACTGGTTGCAGACCCTGTGCCTGCAGCATGGATCCCCAGCTGCCGCAGCAGCAGCCAGAAGCCAGAAGCCCTGGGCTAAGGGCTGCTGCCCACGGTGACCATAGAGCCCCGCAGGGGCTGGAGAGAGAGCATCTCTCAACCCCCCAGCTGATGGCCGCCATGGAGGACCCGGCAATTTCGATGTTGCGGGATGCAGATCGTCTACACGGTCCCTACTTCGACGTTGAACGTCGAAGTAGGGCGCTATTCCGATCCCCTCATGAGGTTAGCGACTTCGACGTCTCACCGCCTAACGTCGAAGTTAACTTCGAAATAGCGCCCGACGTGTGTAGCCGCAACGGGCGTTATTTCGAAGTTAGTGCCGCTACTTCGAAGTAGCGTGCACGTGTAGACACAGCTCCTCTGTGATCTAGGCCCAGTTGATGCCTGTGTGTTACGTAAGCTTGTAAAAATATGCCTTTAGAACTTGCACTCCTTTTTTTTTTTTTTTTTCTCGATTGGTCTGGTGATCACCTTATGCTACAGGATTGAAAAACCTGACTTGTAAGAGTATTTTTCAGTCCTGAAAGCCTTAGATTTTTTGGGAATAAAATTTGCTGCCACCACCCAAGTAGTAATAAGGAAACCAGGGAGAGACTACTTGGGAAATCTCAGTCCCAAAAGTAAAAACCAGGACACAAACATTAACCAGTACCAAGTTAATAAAAAGAAAGAGAGCTTTTATTACAACAATATTCATGTTGAAAGCCTCATGACTAGATGGAAGAGTCACAGAGTAAAACACATTGGGCGGGGGGGGGGTCTCCACCATAGGCCTAGAACTTAGTTACAAGAGGAGTAAAAGAACATTTCTAAAATGTGCGCAGACATCAGATCTAACGGATCTATGTAAACTTTACCCTACTTACAGGAGATGGAGGGCCTGTTCTTGGAAGGAGATATTCTGTGTCTCTCCCCCTCATGGCTGGAAAGAAGAAGCAAAAGCAGAGAACAGAAGAGGGAGGAGCCCAAATTCAATTCTTACCTATAT
Source organism: Carettochelys insculpta (assembly GCF_033958435.1). Lineage (NCBI taxonomy): Eukaryota > Metazoa > Chordata > Testudines > Carettochelyidae > Carettochelys > Carettochelys insculpta. The sequence continues at coordinate 196,691,076 of NC_134139.1, read as the reverse complement.
TCCTATAGGCCAACCCCACCTGGCTAAGGAGGTTAACCCTTTTACTCCCAGGCTGCTGGCTAACCCACATGATCATGACACATGGGTTGGTGGTTTCCGACCCAAAAAGGGTTCCCTACCTGTTTAACTTGTTCTGTCTTTACAGTTGTCAAAAATAGGATGACTAGTCTATAGTGTCCTGGATGTAAAAGTTAAATTACTCATCTGTTTACCTGAACACTTGTGTCAGTTCTGCTACTATTGATATTCATGACATTTTACCTCTGACTTTAGTGAATCCACGATTGGATTGCAGTTAAAACTCCCTGGAAAAATGAGTGCAAAATTTTAAATCTTTAGCATAGCTACTTAAGCCATCTGTAGTGTAACGTTGCATATATAATATCTATTTTTTTTTTTAATTTTTCAGGTATATCTGATTGGCTGCTGGTAATACTTTGAAATGATGTCGGCAATTAACTTAATGTTAACATCCTTTCTTTCTGGAATTATATCCTGTTATGGTGGCAATCCTAACTATGATTCAATACAGAAGTTACTCCTGGTGTCCTTTGATGGTTTCAGGGCTGACTATCTGAAAAACTATAGTCTTCCTCATCTCTGGGAGTTCATTGAGGATGGCGTGTTGGTAGAACATGTCACAAATGCTTTTATCACAAAAACTTTCCCAAACCATTACAGCATAGTGACAGGCTTAAATGAAGAGAGCCATGGCATTGTGGCTAATCAAATGTACGAAGAAGATACAAAGAAGAAATTTTCACAGTTGGATGATAAAGATCCTTCTTGGTGGAATGAGGCAACTCCTATCTGGGTTACAAATCAGCAGCAAGAAAATAGAAGAAGTGCTGCTGCAATGTGGCCTGGGACTGATGTAAAAATTAACAACACTCTACCTTATTATTTTATGAAGTATAATTATTCAGTAGCCTTTGAGGAGAGAATGGAGAACATTACTATGTGGCTGAACAACTCTAACCCACCAGTTACTTTTGCTACACTTTACTGGGAAGAACCAGATGCAGGAGGGCATAAATATGGACCAGGAGATAAAAAGAATATGAGCAAAGTCTTAGAACAAGTGGATAACCACATTGGTTCGCTTATGTTAAAACTCAAGGCACTGGGATTGTGGGAGAACATTAATGTCATAATTACAAGTGATCATGGGATGACCCAGTGCTCTGTGGAAAAGCTGATTATACTGGACAATTGCATTGGCCGCGGTAACTACACTCTAGTAGATCAGACTCCAGTTGCTGCAATACTGCCAAAAAAAAGTATGTATATTTTTCAGTTTTATATACTGTTCATGTTAAATTTTGTTTCTGTTCTTCCTGGAAATTCATATTATGATGTATTTCTCATAGGAATTATGAACACAGTGCAGTTCTTGTTGAATTCAGTTAAAAAGTAAGTTTAATGCAGGGGTGGCCAACCAGCAAGGGTCTAAGTCACAGATAGGCGGTGTTTACACTAGATGCAATCTGTCTACAGAAGTCTCTGTTGGAAGGGATGTTCTGAGAAAATGTATGTGTAGACGCACTCTGTCAACAGAAGTGTATTGATCTTTCAATCTGTTATGTCGACAAAAGGGCCCCCTGGAGTTTCTACACGCCTTTTTGATGTTTCTATCGACAAAACACGTTTTATGGGTAGAGGTCAGTTTTTTTTGTTTTTTTTTTTTTTGTTGACAAAACCCTCTAGTGTAGCCACAGACCTAAATAAATTTATAATACATGGCTCTTTTTTCACTCTAAATATATATGTGGCTCAATGCCCTCCCCCCTCCCCCAGAGCAAGGCACCCCCAGTCCCCTGCTCAGATTCAATGCTGGTAACTCACTGGAGCCCCTGTCACCACATGCTTTGCCAGCCATTGGGGCACGCATGCAGAGCAGCAGATGGTGCTCTCCGTGCATGGCTCCAAGCAGGAGCCGCATTTAATTGCTCAAAAAGCCACAGGTTGGCCATCCCTGGTTTAATGAATAAACTAGGAGTACTGTATTTAGAATACCAATTGGGCTCTGGTAATGAAGAGCACTTGTGAACAGCTTAGATTTACCCTGCCTGCTGTATAGGTTTGGATGTTAGTGATGTCTCTGATGCACCTTATTCTTAACTAGTGAGGGATTCTCCGAAAATTGCTAAATCAACTTTGTATCTTTTTAGGGGGGAAAAAAAGTGTTCTCGGAATTATTTGTGGGAAGTTCTGTGGCCTGTATTACATAGGAAATCAGACCAGATGATGACAATGGTTCCGTCTAAACTTGGAATCTATTCATGCTATTTTTAGTTGCTGTCATTTAGTCAGTAATCACAATAATGATCACTGTGTAAATATCTAGCTTCACTGGGGATTGAAAAATAACATTTGTGTATGATCTTCAACCAAAATTTTGTCTTTCATCCCATTTCAGTTAGTCTGATCAGTTTTAAGACTTGATCGATTTTTAAGCTAAAACCAACACTATCTGAAAGCTGGCTTCCCTCCGTTAATACTAATCATGTCTGATGACTACCAATATGGGGCAACAATTAATGTAATTGATATTTTTCTGATAATCATTTTTTAACTTAAATGCAAGGTTCACCTTCTAAAAAAAATCCAGTCAACTATGATTGAATTTGAGGAAGAATATACTTATTTGTACCTAAACTTTTGGTTCTCTCCACAACAAACTCTGAGATGCCATTGAAGTTTTGAAGGTGAGCATAGTTAAAGCAGAAATAAAAGTTGAACACCTCAGCACTCAATCGGGGTGAAACACCCTATCATTTGGCTTAAAAGAATATAAGTTTTACTGAGTTTGCTTATAGATAATTCAATGGACAAACCACAGACTACTGAATAGTTTGTTTCATGTGCTATTTTCTTTGCAGACAAAACATATGTATATAACTTATTGAAAAACTGTAGCACGTCCATGAAGGTGTATCTTAAAGAAGAAATTCCAGACAGGTTTCATTACCGTCACAATAAGCGCATTCAACCCATAATATTGGTTGCAGACGAGGGCTGGACAATTGTACAAAATGGGTCACTTCCAAAATGTAAGTGGTTTTCATCCTTAAGGGTTGTGGTGGCTTGTATTGTTGAACTCCTTCTCCCACCCCCCACTGTAGGAGTACCCCATTGCCTCAGTCACTGACCAGTAAACCAGTCCTGTGAATATTAAACTGATAAGCATAGGGTTAGACAAATTAAATGACCAGTGAATAAAATAAATGGGAAGAGCTTGGGAATACAGAGTTGTACCACCACCAAGCTTATATGCATAAATCAGCAGTAACAGTGGTCACAATAGCTACTAGTTAAGGACAATTTTAGACCAATATGTTCAGTGAGATGTACTGCAAGCAGTTAGTTCTGTATACAGTCTTCCCCCACCTTAAGAGGGTAATTTGTTCCTGGAAAAACTTCTCTTAGGGTGAATTCTTGTAAGTTGAAAATGTAATTACCATTAATTTCAATGGGGAAAAAAGTTATGCATTCCTGAGCCCCAAAATTTACACCCATTTACACTAAAACAACACCAAATCCCATTAAAATGAAAACAATTACTTCAATAGTTAGGTTGTGTTATGATCACTAATGTTAACAAGGCATTTTCCCTTCACTAATTACTCTACAATATGTCTGTTTACCTGCAGAGATGGGGAATGGAAATCGAAGAGCTCCTGGGAGGGGGGCGGTGCAAAGCCAGGTAGCTGCCAGCAGCTGCAGAAGCAGGGCTGGCACAAGGGAGCGGGCAGAGCAGAGCAGGGCATGGGGAGGTGGCCCGGCCTGAGTGCAGCTTAGGTTAAGTGGGGAGGGGGCAGTGTCAGGGGCTGGCCGTGCGGGGAGCTGGGTAGGCACAGGAGGCCCCCAGTTGGCAAGGGGCAATGCATCGCTCGTGTGGGGCTGCATGGCAGAGAGGCCCCGCCAGCAGCGGCCGAGGCGCTAAATGCAAAGGAACGCTGCAGGTGGCAAGCGGTGCCCAAGGCATGACTGTGCCTGGCAGGCAGCAGCTGCCCCCTAGCCACCCAGGGAGCGAGCGCCAGGGGTGGGGCTGGGATGGGCTGCGCGCCCAGCAGCCATGTCTCGCAGGAGCACTTGGGAGCCTGCGGCTGCCAGCTGGGCTGGGGCATGCCGCTGCTGCAGAGCAGAGGCGGAGCCCCAGACCAGCCATAGGTAAAGGCTGGGCCGGGGGCTCGGAGAGACGCGCCAGGCAGGATGCAGCTGCGGGCAGCCATTGCCTGGAGTTGCAGCCTTTCTCCTGCTGCAGGGCGTTCACATACCACTGAGGCGCGCAAATTGAAATCGGTCCTTGTAAAGTCGAGGGAATGCCTTGTAAGATGAGGTAGGGGTTTTAAATCAAACTCCTTGTAAACCTGAATTCTCATAACCCAAATGGGTGTATCTTGGGGTATGACTGTAGTTGGATAACCTAAAAGGAAAAGTACAGTAAACCCTCAATCTCATGCTCGTTTTTTCCCCCTCCCAGCTGTGCTCACCACCCACACAGGGCTCCAGCTCACCACCCCTCACACCTGGCTTCAGCTCATACAACCTCCCGACCCCCGGTTCACACTCCCCACCCCCGTTGGCTTTCTACCAGTGTACGGCCCCTGTTCAAACCCTCTGCAGCCTGGCTCACCACCTAAGCACTACTCCAGCTCATCACCCCTGCTTTCAGTTCAGCCACTACCCCACCCTGTGCAGCCATGGCTCAACTCCACCCCTTGCAGCCCAAACTCACCCCAAGCTTAATTTCCCCCCCCCCCATAGCCCCTACAATGGCCCCAACCCACCGCCAGCCTTAACCCTCCCCCAACTGCCCCATCCCCCCAAGCCCATGACTTACCTTTCAAAAGAAGCTCCAGGTGCTCCTGCTGCTTCCCCAGCTTCAGAATGTGCCTTCCGCTGGGTGAAAAAAGCCACCCCCCCCCCCCCACCTTATGTGAAATTTGAGTTATGTAATGGTGCATAGGAACAGAGCCCTCGCATAAATGGAGGCTTTTACTCTAAGCTTAGTGCTGCATTTTGTCTTAAGTCAGTGTAGTATGTCTCATGATGGTACCTTTTGTGGCAGTGGCAAAGTTCCAGAGCATTATCATCTTGATGGATCTGACCATAACTGGTGTTTTTTCCATAGAGAATAACTTTAAAATTGTCATCTGTGCTGTTGCCTCATTATCAGTTTCATCGACATTCCTTTATAGAATACTAGAAGAATTACCCAGCACTGCTTAGGTCCTTAATTTAATTTTTTTTCTACATTATTGCTCTGAGGTGGGGCTGTGGATGAGGGGTTCTCTATGCAGGCTGCCAAAGGAAAAAGGAACATCCTAGGTCTCACCACAGCACCAGGAGAGAAGCACCTCTCCATGGCTGTGACAGCTCCAGCAGGCACAAGTGTACTTCCCCTCACTGCCTGATGAGGAGGAACAGCCATTAGTGTTCCTGTGTGAGTTGGTGGGATAGGGAGTGAGAAGAGGAGGCTTCAACCCCCCCCTACCTTCTCTAATGGGTGCCTTGAAGATGGGCCCCACCTCCAGTACTGCCCCAGCGCTCTGCCTCCCCTGCAGCTAGCCCATCACCTGTCTGGTGATTGCCTCTCATAAAAATCCATACAGGAAAAACAAAAAACAATCATTGGCCCATTTTTGTGGCCAATTAAACCAGTATGTTGCTCTAAGTTATAAGAAGAAATCCTATACTGAAGTTGATGGTCCTAGCTCTTAATGCTAGAGAGGAGTTCTTGAACAGACACATGGACAGACTCTCAAACTCTGCCAAATCTATGTTAGAGAAAGCTGTGTTCCTATGTTCTGTTTCAAGTAATTTCCTGTTAGTTGAAAATGTGAATCTCTCTGAAAAGAAGAACCCAACCATTCAGAGCTGTCTCAGTGTGGGGAGGAGGCTGTCTGGTCCCTAGGCAGCCAGCCAAATAATATGTACCGAACTACAGCAGATATGCACTTAGAGGTATATGTGGTAAGTATGCATAGCTGGCAACTTTATGAAGTCCCAAATTCTTGTAATGTTGCTTTGTTTTTCTGCTATTACTAACTACCGCTGCCACCATTTCTGTTTCTAGGACTATTAACAGATGACAGATCAGCGATGGCACTTGGTAGCAAAAACTCCCTTCAGAACAAATGAGTGTATAGAAGCAAAAGAGAAATGTTGCTTAAACAAAAGCAAGCAAGCAGTTGGAGTAAACTATTGCTTTTTACCTTCACTGATATTACAAAACTTCATAAAATAATCTTACTGGCGAGGCTGTCACTTGATCAAAATAGCATTCAAATCACAAAATCCAATGTCAAAATCTGAATTAAGGATACTGTCAAAATGCAGTTTGGACAAACTGCCACTATGAATTAGATATGTAGGATATTTGCAGAGACCCAGAGCAACTGAAAAATCCTGTGTTGCGGATGATTTACTCCGATCATAAAGACAACTGGGATGAGGACTCAGTACAGAGTCTGAATCTCTTCCAAGTTAATGTGTTGCAAACTTTGAGAGAGGACCAGTCACAATAAATAGTTCTCTTACACTTTATAAGAGTGAGCCTAAAATGTCTTGTCATGTGTCTTGCTGACCTATCCCAAAGCTTTCAAAGTTTGGAAATAGCACTAACTCTTATTATATATCCAGCCTTTTGAAGGGTTGAGGGTTCCTGATTTTTTGTGGGGGGGGGGGGGGGAGGGGGGGTCATCTTTAGACCTTGTTCACAGACCCACAGGTTGAAAACCACTGTCCTAAGTGTTCAACAGTCAGCTTAGTTCTTGTAATTTATAAGGGGCTTAGGAAGACAAACTCCTCCCTGAAAGTTGCACATGAGAAGAAACTGGAAGTGGTAAACAATTTTTAAATTGCCTTCTGGAGAATCCCAGTAACTTGTTCTCCCATTTGAGTTAGAAAGAGATGGGCAACCCTTGCAAAGAAACAATGGTATTTAATGTGCAAACAGTAACGATTGTACTGATGTGTTACACAAGTGTAAAGAAAAGACAAAAGTGTCTCTGGAACAGTTAAAGATCCCCACTATTCACTATGGTGTTTACCAATCACTCTAGCAGCAGAGAAGTGCCTTCCCCTCTGCTTCCTGAAACTCTTCAAATTCTGAGTCAAGTTGACTGTTACTGATGGCTCCAGCTGCACAAGAGGTGTCTGATTCTGAAGAGTTCAATTAATGAACCAACAGCATGAGTCAGTGAATTACAGCTGTCCTGTAAGGTGTTTGGGGATGATGGTTTCCAGAGCACTTAGGCCTTCTATAAAAGGAGCTTACTGCTGTATTGTGCATGTTCTAAATAATATGGTGCTTTGGCATTTGTTTTTCTAGAGAAACAAATGAATCACTGTAAATTAGTACACATACTTACCTTGACTGCTTTTGTTTAAAAGGGGTTATTAGCCCAGGTTTGTTCATCACATATAGACAGTCGCTTTCATACTCCAGATCTTCTGCATGAACTTGCATTTCTTTGTAGGGGGAGGGGAGGAATATACAGGCTTGCTCTAACCCAAAGAAACTTCAGCAAAGTGCACTGTTTAATTTTAAGTAGTAAGCCTTTATGAAAATATTTGTGTGGCTTTTGGGCATTAGAACAAGTGTTGCATTATTTATTGCTCCTTTTTTTTAGAAATGGACAACAGTTAAAATCATAGCTGACAGTTTGTAAGCAATTTAATTTTTTTTAGTTTAAAACATTCATTTATTAACTTTGTGTTTCTCCTTTTAGTAGGTGACCATGGTTATGACAATGCTCTCCCAAGCATGCATCCGTTCCTGGCTGCTCATGGTCCTGCTTTTCGCAAAGGCTACAAGCAGAAAACAGTTAATAATGTTGATATCTATCCAATGATGTGTCACATCCTTGGATTAAAACCTCAGCCCAATAACGGAACCTTCAGCAACACCAAGTGCTTGTTAGCTGACCAGTGGTGCATATATCTCCCTGAAGCAATTGGACTAGTTGTCGGTGTCCTCCTAGTGTTAACTACTCTGACCTGCCTTATAATAATCATGAAGAATAGAATTCCCTCTCCCCGTCCATTCTCCCGACTTCAGCTACAAGAGGATGACGATCCTTTAATTGAATAGCAGATGCAGGAAGTTCTGTCTTCACTACCACATAGATATTCGTGTCTGGAAATAAGTGGTATGCTTAATCTGCAACCTTCACTTGATCATTCTATGATGCACTTTAAGGGTACTTGCTCAAAATTGCCTATGAAGTACAGACAAAAAAAAAAAACTGTTGAACTGGTCGCCTTAGCATCTTGACTGACCGTTAAATACCAAGATTTACGAAAAAGAATCCACACTGAAGGGATACTGTGCTTCTTACTGGAAAAGGCATTTCACAAAATAAGGATGTTAATTTTGCATTCAGATATTTACACACTTGTAAAATATCAGATTCTTAGCCTCAGTACTTTGAAAATGAAACTGAGTGCATTTTATATTAAATTAAATAGTGGTGATCTCTTTACAATTCTTGCACTCATGTATTAATTGGGGGGGGGGGGGGGGAATCTGTCCTGGGTCTTAAAGTTTAAGATTAGTAGTTGTCTGGCTGGTGTAAATGGATAGTTCTGGGAAACAGGAATTACAGTTTCTTACATGCAAATAAACCAACAACAAAAATTCAGCACAATCAGTACTTCTCCCTGCAACTATAAGTAAGTTATACAATGACTTTTTTTTTTTTTTAAATGGGAAGCTCTGTCTTCAAGGTTTAAAGCTTTCTCATGATTAAAGCATGATTGTAATAACACATGAGAGTAACTTGGTTTAGCCAGTTGGGTAAGGATATGCAAAACGAATGGGATTATTTTAGGAGGATGACATACTTTTGAATCTAAACATATTACACAGTTTTATTATAAGCTAAAGGTAGTGTATTTCTTGAAAACCACTGAAGCTATCTGTAACGTGAAATTTATTATTCAAGAAGTTCTTTGTTGGTCATAGTACTTACATCTGCTCAACTGAACAATGGTTGAGTTAAACAACAAAGTGCAGTTGTCCTAACTATTGACCCATAAGGAGAACCTTGATACTTGCTGCACCCAAACATTATTCATAAGTTTGGAAATAATAGAAAAGGATGACAATGATGGCTGAGATTGCGAACAACATAAGGGTCTTGTATGCCACATAGCTTTAGATCACTTGACTAAAGCTCCTGAAGTTTGGTTGTAAGAAGTTTATCACTTAGTACCTTGAAGTAACATTGGTCTGTCATTTGTAGAAGTGACCATAGTAGCCCACCTTTCCCCTTCACAACACGTCTTTTTATTTATTTATTTTTTTTTAAAAGCCACATGCTTGGACTTTTTTTTTTTTTGGTAAAAAAAAAAAAAAAAAAAAAGTGCTTGCCTAGTCTTTAGCTAAAAAGAGAATGTTCTGCCATCAAAACTCAACTGTCTGTGTTTTTTATAATATCTGGTATTCACTCCCTTGAATGGTTCTTGTTGTAGGGTTAAACTTGTCTTTTCAAAAGTGCAGTCAAACTCATTTTACTCACGTAGAAAAAGGTGCCTATGGCAATCGGTCATCTTCAACTAAGAAAATGCTGGATTCATGACTTGTTGCTTGTATTTGGCACCAGATAAGCCAGTAGAAGCCAAAGACTAGACTGTGTACCTGATTCTTATAGCACATGATATTTTGCTTTTGCTATCATGCAGCACTGCTGAGGGTTGCCGCAAGCTGGGGGCAAATTGGGCTGCGGCCTAGCTCTCCACCCCCAGAAGTGGAGCCAAGGATGGGTCCAATCTGAAATGGCTATATTGCCATCTCTTAACTTCTGCAACTTTGATGGGGAAGGGCTTTATCTAGTCCTTCACGTTCCAGAATCGCCACCTTGAAGGGAATGGCATTATAACCTCACATGGTGAGTAACAGTGCACCTTTCCTAAAACTGAGGACTTGTGCTATAATTTAGAAAACTGAGTTTGGAAGAAGAGCTCACAGTGCTGAGAGTTGCTTTTGAATGGTGGGTGACTTGTGGATACTCCGTGACATCAGAGAGGCAAAAGGGTACTTCATTCCAGATTTCCAGGGACAGAAAGAATGGAAAATAAAGGGAATCCAGAATTAAGTATTTCTTAACAGGGGGTGTGTGTAATGTGCTTAACATCAGATTATTTTTAAATGACTAGTGCCTTATAACAATGAAATATTTATATTTTTGTTTATATGGTTTTTTGGCTCCTGTGGAAAAGATTTGTATATACAAAATAAATTTTATTGTGTCCTAATCTTTTTTTTCTTTAAACAAAAAGCACTCCATTTGATGCATCCCTTTGAACCAGAAAAGTAAATCCTCACACTGTGATTTCAAGTTGTGTGTAACTTGCATTTAGTGCAAGTTCAGTGTAGCTCAAAATCCTGCTTGCCCGGGTTCAAATCCCCCCCAGCCCAACTAAACACCCCTGCAGTGGGCTCTGATACAACACCCCTCTCACCCCTGTTCAAACCCCCACAGCTGAGTACCCCCCCCCCCAAGCTTCCATTCAAACCCCCTGCTGTGGTTCTAACTCCCAGTGCACTGCTCTGGCTCATTTCCTCGCACCCTGCACAGCTCCAGCTCAACTCCACCTCCCTATTGTCAAGAATAGTTGAATATCCAATAACCTCCTGGTCCCAGGGTTGTCAGATATGAAAGTTTACTATTGTGGGAAGGGTCCGTTCCCTTTGTCTGGCCAATTTATAGCTTTTAGTGTAGATGTAAAAATATAAGGGCAGGGATCAATTAATGCTTCAGTAATCTGAAATGGCACATAAAATGTCTTGATTTATATTAAGTAGAGGGTACAAAATATCTGCACCAGTGCTGGACTAAACACTTCAACATGTGTTGAGTATCCTAACATGCCTGGGTTATTGCTGAGGAGCATTTGAGCAAGTCTGGCACAGTGTCTGATTGACACATTCAATTCCAAGGATCCTGGATTAATAAAGGCCCTTTCATTGCAGTGCTGTAAATGGGTTGAATTCTTACTCTTTTTATAAGATTTAAAGGAAATTCTTGTGACATGTTGCAGCTTAAGTGCCAGGAAACCCACCAGCATATGCTACAGTGGGCTGTAGACTCAGTCCAATCAGTGTATAGTAGTATGCCATCAGTTTTTCCTTTTAAAATGGCACTTAAAACCAAGGGCATGTCTACAGGGAAGATCAACCCTGCCACAGTTAATCTTAAGTTGTTCAATTTTGTGTGCCTAGTAGGATGTGCTGAATCAAATTTACAGGGTGCCCCTCAACCATCTTACTCCTGCCTCCTAGATAGGAGTAAGGGAAGTTGACAGGAGTGCAGGCACTCCCCTGCTCTTAGGGGGGGTACCCAATTAAGGCTTGTCAACTTGAATTTAATGTAGCCAAAATTGCATACCTTAATTACACCTTCCCCTGTAGTGTAGTCCTGCCCTAATTTAGTGTTGCAGCTGGAATCTTTCAGGAGAAAAGCACAGCAGCCATGCAGAATATCTCCTCTCACTTCTACTTTGAAGAACTCTAAGAGGCCTCCGTTTTAAAAGGGCATAGTTGAGGTGGTGTATACAATGGAGAAGTGTTCATAACATCTTGCACAAAAATCTAACAGTCATTTAGTGGTCTGGTTTTCTACATGTTGCTTTGTACATAAAATCACCCAGCCTCATAATGAACTTTTTCTATGACAACAGTACTGGCTTGTAAGGACAAATGCTAAAATTAGAATTACAGGGACAGCTGTGGATACCAATGGCTTCTGACTTCAAGATGCTGATTTCTTTGGCATATGTGAAATTAATTCTTAATCTAGCAAAAACAAGATTTGAAATAGTCCAGTAAATACCCTTCATGAAGACTGTTAAGTTGCATATGTCAAAGTGTAAAATGAATACAGGTGCAGTCTTACAATTTAATGACAGGTCACATTTTATGCATTCACATTCCATTTACTAGAATAGCACATGAAGGTTTTTGTTGATCAGGCACGATTACAACAATAAACAAACACCTCTTAGCTTTGTAAAGATTATCACACATTTTACAGGTATTTTTAATACAGAATCTTAGTTGTGCTTAAGTCATAACTAGCTATGATATCAAATTTACAATAGGATCTTGACCAGAGTGAAACTACACCACAACTTTCTTGTTCCCTAACCTTGCAGTTACAATATACACTAATTCCAACTTTCATTACCCACTCATATAATCTTAAATTACTCAAAAGGCATAAAAATTGCATCATGTACCCTCTCAAAAGCATCATATGAAGCATCTTATCACAGAACTTCACCAGTGATACCATTTTTGTGCTTACTGGTTTAGGTTTATGTATCTATAAACTTAATAGAGGTTAAACTTCCTGCAATAATTCCTAAAGATAGACAAAGCTCATTGAAGGTATTTTATTTTGTAGGGATATAAAGGCTAATAGCTGAACACACAGCTTTGTCCCTTCAACACCTGTGCATGTGTCAACTTAAACAGGTTTTGTGAGCAAAGACTAACTTCATCAGAAGCAAGTGTGTGGATGCTCCACAGGGCCCTTCTTTCAAAAGAGCAGTCTTCATTTTCAACCACTGGCCCGTTCTTTCAAAAGAGCAGGGGCTGTGTGGACAATCTTTTGAAACACCAGATCACTTTTTTGATTCGCTCGTTTGTGTGTGGATGCACTCTTTGAAAGATCTTCCAGAAGAACATCTTTTGAAAGTTCTCTGTAGTGTAGATGTAGCATTCAGGTGCATGTAAAACTGGTGGCAGGGGCAGAGGGGGTGGGACTTGAGACAGAAAGCAGTGGAATCTGGCAATGCTAAACAAAATGTCTTACAGGCCACACACTGAACCCTGAAAACCCACAGGCCAGAGGTTGCCCTCCATGAGCTAGCTATCTGCATGCAACACCAGCCTTTTGTGAGCTGTATAACAACTCAGAAATACACAGCACTGCCTGATGCAAATTAAAGGCCAAAATGCACAATTGGACTATTTCAGCTATAAAGATGTCTGCTACAGAAGTGAAATTTGTTATAGTTGAGCAACAAAATTTGCTTGTGAGCTACCACTCTTCAAGGAAGAATTCCTACTAATTATGCAAATTTTCTAGCTCCACTATTTCAGATTATCCTGTCTTATCCACTCAAGCAAAAACCACCTTTTAAAATTCAGAGAAAATGTTTTTTACATTAAAAATTGCTAGTTTTTAAGATCTCTTGAATCAGAGGGGGTCTCATTGCCAGGTTACTCCTAAGCAGTATCCATTATTTTGGTATAGTTTCTGGATTACTTTCTGCAACAAACAACATAATGTGATGCAGAATGCCCTGTAGCTGCTAAGAAAGTCCTGCACACGCTCCACCTCCCAAAACCACATTTTTTAAAAGGACCACGTCAAGGTCACTGCTGACCAGTACAGTCTCAAATCCACTGGCAGCTGTGGAATTATAGCTGTTTAAGCTACCAGGCAGGAGAATAGATTTGACCTGCTGTGTTTAATATTTTGTTATTTATTACCTCCAGGAGACAGCCATATGTAGCGATCTTTTTGTAATTTAGCCCCATAGTTCCTGGTATAAAACACCCATCCCTGTATGTTCTTGTTAGCTTTTTCCCTATTTCACTTTCCTATGGAATATCTTAGTTCACTGAAGCCTTAAACAGTTGAATGAAGCAGAGGTTCAAATAAATTTAATTCTGACAGATTACTACAGTAATACCACTGAAATAGATCAAAGCACATAGTTTAGTTGCTATAATTTAGAAAATTCAGAGTACGTCTTTGCAACTTGTACAAACACTAGTGATATTTATTTTGTATGCACAAAATAGCAAACATTTTTATAGTATTCATTTAATTTGTCCATCCTTCTGCTATATTTTCTTAACCTAAAGTTTTTTTTTTAATCAGTGATTTCTTTTTAAATTTAGAAGATAAAGACCATGATCTTAGTGAATCTAAAATTATTTATCTACTTAATAATAAGTTCAAGAGGAGGTATGCAGGGGTTTAAAGTTACTAAACACCTACATACATATCCTTCCAGTGTTATTCAGAAGGATTTTCAACCCCTGAAAAATTAAGTGGTTATATGGTGCAAAACAAACATGCTCTCCCTGTGTGTATCTGTTACAAATGTACTCCAGTACACCAATGGATCGGCACTCACTTCATTTCACTTTGCGTGTATTTATTTTTGCAAATCCACTTATCTAGTTTCCAGGAAACCTTTTAAGCTCACAATAGCTAGAATAACTTTTCAGTTACTCTTAAAGAGCCTCCATTGGAAATTAATATTAGCCTTGTAGTAATGGCTGGGAAATTTCAGTGTGTTGCACCTGCACGCTAGATAATTGACTGTGGGTTAAGTGCTTAATAAAAACAAGAAGAAAAACAGTAACAAGAATGCTACCAAGAAAAACTCCTATAAAATAGGCATAGGACTCCTGTTCAAAGAATTTAGGATGCAGGTTTCTTGGAACTTCCATAAGAAGCAGATCTTCAACATTGCTGAAAGACCCATTGTTCGACAATGGACTGATACCAAGCAGATGGCACAATAAGGGATACAAATCTGAGAGATTCATGGCTTCTTTAGTGGTATTCTTTCTAAAGGCAGGACCATAGGCCAAGAAGATTGGGTGCATTTCGGGTAGGATGTTGTCATATCCATGATTACCCACTGGAAAGAGAAGAGAAAATGAGTTATCACAACTTACTGACAGCCTGAAGTTGTTAAAACATTTCTATTGCTCACTAAATGTAGGAGGTATTGAACTTTTGGACCTTTTCCAAGAAAATCCATGATGCAAAAGAAAAACAAATGGCCTGATTTGTTATAACACCAGTTTAATCACATTTCTGAACAAGCACACAAACGTTAAGTAGTAATGAACGGTCATAATATGAGACGCAGGGACTCGTAATGTTAACCTAAGCATTCATTTCACATAAATCATCAAGGGAATCACTTGAAATATTCAAGAATTTACTGTGGGGAGCTTCTCTATTCGCAGGGAGGCTAGAAGAGATGACTCAAAAGCAAGCAGTGACAGGAGAGATCTAGGAAGGGGAACCTCAAAAGCCTTTAGAGTTCAGTCTGCAGTCACTAGCATCACACACTGAAGCCTGATTAAAGTGGAGAATTTTACTCTGAAACAGGTCTGGCTTGTCCATACTGAACGGAGGCCTTTTTCTTTGCCTTTGCTTGACTCTTGGCCAATGTCCAGCCTTCTGGAACTGGCGTGAAACCCTGACTCATTTTCTACCCCACATCCCTGTCAATATGAAGACAGAAGCATGGAGCAGTCTCACAACTAGTGCTTCAAAGCAGTTTTCTTGAGCATTGTCTCAGAGCTCACAGGTAGCCCTAGAACAGGAGAAAGGTATGCACATGAATACATGCATCACAGAGGGAAAAAAAGCAAGGAAAATGTTGGATTACAGTGAACAGTAAAAATATTTGGAAACCTATATAGAGTGCTTTGACATCAGCTTTTCACCAGTGTGGAAGTCTGCTTTTAAGTGAACCTAGAACTGACAGGATTAGACGTATGTGGCAGAATCTAGTTTATTAATCAGCATTTAAACTTCCTGAGAGTATCACCTATTAACTCAGTAATGAAAAATCTCCAATTAAATCCCAAACCTGGATCTCCTCCATGGATATCTCCACCTCTCTATTTTGTCTAAATTTGTAAACAGAAATTGCTTTTCAGTTTTTCCAATGAAAAGGGGCTGGAGGTCATAACCTCTACTATATCACTTTAGCTCACCTTTTCAGAGACCACCATGAACATACTTTGTTAAACACATCATTAATACTCAACAGATAGTGGGTTAGTACCTGAATGGAAGGATGGAGGATGCACTGGCAAGTAAAAGGGAGTCCCAGGTCTATATTTTTTAAAAAGTGCTAAAACACACATCTTCTAATTCTCAGACCCCTTTAAAATGTCTCAAGCTGGGCACCCAAAAATGGTATCAGTCACTTTCAAAAACCTAGACCCAAAATTCAAGCCCTAAAAGTAGACAAATATAATAGTGTCTGATTTAGAATAGTCCAATATACTTAACAAATGCAGTAGTTTTTGCATCAGGTATTTGGGTGAGAGGAAAAATTAGCCAATATATAGCTAGAACACTCTTTGCTTGGTTTAACAAAACTGTTCTCCAGTTTCTGAATCAACAGACCAATCTCTCTCATCCAGCTTGGAAGTCCCTTCCAAAGCAATGTATGTGTATTCTGCATTAGAGACTAATCCTCCACAGCTCAATAGGCTGAGCTGCAGTGCTTCATACCACAATACCAACCGTAACAGAATTGGGGTCTAGGTTCTTAACAAGTCCAAGATCCCGTTCCTGCAAAAGGAAGTGGCTTTTTTTTTAAAGTTACATTTGTAATCAGCTAAAGCTTTTGAAGCCACTTTAGGACTGGATTTTCAAAAGCTCCCATAAAGAAAAAGAAGAACAAGTCCCACTAACTTTCAATAAGACTGTATGTTCTACTCCCTTTGAAAACTTCACCCACAGGTTTGAAGATATTTTAACATTTTTTTTAAACCAGCTATGGGGTTTTGGGGGCTGGAGTAGGGCAGGGGGTCAGCATTTATTAACTTGATTCTGCTCATTTGAATAGAAAAGACATAGATCTGAAACAGAATGAAGAAAAATATACTTACGTGAAAATTGATCAGATTTGTTTTGTAAGATTTCCCATCCTTTATCAGCCATTGCTAAAATTGGTTGAATCTTTCTGTTGTGTCTGTAATGTAATCTATCTGGAATCTCCTCCTTCTTATAAACAGTCATGTTGGGATGAGCGTTGACCAATGCTTCATATACTTCATCAAGTTTCCCTTGGACCAAACAAAATAAGATCATAATAGGGACAATACACAAGTAGCAACGAGGAGTCACTTAGTATTCATACTAGCTGTAGTTTTTATGATGTATTTCAGCAATGGGTATGAATAATAATAAAAAATTGTTATATTCAAGGGCAAAATTTAGCCATAAAAGAGGTTATATAGATAGAGTGGATGTAATGTTGTGATAACTTTTATTGTTAAGAGTTTTGGATGGCCATATTTTTCATCATAAAGATTTGATGAAATCACATGACCATAAGCAGACTTTCCAGTAAATTGTCATGCCCTCTCAATATTGAATTACAACAGTTCTCTGATGTTGTGCCTCTCTCTTTACTCAAACACAAAGGCTACACCTGTACTCCCAAGGCCCAATCCTACTTCCACTGAAATCAGTGGGAATTTTGCCCCCAGCTACAGTGAGAGCAGACTTGGGGCCCCAGCAACACTATCACCATTTACACAGAACACGGAAGGTTATTTGAGATGATTGATGGCATCTACTATTGCAGAGCAGTAACCTAGAATAGTCTCCCTGGCCTTGTTTAGATGGTGATGCCATAAAGTTTCAGAAAAGGAACTCTATGTCCAAGACTTGGGAGGTTAAATAGACAAGGAAGGGATTTTCAGCAGCGTTGGGTTTGAAAACAGGTGTAGTTTCAGCTCCTAAACTTGCTCATGTATGTACCTAGTTTTCAATATTAAAGCATTGCAGTTTGCTCTCCCTTGTTACCATGCCCTCCCTGTTTAAATAGTAACTAGATTCAGCATTTGCAGGCTTATTACAATATCATTTAGAACTGCATTACATACGCTAGGCAGTCCATAAGTTTGACACTCTGACTAACTGAGCAGGAAGTTTCTGCAGCACTAGTTTGATATTTAGAAATAAAACTGCTATTTTCTTTTTGTGGTTTATGCATATACATTTCAAAACAGGCAGCAAGCCAGGAACTGACAGCTGGTGTCTTTGCAGCCTAAAAAGAACTGAAAACTAGGAAGTGTAATGGTCACCGCAATTTCTTATTTGTCTTTGGGAGGCTAAAATTGTGACCTTATTTAGTTAAAAGGTCACAGCAGGCTTCATATAGGTGGGTCACCTCTCTCCTCTGTCCACTGGACCAAGTTTGTCTTCAGTTACGCCAATACATTCTGATAGTCACCGATATAGCCATTTCCTGCAACTCTGCATTACATTCTCTTTTCTCACTCCTAGCCTGAGAGGAGAGAGTAACCTCTTCCTGGACATAGGGACATCGAACTGGTCTCAGATTAAAGAGAGTCACACTTGTATGTAAATTAAGGGCAGAATTTAGTCTACAAATTACAGCCTATACAGAAAGGTTCAAATATCCTAAAACATGTCACACAACAGGGGTTGTCCCAAGTTGAGAAAGGCAAAGTCTGCTGCTTGTTTGTGTGTGTGTGGGTGGGTGGATAGGAGGTGGCTGGGACATGAAGAAAGAAGAGAGAAAAGAGCACATTCTGAGAGATCTGTTACACCAGCTTCTTAGCAAACACTAAAATTACAGTGACCATATCTCCTTATCCCAAATACAGGACAGTGAGACATGGTGGTGGGGTGGCTCCCCGACTACAGCTGCTAAGGGCTGCTACCCCAGCAGATCTCCCCAGCTGCCCCATGCCTTGGGGCACAAGGAAAGAGGCAGCAGTGGTGCCAGCGCTCCTCCCGGCTCCCCCCACGGCGGCGGGAGCTGGAAGCTGTACAGGTGAGCTCCTAGCTCCCAGCACTTTGGTACTCCTCCCGGCTCCCCTGAGGCATGAGGAGCCAGGAACCAGACAGCAACCACGGGGATCGGCTCCCAGCTTCCCCACACTTCAGGGAGTTGGGAAGGAGGAGGCAGCCACCCCCTTGCCCCAACATACCTTTCCCTCTGCAGGGCCCCCTCTGGTGTGGCCAGAAAGCACATGAGTATGTGCTGTCCATGCGCTCTCTGGCCAACACCTGCACACCAGCAGGGGGATGAATATGGGGCAATTAGGCCTTTGTTAAAATAAGCCGGGACGCCTTTTCGGCACCTCAAATACAGGGCTGTCCTGCCAAAAATGGGACAGATGGTCACCCTTACTAAAATCATCTCAGCTTCTACCTTTGGTAGAAGTCATTGGCTTCAACATGTCAACTGTAAGTAAGAAGATACAATGAAGCACTAGCAGAAATAATGTGCATTTCAATCTTTTTAGAGCAAGTTTTTCCTCTCTTTGCTGAAGACAGGTGGTACTACTTTGTTTTTGAGACCCTAGGAGCTTGATAAAGTTAAATGTAATAGCAGCTAAATTTTGAGGTTCAGGATTAGGAATAAGAATTTTCTCTTATGTAATTCCTTAAAATACAATTCCAGACAAAAACTGAATATAAAACTTCAAGCTGTGACTAATGGCTGAGTAAGTAGTTAATTTCTGGACAATTCAAAAATAGCTAAAAACCTACAGAGCACAAAAAAGTAATTTTAGCTATACCTATGAAAGACTAGTTTTATATTATCCACAATCTAAAGAACCAAACACAACGTGGAGATATTATCTTTTGTGTGAAGGTGCTATTTAAAGCAATGACCTCTAGATGGAAAGAAAGAAAAAACACATTACATAACATTGTAAATATCAAATAGAAGTTGAACCTCTCTAATCTGGCATGGTTTTAGTTAGCTGTATGACTATTTATCATGGGTGGGGCCAAGTTTCCCCACGATCACAAAGTTTGTTCACAACCACCAGTCCTGCCTCTCAAGTGTTCTGTGCTGTTATTTAGCTGAAATTTACCCCTACATGTCTTTTAAGAGCCCAGTAAGTGTTGGAAGAGTTGGTAATGTGCTAGACAATACTGATCTCCCATTATCTGGCAAATCTCTTGTCTTGCACTGGTCAGGTCACAAGAGTGCCAGACAAGAAAGGATCAACCTGCATCAGCTGTCACTCCTATTAAAGGGACATGTTCCAAATCATTTTAAAATCCCATCAGGGATGTTTTAGAATTTAAATTGAAGAGCTTTCAAAATTTGATTTATTTTCAATATTCACTTATGGTTCACTTAGCTTCACTTTTTGTTCATACACTAGGAAAATATTCAAATGCTGTGGAGAAGTTTACTTCCTAAACATGAATCTTTTTAAAGTCTGAATACACTTTTTTTTATTTTAAATTCAGCATAGATTTGGGACCTTGATCACCTATCAATGCCTATTTATATTTCAAGGACAAAGATTATAAAATTAAGTAGGAATCATGTTAAAATACAAAAGTTTATGATAAATATATTCAAGCGAGAAGGATGTCTGCATTCAATTTAAAAATTCTGGGCCCCTATTTTCTTGTAATATAATCAACACAAAAGCAAAGGAAATTGTCATGGATGAATGCAATAGTTGTCACTGCTGGATAGTAGTGATTAATTCTATTTCCATGCTGATGAGAATCAGGGTAACCCTGCTGAAGTCAAGAAAGGTAAATAAGTAAAGCCAGCAGGAGATCCTTGGTATTTCAAGTCAAGTACAGTAAACCGTCAATTTATGTGGCGGTTGCATCCTGGGCAACCTCTGCTTAAATCAAATTTAATGTAAATGGGGGGAGGGGGATGAGGAGAGCTGATGAATTCCTCTGGCTGGGGGAAGCGGGGAAGTTACCCCTGCAGGTGGGTGGAGGCCGAGTTAGGTGTGGGTCACGGCGCCTGCTGCTCCAGCCATTGGCCATGCAGAAGAGCCATGGCGCTCCTACCACCCCCCAGATGCAGCACAGCTTGGTCCCTGGACTGCTTGGGCTGAGGCAGCTCCAGCTGCAGCACTGGACCCCGGGCAGCTCCAGTGTGGCTTGGCCCTGGGGCTGCTCCAGCAGCAGCAGCTCCAGTCATGGTGCTGGATCCTAGGGCAGCTCCAGCCATGGCATGACTAGGCCCCAGCAGCTCCAGCCATGCCTGTGCCTTTCCACCCCTAGCATTGCAGCACCAGAGAGCCACAAGGCAGGAGCTGCCTCCTAGGGAGCCCCTGAGCAGGCTGGCAGCACGGAGGTAATCAGTGAGATGGGGTACAAGAAAGTAGGATCCCCCAGATTTGACTCGTGTTAATATAAAAACATGTAAGGCGAGTCCATGCAAAGTGAGGATCAACTATATGGAGAAAACCTTATTGGATGCTCATCTGCATCACATCTGGCAATGAGATACTAAGATAATAGGTACTTAATCACTGTATCTGGCTTCTGTGTAAACACATCATAGGGTTTATCAGAGTTTGGGCTGGTGAGCATTACAGTACTTTAAAAATGAGTAAATCCATTTTAGATAGCTATGCTAGACAGAGATATCAATACTAAACAAGGATATGAACCTGCAAACTTCAACCCATGCAGGTCAGTTCACGACAGAAGTCCCACTGGCTTCAATATGTTTGCTAACTTGAATAAGAACCAAAGCCTGTAAGAGCAAGCCCATTTTGATACTCAGTTTTCTCTAGCCACAGTTTTCATTAGAGTCACAGAACTGGAAAGGGCCTTGAGATATCATCTAGTCCAGTCCCCTGAACTCCTGATAGTATTATTATGTTGACCATCCAGGACAGGTGATTGTGGAACATCCATAATTCTAGATTTTTAAACAGCAGGTTAGTCAACCTCTGTAGGCAATTTATTCCAGATTTCTTTTACCTAATGTCCAACCTAAACAAACCTTGCTCCAACTTAAGCCAATTGCATCTTACCCTAACCTCAGAGGTTAAGAAAAACAGCACTCTCTTTTTCATCCTTGTATGAATAGTTCTCATGCACATGCAAGGTTATGTTCATTCTCAGTTTTCTCTTCTCCAGACTAAACTAACCCATTTTTTTTTTCAAATCTTCTTTCAGAGAGCATGCTTTCTAGATCTTTAGTAAGTTTTGTTGCTGTTCTCTGTACTTTCCTCTATTTGTTCACATCTTTCATGAAATGTGGCATCCAGAACAGGACATCATAATGCTCCTGTTGAGACCCAATCAATGCATAATAGAATGGAAAAAAATACTTCTTGTGTCTTGCTTACAACACTTCTGCTAATACAGCCTGGAACATTTGCTTCTCCCCCGCCCCCAACAGTGTTGCATTATTGACTCATATTTAGCCTGCGACTCACAAAGACCACAAAATGTGACCTGGGGGTCATTCTTTGTAGCCAGTCATTTCTTATTTTGCAGATGTGCAACTAATTGAGCCTCCCTAAGCATCTTTATTGAATTTCACTCTATTTACTTCAAACCATTTCTCCAAATCATGTTGAAATGTAATCCTGTTCTCCAAAGCACTTTCACCCCCTCAATCTTAGTATTATCTGCAATCTTTAGAAGTGTACTCTACCATCATCTAATTAATTGATGAATATGTAGAACAGAATCAGTCCTAGAATTGCTTCCCTGCAGTACGCCCCTCCAGTTGGGCTGTAAACCACTGATCACTCTGAGAACAAAAACAAAAAAGCACTCATATAGCACTTTAAAGAGTACAGTTTTCCAACCAGTTATGGGAGCACCTTTATAGTAGCTCCCTCTAAGTTGCATTTGACTAGTTTGTTTATGAGATCATTCAAGTCAGTATCAACAGCCTTGCTAAAAATGAAGATATGTCACATCTACTGCTTTTCCCCTATCCTCAAAGCTTTTCTCTGTCATTTTAATATCATAGTTCCTACCTTCTTTCGGCAAAATGGCTATGACTGGAGAATGGTCGACCATTGTATACAGCTCTCTCTCCACATAGCGATCAAGCTCTATGAGCCTTTCTGAAGAGGACTGTGCCATTCCATGGTCACTTGTGATTATGATATTCAGGGTGTCCCACAACTTTGCTTTCTTCAGTTCTGATATCAGATATCCCAGCTTGCCATCAATCTCACTAATGACTGCATCCATAAGTGGATTATCTGGCCCCAAAGCATGCCCCATTGCATCAGGCTGCTCCCAGTATAGAAGACCAAAATTTATGGGTTCTTCTGAGGTAAACCAATTGATAAGTTTGGCAACTCGATCTTCAAATGAAACAGACTCATTGTAAAACAGATAGTGTGAAGGAAATATTCCATGTATTTTTACATCTGTTCCAGGCCACATAGCAGCCCCAGTTTTATGTCCTTCCATTTGATTGGTGACCCATATTGGACAGGCTTCTTCCCAGAATTTTGAATTATAGATGTTCATGCTGTTCAGGGAGAAAGTTTTGTTCAGGATAGGATCATACATTTCATTAGCAACTATGCCATGGTTCTCTGCATAGAGACCAGTCACCATTGTATAGTGATTGGGATAAGTTTTTGTAATAAACACATTAGTAACCTGTTTAACATGAGCACCATTCTTCATGATATAATGAAAATTAGGTGTTGGGACTTTATAAATGTAATCCCACCGAAACCCATCAAAAGATAATAGCAATACTCTGGGCTGGTCCTGCTGGACAGAAAGTGTGCTTGGAAAAGTCATCATGCAGACTGCCACAACTCCCCAATAGCAATTCAAAGCCATCTTGGAAAAGCTTTTTCACTCAGGCACAAAGTTGATGTCTGTAGAATACAAAGGCAAAATTCAGTTAACACTTTTGCTAGTGAATTATCTTGAACACTTACCCTTGCCATAGTGTAAGTTAATCTGAAAAAGTTTGAGTAAACCTTGTCTAGTGGTACTCACAAAGCTCCCATCATCGGCAAACTCCTCACAAACCTTAATTAAGCTAGATAAGGAAATGGTACTATCCCCATTTTACATAGGAGAAACTGAGGCACAGAAATATTAAATGGTTTACCAAAGGTTACACAGCAGTTTGTGGTACTACCAGTCCTTTGAACAAAATAAAGCATTCTCCGTCTTCCACTGACAAATTTTCAAACACTGGAGACTACATAAAAAGGCTTCCCCTCTCCTCTCATGTTTATTGGATATGTTTGTTTCCTGGTTCTGTTATGATTTTAACCAGTTCTATGTATCAGCAACAGTGAGGCACATCATACAAATTTGCCTTTCACTCTTTATCCAAAACATGTTTTATTTTATTGATCCTTCTGAAATAATACAATATACAACCTTTGACTAAAATTGGTAGTTCTATAGTGAACATCAAGCATACTTATATCTATGAGGCTTATGACTGATTATCCCTATGTGTCTGATCCCTCAAGTTGAATTTTTCTTAAAAGGCTGAAGAACAAATGAAGACATAACTCTTCTTTTATCTATCTGTGGAAACTAAGTACTTGTGAGACAAAGTCTTCAGTTTAAGGCTTTATCTACACTACATCAGGTTGCTAAAAAGCGGGACAGCGTAAAAACTGTTTGTAGGCACTTTTGCCAATAAAAAACTTGCATCCACAAAGCACTATTGTCTTGGTGGTGGTGGTGGGGAGAGTACAGAAGAGGGGATAAGTATCTATGAATGATAAAACCTTTATTGCTCAATTGTCAATGTCGACAAAGCCTAAATCTCCACACCACCTTGCAATTTTTTATCTTTCCCTTCACAGCTTCCAACCTGGGCCCAAAACCCTGCCTCAGTTCACAATATCTCTATCAGAAGGATAGCTGTATCACTCTGTAGGTCTAAGCCAGGAAAGCTCATTGCCTAATGAATAGAATGGTTTGTATTTAAGGTGCTTTTTTTTTTTTGTAATAACTTTAATCAATCTGAACTACCAATATAGACGCATTAATGGCCCTTGTATATGAACACTTCACAAATATTAATACAGTGATCTTCAAAACACTTTTTGAGGCCAGGAAGTATTATCTTCATTATATGTTTGTTCAATAATAGAGCCAAGAACTAAACCTGGATCTCTGGAGGCCCAATTCAAAGTTTTAAATTGCAAATCACCACCCTTCACACTTTTCACAATTCAGTGCTTGAAAGCATAGCAATTAAAGTGATAGATGAGTAGGCCTAAGCAAAAGAATGAGATTTGGACATGTGATGAAAATATTAGTCTTCAAATATTGTACTGTAGGTAGTCCATCATGTCCGATGATGACGTCTTAAGCTTGCACAGGCTCATCAGTTGTGGACTCGCATGTGACTGAGGAGTCCATGCTTTGAACGGCATGGGCGTTCACAGTAGGGACAAGGGAATTGTCCTGGCTCTGTTGGTGCGGCTGCCGCTGCTTTCTTCCTCTCACGAGCATCAACGAGGCATACGCGTCGCTGCTCTATGAAGTTGTCATACACATGTCATACGAGAGCATGCCAGCCTGTTCAGTCTTTTGCACGCTGCTCTAGCTGATCTGGTTTTAAACCAGCATGAGCAATGTTGGCTTTCACGCAGTCTTTATATCTCTTGCAAGGTCTGCCTTGATTCCTTTTGCCCTGGGAGAGTTCACCGTAGAGGAGTTGCTTAGGGATTCTTGACTCCTCCATTCGTATGATGTGCCCTGTCCAGTGAAGCTGGGCTTTCAGAATCATGGCTTTGATGCTCGTGGTTCCTGCTCTGTCCAGGACTTCCCAGTTCATAACTCTGTCCTACCATCAAATGTGCAGTATTGACCTCAGGCTGCGTGTGTGGAAGTGTTCCAGCAGTTTTATATGTTTTCTGTACAAGGTCCAGGTTTGACAGCTATACAGGAGACTGGTCAGGACTACAGCCTTGTACACTTTGGCCGTTTCTACAAATGCCACTAATAAAACAGCCCAAAATATGCTAATGAGGCACAGATGCAAATTCCCCATGCCTTATTAGCAGAAGGTCATGTGATTTGGAGTCCAGAAGACATTCTTCTAAATGGCATTTTGGAGTCCAGAAGCGCAGCCCCCGGGTGATCTTCCAGAAGGAAGGAAAATTTTTCAGAAGAAGGGGTCTCCAGCAGAAGGACTTCCTTCCGGAAGACCAAATGGCCTTTCAGTTTAGTGGAATGTTGGATATTGTGCTGATTCAACACTTGTGCTCTCAGATGTCATAGTGCCTGACTGACCTGGCAGATTCTGGCATTGGTTTCTTTATCAAGGGAGCCATCACTGGCTATCACACTGCCAAGGTACTTGAACTCCTCTACTGTTTTTAACTCTGTTCCTTCAATAAAGATTGAAGCGGGGAGAACAGCAAATCCTGGAGCAGGCTGAAACAGTACCTTGGTCTTTCCTAGGCTGATGGTCAAACCAAAGAGGCGAGTGGCATCAGCAAACTTGTTGACGATGAGCTGGAGATCAGATTCCTTGTGTGCCACAACTGCACAGTTGTCAGCAAAAAGAGCTTCAAGGATGAGCCTCTAAAGCGCCTTGGTTTTAGCATTCAGATGATGAAGGTCGAAAAGTGACCCATCAAGTCTGTATTTTATGTAGACTCCATGGTCCAGGTCCCTAACTGCGTGGCTGAGGACGCACGTGAAAAAGAGTTTGAATAACACTGGGGCCAGCACGCACCCTTGCTTCACACCATTCGATATCTCAAATGGATCTGAGGACTCGCCATTTGAAAAAACAAAGCCAGTCATGTCATCGTGGAACAGGCATATGAGGTTAACAAATCTTCTTGGGCAGCCAAGTTTTGACAGGATAATTCACAGGGCTTCTCTGTTGACAGTGTCAATTGCCTTGGTCAGGTCTATAAAGACAGCGTACGGATCCAAGTTCTGCTCTATGCACTTTTCCTGGACCTGACAAACAGCAAAGATCATGTCAACAGTGGTGCGGCCTGGGCAAAAACCCACACTGTGCCTCTGGTAGGTTCTCCTCTGAGATGCTGGCGATCAGACTGTTGAGGAGGACTCGAGCCAAGATCTTCCCAGCAGTACAGAGAAGGGAGATGCCCTGGTAATTTCCACAGTCAGCTTTGTTGCCCTTGTTCTCGAAGAGCAAGATGATTGTGGCATCCTTAAAGTCTTTGGGCATGTCTTCTTCTTCCCAGATGCTGATCAAGATGTTGTGAAAGGCTTCAGGTGACACTGGTTCTGGCGCTTTGAAAATTTCAGCAAGGATACTGTCCATTCCAGGGGTTTTGCCAGAGGTGGTCCGACTGATTGCCTTTTTGACCTCATCCATTGTAGGGGGCAAGTTAAGGCTGTCTATTGTGGGTTTCTGAGGGATCTGGTCTAAGGCCACAGGGTCGACAATGGAGGGTCTGTTGAGAAGGTTGCTGAAGTGTTCTCTCCACCTATTGTTGATGCTGTTCTTCTCCCTCAGAAGGGTCACGCCATCTGTAGACAGGAGAGGTACAGTATTTGGCTTTGAAGGCCCATATATAGTTTTGAACATCTTGGAGTTCTTGGTGTCAGCATAGTATTGGACTTCATCAGCTTTATTCTCCCACCACTCGTCTCGCTGTGAGGGCAGAACTGCCAGCTGCCGCATACTGGCCATTTTGGCTGGGACAAGCAGTTTTTGGGACACATTTTCTAGTTCCCTCCCTGTGCAACAGCTTTTCCACTTTAAACATTCTCCTGCACAGGTTCTTTGCACATTCTCGTCACTTCTGTCTACCTCAAAGTCCTGAGGCGATGGCAGAGGGGCAAAGCGATAGGTGGAGGTGATCACTCAGAGTCGTAGCTCCAAACCTGCACACAGGTGGCCTGTGGACTTCGGTCACTCAACTCTGACCCCGGGATGACAGAGGAGTTCGGCAGCATCCCAGGCGACTGAGCAGGCCTTTTTAGGGAGAGCACTGCTCATGGCTGGGACTTCCTAGATTGCAGTGCATGGCCATACCGTCTTCGGTGCCTTGTCATACCCTTTGTTCCCCACATACCATTGCAGAACCGCCTTCCTGGTCGTTGGATCTTGCTGTTGATCTCATCCGTCCAATCCGCCAGGGCTGACTTTGCATGCTGGGATAGGCAATTCCCTATCTCACCCCAGATTTCAGATCTGCTGGCTACCCTCACCTGGTTTAGCCCGCCTGTTGAAGTGGTTTATCAGGGTGTGGCTGTTGCATGCTACAGCTTCTTGGAGCCATAGGTGAGAACTGGGTGCCAGGTGGGGACCGAAGTGCACGAACTACCCCTGAAGAAACACGACAAGTCCCCACACCAGAGGAACTACCCCTCCCTGGACACCCCAATCTTCAAATATATGGAGGGATCAAATCCCATCCTCTCACCAAACAGTAACAGGTTTAAGATGAAGCTGGGAAAAAGTGAAGGTTTTACAGAAGAAGCTGATAATTTGTCCTACTGCACACTCATTTTTATAGTTAATAAGGAAGGTTATAGAAAAGTACACAAAATAGCAGGTACTAAATGCCTCTTTAATACATCAAGGAACTGGGAACCCACACTGCAGCTGGGTTTGGTGTGGGGAACTAGGAGCCTTGGCGGCAGACAGGCTCCCAATGGGGAGCCCAAGAAGCAGCTGGGCTCCAGCTGGAGCTCTCCACCTCTCTGGAGTAACAGTACCACTGTGATCACTGTATGGTTAATAGCAGAAAACTCTTCTGATCAATTTTTGGGGTCTACTGCCTCACCATGTTAGATCTCTCAGCCTATGTCTACACTGGACATAGGCATCAGCTGCGAATAGACCGATTGCACAGCTAAAATCGACTTTGATGTCTGTCTACATGGAGGAAGATCAAAGGCTGTGCAAAACAAAACCCTGGAAGAATGACCCTGAGTGGGTTGGTCTTCCACAGTAGAGTGGCTGTAAGCTCATTGAGATGGAATTCTTAAGTCAGTGTAGGAGGAGCAAGTCTTAAGTTCCTTATGTCGACCTTACTCTCCAATGAAGACTGGACCATAACCTAACAAAGAAACAGGAAAGCACCAACAAATGGGTTCCATAATACCTTTGCTGGGGGAAGTACTGGATTGGCCAGGGTGACTATATCTTAACCTTTGCTTCTCTATGGTCCAAATCTAAGAATCTCCCAATGTTGTATTTTAGTTAACTAATACACCCAACTCTTTTGAAAAGGCTGTCTGGATGTGATACACTGATCCTTGAAAAGTGTAAACATTATGTATCTAAGTCAGGAAACTCAGCTGGAATCACTGGACAGATATAGTGTTAAACAGATGTGCTCAGAGCCCAGAGGCACTAAGGTCTAGTGGCCTAACGTTATAGAAAACTGGGACCCTGTGAGAATCTGGTACACTGAAGGGGTCCCTGACACTGATGTAATCATCCCTTGTTGCCTTATGAATATATGAAACACATTCCTCTAAGTCTGATATCAAAAGGACTAATATACTAGAGAAAATCAATAGGAATCAAGGAACTCTACGGCTCTTGCACCTATCAGCTCTTTCTCAGGCACTCCTGACATTTCAAGCTGATTAGGGCTACTGCATACCTCTTGTTTCCCTAAGATGACAACAGGAAGTTTCTTCAACTTTTCTGCCTCATGCACCTTGCCTTGAAATTACTCAGAGGATACACCAGCATGATGGGCTCAGATACCAGAGACAAAAATTTAGATTGCAATCCAAGCAGAGTCTCTTAAAAGCAGACCAGAGTAGAAATGCAAAGGAAAACAGCATGGAGTAGTGCAGTATTGGGCTCAAGTAGGACAGAGGCAGGTACATGGGGGGCGGGGGAGAAGTGGAGGGGCATCTAAAATTATTCAGGGAAATGAACAGTAAAACACAGGCAGCTCCCCCCCCCCCCGCAGTTGGCCTCATCCACCCCAGCCAGGGATCAGGAGACAGGCGTCCATGCAGCCTGGATCAAGTGTCACGTCCTTGTCGGGGCACACCCGGTGCATGAGGCTACAAAGGGGGCTGACACCTCCCCACAGGTCGGCATCCCTGGAAGCAGAAGGAGGAACCCGCCCGAGGTCGGTAGCCCCGGGGGAGGGTACACAAAGGGGAGCCCGCACCACTCACCCATGGCTACAACGGCGGCGGGGGGGGGAGGGTAGTAAAGGGGGAACCCGCACTACCCACCTTCAAACCATACCCTGGAGAGCAGAGACGCGATATATCGACATCCCCAGGGACCAGAGAGATGGAACCGGCCCCACCCCTTCCCCACTAGTAACCCGGAGATAGGAGCGGGCAGCTGACACCGCGATATATCTCCATCCTCCGGGGTCCGAGCGGGGAACCAGCTAGTCGTGGGGGAGGGGCAGAGGGTGTGCGTACCTCAACGCCTCAGTCACGCGCTCCCAACGGCAGGTTCGCCAGCTCTCCCTCCGCGAACGCTGACACCGCCCCTTCAGTGAAAAGCCCCACCCTCCACCCCGCCTATTGTTCGGGCACGGCCGGTGAGCGGCGCCCAGCCCCAATGGTCAGTGACGTTATCAGTCACGTGTTGAACAAGGGCGGTTACGAGCGGGGCGGAAAGGGACGCATGCGCAGTTGCGAGAGTGGTGACGGGCTTGAGGTGGGTGTTGCCGTGGAGCTGTAGGTGTCGGGGCTCTTTAGGATGACTCCCACACTCACAGTCTTGAGCCTTCTGCGGTGTGTGGCCCTTTCCCCGGTATCCTGTGAGCCCAGGGTGGAGTGGGGCTCGGCCAGCCTGGGGCCGAGGCCGAGCTGGACCCTGCTGCCCACCCCGAGGCGATTGTGTTGGGCGGGGCCTGGGCCAGAGACGCGAAGCCCCTCCCGCCTGCAGCTCCTGCCGGGGAAATGGGGCCGGGAGCTGGGCTTCCCCCTCCGCCTGCGGCGCTCCTGCTGGGGAGCTGGGTCGGTTGGGGGCAGGGGGGCACCCAAGTAGCCCTGGGCATCGGCCCCGTTGGCCTGGTGATTGATGCGGCTGGGCTCGCCCCTGGCAGGAACTCGCGCCCAGTGCTTTGGAACAGAGTAGGTTGGGGCACGTCCCCTCGCACAGGCAATCAGCCCTGGCTCCAGCGCAGGATAAATTCATGTTGATATTGGAGCACAGGGTTGAGGAGTGGGTGGCAGGTCTGACCTTAACGCTTGGCTTCCCTGCTTGCTGTTGATTGTGAGTTTTTTGAAGGTTGAGGAGCGCCACTTTTAACTCTTTAAATCCCGATAAATGTTAACAAAACTGTTTATTCGGTGGTGACGTTTCGTGGGACAGGTGGTCCCACGAAGGCTCACCACTGAATAAATCATTTTGTTGATGCTTAAGTGCTGCATTACTGCTGTTTTGTTTTGTTAGCGTACAGACTAACACAGCTACCTCTCTGTTACTCTTTAAATCCTTTTTCCAACCTTTTTTTTAAAAAAAAACTTCACATTTCTGAGCTAGAAAGCAGGGGAGCCAGCTGGTGTGCCAACCGTCTCAATTAATCTCTTAGTTGTATTTTTATTTGTTGGAAGAAGGGATTGCTATATGGTATTTATTTTGGGATATTATTCATTACTACATGATGGGTCTGGGCTCTTATATACCTCTAAGTCATCAAACATCCACTAGCACAGGTGTTCTTTAGATTTCAGGGGCTTTAGTAGTTCCCCTGACAGTCAGAATACTCAGTTCTATTCAGATGGGAGCAGCATAAAACCACAAGTAGACCAGAAGGGAATGGAGTTGTTCCTGATTTAAATCTGAAAAATCAACATTTGTCTTAGGAATTTTAGACAGCCAAGCCTCTCCTCTCCTCGATCCTGATGAACAAAAATGGGGCTTGATTGAAAGTTTGTTCAACTTAATGGGATCTATTCTATTCTGTTCAGTGGGCTTTGTATCACACCTATTAACTGTAAAAATTGGAAACAAAACTCACACCCCATTTATGAGTTTCTATATGCAGTCATTTCAGACTAACAGCATTGGGTTTTGTTCCACACATCTTATTTTTTTCATCTTATTTTTTGTTCATCTGTTCTCCAAAGCTATTAAGGGAAATGCAAGGGGGCATTGAATTTTTTTTTTCCATACTCAATGATACCTTTTTTGGAGGTAGAAAACTATTTTTCTGTGTTAATGCGTCCAAAGCCTTTGGAACTAATATTTGAGACTTGTCAATGGCAAAAGTTGCAGATAAAGTATTGAAGAGTGAGCCAAACAGTGTACACGAGCAAAGCTTCAGTACAACTCTTTCTCTGGGAAACTGGTTGTGCTTTGGAAGGGAAGACTTGAGTGCAGGTCACGGCCAGCCCCCCTGGAAACTACTATTGCTGGGAGAACAGGTGGCATAACCTAGAGCTCTACTCATCATCCAAGTAGGAGATCATCTGGTTATGCTGGGACTGTGTAAAGGGCATGTTCATTTGGTTTGTTCATAGTACACATCTCAATGGTGAGAGCGGCATCACTAAACTTTCCGTACAAGATAGGGTGCATCATTTCTTGTGCTTTTGTACATCAGGTGCATCCCCTTTGGCCCCTTCCATTGGCCCACAGATATATTTGCTAAAATATAAAAAATGGCAGAATCAGGAACAAAGACCCAAAATTATTGGGATAGGGCTTTTTAAAGCTAGCTGGCCCAAACTGATGGAGTTTATTTAAAAAGGTTTCAGCTGTATATTTTACACATCTGCTTAGTTTCTAGTAATTTGCAGTGGCAGGAGGAGAGGGTTGTGTATAATTCTTTAAGGCCAGATTCTGTATCCTTGTATGGAGGGATTCCTTATTCTGTGAAGTTTACATCAGTGGTCTTGTTCCGAAAGCACTCCTCAGCTGAGGAGTATTGGGAGAATGTGGTCCTCTGCCATTTTACCTGTATTTCCACAAACATGGAGGAAGGGTATTCTGTTGATAGTGGAACACAGCCAGTGCTAAGGATTATAATGTAAGACATGGTTGTTCATCTAATCATTCATTTTCATGCACAACTTAAGTGTTTCTTTGAAATATATATTATTGGTCTGATTTGTATAATATTTTGACATCAGTAACTAGAACATGACAGACTGCCTCAATCCCAAACTCCATCTAGTCCAGTATACTGACTGACAGTGGCTAGCATCAGCTGTGTCAGAGGAGAATGCAAGAAACCTTGCATTAGACAAATGTGGGGTAAAATTGTACACAAGTATGTGCTTAAGAAAACCTACCTAGGTGCATTTAGATGACTATATTTCTATATTAAGTGTATGGAATCTTAAGGCAACAGTGATAGTACAGACATGGCTATTCATCTGTGCTAGGTTAATAAACACATCCTGGTGGTCAGTGGAATTTGAATTTTCAGCACCAACAAGAGGCGTCCCCTCGTGACCTAACGTGGTATCTGGCAAGGTTATAGTTGCTGGAACTATCCATGAGAGGGAGCCATGGGCACACACATTAAGCCTGCCGGGTGCTTTGATCTATTGTTATAGTTAGAATGGGGATAATGTTTTCTTGGCCATGGGAAATGCTTTGGTTGCTTGGAATCAATGTATTGTGATAATAAAGGAAATTAATCATAAGCAAGAAGTTCAGTCATTCCACCAAAATGTTTAATACCATATTATTAGATTTCTAGTGAAGTACAGAGCTAATGTGAGTATTTGTACAAAATATATGGTTAAAAATAGTATTGATTTATAATATGTACAGATATGTCACATCTTTGTCAGCAATCCAGACTCTTGAGAAGAACAAGATTAATGGTCACAGATCCACAATAGCATACATGAAAGGCTTCTCCAGCTAAGCACAATAGGACAATTTGGCAAATCAACATTAAAGATGAGTCAGTCAGTGAGGATGACACATTCCTTTCAGAAATCTCTGAATAAGAAGCAGTCTGCTCTAAAATCAATTCTAAACATTTATACTGTTTTATTTTCTAAATTGAATAGTAAAGAGAACATGTCTTCAGAACACTCATGTAGACACAATGACCGTCTTGTACTAGATTAATGATGGATCACCTTCTGAGGTTTATTAAACAGGGCTGATTTTCTGATGTATAGACCGTAGGCCTGCTTACCAGTTTACTCCTGGTGACCTGATCCTGTTGTTAAGAAGTCAGTGGGAAAATCTCTGTTGACTTCAGCAAAAACAAGATTGGGTCCTCTGTGTCAGACCTATGAATTAAGAGGAATTAAATCCTGGAGACTTCAGTTGCTTAGTGTCTTTAATTCTGAGGATGCCTCTCTCAGTGAATCAGGTGTCTGGTGCTTATTTGAACAAGATTCCCTAGACAGAATCCTGGATTCTAGGACCTGCAGATCCCACCTTATTGGACTCGAGAGTCCTTGGGCGACCTTTTCCCATCTGGGACTGAGCATCTGTTAAATGGGTTGGCAAACTTTGTTATGCCTTCTGAATATCCCTTCATTAGACACAGCGCAGGGTCTCGATGCCCTGGTGAGAATGCAGGGTAGCAGTGTGTTTTAGGGTGTGCAGGTGCTTTGCTGTCTATGCTGTTCTCCAAGCCAGATCATGTGCACTAGCCAGTCTTAAGGTTGGCAGTGGCACTTGCTCCTCGCTGTCCTTGCACTCTTCTGTGCACAAACAGTGGAACAATGGCCAGCCTAGATATGTGAGGTAACAGAGATCTTTTGAGTTACACCGTTCCTTACACAGGGGTGTAACTCCTGGGGTGCTGTACAGTCTGCCCCATC
The DNA here is from genome assembly GCF_033958435.1 of Carettochelys insculpta. Classification (NCBI taxonomy): domain Eukaryota; kingdom Metazoa; phylum Chordata; order Testudines; family Carettochelyidae; genus Carettochelys; species Carettochelys insculpta. The sequence goes on along the minus strand of NC_134139.1, from coordinate 196,656,853 downwards.
GGGATGCTTTTAGCAACACTATAACTCCAACTGCAAAATGGGATCTCTTTTTAGTCAGGATGAACATAGAATGGTGGATTCCTCAACTTTCCCTGTGTGAGCTTCTTGAATAAAAAATGCCAAATTCCTCACCAGTGTAACTATTAATTTCACTATTAACTATTAACTTCAGTGTTGTTACACCAGGAATTAATCTTCACCAGAGTCTGTCTAGAGGTTAATTTGTATCTTATTTTTTAGCCAGCAGCCCTTGTATATTTTGCTAACAGTTATTTTAATCTGTTTTCCTTGAGGACAATGCGTAAACTTCAAGATGAGACTGCTTCATTTTCTTATACATTAATATTAAACTAAAGTTGCAAGATTTGTTTTAAGAACTTTGAAGGGAGAAGGAGGTGGAAACATTTGGCGTTCTGTGATTTTGAATTTCAGTGGCTAGCTGGAAATACTTTAACAAAAAACAAACTGAATTGCAGTTGCACTAATCAGCATTATTCATAATGGCCGTTTCTACATGGCATGCTAATAAATGGCTGAAAATATGCTAATGAGGTGCAGATGCAAATTTCCTACACCTCATTAGCATAAAGTCATGTGATTTGGACTCTGGAAGATGTTCTTCCAGACTCCAAAATGCTGTTTAGATGCGCAGCCCCTCGGGGGTTCTTCCCGAAGGAAGTCCTTCTTCAGAAGGCCCCTTCTTTCTGAAAATTTGTTGGGAAGAAGGGGCCTCTTGAAGAAGGACTTCCTCCTGGAAGACACCCCCCGCCCCCCAGGGGCCGAGCTTCTGCATGGTGTTCTGGAGTCTGGAAGAATGTCTTCCATATTGGTCTGAAGAAGTGGGTCTGTCCCACGAAAGCTCACCTAAAAAACTATTTTGCTAGTCTTTAAAGTGCTGCTTGACTGCTTTTTGTTTTGTTAGTCTGATGAGTGTAACAAGTAATTTGCAGACTTTCCATTGTCAGGCATAAAGTCTCAGACAGTAGCCATGTTAGTCTGTAGTTTCACAAACAACAAGCAGTCTAGAGCACCTTAGAGACTAACTAATTTATTAGGTCAAGAGCTTTCAGGCTTAAAACCCACTTCAGGCAGGCAGTAACTATGAGCCCAATCCTGCGAGACATTGAATCCTGTTTGAAAACATGTCCTCTTTGCAAAAAGTGAGTCAGCAATAATCATTCTAGTTATAGCCTGCTTTGGGCATTGCAACGCATCTGTTTGTCTTGTTTAGATTGTAAACTATGGGTCAGGAATTGTCTTGATTTGTGTCCTGCACAGCCATAGATACAGCACTGATAACAAAATACATAACCAACTTCGTTTGTGTGTAATCAGTTGTGCAAGTAATCAGAGCATGAACCAGTAAGGTGCCATTGAAAATCAAATGGAGATGAGACATGCTTTCACTTCTGATTCCCAGGAGTTACTTGGCATTCTGCAGGATGCAAAAATGGACCCTGATTTCACACTATAACTTGTGTGTGTAAATGCCCTACTATAGAAACTTAACAGCCAATTTGTGTATCCAGTTTTAGGTGCTTAATGGGGTTTTGTGCATTTAACTTCTGTTTCTTACATTTGCCCATAGAGAGTCCAGGTGAGGTATGTCTGGAAACACGGCCCCTAGTGTTCACTGTGGCAACCACTGGGCTTATTTCCATGCAGTGTGGTTTTCAAATCAGCTAAAGAATCTTTTCTCATGGTAGATGGGGTAAACATACTAGCTTCCTTGCAGTACAGAATAAAGAGGAATTTCACTGACCATTTTATCCCAGGATCCCATCACTACCACATTTTTTATAACTGAGACACAAAGAATAAAGTCTTCATTGTCATGTTTTCATGATTTTTGCATCCTTCAATTTTCAATCAGACGTTAGTCTGAATTTTCACACAGTGCTGAGCACTATCACTTTGAAAATCAGTCCACTTTCAAATGCATCATATTAGGTTCCTAAAATCTTATAACTTAAGGAAATCACTTGCAGAAAATGAGACCTAAATGACTTGCACAAGGTCTCTCTCGCTCTCTCTGTGTGTGTGAGAGAGAGAGAGAGCTATGGCCGAGCTGAGTAGAGAACCGTCTGGTCCTTTGCCTTAAACACTGAATAATCTTTGTGGACTATCCTAAAGAATGAAGAAATGTATCCCATATGAATTGCTATGGTGGATCATAAACTATCACTCTATTATTTTGTAGAGCCATGCACATCTTGGGTACCCGCAGCTCTTTTTGTGTGACTGTGGATAAAAAATTTTGTATAGTCACAGGTCTCCACTTATTTTTAACAGCCTCTTGTGAAGCCATTTTGGTTTGTAGGGATACATAATCATTTTTCTCAAGTGATGCAACGCACTATTTTTACATACTCAGACAAATTCAGAGATGGTATAAGCAGTGTAAATTCATGAAAGTCAATGGAATTACCACTACTTGCATTAGAGTGAATTTTAGCTTCATATCTTTCCAGGAATTGTCATAATGATACAGAAAACAGTAGAAGTGAAAGCTTGGATATAAGTAAACTTTCGTATCCTGCATTCTATTATCCACAACTCTCAAATAACCAGCACTTTAACCAGAAGTAAATTTTAGTTACCTTTTCCATAAGTATAGTTTAGTGAAAGCAAATACAAATAAATACAGCAAATACAGTATGTTTACAGTGCACAATACTACCGTTGGTAAATAAAGTACTCTGCATACATTTGTTTACCTCTAATCTTGCTTTTCTTATTGTTATGCATTACTAGGTATACCTCTCTATTATCCAGAATATTTGAATATCTGTCAATCTCCCAGTCCTGGGGCTGTTGGATATGAAAGAGTTTTCTTTATTACACCTATATTCTCCAGCCTCAAAAACAGGCCCACTTGAACTAAAGGATAATCTCTAGTCAGCAGCATGCATCTTATGACTCATATTTAAGCAGTCCTGATTCATCCAGTAGTGAGCAGTAGTGCACATCCACACCAGCCAGTTCACTAGCCTCTTTTAGCCTTTGTGAGGATTGCTTTTCATAATGCTAAAAGCAAGTAGAACACATGGACAGATCATCATTTGCCATATTTATTTTTTTAAACTAAGCTCTGAGTTATACAAGTGCAAAAGTGATTCATTAGCCAATAACCTTTTGAATATGCCTATAAAATATGACTAAATAGAATATTTTAAAATATGTGTACAGTATAATAGAAATGCTGACATATACCTATGTCATAGTGCTAGGACATACCACTGTAAAGTCTCACAAGACTGTTTAGCTGATTATCATTCTCTACAAAAAAAAATTCCCTTTATCGCTAGAAGGGCCCTTTTCAATGTCAATGCATGAAAAGAGAACTAGCAAATTTGGGCACAAATAAATGTGAAGGAGCAGGATTGTAGTTTTCCTACAGGAGACATTTAGCTCTATTCAGTTAAAAAAAAGTACTGATCCATTTAGTTCTTATATCATAGGATGCAAATGGGGGGGGGCACAGTGCGGAGCAAATCCTGCCATGATATTAGCTAATAAGCTGTTCTACTGATGGCAGTGGGACCCCATAAGGATATGGGGGTCCCAGTGCAACACTGAAATTTTTGACATTGACTACTATTTATTTTTGAAATGTTTGAGAACCCCCCTTTATATTTAGGGAAGTTAAATGCACAGATACCTTTCCAAAAGAGGTCACCCTGTGCAGACTATGAAAGAGTCTAAATTTGTAGAGGAATGGGGAGGACAAGTAGGGTAGGGGAAACCCAGTAAGAACAATTTTAAATTTTCATTTTCTCTACTCCATTTTGAATCAGAGGAGTGAACAATGTACACCCACTAGAAGGAACCATTTAACCTCTAGCAAATCATTTCAATGTAACATCTCAGAACCCACTTGGAAAGCAAATTAAAAGCATCAAGGCCAAATTCTGCTGTCATTGACACTATCAGGAGTGACTCCAGTGAAGTTAATCTTGCTTTACAGCACTCTTGCAACTCCTCACACAGCAAGTGAAAGTCACAGTAGCTGAATTTGAAGACCCCACATAGACAAACTCCCATTGAAGACAGCAGGGCTCCAGGATCTGGGCTACAGAATTTAGGTAGAAAATATACTTTCCAGAGTGGTCAGCTCTTTTTGAGGAAGGCTGTTTTCCATTACTAATCAGGCTCCGGCTGCTGGTGGGATATAAATTCTCATGTGGGTCTTTATAGTCACAGTAGACGCTGTAAATGAAGTCCTCAGTTGAAACTATAAAGGGCGCAATCCATAGTCTATGCAGACTGAAGGATGCCTACTACTACTACTGCCAGGTTCTCAAATGTTGCTTTCCTACTGGAGTAGTTAATCTGTAATATCAAAAAAAATTGTTCTTTTCAGATGGTGATTTATTATATAGGGATTTTGAAACCCTGATTGCAGCCATAACAGGATTCCCTTGGGTTGCCTCGGTCTTTCAGCTGAGGTTTTCTTTCTCTGGTTTGGACAATGAAGCTATTTCCCACTCCTTCTTGCATAGTATTCTACAGCTCCACTCTTTAAGGACCTATCATAATCAGTTAACTATGCCTGTTTTTAAGTGTGCATGCCCCATAATGCACCTCAAGACAATAAGACAGAAGAGAACATTAAAACTGATGCTTCAGTTACAATAGGATTATTAATCTGAATTATGCCCAAGATTTGCAGTTTGGACTTGGATCCAAACCTGCGCCCCACAAAGTCTGAGTTTTGTTCAGTGTGGGGACTAAGGTTTGGACTCCTTATTCTTTTTTGTTGTTTGTTTTAGTACATAAAAGACCAGATTCTCAGTTGGATTAAACAGAGGTAAATGGACCTATACAGATCTGCAGCAGTTGAGGATCTGACCCCCAGATTTCTGCCACGTCAAAGTGACCGTTTTATTCTGGAAATAGTACATAAAAACCTCACACAAAATACTATTAATAATTCACTGTCTAAAGCCAAGGAATCATGATATTAAAATAGCTTTTTAACTGCATAATGGCTGTGTCTACATTACCACCTTCCTTTGAAGGAAGGATGGTAATGAGGCTGTTTGGAGTTTACTGATGAAGTGCTGCAGTGCATAGGCAGCACTTCATTAGGCAAATTCCACCCCCGCAGCAATTCTGAAGTTTTAAACTTCTAAGTATCGGCATGCGGCTGGCCATGGCACTCCTGCCGGTACTTCAAAGTGCCAGGGCATCTTCGAAGTCACCCTTACTCCTAAAATTAGGAGTGCCGGCACTTCGGAGTTGCTGCGGGGGTGGGGGGGAGGAATTTGCCTAATGAAGTGCTGCCTATGCACGGCAGCACTTCATTAGTAAACTCCGAACAGCCTCATTACCATCCTTTCCTTCAAAGGAAGGTGGTAATGTAGACAGCCAATGATATATGGGATAAGGGGGGATTTGTTCTCATTAAATACTATAGCTTGCCTGATGTACCATTTCCAGCAGAAACTCAAATTATAGTCCCAGAATGGAAAATAATTTAAAATATCTTATTTAAATAAATTCTGAAAGCACTACCAAAAAGTAATGATGTACAATGTCTGAATTTTTTTTTTTTTATTTAAGAAAAGAGCATCTGTCTAGAGACCATAAAGCTGTTTGTCAAGTCTCATAAAAGTTAAAGTCTATGCTGTATAGAAAATGCTTGTTTAACCTAAGTATGAATGTATGCTAAGTGGCAACCATAATGAGCTAAGGATCATCTTCATCGTAAGGGTTATGCATAAGCAGGGCTCTCGTTCTCGGTGAGGATATGAAAGAATGTTGATGGCCAAAAAAGGAACTCTGTTAAAATGGCGCATTCTTGCACCCACAGCAATATTCTCCCTATGGCCGTGTCTACATTATCCAAAAACTTCAAAATTGCCATGCAAATGGCCATTTCAAAGTTTACTAATGAAGTGCTGAAATACATATTCAGCGCCTCATTAGCATGTGGGCGGCCGCAGCGCTTCGAAATTGACGTGGCTCGCTGCCACGCAGCTCGTCCAGATGGGGCTCCTTTTCGAAAGGACCCCGCCTATTTCAAAGTCTCCTTATTCCCTATGATTAGACTTCTGGAGTTTGGGCCCACTACTCACCTTCTCTCTTGCAGTCAAAATCTACAAAGCAACCCTGTCTTCATTAAAGCTATCGAGCTTTTTTGCAGGCATCATTGCTAAGGAGAGTTTTAATGAAGACAGGGTTGCTTTGTAGATTTTGACTGCAAGAGGGAAGGTGAGTAGTGGGCCCAAAATCCAGAAGGCTAATCATAGGGAATAAGGAGACTTCGAAATAGGTGGGGTCCTTTCGAAAAGGAGCTGCGCGGTAGCGAGCCGCATCAATTTTGAAGCACCGCAGCTGTTCACATGCTAATGAGGCGCTGAATATGTATTTCAGCGCTTCATTAGTAAACTTCAAAATGGCCATTTACATGGCAATTTCGAAGTTTTTGGATAGTGTAGACATAGCCTAGATGTACTGAGAATTTGCTGCTGATTTTAGTGACAAAATTATGTGTTTTTCTTTCTGTCTGTATGGCTGAGTCAGAACAATGGGAGTGTGACCTAGAGTCCCACTGAAGCATGTGCATCCTTATTGTTAATTATGAATCTGCCACTGTACTTGTTCGGAAATTTCCTAACAAGATTTCAGAATCTAGCTTGAATTTCAGATCTCAGGATGACCTTACAAGGTTAAGAAGTAAAATAACTTTCTTTTACTTGTACATGAAAAAGATTTTATAGGAAAAGCATTGAGACTTAAGAGCCTTTTAAAGGAGTATGTAGGCGCTGAATGACAGCTCATTTGCTTATGTCCCAATCCTGCAAAGCCATACACATATGCTTAACTTTCAGAACATTAATTTTAATGGAATTACACAGTGTGTGAATTTAAGCTCATGTGCCTTTATAAGAGCAGCTCTTACAGCTCTAGAAAGAATTTCTGAAAATGGCGAGCATGCATGAAAATAATTAATAGAGAATATCTGCCCAGGTAGAAAATCCAAATATCAAAGTACTCTCTGCTACTGACCACAATCAAAGCACACAAATGTCAGTAATTCTGTAAATTTTATGAGTGACAGGGACATGTAAGAGTGAAACAGAGTAAATTCCATGCAGTCTAAGTTCAAGTATGGTCCTGTTTTATTGGGTAGGGAGGAGAGAGTATGGCATACAACTAAATATGGACCTTAAAACACATCAAGCAAAGGGAGATGTGTTCACTGCTTGTTGGGGATGGGCAAATATTTGCAATTAACTGGAGCATCAGGGCTGTCCATTCTGGAAACCTCTGCCCCTCACTATGGTTCGTTGATCTCATGAGACAGCAATGAATCCCAGTGTAACTGGAAGTTAGTTTTTGCACCCTAACATCTGGGCAAGAGAAGTAACATCCTTCGTCAAAGGAAATGTTCCCCACTGCTAGCAGCCTGACTCCCTCTCATTGCCTGCAGGGCAAAGGAAAGAAGGTTACCTCCTCCTTGACAAAATCCTGCTTCTCCCTCCAGTCCATGAGTATCTCAGTCCCAGATTTAAAGGGCCAATGTACTCAGCAGGAGGTGGGGGATAGCAGTGTTTCAGTCTTCCAGCTGTAACTAAAACACAGAGAACTTGCTGTTCCTTGAAGAAGTTGGTGGGGGACTAAAAGGCCACTAGGTTGCCTCCCCTCTGCCCCGCCCTCCCAAGGTAAATGCCCAGTAAGTGGAAGTGAGGAGGTGAAAGGCTACTGAGCTGTTATCTCACAAGATTACACCAGGTAAGAATGAGGGACAAGGTGGAGACCCAGTTCTGCTGGGGAGTAGCGAGGGGGAAGTGGGGAGCAGGAGCCTGTGGGAAATGGAGCAGAGAGTGATGTTCTGCTAGTGTGAATGTTAATCCCAGCATGAAACAATTCACCCATCTCTAGTTGACTAAGCAATGATTCTGGTTTTGTGTTTATCACTATGTGCAATGCTATGGAAAACCCTCTGACTTAACCCCCCACCCTTCTTCCCAGCCTATTCTAGTCCCTTTCACAAGATCCACTACACTCGATGGCAGGTGATATGGTTACACGTACAAAGAACTTTTTCCTAGCCCTTTTGTTAGACAGGCTTGAGTACAGAGAAGGGCATTCAGTGAGCTAGATGTCCCATTACCCCAGAGGCAATGGCTGCCCTTCAACAAAACATAGCAAAGAGAAAAACAGAGGGCCATGCTGGAGGATAGAACTGCTGTTCCGGCTGGAGAGGCTCAGTTAGACACAGGAGGAGGCAGGGCAGGGCGCCGAGTTTGGATAATTTTTGGCTTTGGAGAATTCTTTGGGTCCTCTTCTTCTTCTGTGTCGCTGTCACAGACATGCACCACCACACTTGGGGTAGACTCTGTCCCTGCATGCAGCTCATACTTCTCCCCTGGAAGCAGACACATGTAGTTAGGTCAAAGATCTCCAGTCTGGGAGCCAAACATTGACTCTTCTCATCTGTCTCCAGGAATAGCCCTGATTCACCAATCAGTATGGCTGCACCACAACTGAGCCTTAGGTTTAGACAAAGGCATACAGGAGTTTGCTCTGTCTGAGCTCATGGAGGTTTAGTTCTACATACACATTCCAGACATAAGCTATGTCTACGCTAGCCCCCTCCTTTCTGAAGGGGCATGTTAATGAGGCACCAACATGAATATGTAGTGCCTCATTAGCACAACAGCGACCATGTGCAATTCAGAAGTGCTGCTTTTGGAATGCTGCCACCCCTGTAGACGGGACCCTTTTGAAAGGACCCCTCCCCCAGACTTCAAAGCCCCTTCTTCCTAAAACCAAATAGGAGAAGGGGCTTTCGAAGTCAGGGGGTCCTTTTGAAAGGCTGCTGTCTTCATGGGCAGCAGCAGTCTGAAAGTGGCACTTCTGAATCATATGCAGCTGCTATTATGCTAATGAGACACTGCATATTTATGTCAGTGCCTCATTAGCATCTTCCAAACTGCCCATTAACATGCTCCTCCTGAAAGGAGGGGGGCTAGTGTAGATGTCGCTATAGAGGCCCTGGTGGAATCCAGGATAATCTGGACTAGTTAAAATCAAATTGCACTAGTGTTTCCACAAGGATTTTCCACTAATGCAGCATCACTGAGAGCTGAATCACAGAGTAGACAAGGTACAAATCTATGTGTAAGGGGACAGAGAAGGCAGCAGAGTGGTATGGAGATGGGCCAAGCTCAAAACCATATCTCCTAAACACTATCCACATGGAGTTCAGCTCTGGACTCAAAACTTCATGGTTGTCCCTTATGTCTAAAATGGGCCAAACCTCAGTATCCCTTGTCCAAACTTCCTTAGACTCCTGGATCATTCAGATCAGGTTTACACAGTGCAGCTTGGTCCCATCTCTAATATCTCTAGCTGCTGTATCTGCAGGCAGAGGGAAAAGATTTGTTTATCATTGAAACCAATTCCAGTGGTAAACATCTCCACATGCTCTACACTGTATGTAGGCACAGCATCTATGTAGCACTTAAAACAGCTGTCATCTTGCTAACATAGGGGACAGAACCAGAGACCTAGTGCTAAAAGCAAAGTTTTTTTTGTGGCACATGCCAGTACACAACCTCCACATCAATCTTCTCCCCCACCTCCCTGACTGGGGTTCCTGCCACACTGGGGCTGCCAGCAGGGATCCACAACCAGCCATCTCACAGCTGCAGGGCTGCCAGGGCCCATGCTGGCTCTGCAGCAGCGCAGAGTCGGAGCCCCTGATAACTCTGCAGCAGCCTGGAAGCCAGATCCCTCACCTGCCCAGCAGTCATCGGGAGGCTGTTGTGGGGCTGGGAGCTGGAGCACCTGTGCCCTGTGGCAGCACAGGGCCGGAAGCTGGAGTCCCTGCAGCAGCATGGGGTCTGGAAGCTGGAGCACCCGCTTGCCCTGCAGTAGCAGGGACCAGGAGCTGGAGCCCCACTGGCCCTACAGCAGCATGATCTGGGAACCAAAGCCCCCCAGCCCTGCTGGCAGCTGCAGCCATGGACACCCCAGCTGGGTAGTTGGGGACCCCACCAGCCCCAGATATGGGAACACAGGGTGGGGAGGCTGGGGGAGTTGGCTGACGACCAGCTTTTTTTTTTTTTTTAAAAGCATTGTCTAAAAGCATGGGAGACTGTAGCATGAGTAAGTGCTCTTTAGTGGTAGTTGTAACATTCACCTATCTTCTGCAGATCAGGCTCCAGGTAGGACCTGTAACACCCTGAGCAATGGGTTACACATTTATTTAGCACCTAGAATTTTCTAAGTGCTACATGCACATTCATTACTCAACCCTCCAAGTTCCCCTTTGACGCAGGTCAGTGTTGGGGAGGTGGAATGTTGGGCAGGAAAATGAAATAACTTGCTCACCGCACCACAGAAAGTGGCTCAGAACTCAACAATTCCTACCTACCTACAAGTCCTGTGCACTCGCCCCATACTATGTTGCCTATGTTCAGTGTGGTACATGAGGCTGTAACTATGAATAATGGGATGGAATTAAGAAAAAGTAAATTTAAAAAGAGCCACCGGAAAATTTTCCAGCAGTGAGATCTGTTTCATCAGATGCATGAGCTGGTGGTTCCAGAGGAGGGTTTAAATATATAGGCTTATGAAAAGGAGGGAGTCTCAGACAAGGAGGGGAGGGCCAGAGTTGACAAGGTGTGTTCAGTCATGGAGGATGTGGCCCATTATCAGCAGTTAATGTGGAGTCGTGAACATCAGGAGAGGAGAAATCACACACTGAGCAATGGGTCAGGCCAGTTCAGTCATAGAGGATGTGGCCCGTTATCAGTATTTGATGTGGAGGTGTGAACTGCTCTTGATGTTCACACCTCCACATCAGTTACTGATAATGGGCCACATCCTCCATGACTGAACCGACCTGATTTCTCCTCTTGATGTTCACAACTCCACATTAACTGCTGATAATGGGCCACATCCTCCATGACAGAACAGACCTTGTCAGCTCTGGCCCTCCCCTTGACTGAGACTCCCTCCTTTTCATAAGCCCATATATTTAAACCCTCCTCTGGAACCACCAGCTCATGCATCTGATGAAGCAGGTCTTTGCCCAAGAAACCTTATACTCCAAAATATCTGTCAGTCTATAAGGTGCCACAGGACTTCTTGTTTTTGAAGATACAGAGTAACTCGGCTACCTCTCTGAAGTCCTATAGCTTGGCAGCTGAAACTCAACTAAAGAAAGCACTAGAAAAAATTTTTGTAGGAAACAGTCCTGCACTGGAAAGGGACAGAGTAGATGACCTATTGGAATGAATCATTTCCATCTATTATGCCTGAAAGCACTAGTGACTTTATTTATGTCTGAGAAATTGGTTTATTAAGACTGGCAAACACCACTATGTTTTTTGACAAACTATGCTTCTATGACTGCTTTGAATTAAGAGTGGCTAGTGAACATTTACTGTAAATGCTCCAGGAAGAGAGCAAAGTACCATATAAGTAGGTTAAAAGGAACCCAAAAATCCTATTTGCTATAGAATAAATTATTAATACTAATTATTTTCATTGTGGTAGTGCCTAATGGACCTGGCCATGAAGCAGGACCTCACTGTGCGCTCCTCAGGGCTATATAAATACAGAACCATAAGCTTTCATGGGTTTTACAGGTTTTATAAATTACTGAGCCTGAGCCCAAAAATCTTCATTTACATGATTATTCCTGACACAAACCTTTTTGAATAAAAAGTTGCAGCATTGGGCCCCTATCATTGCAAGTAATTCTATGCCTGCCACAAGGAGAGCATGGTGTTTGTGGTGGTTTGCTTATCATGTGAGTGAAGCTTATAGGCCCAGGATTAAAGTACAGGGTACACTTTTATCAGGAGGTGAGAAGCAACTTTACAATCAAGATAGTGAATAACAACTATAAATTAAGTATTGGAGGGGTAGGCGTGTTAGTCTGGATCTGTAACTGCAACGAAGGGTCCTGTGGCACCTTATAGACTAACAGAAAAGTTTTGAGCATGAGCTTTCGTGAGCACAGACTCACTTCATCAGATGTGTCTGTGCTCACGAAAGCTCATGCTCAAAACTTTTCTGTTAGTCTATAAGGTGCCACAGGACCCTATGTAACTATAAATTAGACTTCTTGCTACAAGAGATACTTTATTGCTGTGATCCCCTTAATGCTGACATAAAACTTATCTTTTTGGAAATCTTTTTCCTAAATCCAAATTGAATAAAGCACAAGGGGGCTGGGTGAGAAGCTAAAATATAAGAAGAGAAATGGCTTGGTCATGCTGTCTGGAAAAATTATATGGTTTTCCTCTGCCTATCTTCCCTGCAGGCTGCAGTTAATTTCTCAGCTACAGGCTGACGTCAATGCTGCCAACCAGCACTGAGGGCCACACTGGTCACTGTCAGCTGCAAACAGCTCTGTGGTGAAGTACGCACATATAAAGCTGACCCATTTCCTAGCATGCCACGTACAGTAACTCACATTCACAGTCCTCCTAAAAGGTAATAATCCCAGTTCAGATGCCACGTTCTCTTATGCTTAAATTTTTCCCCTAAGGTTTATTTTACTGAAAATGAGAAGCGGAAATGACTATGGACAGAGGGACAGCCAGAAACCTAGGGCACAAGTAATGGCAGCAGCAATTAATGTCACTTGAACAAATCAGGATTCAGTGCTTCCATCAATCAGGTTCTGAAGACATTTAGGTGAACACGCTATACTGCCCTACAATAACAGAGTCTTTGAGATGCTGTAGGAATGGAGAACTGGTTCAAACTGATTACACCATCTCAAAAAAAAAATGAGGAATGTTTTTCTTCAAGTAAGCGTCAGTGTGGATTCCACTGTAGGTGACAGACAATCTCCCTTGAAGTTCAGCAGCATCAGTCAAATAGGAGATTAAGGTACTACTGTTCTGAATCTGAATCTGGGCTCTGATTTGACTGCTATATCAAATACATAATGCTTAACAAAAGTTAGTAGATGACTATGCACTGCTGCTTTTTAGCTCTGAGAGATCAGCTTGTTTCTGAAGTAGCTGGAAGATGGTGCTGGTGCCCTGATATTCAGAGAGAGAGACAAGTCAGCCAGCTGGTAATTGGTGGAAACGCATTCTATGATCCACTTCAAGGATCTTCTGTGACCAGATAGCCTTTTCAAGGCACGGGATACACCAAGAAGAGGTGGGGAGCTGTGTTTCCTGTAAGCGGAGACTTGGGCAGCCGCCCATGAGAGATTAAAGAGCTGTATAGCTCACCGGCAGAGCACCCACTGCAGGCCCCATGTGTTTCCATTGGTGCACATTGCACATGGTACACATAACAAAACCGATTCCACAAATGGATGGAAAAAATTAGAAGGAACATTGGTGGGGAAAGAGAGAGTCCAAAAAGTTTAGTCCTGGTGAGGTTACAGGGGAAGGCTATGGAGACAACTCTTCTCCAAGCACTGAGTGCAGTTTCAAGATGACGACTGATAGGGTAATGGAATGGTTCTGGTGAAATTGTGACTCTACCTTACGGGTGACTTTGATGTACAGTTTTACCACCATCTTGTTCCTTTGAAAAGAGGTAAAAAGCAACCCGGACATAAAAATATGGAACTTGCTGACTGTCCATGCTGATGCAGTGACCACAAAAATATCTATCTTGGTGGTACTGTGGTGCTGGAAGACCAGGTGCCAGCTCATGCCATGGCCCATAGGGCTCAACAGAACAAGTGACAAATGCATAGCTGGGAATTAGTCTGGCTCACCCATGCGTTATTATTGTTAAACTCACTATTAGATTTATAAAAATGTATTTTGTGTTTTAGACATCATGAAATGCTTGAAGTAATTGCATGTATTAATCTTGCTTACAGTATGGTACAGTGGGGCCACTGCCCCACTCCAGAAGGGAAGGAGTTAATGGAGGCTGGAATGGGCCTGTACAGCACTTCAGCCAATTAGGAAAAGGCTCCTAGGGGACCCAACGAGAGGGCAGCTTGCTGGAGCTGCCCTGTGTATAAAGAGCTGCTCAACAGAGCAAAGTCAGTGGGACCAGGGAAGGTGCAGGACCAGCTCCCGATAAGAGGAAGCACCTGAAGGGAGCAGTGCTGGGCAGACTTGGAGAGAGTAGGTCAGAGGCTCCAGCCTGACACCAGCCAGCCTGCTGGTACTGATATAAGTGGTCACAGGGAAGTGGCCTAGGGAATGAGACAGTTACATGAGAGAGGAGGAGGGCGGGAGAAGGCTGCCGCCAGAGGGTCTCTGGACCAGGCCTCAGAGTAGTGGGAAGGCCTGAAACTCTTCTCTTCCCCCTTGTACTGCACTTAGCAACACCTGGGGGCAGCCATTATGGCCTGTGGCTTGTGCCTGAGGTGAGTGGCTAGACTGAGGCTGCAGTGGGTCACAGTGGTGGGTGTACGAAGGCAGAATTACTGTTACCCCCAGAAGGGGGCAAGAGACTGTAGTGGGCACTGACAGAGGGCAATGTCCTGAAGAGGGCACCACAATCCAGGGAGCAACATGGGTCCAGACAGGAGAGTGTGAGCTAGAGAGGAAAGCAATGACTGGTGACCCCAGCCAGGCAAGGATGCCATGCTGACAATCAAGTTAATCCCAAGGGTAACCAGCAGGAGGTGCCATGGCAGTAAGTCACTCTCCATTACATATCTGTACCACACATAAGTGTTCACTCCATCTATGAACCACCAGTCAGGAGAGAAACATTAACAAGTATGAATTACTGGTATGACACAGGTCTATCACCTGCCCAGCAAAAGAAGGCACACAGAACCAGCCAAACCACTGTAGAATATGAATGGAAAAAAGAAAGTTAAGTGCACCCCTCCACACCAGTGAAGAGGAGACCTGCAGGTAGAGTTGTCCCATCAGCTTCAATTTTTGTGGAAGGAAACCAAAATCCCTGGCAATAAGAAACTATTTCTGTGCTGCTTGGACTCTGAGAGGCAAGGATTACTAAGCAGAAGCTTCACAGTACTTGGCTTGGGTAGCTCTAAAGGACATCAAAGCTTACTTATGAAAGTTTCTATCATCTTCTGGAAACTAAAATTTTAACTTCTTTGTGTTTTCCCTCTTCTTTAATTTGTAAAGAATTCATTTCCTTTAATTTATTATAGGAGTCACTACAAGTGTTGTCCTCATAAGGTGTAATGTACAATTGACTTGGGAAAGTGACTGGTCATTTGCAACTGTGAGTAACCAGAATGTTATGGTGATTTTTGGTGTAACAGACCACGTCTCACAAAGTTAAGCTCATGTAAGTTATGACACATCCTGGAGTACCCAAAGTGACCGTGACTCAGTGGTTAGACTGTTACAATTCTGATGAGTTCACACTTGATGCTTGGTTGGCAAAATGGAATTATAGAACTCACAACCAGTTTGGGGCATGTACCCTGCTTCTTAAGAGTATGCCCTGAGGTTGGCACTTAGTGCAGCTTGATGGATATATTGAGTTTTCCAACTGTACTTCAAAAGATGTCTTCATAAGCTTGAGAAGGATGACCCTGAGGCCCATAAGGGAATTAGGTCTTTGACTGGAGAGCATGCATGAAGAAAACTCCCGAATACCAGAAGATGCAAGAAGACTGAATGAAACTGTACTGGAGCATAACATGCCAATACTGTAGAAAGGAAGACTTTAAGAGAGTTAAACAGTAGCTCCACGTTTCTAGAGCAGGATGTGGTTTAAGGTCTTTGGTACTGGAGGCTCCACTGGCTCAGTATTTTTCTGAGTTGCACACCTGGATAATATTATCCATTTGGAGCATTAAGCTTTCCAGGTAAAACAGTTTCGTGTATATGAATTTTTTGACCAGATTGGAGGGCAGTCTCTGTCAGCACCCCTCAGCCAGCCAATATCTGGCCCATCAGCTGCAGCGACTGTGGCCCTGGGTGAAATATCTGGTTTTGCAGTACTATGTCAGGCAAACTGGAAGGGGTATGGGATGCTGCTCATATCTTCAGCAGATCTAATGATCATAACTGCCTTGGTTAGCATGGGGCTATCATGATGACTAAGGCCTTATGTCATATGACCATGGATATTATCCTAGAATCAAAGGAGTTGACAGGAATGCATACAAGAATTCAAGACAATTAAAGGAGGAAGGCAGGCAACAGAGAGCCTGAGCTCACATCTCTGCCAGAATAGAAGTCTGGGACTTAGTGGTATCCTCTGGGTGAACAAATCTGATGGGAAAGCACCACTGATGGACCATCAAGCCTAGGAAGGCTGTCTGTAGTGACCACTTCTGTTTGATAAGCACAGTTCTGCTTAGAAAGTCTGCTAGGTAATTGCTTGTCTCTGGAAGGTATAAAGCATGGGGGGTCACCACCTATTGACAACACCAATTTTAACGATTTCCAGGCAGAGAGAGGATCAAACATTCTTTGCTGGTTTACCCGGTGCATTGACAACATGTTCTCTGTAACCTGGAATTGTGAGGAATGGGCAGGAACATTATAGATGGCTAGCCTGATGATGTTAGTTCCAAGACATTCATGTGCAGATGCAAATTGTCTCAAATCATATGCAATTGGAGGTGTTTTAGGTGGGCCCTTTAGCCTGTCCATGGCATGTTTGTGATGAGTATCGGAAGGGAGGGGGTGAGGGACATGGAGGGGGAAAAAAAAAAATCACACTGCTCCTCAAGTACATGTCTTGCTACCAAGCCAGCTCTTACAAGGCTTGAGATGAGTGTTAATCATATTTGCTCACATGATATCTGAAAGGTTATAGAAGAAATCTGGTAAGTAGCATCTCACATATGCACACTGGTATTTGCCCTAACAATCCCAGATACAGACTGTCATTGTCCAATGGTTACTCAGTTCACAAAGTAAAAAAATAAAACATTCCACAACAACAAAGATCAGAAGTGGGGCTGAAGATAATCAAAAACTTCAGTTTAGCCTGAGCTGAAAACTAGGGAGCTGGACACTTGCCATGGGCAGGCACAAGGAAATGAAAGAGAGTTGTGACCATTACATAACAAATACTGGGTCAGATCAAAGGTCTATCTAACCCAGAATCCTGTCTTCTCACCACAGCCAATGCCACATGCTCCAGAGGGACTGAACAGAACAGGTAATCAACAAGTAATCCATCCTGTCACCCATTCCCAGCTTCTGACAGAGACTAGGGATGCTAGCCTTGCCCATCTTAACTAACAGATATGGATAAATCTTCATTAATTTATACAGACCTTTTTTGAACCCTGTTACATTTGTGGCCTTCAACAGCCTCTGGCGAAGAGGTCCACAGGTTGATTGAGTGTTGTGCGAAGAAATACTTCCTTTGTTTTAAACTTGTTGCCTGTTAATTTCATTTAGTGACCCCTTAATTCTTGTGGTCTGAGGAGGAGTAAATAACACTTCCTTATCTACTTTCTCTACACTGGTCTTGATTTTATAAAGCTTTATCACATTCCCCACTCCCCATTGTAGTTGCTTTTCCAAGCTGAAAAATCTCTTTTTCATCTCTCCTTATATGGAAGCTGTTCCATATCTCTAATAAGTTTTGTTACACTTTTCTGAACCTTTTCGTAAGATCAGACAACTACATTTGCATGCAGTATTCAAGACATGGGTGTACCATAGATTAATATAAAGGCAATATATTTTCTTACCAACTCTTCCTTTCTTAATGATTCACAACATTCTGTCCACATTTTTGACTGCTGCTGCTTACTGAGCAGATGTTTTCAGAGAACTAGCCACAATGAATCTAAGATCCTTCTTCCATTTCTTGCATTTATCAACACTGAATTTCACGTCATTCTGTTTCCCAGCTCTGAAAGAGTTTTGTGGCCACCTGTTCTATTATCCATGGGAGCACACAGAAGCACACAGTGCATGCACAGACCTGATGGACACTTCTAGCTAAGAAAAATCCAGTGTTGTATGCATGTGGCACACACACCCCTGCATTGGGACTCTGATAAAAACTCAGAAGAACCTAAGTTACCCTTGCAAATAACTGCAGCTACAATTTTGTATTTTTAATGCATACAAAATCATGGACCAGAATATGGAAGCTTTGTTACAGCTGAACTGAAAATGAGGCCAATAAACTAAATTATTAGAACACAGTCATGTTCAATCAACAGGATCTTTACAAAAATAGAATCTGATTTCTATCTCACTGTTAATTAGGTCTTCAAAAGAAAATTACTGTGGTCCTATTAATAGCTTAGATACCAAGGTAATTAATATAGTATGAAAAAGATCTCCCAATTTTTAAAGGGACACAGAGACCCAAAATCATGGCCAAATCCCCAGCTTTGATGTGCCTCCATTGAAGCGATTGGTGCTTTGATGATGATCTCTTAGTCCAAGTTAGGTTTTCCAGCCTAATTAAATGCCAATATACACATGCTGATTATTTAGATTGTAGTAGTGCCAGAGTGAACTAGGCACTCTCCAAAAACAGCAGTTAGAAGCTAGAATTAGAAATATAAAAGTACTGTCAGAAAGTGTAACGACTCAGCAGAAAAACAAAATGGCAGTCCGCAAGGTCTCTACCTCAATAGTAAACATTTGTAAACAAAATATAGTAGACTCCCGATTTATGCAGAGGTTGCATGCCTGTGTAACCCCACATAAGTCAAATTTTGCATTACTTGGGGAGTCAGGAAACTGATCTGCACTGGTCAGTTTCCCTGCTCCTGAGAGTGGAACTGGCTCCTGGCTGCTAGCCACTCACAGGAGCTGAGAAATTGACCAGAGCTGCTGTGCTGGTCAGGTTCCCAACTCCCCTGAGTGGTGGGCCACCCAGAGCCAGATGCCAGCTCCCTGCCACTCAAAGTCATGTTAACCTGAGATTCATGCAACTTGAGTGTGCATATCTTGGAGTTCTACCGTACATCAATATCGGAATGAGAAATAGGAATCTCCCCAGGATGAAATTCACCTACTTATTCTGAGTGCTGATGTCTAACTTCCCATAAGCAATTTTCCTCATTCTTCTCTCTTCCTATGCATCTGTGCAAGGGGACTGCAGAGGACCTTGTTCACTCAGGAGATTCAGGTAACCAATGTGTTTGGAGTGAAGGACCAAATGGTTAAGAAAAGCTGACTATTATACATCTGCCCCATTTAGTACGTTATTCAGTGCTCAGGTGTGAGGGGAACTGACCACAACGCAGCCTGAGACTAGGGCTCATTTGAAAGGAATGTGTTTTTAGTTTCAGCACCCCCATTCTAAATCCTCAATGTGGGGATTATGATTTAACTCTTTCTTAAAACATTTTGGACCAAATTCAGTCCCAGGGCAAGTGACACCAATCCTGTGGTCTTCAACAAAGCTGCACCTGTTTACCTCAGGGCTGGATAAGAATTGCTGTTTCAACTTTAATCTGTGAATTACAGATAGTCCCTGGTTTATGAACGGGTTAGGTTCTGAACACCTGGTTGTAACATGAGTTGGTTGTAAGTCGGAAATACCCTTATATTGTAATCCCTTGAGGTATGTGAGGGTTGCATTCCATGCAGCCCTCGCGTACCTTGAATTTGGCGTAAGTCAGGAAGGGCTTGGGTTGGGGCCCTAGGAGGGGGCAGGGGAGTTAAGCCTGGGGTGGGATTGGGAGGGTTAAATGGGGTGAACGGGGGTGGGGGAGCTAACTGGGGGACAGAGAGAGAGAGCCTCATGTACCTGAAGTGGCTGGCGGCTGAGAGCCCAGCACGTAGTAGGGGCGGTGGTCAGCTAGAGATGGGGGGGGTTGAGGTGGGCGGAGTGGGGATTGGAGGAGGATGAACTGGGGTGGTGGTGGGTTGAGCTGGCATGGGGGATAGAACCCCTGTGCATGCCAGTGGCAGCTCACAGCCAGAGCCCCAAGCACAGCAAGCGGGAGTGAGCTAGGGCCACAGGAGGGAGGGTTGGGCCGGGCAGGGAGGGTCAAACGTGGGGTGCACCAGTTGGTTGAGTGGAGTGGGGTTGGAGCCCCACCAGGGGCTGGGAGCCAGAGCCCCAGGCCTGGTTTGAAGTCAGACCCCATACATGGGAGCTGAGCGGGGGCCATGAGGGGGTTGAGCTAGGTGGGGGAGGAGTTGAATGGGGGTGTACTGGGGCAGGGTGCTTGAGCAGGAGGCAGGATGGAGCCCCCTGTGTGCTGAGCCAGCCATGTGGGGGGGGCATGATCAGGGGCCACATGGGGGTTGAGTCGGAGCCGGGTGGTGGGGGGGTTGAGGCATGGGGTTGAAGCCAGGTCTGTGGGGGTTGGAGGGGAGCCCCAGGTATGCAGCTGGAGCCCCCTGCTGGAGGAGGGGAGCTGGGGTGTGTGGGAGGGTAGCTGGAGGTTGGTCGTAAGTACAAAGGGTCGTAAGTTGATGTGTTTGTAAGTCAGGGACCACCTGTGGTCATTTTTAGAAGGCAGGAATTAGAGTGACCTAAATGCTTTCAATATAGTACAGGAGGCAGACAAGTGAAGATCCTGTGGCTTTTGCATCTACTTATTGTTTCTTCCAGCCAAACCTGTCAATTTTAACACATACTTCATGCACACCAAAAGTAAAACCAGCCGGACAGCACCTACTCTCCTAGATAGAAATGCAGGTTGTTTTGTGGAAGCTGGGTTTAACTGATGTATTCATTAGAGTGAGGAAAAATTCATCAGTGAAAATTTTTTGTCCAAACTTGGGTTGAATAAAACATTGTGTGATTTGTGTCAAATTCACGGAATTGTTTCAGTCACAAAGTTTAACAATTTTCATGCTGACATTTTAAAAAAGAGAATTTTAATTTTTCAGTATGAAATAAATTTTTATTCAGTATTTCATTCTGGATCGAATGAAACATTTTGTGAAAACCACTCCCCCACCAAAAGAGTTACCCTCCCCCTTTCTTCAGTATAATCCGGGAACCAAAAAGCCAGTGCTTTGCACAGCTCTGGTGTTTTCTAAACAGTCATTTGCAGTGAGACAGCATCATTGTGTCAGGCTCCCATGCTAAAGTTGTTACTGACTTGGAACATTTCACTTCATGATAAACCCTTCTCCCTCTGTGCACAGGATCTTTCTGGCCTATTTTAGGCACAGACAGACAAGGTAAACCAGAATCCCCCCATATCCCATCACTGTCTCCCTCACTCCATCACTACGATCCAGGTTTCCAATCCACTTCCCTCCTCAAACCCATATACCTACCTGTCCTAGGGTTGGCCTGAACTGGGAGATTAGGTTGAATTTAGGTAACGTAGGTCAAATTTGTAAAGAATCAGCCCACACTACAGGGTTAAGTCCATTGACTTTAAGGGCTCACAAGGTTGACTTTTGTAATCCTGCTTTTCACAAGGAGTAACACCAAATTTGACCTTACATGGTCAACCTTAGGGTAGTGCAGACAAAGTGCTGTGAAATTTGACATTCTTGGCCTCCAGGTGGTGTCCCATAATACCCCAACGTGACAACTCTGGTCATCGCTTTCAGCTCCGCTGCTCTCTGGGTGTGCAAGAAGCAGCCCAGGAAAATTTAAGTGTCATTTCCTGTTTGGCTAATGTGGCAAGCACAGCAGGCAACACACTTCAGCAACACAACTCAACAGCACATTTGCCAATGAATTCCCCGGGGCCTCAGAGGAGCTCCAGGATGGAGCATGCAGGAGCTCTAGGACCTATTGCTGTGTGAAGGGATGAACCTGTGCTGTGAAAACAGTAATGCAACAAAAGAAATGCAGATGTATATGCCAAGATCTCACAGGGTCTAGAGGTAAAAAGGTACACCACAGATGCCCAGAAGTGCTGCATGAAAATAAAGAATTTCAGGCTCATGTACGATAAAGGAAGCAAACAGACATTCTGGGTCATCACCACAAACATGCTGCTTCTGTGAGCGGCTGCATGGGATTCTAGGGAGTGACCCAACCACTGTCCCCAAAGGGTCTGGGGATACATCTGAAGAGATTCCTTAGGAAGCCTCTGGCAACAACAAGCAGGACATAGATGAGGAAGAGGAGGAGGAGGAGAATGGTCAACAGAATGGAGCAGCTGATCTCGCTGACAGCCAGGAACTTTTTGTAAAATTGGATCTCATTCCCTCCTCCCAGGATGTTTTGTAGCCAAACTATGATGGCGCGTAGGGAACTTCTGGCGAGTTCTCATTTTTAATAATGCTACAAGTGGGTTAAGGCAATTGAGTGTGATCTCTGGCAGGTGCCTAGGGCCTTCGGAACAGCTTGTTAATGCGTCTGGGGACAAAGCGCTGATCCTTGCACACCTTCATAAAACTCTCAGGCAGGTACTCTTTAATTCTTCTCATGAGATTTTTGGGGAAGCCTCCCTTATTCCAACCTCCTCAATAGGACACCTTTCCACACCAAGCCCCCAGTAAGTAATCCAGAGTCATGGCACCACAAGGCAGTGCAGTATGACCAGCCCTGTGCCCACGTTGAGTCAGCATTAATTTCTTATCAATTTTTCTTATTCTAAGTAGACTAATATCTCTTTTTACAACCTATAAGAAGCAGGAGAAGGAGCACTGAGTTGCTATGTGATAGCACAAGCTGCTTCACCATACCCAGACCACCCACTCTCTTCCCCAAGCTGCTAGGGGAAGGGAAATTTTCACTGTCCCAGCAGAGCAAGGGAGGCATGTGATGCCCAAGGAGCTGCAGGGAGGAAAGTCATATAAAATGAGTCATATAAAAAGTGGAAATTAGGAGAAATTACAATAGATGAATATAAGCAAACAATACATGCATGCTGGGGCAGTATTAGATAGGCCAATGCCCAAAACAAGTTTAAACTAGCTAGAGACAAAAGGTAACAAGAAGTCATTCTATAAATATATCAGAAGCAAGAGGAAGACCAAGGACAGGGTAGGCCCACTACTCAGTGAGGAGGGAGAAACAGTATCAGGAAACTTGAAAATGGCAGAGGTGCTTAATGACTTCTTTGTTTCGGTCTTCACCAAGAATGTTGATGCAGAAATGGCTAACAATGTATGCTAGCAGGAAGGAGTTAGGTCTAGAGGATAAAATAAAAAAAAAGAACAAGTTAAAATTACTTAGAAAAATTAGATGTCTGCAAGTCACCAGGACCTGATGAAATGCATCCTAGAATAGTTAAGGAGCTGAGAGAGGAGGTTTCTGAGCCTTTAGCTATCATCTTTCAAAAGTTCTGGAAGTCAGGAGAGATTCCAGAAGACTGGAAAAAGTCAAATATTATGACCTTCTATAAAAAGGGAAAAAAGAAAAACTATGGAAATAACAGACCAGTCAGTTTAACTTCTGTGCCAGGAAAGATAATAGAGCAAATAATTGAAAGAAATTAATCTGCAAACATCTAGAAGAAAATAAGGTGATACATAACAGCCAGCACGGATTTGTAAAGAACAAATCCTACCAGACCAATCTGATATTTTTTGACAGGATAACAAATCTTGTGGATAAGGGAGATGCAGTGGATGTTGTATACCTACACTTTAATAAGGCATTTGACATGGTCTCGCATGATCATCTTCTCAGTATACTAAGCAAATACAATTTAGATGGGGCCACTGTAAGGTGGGTGCATAACTAGCTGAATAACCATTCTCACAGAGTAGTTATTAACGGTTCTCAATCATGCTGGAAGGGCATAACAAGTGAGGTTCCTCAGGGATCTGTTTTAGAACCAGTTCTACTCAATATCTTCAACAATTTAGATACTGGCATAGAGAATATGCTTATTAAGTCTGCAGAGGATACCATGCTGGGAGCGGCTGCAACTGCTTTGAAGGATAGGATCATACTCAAAATGATCTGGACAAACTAGAGAGATGGTCTGAGGTAAACAGGATGAAGTTTGATAAGGACAAATGCAAAGTACTCCACTTAGGAAGGAACAATCAGGTTCATACATACAGAATGGGAAACAACCATCTAAAAAGGAGTACTGCAGAGAGAGATATAGGGGTCATAGTGGACCACAAGCTAAACATAAGTGAACAGTGTGATGCTGTTGCAAAAAAAGCAAACAAGATTCTGGGATGCATTAACAGAAGTGCAGTGAGCAAGACTCGAGAGGTCATTCTTCCACTTTACTCTGCACTGATTAGGCCTCAACTGGAGTACCGTGTCCAGTTCTGGGCACCACATTTCAGGAAAGATGTCGAGAAATTGGAGGAGGTCAAGAGAAGAGCAACAAGAATGATTAAACGTCTAGAGAACATACGAGCTCTGAGGGAAGACAGAAAGAACTGGGCTTCTTTAGGTTAGAAAACAGAAGACTTTGAGGGGACATGATAATGATTTCAAGTACCTTAAAGAGGGTTACAAGGAGGAGGGAGAACAGTTGTTTTCCTAGGCCTCTAAGGATAGGACAAGGAGCAATGGGCTTAAACTGCAGGAAGGGAGGTTTAGATTAGACATTAGGAAAAACTTCCTAACTGTCAGGGTGGTCAAACACTGGAATAAATTGCTTAGGGAGGCTGTGGAATCTCCATCACCAGAGATTTTTAAGAGCAGGGTAGACAGACATCTATCAGGGATGGTCTAGATGGTGCTTGGTCCTGCTGAGAGGCAGGAAACTGGACTCTATCAACTCCCAAGATCCCTTCCAATTCTAGTGTTTTATGATTGTAAGTGCAAGCTGCTCCATCATGCCCTGACCACACCTTGACAGCAGAGTCAGGAGTACAAACAGGCTGTGACTGTGAGAGACACAAAGCCCCAACACAAACATGTTGCCATGCTTCCCCCCCAGACCCCCGAGCCCCTGCCACACTCCCTTTCTTTCCCTGTGCTCCTGGAGGAAGGGAAAGGCTCAATGCCACAGCAAAGGGAAAGGAGAAGTACATGATGACATAAAAACATAAGAATATCCATACTGGATCACCACCAACATGGCTCCTACCCCCTTCCACCTGTTTGCAGCATGCACAGCTGCATAAACTGCTTTTGCAATCACAGGTTTGGAAGCATGCCCCCATTCTGTGCCTTATCATGGATGGAACCAAAACAAGTCAAGCAGGTCCCTTAAGATCTCCATGTAGTGCTTGCTGCACAGGGGATGCTTAGAAGCCAAAATTTCTCCTTGCTTGGAATATATTCCTAGTGTGTTTCACAGAGGTTCTTTCATGAGATTCCTTGGTGTGTTATTAAACTTATCTGCAGTATATGTATCTCCTTAATGTCTGGTCTTCACTTATGTTTTGTTGCAGTGTGTTCACCAGCTGACTCTGAGACCACTGCTCGCCCACCCACCTCCCTCAGCAACTGTTAGACTGGCACAAATCCGTAGGAGGAAATTAATATAGGAAGACATGTTCATAGAGCACATGGAAGCTGCCCACAAGGACAAGGCACAGTTAAATGCATGGAAGAGAATCACTCTGGAGGACAAATGAGCTGATCAGGATGAAAGGAGAACCCTCAGACAGCAGGAATCAGAGACACAGGAGAAGATGGTACAGTTGATGAGGCAGAGAATAGAACACCTGTGGTGACTGGTACAGGAGCCCTGAGCCCCACTGCAGCCCATAACAAACCACATGACTTCCTTGCCATGTTCCCTAACCTCCCTATGTAGGCACCCCAGAATGTGAGGTGGAAAGTCAAGGGCAGCCTTGCAATTTCACTCCCAGGGACACTTCTGAGAGCAGAAGGCTGACATTCCCCCACCTGTGATGGCAAGATGCTCTTGCTTACCTGCCCCTGAAGCCCATGCCATGAACTCCTCGTGTCCCCTGAATGAAAACAATTAAGCTCACAAAAGCAGTGTCTTTATTTCTTGTGTTGTGGGGGAAGGGGAATGTGGTTTACAGCCTCTACAAGCAAGCACACATCCATCAGGGGTACCGCCTTAACAGCAACAGACATGACTGTCATGTTGTTGTCCAGTCATTCATAAAGCTGTTTTTCAAAGCATTCCTGGTTAGCAGTACCCCTCGCTGTACTTTCCTTATTGCCCTGATGTCTGGCTGCTCATAATTACTGGCCATGTGATCTGCCTTGGCCCTCAAGCATGGCATGAAAGTTTTCCCCTTGCTCTCACATAAATTATGAAGCACACAGCAGAATGCCACCATGAGGGGAATGTTGCCTTCACTGAATCTAACCAAGTCAGGAGGCTCCTGAATCTGGCTTTTAAATGGCCAAAGGCACATTGTACTACCATTCTGCATTTGCTCGGGTTGTAGTTGAGCTGCTCGTTATTGCAGCCCAGGTTGCCTATGCATGGCTTCATGAGACAAGAGAGCAAGGGGTAAGCTGGATCACTATTGGCATCTCCATGTCTCCAATAGTGATTTTCTTGTCCGAGAAGAAAATTCCATTCTGCAGTTTTCTAAACAGACCAGAGTTCCTAACGATAGGTGCATCATGCACCTTTCCTAATCATCCCACATTGACCTCAAGGAAATGGCCCTTGTGATCCACCAACGCATGCAGCACTGTGGAAAAGTTCCATGAAAGTGGCTTTATACATGCAGATGTTATGTAGCCTCTGCTGATCATCCCATGCCTGCAGAACAATGTGGTCCCATCACTATAAGCTCATTTCACAACACCAGAACCAGAAGCCCATTGCGTACAAAGCATTGAGTTCAGAAAGCATCTTCCTGTTCTTCCTCTCCCGTGTGTCTTTCATATATGTCCATATCCTCCTTTGAGTCTTCACTGCTCTCATGGGTCTTAGGCACTGCACGTACCACAGCACAATGCGTGAGGTGCTCATAACACTTGCCACAATTGTTTTAAGCTGTGCAGGTTCCATGCTGGCCTTGAATGGCATATGCATAGATATGGGAAAAAAAAAAAAAGGGGTGTGTGTGCAAAAACAATTTCTGCTGTGGCTTTCCAAATGGAGAGGGGAGGAGACAAGTGCCCTTTGGGATGCTGATGACACACACCCAGAATAACCCATGCCATATTCTTGTCCCATCACATGCTGGGACAGAAAGCCATAGCGAAACAGGGCAGCAGAAACTGTGGGATAAATATTCACAGTGCATTGCTGACCAAGTTGAACCTGGTAACGCTAATGGGGATACACTCCATCTACTTTATGTAGCAATGTGGACATGCACCTTTGACTTTACAAAACCAGGTGCTAGAAAATCATCCTTAACAAATTCAACCTAATTTTCCAGTGCAGACATAGCTCTAGTGATCCCATTCTCTCCTGCCTCCTAATCCCCTGCCCCGACCTCTCTTTTCTTCTCCTGAAACTCTCCTCAGCCTCCTTCCCCTCAGAAATCAAGCATGGTGTGATCACCACCACCCTTGGAAAGCCAGCCCTAACGCCATCTTCTTTAATCACTGCTCTATTTCCTCTCTCTTTCATACTCAAAACTCCCTGAATGTACTGTTAATAAATTTATTTCAAGTTCTTCTCCTGCAGCCGCACTCTGAATCCTCTACAGCTGGGATGTGGCTTCTCTACCCCCATTTAACCGTAGTCACTGAGGTGTCCAACAGTGTTTTCCCGGCTAATTCCTTACTCCATCTTCATCCCCTTGAACTTCTTAGCTGCTTGTGACATAGGTCATACCTTTCTTTCCAAGATCTTGTCTTGCTTTGGCTTCCATAATTGTGCCCTGCCCTTATTCTCCTCTTGTTTCTTGGGTGATTCCTTCAGTGTCTCCATGGTTTGGTCCTCCTCCTCTCCCCACTTTAATATGTTCAGACCCCTCCTCTTATTTTTTATTTCTTTGTGTTACACAGTTTGCTGAGTGTGCATTCATTTATCTACATTACAGATTATCTAGCAGTCTATCTAAAAAATGAATTAGGGAAATACACATCACCTTTTTCTGAAAACCATCATAGCTCACCAAGTAAATTCAATGAGTTCTAATCTACCTTGAGGCAAAGATGCACACGGCAATTAAGGTGCGAGAGAAATATATTTCCTAGAAGCCCCCGAAAATGCTCCAGATGAACTCCTAACCCTCTAGGAATACCTTACATTTTTCTCTACTGAGTTTAGCTGGCAGAAAATAAAAACAGCACTCAGGGACTTAACCATTATGCAATGAACCTCACTATTCAGATGGGAACTAGGAGCTTCAGCCACGTTAAACCATGAAAGTCTTAGTGACCTGTTATGATTGCACACACAGCAATAACAGCAGAGAGAGAGTCTGGTAATATTTTAGAATTTAAAAAGTCATAAAAATTAATAGCACATAGTTTTATAGTGTTTTATGAGGCAGTATCACGGCCTTTCATGGATGGGCTCCTATTACATTACAAAGCTTTTACCATCTGTCAGTGGATGTATTTTGTTTGGTCGATTAATTAGTTATAAAGGCGTAGTAGTGGTATTTTGCAGCTCCCTTGTTCTCTGTTCTGAATCATAACCAAATGTTATTAGGTTCAGCGTTGTCTACTCCATGTTAAATCTCTCATTAGCATTTTAACATCTTACATTTACAACCTTTACAAACAATTCAGGTCAGATTGGGTCTGGCCTGTGTGTGCATGTTGAAGGAAGAAAAGGGGTATATAGCCAACCCCATACTGCACCTCCAACACAAAGGCCTTCCACAGATGAGAGGCAGGAAATGATCCCTACTAGCAACCTCCCTGATAAAGCATAAATCACACCAAAGAGGCAGGGCCATAACCTCCACTGCTCCCACTAGCCAGCAGAGCTAGATGATTCCAAAATGGGTAGCATCCCTAGAGGTGAGTGTGAAGCAGGCACATGGTCTCTCCCAGCAGGGCTACAGGCACCATTTCCAGCTTGGGCCTGCACCTTAATTGTAGAATGTGCCCTATAAATGTGGGAACCACTTCACAAGCGCACACACCCCCACTGAAATACTGCCATCTATGGGTCATTCTGTGCAACCCACAACACAACAGTTTTGATAAAGGAAAGGTAGCAGGGTCTAGCTTTGTCCCTGCAAGTGTGTACTGCCCAGGCCTTTTGCCTGGAAGCCAAGAACAGCCTCCCTGAATAAATGCACCTTTGAGTGTCTCAGGCTACCCTTTGTACTCCCAGCAGGTCTGGTTCTGAGCAACATGCTCCATCATGACACCAATGGATTTCTTCCCTTCATCTGAGGCGGCAGGCTACCCTGGCATGGGTGAGGCTGAGTCCTAGCCCTCTTTGGATCTGTCTACACTGCAGCTGGGAGCAAGACTTGGTGCTGGCACAACTTGAGCTAGCATGCTAAGAACAGCAGCTACAATTGCAGCTCTGACAGAGGCTTTGGCTAGCCACCCAAGCTCAAGCTTAGTACACTGAGTTCTTCTCAGCGCTTGTGGCCAGCCAGAGTCTCAGCCGCAGTGTCCACACTGCTATCTTTAGCACGCTAGCTCAAGTTCTGATAGAACATGTCTGTTTACTGGGGCTGGCAGGCTCACTCCCAGCTGCACTATTGACGTGCCCTAAAGCACCAGCTTACCCTGTGACAAAGTCCCCTTACCTGCCACAACAGCCAGAGAAGAGTTTAAAAGCTTTGTCTGTAAGAACACTCATCGACTCCATCTCACCAACACTGCTCTGACTCTCCTTGAATTTCTATGGTGCTAGCCCTGATTTACACTGCTGTAAGCAGCAAGGTGCACCACTGATCTTCTTAGAGGAGCTTTGGATTCTCCAGCTGTTGCCCAGATACCACATATCTTTCCTTGTGTAGGATACCATTTCTGAAATGTGCTGGAGACATCAGTTCACAAAGCAGAATTATCATTTGTGTTCTTAAAAGGGACTTGTGGACACATTTAGCCGTAACCAAATATTGTTTCTGGTGTCAGGTTCCTGCTTCAGCAGAAAGCAGGTGGGCTTAGGTATGGCAGAAATCCATTGTATCCATTATCTGTAAGTGAAGGTGACAGATAACCAAAAATATAGCTTAGCCACAAAACTACTGATTTGTCCTGGAATATCAACATGACTGGGGCCTATTATGAAGTCATAGTCATTTGGAAGATCCATAAAAATCCAACATAAACCACAACTTCCTTTCTAAAAGTGCATCAAAAGGCATTCTCTTTCAAAGGTAATGTTTGGGATCTTCAGGCACAATAATCTGACACAGCACTATAGAAGTCAGTGTAGTTGTGAAGATTTACCTGGGCTGATGATCTGAGATCTTTACTTGTGTAGGTAGCCATCACCTACATAAGCCAGGGTAATGGATATAATCAGTTGATTATTCAGGATTTTCTCACAGTAATTAAGTAGATAGTGAATCTGGTCCTCAATCACAAGTTGGCATGTGCACTAGAACCATCAATAGCTGCACTGAACAGTGCAGACTAATCTTGTCTTTCAGTGGCAGAGAATGACCCTCCATCTCTTATTTCTAGGGATTTCCTATAAAAGCCTTCTTATGTCTTATCAGGAATGATTATTTAGGGTTGGGAAGGATGGAAGGAAAGGAACATTGGGTTGAGAAGATGGAAGGAAAGTTGTACTAACAAGAGTTTTGAAGATGCGCAAGAGAAAACTATTAAAGGTGCCATCAGATAGTTGAAGAAGTGGAGGCTAGAGGAGGACTTGAAGACTGGACCAGAGGGTTGGAAACAGGAACCAAGTTGTCCTGTTAGGGGAAGCACAGAGGCTTAAAGATGAAATCCTGCTCATGTTTACTCCCACAGAATTCTGACTTTAAACAACTGCCTGTCGGTGAGAACTGTTCTACTTACGCCTCTTGAAAGTTCCTGTGTTTCCTATGTGGTTTTCTGTTTTGAAAGGCACTGGCGTTTTTAGTCCTTTTTATCTGTATGGAATCACTAATCTTTTACTTACTTAAAAATCAAAATGCAGTTTCATTAAATAGTTAAAATAGTTTATATACGTGATATTAAACATTTATCCTCTGTACAGCTCCATCCTGCAGCCCCTAAGGGACAGACTACATATTTTTAACTGTAGCCGAGTCATAGAAGCATACAATCCTAGGGCTGGAAGGGACCTTACGAGGTCACCTAGTTCACCCCCCTGCCTAAAGCAGGATCAACCCTCACTAAATCATCCCAGCCAGGACCTTGTCAAGCCAGGACTTAAATACCTCTAGGGATGGAGATTCCACCACTTCTCTAGGCAACGCATTCCACTGCTTCACCACCCGCCTGGTGAAACAGTTTTTCCTAATATCCACCTACACCTCTCCCTCTGTAACTTCAGACCACTGCGTCTTGTTCTGCCATCTGTCACTATTGAAAACAGTCTCTCATCATCCTCATTAGAGCCCCCTCTTCAGGAAGTTGAAGGCTGTTATCAAACTGCCCCTCACTCTTCTCTTCTGCAAACTAAATAAGCCCAAATCCCTCAGCCTCTCCTCCAGCCCCCTAATCGTTTCCGTTGCCCTCTGCTGAACCTGCTCCAATGCATCCACATCCTTTCTATACTGAGGGCCCTCCTCTCTATACAGGGGGGAACCATGCTTGGAGAAACCACGAAACTGTGAGTCAGTGGCACAATACAGATTGTGGGGCAGCACAATATATAGATCCTGTGGCATCCCAATTACATGGGGCAGGAGACTGTTATTTGCTACAACCCATTTCAGCATGCATTTTACTCCTACCTTGTGACCAGCCAATTCCACAGGTCAACATAGGCAGTGCTGCGGGGGCAGGGGGTAAAAAGCATGGCTCCACCTGTTCCCTCTCCCTGCTGCCCTTTGCTTTTTAAGGTGGGGTGGGGTGGGGTGAATGGTATTGGGTGCACAAGCTATGTGCTCCTCTACTCCCAACACCTGGAACTAAGACCTCAGCATCTTCTAAGGTAAGCTGTGCAAAGAAGGTGGAACCTTCTTACTCTTGCAAGGCTGCATTAGGACTAGACCCAATTTAGCCCTTGAGCAGACTTTACCTACGTGAATAGCTCCACTGACTTCAACAGGAATAAAGGCTGCAGGAACAGGTCCTGAAAATTGTGCCACACACAAGCCACAAATAACTAACTCTATGGAAGTGAGTAAATGCAGGATCATTCCTGTAGCTCCCTAGCTGGGATATGAGGTGGAGTCTGGCTAGCAGAGTATGGATAAAGCCAGACTGAATGTGGATGCTGATATTGGTGCCAAATGAAGGCACATTACAGATTTGTGGGGTGAGCTGTGCTAGAAGTGAGGGTAGTAACATTTTAGGAAACAAAATGGGGAGTGGAATTTACTGTCAAAGGAGTTTTGCTTTCTTGACAGAGGGGAACTCTGAGAAACCCTGTGTTACTTTCTGGGGATTTCCCAGTAGAATGCTCCCCAATCATAAAGTAATAAGAAGTAACAGTCAGTCACTGGGATTACATCAGCCAAGCAAAATTCTACTTTTTTTTTTAAAATCACCATTTCTTTCTGGTAGGTGAATTTTTCCTTTGTTGGCTCAGTGCAGTTGCTATGTAGTATTTGTACCTGGGTTCATACAGTGACCAGCTTGTAAGACTGGACTAAACAGAAGACTAAACCAATAAACATACCTGGCCCCAGGAATACTCCACAGAAATATGATGCCTTCCCCTTCATGATACAGTGTTTGATCAGGAGTAGGAAAAGCCCCAAACAGACAACCAAAGAGGGTCAAGAACAAATGCAGAGATTTTCATGGACAAACCACATTACACACAGGATTTTTTTCTTTGGTCTGTATTCTATCTTCCCCCACCATCATCACCACCATCCACGCCAACATTAGCCTTCTATCTAAGGTGCTGACCCCCATGTTAATAACTGTGTTCAAGTGATTACGCATTCCTTTTATAACAAGTCCATGCAGGGATTTTCTATTTTCTTTGGTACTTTTAACTCTACAGCAAAGTGTTTTTCACTGAGTAATTAGTGTCAGTGTCATTCACATAAGAATAACTGTGGTCTAGCAGTTAGAGGGAACAAGGAGTTGGGATTCCTGGGTTCTGACTCCCTCATTGGTTTTACTGCATGGCTTTAGACAAGTGACTGAAGCTCAGTATTAGTAACTGTAATAAACTGATGCTACTCACCTGTCATTCCAGGGCGTGTGACAAGGAACTAATTAAGGACTGTAAAGCTTTCAGAGATCATCACTTGGATGGTATTAGATAAGGAGGAAGTTCACCCCACTGCAGGGGCCACTGCTTAAACCCTTTATGATCTAAGGCCCAAATCCAGCTCCCAGTTCATCTGCAATCCTAGCTGTCTCGATACAAGGGCAGGGGAAAGAGGACAGGAAGCTCCACACAGTAGCAGATCCTTGGATTCACCTCTACCCCATGTTTGCTGCTAGGAAAGGAAGGGAATATCCACAGAGTTGGGGAACATCCCATACGTGGGTCCTTGGATCCAGCCCCTCCCATTGCACAGAGGAACTTCACTGGTTCAGGTGCAAGGCAACGTCTGTGAAGGTAGGAACTAAATTTGCCCACAGGTGCCTATAATTACTTCTACAGGTCCATTCCTGGCACAGCACCCTTGGGACCTGACTGGTCCTGAATGAGGCAATTTGCTGGACATATGGAGGTCTCCAGGTCCCCCAGCCCTTCATCCCTCCCCACCACTGGCTCCACTTCCACCACAGTTGGCTCCCCTACCTCTAGCCCCAGCTGGGCTGCTGGACACCAACTCCACCTGGCTCCCAGCATGGCAGGGTCACCGGATGCCTCTTCCAGTCACCAACCCTCCTCCCACCAGACTCCCAGCTCAGGGACTCTCTGTTCCAGGAACATCCATGGCCTGATATTACCAGCGCAGAGAGTCTCAGTTTTGGGAAGTCCAACCTGTACTGTTGTACGGCTCATTCACTTTATTGGAATAACAACTGTCTAGGTCCAGCGTTGGGACTTGAATCACAGTGAAATCAGCAGATAACATTCACCCCTGTGCTGACCCTCTTCATAAGTCCTATGCATTGTTGAAAGCTAGGCTTGGAAGGATTCAATTTTTATCTGTAGCTATCAATAAATGTCAGTTTCACCATGGACAAACTGCTGACTTATTTCCATCAATAATCAAAATTTACAATTGGCCAAGCAAGAAAAATGCTGATGAGAACTGAAAGAGTCAAAATCCAGTTATTTCACGTTTTCAGTTGGTTGGTTACAAATAGATTAGTGAATGAACAGTAAAACTGGTATGATGGTTTAAGGATATTTACTTGGTATAATTATGACATGTGATGCCGACACTTTTAATGGTTTGTAACGCTTTATCTTTTTGACTCTCAACGTGGCATTAAATAATTGTCTGAGCTCTTCATAATTTATTGCAAGTGTTAAAATTTAAATTGTGAAATATCTAAAAAAAACTCTTAAAAAGAAACATTGCTATTGTCTGGCAACATTGTACTGCAGAAATATGGACGTGAAAATCAAATTCTGCTAAGTCCATCAAGCTCCCATGTAAGCTTTCATACTTCCACCTCCTGGCATAGAATGGAACTTAAGTCATGTGACTTATGTGGTGCATGGACGTTGTCCTGGATATCTGCCCAGGAATGAATGTCACCCGTTGTTAGAGTATTTGGGTAAAAGTTGCAGGACTCAGGCCCTTACATTTTTAGCTATTTAAAAACCCCACTGTAAAATGCCCCTTTCTTTTTGGGAATAAATTAATCATGATTTAAGATTTTTAAAGAGGGACAAGACCCGTGGGATACAATGAGCATAAGATGCTAGCAATGGTGTGTGTCTTCAGCCATGGCAGCCCTTTTGAAAAGAGATGAGTGCCATGGCAGCAGAGGATTATGTTGTTGGTTTTTTTTGTTAATGAAATACTAAATATAGGAAGAGCACAACTGAGAACTGCAGCCCTCTTTTAAGATCTTTCCCGCAGCTAAATAAAATCGATCTCTCTAACAAGCGCTAAAAATAGAAAGCAGGCAGGGAGGGGGAAGAGCTGACAATGGCTTTTCATATTACTCCCTGCAGGCTCCTTAAATGAGAGTGAATATGACCTTCGTGCAGCATTGTCCCAGAGTGCACAATAATGAGCGATATTTCACATCTCACTGCTCCAGAACACGAATTGATTTATTACCCAGCTAGCTAGAGGATTCATTTACATGTTTCTATTTATAATGCTGCTGCAGCAAGTGGAAAGGACAATTCTTTGTTTTCCTCTTATTCAGCAGTTTAGAAGCAGAAAGCATTGATGCTGGGAATAATGGACTCTAATACATGGACTGACAATCCCCATGTGCTGGAGAAACCCGTATGAGAGGACTCAAAAGGAGGAGGTGTCTTAGAAATTCCCCTTCTTCAGATTCCTTCTCTGCTATTCTACCAAAGGAGGGTTGGTCTATGGGACACTCACAGGTAAAGGATATAGGGTAGCCCCACAACCTGTTTGGCAGGGCAGTTCCAATGGAGTCCCACTGAGAGGGCATCTGCCAGTGGTAGCTGTTCCCAGAACAGTAAAAGGGTTTCAGCACTGGAGCAGAACAGGAAATGGTTTTCCTGTCTTATGCTCATTTTTGAGATTTTGAAAAATTTTCCCATCTCAGCTAGGCTGTAACAGCAAAATCTTTTCAGGGACCAAATCTCTGAAAAAATTAAAAATGATGTAACGATTTAAATGCTTGATTCCGATATAGAAGTCCACGGGGTTTTTTTCCCCCCATACATTGCTTTCCTGCCAATTAACTTAGAGTTCTAAATGAAAAGTCATTTGGATCTTTTTAAACAGAACTTTTTCATTTCTAAAATGTTGAAATTTGACAATTTGATTATTTTTCCAAAATGTGAAATTTGTCCAAACTGCCTCTTTCCATGAACAGGGATAGAGAAACAGCTATTTTCCATTGAAAAATTTGTCCATAAATTCCCAACCAACTCTAAACCCTGCTGTGCCTTACACAAGGTTATGCACTGTCCATCTACCTGCCACTTCCCTGGGTGCCACAATTGATTCCACTCACCTAATAACTTCTTTCACATCTGTTCATTGGTTAATTCTCTTATTGAACAATCCCCACAGTCACTCTCAGAATTTCGGTGGTGTTTGGTATCTCAAATTAGACCTGATCCTGGGTGGACTTCAGTCTCTTGTGCCTCACCTCCCAGAAGGCATACATCATCTTGCAGGACTGTCCCTATTGTATTTGTTGCAAGGAGCTCTTAGAACTTGCTCAACAGCATCTGATCCTTCCCTTCTATAATCCAGTGTATAAATCCCCCTGTCCCAACTCTCCCACCTAGATAAAAAGCAAACCAGTGCAATGAAAACATTCTGTGTGATTATCCTCTGGGTCTGGCCTCGGAGGAGAATGCCCTGACAGTCTGCATTTTAGACTGTAAACTCCTAGGAGCATGACCCATCTATTTGTATTGCCTACTGCACCAAGCAAATGGACTAAAGTTAAGATACAACGGTTATGCACATAGGTAAAATTCAGCTGGAGCAGAGAGCCAGTGCCAGGTCTATGCATTACTTAATCCTTATGTAAGCTCTTGGATTTAAGCAGTTCATAAACCTTGTGCTGGTGTCTGCACAGCAATGAATTGCATCCTTAGTTATTCATTTTCATTCTGTTTCCAATCTGTTCAAGTCAACACGTTCCCATACACAAGGGCTGCAAAGCTTACCTGGTCCTAGTTTAGAAACTGCATAAAGGAGGTCATAGTTGATGACAGGTGTTGCATCATCGATTGGTTGCCACCCTACAGGAGGTGAAGCTGGAGGCGAGATAAGAAACTGTTTTGCAGGCTGTGGTGGAGCCAAATGAAGCTTGTCGCCATCTGTCTCAGAGCTCTGAACCTTTCAAATGCATTAGAAAGGCAGATTATTTTAGTGCAGGGCATGTGAATGGAACAATGATTAGACAGTTACAAACTTCAAAGAGCAAGAACTGCTGTTTCTTTGGTAGCATCTGTGAAATGAAGTGGTGAGTCTCTGTCAACTTTCTTGTGCACGGCTGTCAAGTCACAAAGACAACCACCACAACCTGTCCTCTCGTTGGCAGTCTCAGCAGAGAGGCCAACGACTGCATGGGCCTGGAAACAGAATCATCCTCTCATCCTCAGAGGTGGTTCCTCCATGGTAGACACATTAGGTGCAGTGTGCGAGCAAGCCTGGAGTTCCTTGCCCATAATGTTCCTACTCTGCAGCTAAATGCAGGGCTTCAGGCTCCAGAGATCTTTGTGAAAAGGCTACAAATCCATCAGGAACCATTGTGACCAACTAATCTGGCATTTTGCATCATGTAGGCCTTGGAATTCAACCCAGTAATTCCTGCATCCAACTCAGAACTTCTGGCTTATCCAGACTGTACTTTTTTGGAAAGATATGCATTCATAATTCTGACATAGAATCTACCATGTTCTTAGGCAAACTGTTCCAATGGCTAATTATCCTCAATGTAAAACAAAAACTCTGTATCTTATTTGTAGTCTGAATTCATCTAGTTCTAGTGAGCAGAAAATTAATCTCTTTATGCCTTTGTCTTCTAGATTACACAGCTTTATTCTCTGCCGGAAACAAAACAAAACAAAAACAACAGTCCTGTGGCACTTTAAAGCCTAACAAAATAATTTATTAGGTGATGTGCTTTCACGGGGCACTTCCTGGAGCACTGTCTCCAGAGCTGAAGAAGTGGATCTGCCCCACAAAAGCTCATCACCTAATAAATTATTTTGTTAACTCTTTAATGTGCTACAGGACTGCTTTTTGTTTTGTTAAGATACAGACCAACACAACTACCTCTCAGTTATTCTTCTCCCTGGAGGTACTATAATAGAAAAAAAGAGTGTCTCCTGTGGGCCCACACTGTTAGCAGGTTTCAGAACCCTGCAGGGAACTTCAGCTTTACAGTGTATTCATGGGGCTGTGTGTGGTTTACATAGGTACATCTATCTTTGTGTTAACCATTTCCTCACTGGAGTTTTAATAATGTATCAAGTCCTTTTATACTGAAATTTTGTATCTTTTCACATAGAACAGAGACACTTTGTATTAAGCCTTTTTACATAGAAATTTTGTGTCTTGTAGAATAGATCCTAGAAATAAGTCAGGTAAAGAAAATGTCTTTGTACCGCTTTTTTTCTTTTTGGTTTGCTTAACTGATTTCCCTGTTAAGTGAATGAGGTGTGAATGGATAAGGTGTGGAAGACAAGTACTTACAAGGGTTGGAGAAGGGATGAAAGCCAGATCCAAGACCAATGAAAAGAACAATGGGATCTGAGAAGTGGGCTCACTGAAAGAAGACATATGGACATCTTGGGAGAAACTAACAAGTGCCTGCTTTTGGAAGCACCACCCACTTTGAAGGTGAATGAGACACCACCTAGAAGGCACCACAGATATCTAACTGCATATGCATGTGATGGCTAACTGGTGTCGACCTGTATGAGAGGAAGGACACTATAAATCTAAGGCATCTTGCAGAAGGACCCTGGGTCTCATCTTGTCAGCACTGGAGCATGGATCCAGATCAGCAGAAATCCAGCTCCACTACTCCCCCATCTAACTCACCTGGCCAGTGCAGTTAGGGGAGTAACTACTGGTAACAGCAATAAGACGGAGTGTGCTCTGTGTGATAAATTACTTACACACACATACACATGCATATGATAAGTGTTGATTGCTATATGTGTATTACCAATAAATGTGGTGTTTTGCCTTTTCCCCCTAAAAAGATCCCGTGAAGTACTTTTAAGTCCAACATTTAGACTTAGTAGTAAATACCAGGAAGGTGAAAAGTATGAGTGGCCTTCTAGAAGAGAGAGCCAGGGCTTTGGACAGGTAGGTTTTGAGGAGAAGGGGGAAGGGTACATGCCATATTATTTTGGAACTTTTTGTTAACACAGTAGACCAGTGTTTCCCAAGTGTGCTCCGTGGCCCAGCACTAGTCCTTGGGAAAAAAATACCGGTCCTTAGAAAGTATACAAATTATTGTTATGTACTATTATTATTGTGAATAAATCATAAACAGTGAAAATTTATTCATTTTTCATTTTTATAAGCCTTTACATTTTTGGGCTGCAAAAAAAGGTACTGAAAAAAACCAGGTCCCAACGATATAAAGTTTGGGAAACCCTGCAGTAGACCCTTAACTTATGCAGAGGTCATGTTCTTGCGCAATCCCACTTAAGTCAAATTTCGTGTAACTCAGGGAGCCAGGAAACTGACCAGTGCAGCACTGCCTGTCAGTTTCCTGTCTCCTGTGAGTAGCAGGCACCCAAGTGCCTGGCTTTGGGCTGCCTGAGGCTCACAGGAGAAGGGAAACTGACCAGCACTACTGCACTGGTCAGTTGCCCTGCTCCTGTTGAGGCAGCAGCCAAGAGTCAGGCTGCTGCCCCAACAGAAGGTAGGAATCCACTCCTGTCAGGGGCGGAAGTCTGACTCTTGCCACCCCTGACAGGAAGGGGGAGGCTGCCACACCTGACAGGAGTGGAGACACTGCTCCTCTCAGTGCAGCGAAAGTCAAGCTGCCGCCCCTGACAGGAGCACTTCTCTTGCTCCTGATAGAGGCAGCAGCTGAGAATCAGACTCTCAGCTGCCACCCCTGAGAGGAGTCTGGAAACTGACCAGCACAGTAGCACCGGTCAGTTTCCCGCTCCTGTGAGTGGCAGGGAGCTGGTGCCTGGCTCTGGGCTGACTGCCTTGCCCAGGAGCTACGAAATTTACCATCACTGCTGCACTGGTCAGTTTGCCAGCTCCCCTGAGTGGTGGGCAGCCCAAAGCCAGGCGACAGCTCCCTGCCACTCAGAATCACACTGACCTGAGATACATGCAACTTGAGTGCGCATATCTAGGGGTTCTACTG
This sequence comes from Carettochelys insculpta, assembly GCF_033958435.1. Taxonomy (NCBI): domain Eukaryota; kingdom Metazoa; phylum Chordata; order Testudines; family Carettochelyidae; genus Carettochelys; species Carettochelys insculpta. The sequence goes on along the minus strand of NC_134139.1, from coordinate 196,617,280 downwards.
TATATCAGGATGCTGGGGATGACATTTCGATTGTACAAAGAGTATACATCTTAATTTGGGTCTGAGGAAACTCAACCAGCCTACCAGAGCTTTTTATGAACACTAAAAACACTGGGTCAATTTCTGCCCGTATGTGTGCCAATGTAAACCCAGAGCAATGCTACTGACTCCAGAGGAGTTCATCCACAGTTAGTTGTAACCAGGAGCAACATTTGGCTCGCTCACTTCAAAATCATCAAATATAGCTATTATTTTCATCCAGTTATATAAGACAATGTTTCTTCACACACAAGAACATAGCACAGCCACCCATTAAAACGTAAGGAGAGAAAGACTTCTCTGCCAAAAGGTTCTTACCTGTGCAAAGTAGAGCTTTAACTTCTTCCCTCTGAACTGTGTTTCATGCAGCTCTATCCTGGCTCGAGCAGCTGATTTAGGACTGCTGAAATTTATCCGTACACGTCTGAAGCTTTTAAACAACTGGAATGTCACACAGTCATCATAGGCACGGAACAATCCTTCAAATTTCTCCTGCAAGTGAAAAGACCTTGGTTATGTTAAGGTGCAATGCTGTTTGCATTCTGTCCTTTCAAATCTGAAACCTGCTATGAAAGCAAATGACAAAACCTGCCACTGGTATAATTAATTGTTTATATGGATGATCAGAGAGCAAAATTGTGACAGTCCTGGTCATTTTAAAAAGTTGGGATGAATATTGACAAATGGCATGTAAATTTAGGGCATGGCTGTGATGTCATATGAGGGTGAACCAGTAGTAACTCCAATGGAATTATATTAATGTAAGCAAGAGGCAAATCAGGCCCACAGTAGCTTAGCTGAAGTCTTGGAGATCATTTTGTATCCAAAATGACCTCTGTTTCTCCAGTTTCAGTACAATTAATAAGAACAAGGCATGGTCTGAAACTCTGAACATGGAAAACGCCTCCTTCTCATGTCAACTAAACATGTCTCCCCTGGATTTTTTTGAAGTCCTTTTCACTGCAGATCTTGGGAAGGAAAAGGGGGAATGAAATATTCACGACCTCTTAGAAATCTATATTCTGATCCAGACTCCAGTGGTCTGATTCTGTGTGGGTCTAAACAGCAAAGACACTGAGCTTTACTATTAGGCTACAACTATACTGCGGCAGAAAGTTGATTTAAGCTATGCTTCTCCAACTACGTGAATAACATAGCTGGAATCCACCTACCTTAAGCTGAGTTACTATGGGATCTACCCTATGGAAAGCTGACATGAGAAACTTTCATCAAGTTTTCTTACTGTTCTTATCTGGGGTAGAGTAGCCAGGTCAACAGGAGAGCAATCTGTGGTTGACTTGGCAGGTCTTCACTAGATCTGCTAAATCAACCACCAGTGGATTTATCTCAGACCATTGATCCAGGTGATAGTGTAGATGTTTCCTTTCCAGCGCTGGATTGAAACACAAGTTTGCAGCTTGTTCTCTTTAATTTGTTTAGCTGTTATCCATGACATGCACTCAGCTACTCAGACACTGGTCCCATAAGGATAAAATATGGGTATTGTGTTAAAAAATATAAACTGTTCCACATATATGCAAATTACAGCATCTATTATTGTCACTTAGGGTTGATCTAAAGCCCATTGAGGTTATTAGAGTTTTACCTTTAATTTTCCATCCCTTCTTTTGCTATTTATGAAGAACGTGGTACTTGGCAGCACACAAGCGGCCTTTTTCTATTTGTTATTACTTACTTTTTCATATAAAAATTAAAATCACACACACAAAGAGCACATTAGTGTGCCATCCAAACTGGTTATCAAAACAGTAACTGTCAATTTCATAGTACGCTTTAAGTTAATCAACACTTTAACGGAAAATAAATTTATTTTCTGTAAGACTGAATAGATGGATTTTTTATAGCCCACTTTGACATAACAAAATGCTGTGTAGCATAGTGAAATCAATAGAGTTATGCCAGAGGTGAAGGTAGCCTGCTATGCACAGTAAACCTTTTAAAAAATTGAATACATTTGCAATGTCTTTGACAAGGAAGTAATTTACTGACTTCTGCTTTTCATCTCACCGGGAATTCTGCTGAGCCTTTATTTTACCCAAACTACACCAAAATATGCTACTTCTCATATTTTATTGCTACTTCCAGGCACAATCCATATGGTCCAAAATAAGTTGGTATGAAGCCAAGAGAGAGAGAGATCAAGGGTGGCAATGGCAGAAACATGTTACAATGATCAATAACCTCCACAGATTTCAAGATTCATGGCTCCTACGTGTGCCTATGGAATTACATTAGTGTAAGTGAGAGGCAAATGAGGCCCACAGTGACTTAACCGAAGTCTCGGACATCATTTTGCATCCAAATACCAGCCTAGCCATCACTTTCCGATTTCTTCCGTCTTTGCCAAAACAGAGAAATAGAAATCATTCAATGTCACAAGACTATTCAAAGCTAACCTCCCAGACTTGGCTAAATGCCAGCGTGGCCTAGGTTCTCTTAAAAATGCAGACTTCTCACACACCTTTCAGTCCCATAAGAAGTAGATTCTAGTAAGATGCCTCATCCCTCCATGCTTTGCACCTTGTACAGTCTTTTTACACGAGTCCAAAGTGAGTGTAAAACACAATGTTCTGGTTTGATAGGCAGAGGGCAAGATGACCCTACAAGATTAGTCTGCCCAAGAAAAGCAAAGCTCTGAGGTGTCACAGACTAGTTTGTGTTTGCAAAAAGAGAATTACTTAGGTTGTCATTTAAAGAAAAACACAAAACCCTTTCTCACAAGGCAGAGGAGAGAGAAGTAACTTTCATCTCTCTCTCTCTCAGAAGCTGAAGGTAACTTGGCCATGTGCGGATTATTAAAACAGTGGCTCCCCTTTACAAGAGTAGAGCAGATTGTATTCCATGGTGCAAAGGAAAAAATGCGGCATAAAGGCAGGGGTTTTTTGTTAACAGCTGGTCCTGTGCTGTAAAGTTAGGACCAGGATATCTGGTTCTCCCAAATAATAGAGAGGTGGCCATGTTAGTCTGTATTCTAACAAAGCAAAACAGCAGAAACGTAGCACTTTAAAGACTAACAAAATGATTTATTTGGTGATGAGCTTTCGTGGGATAGATCCACTTCATCAGATCAATGGCATTTCCAGTACAGCCTGACATCTCTAAGTACAGAGATCCAAAAAAAATTGCAGTCAAAACTGACAAATCATGTATATAGGACTGAAAGGGGTTGGGGCATTAAGTGTTTTGCCTGAGTTAATTACAAGCATCAAAGGAAGAGAAGCAGTCCTTGTAATGTGTGAGGTAATTGTCATCTTTGTTCATACCAAGTGTTAACGTGTCGAATTTGAATATGAACTCCAATTCACAAATCTCTCTATAAAAACAACAAGAACTTCTGTGGCACCTTACAGACTAACAGATACTTTGGAGCATAAGCTTTAATCGGCAAAGACCTGCTTCGTCAGATGCATCTGAAGAAGCGGGTCTTTGTTCCAAAATATCTGTTAGTCTATAAGATGCCGCATGACTTCTTGTTATTTTTGAAGATATAGGCTAACATGGCTACCTCTCTGATAATTTCTCAATGTAATCTGTTTTTAAAGTCTCATTGTTCTAAGACACAAATTGTCAGGTCTTTAACAGAATGGCCCACTCCCCTGAAGTGTTTACTGACCCGCTTACATGTATTGAGATTCCTGATGTCTGCTCTGTGTCCATTCATTCTTTGGTGAAGAGTTTGCCTCATCTGTCCAATGTACATAGTGGCGGGGCATTGTTGGCACATAATGGCATATATAATATTGGTTGAAGTACATGAGAATGAGCCCTTGATCTTGTAACTAACATGGTTAGGTCCAGTGATGTCATCTCCAGAATAAATATGTGGAAAAAGCTGGCAGCGCGGTTTGTTACAAGGAAGAGTTCCAGGATTAGTATTACTGTGGTGTAGCCTGTGATTGCTAGTGAGAATCTCTCTTAGGTTAGAAGGTTGTCTATAGGAGAGGGCAGGCCTGTCACCTATGGCCTTACGGAGTGTAGCATCATGATGTAGAATAGGTTGTAGGTTTTTTAATGATGCACTGCAGGGGTTTCAGCTGGGGGCTATAGGTGATCACAAGTGGTGGTCTCTTACTGACCTTCTTGGGACTATCTTTAAGTAGGTGGTTTCTGAGTATTCACCTGGCCCTATCAATCTCTTTTTTTACTTCTCCCAGTGGGTAACTAATTTTTAAGAATGCTCGGTAGAGGTCCTTAAGTTTTCGGTCTCTGTCAGTGGGATCAGAGCAGATGCAATTGCATCTAAGGGCTTGACTATAAATGATGGGTTGTGTGGTGTGTGCTGGATGGAAGCTGGACACATGTAGGTAAGTGTAGCAGGCAGTGGGTTTCCGGTACAGAGTGGTGTCGATGTGGCCATTAGCGATTTGTACTATGGTGTCCAGGAAATGTATCTCTCACACGGAATAGTCAGGGCTGAGATTGATGGTAGGGTGCAGGTTGTTAAAATCTCTGTGGAATTCTTCCAGAGTCTCTTTAGCAGGGGTTCAAATGATAAAGATGTCCAAGTAAGACTGAGGGGTTGTTTTTTGCTTTTAATCAGGGTTTTGGCTTAGCTCACAGATATCAGACACCAGCTGTGAAATTCACATCTGGAGGCTCTTGTCCCTTACGTTCAGGAATATTTGCATCTGGTAGGTTCCTTGCTGAAGTTAACACTCCAAACTATCATGTCTCCTAAAAGCCAAGGTGCCAAGAAGAAACAGGTCCATTTAGATTCCCTTCCTTCTAACAAACCCCACTGCCAGATAATTTCAGGTGGAAAATGTGTCCCTACTGCTATAGACTCATTTTGGCCACAATACATAAGGTTGCCAGCTTTGTATTTTCAGAAAACCAAAGGCCTTACCCCACCCCACCCCTTCTCTGAGGCCCTACCCTCACTCACTCCATCCTTCCTCCAGTGCTCACTCACTCTTTTTCCACCAGGCTGGGGCATGGGCTGTGGGCTGGAGCCCCAGATAATGTGCATGTGGTGCAAAAGAAGGCTCCAGGCTGACACAGAGAGTTGGGGTGTAGAAAGGGGTGCGGGCTTTGGCTGGTGGTGCAGGATCTGAGGGTGGGGCCATAAAGGAGGGGTTCAGGGTATTGGAGAGGAATCAGGGCTGGGGGAGCAGGGAGTGAGTGTAGGCGCTGCACTGGAGACAAGGTCAAGTCGAAAGATGGGGGCTGAGGCAGAGGGTTGAGGTGCAGGGAGTAGGCTCTGGGTGCTGCTTCCCTCAGGTTACTCGTAGGAAACTGCAAACCTCTTCCTCCAGCTCCTAGGCTGAGGCACAGCCACATGGCTGTGCACACCTCCCCCAACAGCAGGCGCCACTTGCTCAATTCCATCCTGGTCAACAGGAGCTGCCAAGTGGTGCTCCAGACTGGGCAGTGTGCAGTGCCCCCCGGCTGTCCCTCCAGCTAGGAGCCAGAGGGAGATGCTGGCAGCTTCCCAGCAGCTGCAAGGAGCCTGCCAGAGCCACCCACTGGACTTTTAATGGCCCAGTCAGTGGTGTTGACGGGAGCTGCCAGGGTCTCTTTTTGACTGTGCATTCAGGTCAAAAACTGAACACCGAGCAATCCTAGTGATAAACCTGAACTATCGCCAGCTTAAATTAGAATTTTACTTTACGTGCTCAGATTCATTAACTTCATTAAGAGGAAAAATAATTCCTGAACCATAGAGAAGATATAAAAAATTCAAATGATATAGTTTAAATCTAATCATCCCTCCAGTCCTGACCTGTTTGTAATACAGGAAGAGTTGGGAGAAGAGCACTTTTCAGAACAACTTTTTTCACAGCAGATATAGCACATAAGCAACAGGAGTAGAGACACCACCATTAAGACAGTCCCCACTGTCAGTACAATACACCTCTTAAGCTTAATTGCAAGGCACGCAGAAGAGCACGAATTGTTGGGCAAAAGTCAGCATGGTTTCTGCAGAGGGAAGTCGTGTCTAACTAATCTATTAGAATTCTTTGAAGGGGTTAATAAACATGCGGACAAGGGGCACCCAGTGGACATAATATACCTAGATATCCAGAAAGCCTTTGACACGGTCCCACACCAAAGGCTTTTATGTAAATTAGGTGGTCATGGGATAGGAGGAAAGATCCTTTCATGGATCGGGAATTGGTTAAAAGACAGAAAACAAAGGGTGGGAATAAATGGTAAATTTTCACAATGGAGGAGGATAACTAGTGGTGTTCCCCAGGGGTCAGTCCTGGGACCGATCCTGTTCAACTTGTTCATCAATTATCTAGAAAATGAGGTAAGCAGTGAGGTGGCCAAGTTTGCAGATGACACCAAGTTGTTCAGGACAGTCAAAAGCAAAAGGGATTGTGAAGAACTACAAAAAGATCTCAGCAAACTGAGTGATTGGGCAGCAAAATGGCAAATGAAATTTAATGTGGGTAAGTGTAAGGTAATGCATGTTGGAAAAAATAACCCAAATTACACGTACTACATGATGGGGTCAAATTTAGCTACGACAGATCAGGAAAGGGATCTTGGAGTTATAGTGGATAGTTCTCTGAAGACATCCACGCAGTGTGCAGCGGCAGTTAGTAAGGCAAATAGGATGTTAGGAATTATTAAACAAGGGATCGATAATAAGACAAAAGATATCATACTTCCCCTATATAAAACTATGGTACGCCCACATCTTGAGTACTGCCTGCAGATGTGGTCTCCTCACCTCAAAAAAGATATATTGGCATTAGAAAAGGTTCAGAAAAGGGCGACTAAGATGATTAGGGGCTTGGAACGGGTCCCATATGGGGAGAGGCTAGAGAGACTGGGACTTTTCAGTCTGGAAAAGAGGCGATTGAGGGGCGATATGATAGAGGTATATAAAATCATGAATGGTGTGGAGAAAGTGAATATAGAAAAATTATTTACCTTTTCCCATAATACAAGAACTAGGGGACACCAAATGAAATTGATGGGTAGTAGGTTCAAAACTAATCAAAGGAAATTTTTCTTCACACAGCGCACAGTCAACCTGTGGAACTCCTTGCCCGAGGAGGCTGTGAAGGCCAGGACTCTATTAGGGTTTAAAAAAGAGCTTGATAAATTTTTGCAGGTTAGGTCCATAAATGGCTATTAGCCAGGGATAAAGTATGGTGCCCAGCCTTCAGAACAAGGGCAGGAGATGGATGGCAGGAGATAAATCACTTGATCATTGTCTTCTGTTCTCCTTCTCTGGGGCACCTGGCATTGGCCACCGTCGGCAGATGGGATGCTGGGCTGGATGGACCTTTGGTCTGACCCAGTATGGCCGTTCTTATGTTCTTATGTTAATCTACACTACTGTGGAAGATCGACCTGTGCAAAATCAAGCTCTCAGGGGTCCAAGTCGACCCCTGTGCTCTTCGGGAGAGGCAATTAGTAAGAACGTCGAAGAGAGAAATGCTCCCCTAGACCTTCTGCTGTTAAGACACACAGGTTAGCCAAGTGTACATACGCTGATTTTAGCTACGCAATTGGCATAGCTAAAATTGCGTACCTGCGGTCAACTTCTATCTCTAGTATAGATGTAGCCTTAATTATGGAAGACAAAACTAAACTCCGAATGAAGGTTATAAGGTTTTCCTGGCACATGTGTTAGAATGACCTGCCCTGCTCCTTCCTCCATTTCCCCCTCAGTGGCCCTCTTCTCCATAATCTATGTTCCACTGCTGGCTTCTTAGTTCCATCCAGCTCAGTTATTAATATAGCCTCACTGCTTAAATACCAGTTCCTGCCCTTACCCCTGGGAGATACTCCAGGGTGGACGGGAAGGAAGGAGATGGGTGTGTGGTCTGAGGCAGCTAAAAACTGCCAGCTTGTGGGAGTATTGCATAAAGATGCTATGTCTGTAACATAGGTGGAGCTGTAAGCATCAGCTATTATTAAAATTGCCTGACACTTCCTCTCAAGTGTTCAATTGTTTTCAGTTGTTTATAAGCTTCTCAAAACTGTAAACTGTTTGCACAGAAGTTGTCAATGCCTCAGGCTGTTTTTTTTTAAATTCAGCCAAAGCAATACAACCATTCCCATAGGAAGGCTAGTGAAAAATACATTGTTTTGCCATGTTAAAAAAATACTGGTGACTTTTTTTTGGGAAATAGTCTCACAGGGGTAGCTGTGTTCATCTGTATCTTCACAAAACAAAGCATGCAGTCCTGTAACACCTTAAAGGCTAACCATTTTATTTATTAGGTAATGCAGTTTTGTGGGTAAAACCAACTTTATTAGATCATGGAGCAGAACTGAGAAATCAGTGAACTATAAAGCAATGGGTGGGGCGGAGGGGAAGAAAAGAAAAGTAAGGGAAGAGGAGGAGTCCACCTCACTAAGGGAGGGAAGAGCATCTTTGCGGGCAGGCTTGCAAACCTAGTGAGGAGGGCTTTAAACTAGGTTTGTCGGGGGAAGGTGACACAAGCCTGGAGGTAAGTTCGGAAGGAGGAGGGAACAATCAAGTGGGTTTCCTGGGTGAAGAGAAGAAAGTGGGCCAATCGGCCCCTTCTCTAAGGTGCTTGTACACTAATGCCAGAAGCCTGGGGAACAAACAGGAAGAATTAGAGGCCCTGGCACAGTCACACAAGTATGAGGTGCTTGGAATAACGGAGACTTGGTGGGACGATTTGCATAACTGGAGCACGGTCATGGAAGGTTATAAATGGCTTAGGAAGGACAGATGGGAGAAAAGGCGGATGAGTTGAGCTCTATGTGAGGGAGCAGTATGATTGCTCAGAGCTTCAGTAGGAGGAAGGAGAAAATCCAGTTGAGTGTCTTTGGGTTAAGCTTAGAGGTGGAAGTAACAGAGGTGATGTTGTAGCTGGTGTCTGTTATAGACCGCCAGATCAGGGAGAGAAGATAGATGAGGCTTTCTTCAGGCAGCTAAGAGAAGCTTCCAAATCACAGGCCCTGGTTCTCAAGGGAGACTTTAATCATCCAGACATTTGTTGGGAGACCAACACAGCAGCACACAGACAATCCAGGAAGTTTTTGGAGAATGTTGGGGGATAACTTCTTGGTACAAGTGCTGAAGGAACCGACCAGGGGCCGTGCGCAACTTGACCTGCTGCTCACAAACAGGGAAGAACTAGTAGAAGAAATAGAAGTGGGAGGGAACCCGGGCTGCAGCGACCATGAGATCGTAGATTTCAGGATCCGGACGAAAGGAAGAAGGGTGAGCAGTAACATACAGACCCTTGATTTCAGAAGAGCAGACTTTGACTCCCTAAGAGACTGGATGAGCAGGATCCCTTGGGAAACAAAGATGAAGGGGAAAAGAGTTGAAGAGAACTGGCAGTATTTTAAAGAAGTCTTACTGAAGGCACAGGAACAAACAATCCCGCTGCGTAGTAAGAAATGCAAACATGGTAGGCAACTAGCTTGGCTTAACAGGGAAATCCTTAGTCAGCTTAAATTCAAAAAGGATGCATACAAGAAATGCAAATGAGGACAGTTGACTAAGGAGGAGTATAAACATACGGCTGGAGAATGCCGGGCAGTAATCAGGAAAGCGAAAGCACAATTGGAACTGCAGCTGGCAAGGGATGTGAAGAGTAACAAGAAGGGTTTCCACAGGCACGTGAACAATAAACAGGTTATCGGAGAAGGTGTGGGGCCATTACTGGATGAGGGAGGTAACCTAGTGACAGATGATGCAGGAAAAGCTGAAGTACTCAATATTTTTTTTGCCTCAGTCTTCACGGACAAAGTCAACTTCCCCATGAAGGTCCTAGATGATGCAGTATGGGAAGGTGGAGGGCAGCCATCCGTGGGGAAGGAACAAGTTCTGAGCTATCTAGAAAAACCAGATGTGCACAAGTCCATGGGTCTGGATTTAATGCACCCCAGGGTACTGAGGGAATTAGCAGAGGTCATTGCTGAACCTTTGGCCATTATTCTTGATGACTCCTGGAGATTGGGGGACATACCAGATGACTGGAAGAAGGCAAACGTAGCGTCCATCTTTAAAAAAGGAAAGAAGGACAATCCAGGGAACTATAGACCCATCAGCCTTACCTCAATCCCTGGGAAAATAATGGAGGGAATCCTCAAGGAATCCATTTTGAAGCACTTGGAAGAGGGGAAAGTGATCAAAAGTAGCCAACATGGATTCACCAGGGGCAAGTCCTGCCTGACCAATCTGATTAGCTTCTATGACGAGGTAACAAGCTCTGTGGACATGGGGAAGTCAGTGGATGTGATATACCTTGACTTCAGCAAGGCTTTTGATACGGTCTCCCACAACATTCTTGTCCATAAGTTAAGGAAATATGGATTGGATCCTTGGACTACAAGATGGATAGAAAGCTGGCTTGATGGTTGGGCCCAACGGGTAGTGGTCAATGGCTCAATATCTGGATGGCGGTCTGTTTCAAGCGGAGTGCCGCAAGGCTCGGTTCTGGGGCCGGTGTTATTCAACATCTTTATTAATGACCTGGATAAGGGACTGGGTTGCACCCTCAGCAAGTTTGCGGATGACACAAAACTAGGGGGAGAAGTAGGTACATTGGAGGGTAGAGAGAGAATCCAGAGTGAAACCGGGATAAATTGGAGGACTGGGCCAAAAGAAATCTGATGCAGTTCAATAAGGAGAAGTGTAGAGTCCTGCAGCTGGGGCGGAAGAATCCCAAACATTGTTACAGGCTGGGGACCAACTGGCTCAGCAGCAGTACAATGGAAAGGGACCTAGGGGTTATGGTGGATGAAAGGCTGGATATGAGTTAACAGTGTGCCCTTGTAGCCAAGAAAGCTAACGGCATACTGGGGCGCATTAGGAGGAGCATTTTGAGCAGATCTAGAGAAGTAGTTATTCCTCTTTATTCGGCACTGGTGAGGCCACATCTGGAATATTGTGTTCAGTTTTGGGCCTCCCAGTACAAAAATGATGTGGATTTGCTGGAGCAGGTTCAGCAAAGGGCAACAAAAATGATTAAGGGTGTGGAGCACAAGACCTATGAGGATAGGCTGAGGGATTTGGGCTTGTTTAGTTTACAGAAGAGAAGGCTCAGAGGTGATTTAATAGCAGCCTTCAACTTCCTGAAGGGGAGCTCTAAAGAGGAGGGTGAGAAACTGTTCTCAGTGGTGTCACATGGCAGAACAAGGAGTAATGGTCAGAAGTTGAAGAGGGAGAGGTGTAGGTTAGATATTAGGAAAAATTACTTTACCAGGCGGGTGGTGAAGCATTGGAATGCGTTGCCTAGAGAGGTGGTGGATTCTCCATCCCTTGAGGTTTTTAAGTCCCGACTGGACAAGGTCCTGGCTGGGGTGACTTAGTAGGGGTTGATCCTGCTTGGAGCAGGGGGATGGACTAGATGACCTCCTGAGGTCCCTTCCAGCCCTGTGATTCTGTGAATCATTTGTTATTAAGAGGACCTCTGGGAAGAGTAAATTAAGTTAAGTGGGATGTCAGCCATTCCTGCAAATATTCCCCATTGAGCATGCTGTAGTGTATCCCAAAGGTGCAGGGGCCTGACCAGGGCTTCCCCTGCAACTACAGGCCTGGATGGCTGTGAGCCCTGCACAA